>NC_139224.1:39608124-40352454 GCF_055691185.1 Crinia signifera | reverse complement strand
TGTGGATTTTCTTTACCCTCTTTATGTGGTATGCGGTAACCTTTTTATGTAAACTTGTGATTGGTTGGCCCAGGGGCAAAATTCAATTTGGGCCCCCTCCTCCATTCCAACCCTAGTTCACAATATGCCGCGCACCAGTGGGTGGCAGCAGCGGGCCCCTTAATCCTCAGGGGCCCCCGTGCAATGCACCTGCTGCACCAATGGTAGTTCCGCCTCTGTATTGACTGTTGACCCATTGAATGTCGACCTAATGCCCCTCCCCCTTTATGTCCAGTAAAACATAATTTGAAGCTATTTTGCAGAGAACACCTTCGTTTTCTGCATACTGAATTCCCATAAGTAACACCAAAACAACATGCAACACTCTTGTCTACCAGGACAAGAAAAGATATATCTCAATTCACATGTACACTTTTATGGAGATTCATACCGGGTATGAATCTCCATAAAAGTGTACATGTGAATCATACCTAATCACGGGCGACCGGGGCAGCTTATCTTGCCGCAGGGACCAGGAGACGGAGGACATCAAGGGACAGTGACTTAAGCAGGAGAGTATTAGTTCCCTTTTATAAAAGCGCCCATATTCTTACAATTGAGATATATCTTTTCTTGTCCAGGTTCACAATATAGGGATATCAGGTGGTACCCTCATCTCAATTTGAATACAGGCCGCTTAAACTGCGCAGACAGTAAATACCCAAATTCTTCTTTGAAACTCTTGTCTACCAGTTTCCATGTCGACCATTTAAATGTCAACATTTTGCTTATATCAACCTTTTGTTCATATCCGCCTCAAGCATGTTAACCTACTACAGAAAGATTACTATAGCAGAAATTCTTACCTTTAAGAGGCAAACACGTTGCAATATGAACTACCGATATGAACTACCAAACCGGTAGGAAACAGTACATAGCTTACTGTGTGTATAAAGCTTGCAATGCCGATGCGCACCACTAGGGGTCCGGTATCGCAATAAAAACAGATGGTACGGGCAGCTCAACTTGACTAGAAAGAGTATAATCAATTATGAGCTATTTCTAGTATAGTCAAACTCTCCCATAGTCAAAATTGCACCATCTGTACGTACCTTTACAGGTAACAGCAGCACACTATGGATGAGTGCACACCAGTACAGATACTGGAGACCCTGTGTGATAATTATTGTGCTGTGTCCCTCTCCTGTCAGGGATTCACACAAGGGGGATACTGAAAGTTGTCAGCAGAGACTCCTAAACAGCTATAGCAAATCACAGTGATTTACAGCAGATCACGCCCCTTGTAAAGAAACTTCTTATTGGCACCTTAGCCAGAATCTGAAGACCGGGAGCCTACTGCATGATACTGGAGGATAGGCAACTATGCCATACTGGAAGTCAAAGTAACAGTGCCACCAAAATGCTAAATAAACAGAAAGTATATAATAGAAGAACAATTGCACAAATGATGATCTTATGAACGGCACAGTTCTCAAACAGTGAAGCCTCTGTTTTTTTGCTTTGTTTTGACAAACGGAGAGGCTGTAGTGCACTGCACTATTGTAAAACAGGCACCATAAAATACCTTTCAAGATAGGGATTATAACTTTTTAATTCAGCGTAATGCTTCACATATCAGACAATTTACAGTATTGTAAACCAGCAGGATAAAGTAGTTATAAAGATACAGAAATTGAAATTTATCTAGCAACCTGCGCAACTTATGGTCATTCATAGGTTTTTGCAAGTGTTATGAGCATAATTAAATTAATTAAGGTCATTAAGAATTAATTTGATATAGTCTGCAGTTTCTTATCATTTTATTAACAACTGCCTTTATTGTATGAAATAAATACAGAATCACATTCAAGAATATTAGATTCATTACCATATAGATAGTAACTCTTATTTATATGCCGTACAAAGGAAACAGGAACTTAATAATCATCTCTAGAAATAATGTCTTCATAAACAATCTTCTCACTGTGATTAGGTATGGCTTAATGTAGACAGAACGATCACTTACAAATATGACTGTGGAACTTTATGTACTGTACATCTTTCTGTACTGTTCAGTGAGTGAATGATGGGCGGAGCAGTGGACGAGTAAATGGTGGGAGGAGTGGCCATAAGTAGCCATTTAATGGAGCGGGTGAAAGACTTGACTCTTTGGGGGAAATTTACTAAGAATACAAATACGAAAATTTGTATTTTGGCATAGTAAATGCCAAAAATACGAATACGCCCCCCCCAAAAATCGTATTTTCCTATGAAAATACAATTTTTTTTTGACGAATTTATCTTAGTAAATTTCCCCCTTTATCTTTGGAAAAGTTAGTAAATCAACTCCATAGAATCAAGAGGGCTAGTCAAGGAGCTGCTAACATAACCCTCTTATTATTATTATTATAATTTTATTTATAAGGCGCCACAAGTGTTTCGCAGTGCCGTACAAAGGAACAATACAGGGAGACAAAACTTGGCATAACATTGAATAAATAACAAAAGTAGAGTACAAATAAAGAGCGCCACAGTTCAGTACACATTACAGCTTAAATATAAGTAGTGAGGACTCAATCAACATACTATAAGAGGCTTGAGGCCAATGATGAAGAGGAGTATGCGGACAAAGATGGCCACTGAGTGTTTGAGTATAGGAGAGCTGTGAGTGAAATGTGAAGAGAAGAGGGCTTTAACAACAGGAGGGAAGAGGGCCCTGCTCGAAGGAGCTTACAATCTTAGATGATTTATTGTTCCGAGACGACTGGGACAATATGTAATTTATATAACTAAGTGGGTACCCTCAATCGGGTGTTTACTTGCATCGTCAGCAAACGGTGAATGTCTTGTGATATGTCGGTGCATCAACCAAGCTGACGGGTGGAATACTCCATTGTCCTGATGTGCACCTAGCCTAACAGTTGGAAGATTGAGAGGAAAATGTATCAATGCTTCTAAAGAGTGGAGATGTGGAGAAGTTGCCCATAGCAACCAATAAGTGGGAACTTTGCCTCGTGGATACAGGATGGTGTATGATCCCAGTTGGGAGTAAGTGGGAATTGCCTGGTGGATACAGGGTGGTGTATGATCCTTGTTGGGAGTAAGTGGGAATTGCCTGGTGGATACAGAATGGTGTATGAACCTAGTTGGGAGTAAGTGGGAACTTTGCCTGGTGGATACAGATTGGTGTATGATCCCAGTTGGGAGTAAGTGGGAATTGCCTGGTGGATACAGGGTGGTGTTTGATCCTAGTTGGGAGTAAGTGGGAATTGCCTTGTGGATACAGGATGGTGTATGATCCTAGTTGGGAATAAGTGGGAATTGCCTGGTGGATACAGGGTGGTCTATGATCCTAGTTGGCAGTAAGTGGGAACTTTGCCTGGTAGATACAAAGTGGTGTATGATCCTAGTTGGGATTAAGTGGGAATTACCTGGTGGATACACTATGGTGTATGATCCTAGTTGGGAGTAAGTGGGAACTTTGCCTGGTGGATACAGGATGGTGTATGATCCTAGTTGGGAGTAAGTGGGAATTGACTGGTGGATACAGGATGGTGTATGATCCTAGTTGGAAGTAAGTGGGAACTTTGCCTGGTGGATACAGATTGTTGTATGATCCTAGTTGGGAGTAAGTGGGAACTTTGCCCGGTGGATACAGATTGGTGTTTGATTCTAGTTGGGAGTAAGTGGGAACTTAGCCTGGTAGATACAAAGTGGTGTATGATCCTAGTTGGGAGTAAGTGGGAATTGCCTGGTGGATATAGGATGGTGTATGATCCTAGTTGGGAATAAGTGGGAACTTTGCCTGGTGGATACAAGATGGTGTATGATCCTAGTTTGGAGTAAGAGGGAACTTTGCCTGGTGGATACAGTATGGTGTATGATCCTAGTTGGGAGTAAGTGAGAATTGCCTGGTGGATACAGGATGGTGTATGATCCTAGTTGGAAATAAGTGGGAACTTTGCCTGGTGGATACAGGATGGTGTATGATATTAGTTGGGAGTAAGTGGAAGCTTTGCCTGGTGGATACAGGATGGTGTATGATCCTAGTTGGGAATAAGTGGGAACTTTGCCTGGTGGATACAGGATGATGTATGATCCTAGTTGGGAGTAAGTGGGAATTGCCTGGTGGAAATAGGATGGTGTATGATCCTAGTTGGGAATAAGTGGGAATTGCCTTGTGGATATAGGATGGTGTATGATCCTAGTTAGGAATAAGTGGGAACTTTGCCTGGTGGATACAGATTGGTGTATGATCCTAGTTGGGAATAAGTGGGAATTGGCTGTTGGATACAGGATGGTGTATGATCCTAGTTGGAAGTAAGTGGGAATTGCCTGGTGGAAATAGGATGGTGTATGATCTTAGTTGGGAATAAGTGGGAATTGCCTCGTGGATATAGGATGGTGTATGATCCTAGTTAGGAGTAAGTGGGAACTTTGCCTGGTGGATACAGATTGGTGTATGATCCTAGTGGGGAATAAGTGGGAATTGGCTGTTGGATACAGGATGGTGTATGATCCTAGTTGGAAGTAGTTGGTCCCTCTCTTCGCCCTGACCCCCGCCCCTAACCCTGCCCATCTCCCTGAAGCGGAGATGGGCAGGATGCCGCTGCCCAGCCGCTGAGAGACTGGGATGTGCGTGCATCACAGTCTAATAGAGTCCCTCTCCACCAGCTCTCACCAGTGGGGACAGTCTGGCAAGAGCCGGACAACAATGAGAGGGGCTCCATCTGTATCTGTGCACTTTTCTTTACTCATCTTCCAAATGACTCCTGTGTAATTACATGCAAATGCTGTATCTTTCAGTATTCTTGCTAATGCAGTGTCTGAATTTTACGACTGACCAGACCCTGACAGTGCACGCTGGTACTATAGTATGAGACAACAGAAACAGTGATGAATTTCAGGCTATCACCACGTTCTGGTGGCTGATAAAGAAGAACACATCAAGCACCAAGGTTACACCTCCAGGTATCCGGAGGGTTCATAGACAGTTTCTAATTCAACAGTCAACAGATGTACACCAAATGGTCAACAGAAATATGGTGGACCTGGTGACAAAGTCAACAAAAGCAATATGTCATCATGCCTATGTGTTGACACATGACATGGTCAGCATGAGATTTTTGAATATTTTTTAATAACTTTTTCATACTTTACCATCCACGTGGACTCCAATTGGGAAGGATAGCATTGCCTGAAACATAGCAAGTAAAGGAAGCCATGCATGGGGACATGGTAAACTAATTGGGGGTCAACGTGCCAAGGTGTTGTCAATTCTCTCATCATATGTAAACATTTACATGGTGACCTTTGGCCTGTGTCAACCTTTTCCCAGTTCCGACCATGTGCATGTTGACCTTTTGGTGTCGAACTAGACACTGCTGACCTAATATACAGTACTACACCCACATATTTCTGAGCAGAAGCAGCAAGTACTAACTTGCGCAGGTCTCCCTGCATTCCTGCAATCACATGGCTTCTGTAGCTTCTGCTGTGCAAAGCTAGTTGCCAGGTATGCTTGCAGGGGGATACATAGGGATTGATCAGCAGTTGGGATGCTGGTGATCCCAATATCTACTCCAGCATCCCAAAGGAGGGAATCCCAACCGGGGTCAGGTAAGTATACTTACCTTCCCTCTGTTCCCCCTAACCCTCCCTTCCCGCAGCCTACCCCACCCCCTACAGAATGACCCAAACCCTCTGCGCTAGTACCAAACCCTGCCATCCTAACTTAACCACCTCACTGCCTTACCATGACGTCCCTTCTAAATGCCTAGCCCTCACCCCCCCTTCTACGTGCTTTACCCTATTCCTCACACCCTTGACCTAACCCTAACCTTCTCTTTCCCATAATGCCTAACAATAGGTCCCCTAATGCCAATGCCCCCTCCTCAGGCCTAAACCTACCCCAACCCAGTATACTTACATTCGACATTCCAGAAGTCAGTATCCCAGCATCGGTCTCCTGGCAGTAGCCAGGATATCGGCATCAGTATTGTGAATGCTGGTATATTGATGTCAGGGATGCTGAATGCGTCCCCTGACATGTGTGTATGTGTGATTATGTGTGAGGGTGGGGTGGGGGGGTCTTTGCCTAATGAGTTTTGCTTATAAGCATACTAATTAGCCAAGGTGAGAAGGAATATTGACCACATCTACTCAGGATGAGTGACCTGAGAATATAGTTGGTATCAATGTTTTGCTGATCTCCAGTTACAGTTCATCGTAATATGTGTCCCCCATAAAATCAGACTCCCATGTAGAGAGGACACTAAAACAGGGGACACTCTGCCTATAGAACACAATGACACCATCATTCTATGCCATCATTATAATATGGTAATACTGTATATAATACTGTATATTGCAATATTTATTGGCACTTATTTAACTAGCATTGTTTAACAGACTGCAGCTACGGGTGACACATATAAAACCCATTATAGCACAAGCTGACATCCAGTTCACTCATCATGCGAGATGTCATCAATCCCTGACTAGAGACATTGTAACATCTAAGATCTCGCAGTGCATTAACCTTATCAATTAAACTGATACCACCTAGATGACTGATGCTTGGGTGTCTCTGTAAAAATAGCAGCATATAAATAATACTGCCAGAGAACATGTGAGGCATCCTCCGCTGTCAGAGAAATCCTCCCCATCGTCTGTGTGAATGTAGGTTGTGTTATACCGGTGTAGCAATCTGTGATCAAGTTGTTGATGAAAACTGAAGATTATGATTGGATATAGGATGAGATATCACAAGATCACAATAACTGCACCCCAGCCTCCCTGCTTCTAGATCAGCACGGTGACATCACTAAAGGGATATGTGTGTGTGTGTTGGGGGGGGGGGGTGTTGCACCCGTCTGTCACTGGCCGAGGGATGTCACATTAAAAATTCTGAATCCTACTCAGTAACATGAGACTGGTGCTGCACTGTAATGTGCAGCATGCAGCTTCTTTTACTTGGTAGGAGCCAGCACTGCAGGCAAGGCAACACACTCCCTGGAGCAGTCAGCATCTTTGGGACCCTTGGAGTGCTGAAATGAGTGGTTTAGAACATGCCCCTCCCATGAAGAGACATCCCTGGACAGTGGTGCAAGTAAGATTTTTTTCTTGGTGGTACTGATAGCCTCCACCAAAAATGGGCGTGGCCATGTGTCATGAGGGGGCGTGGTCACACAAAGCTAGAGGAGTGACTAAATGACAATAGTAGCATGGCATCAGGAGACAAGGAATGAGAAACAGGGAATGACTGGGGGTGGGTTGGCTCTTGCTTGGGGGAGAGCAGGACAGCTTGTGCTTACAATTGTGGAGAATGCTCTTCATGCTGTCAGCACCGCTGATGCCTGTCAGTGTGACAGGCTAAATCAGCAGTAGCCGATAGCTGCATCCATCACCAATCGTAACGCTGGGTGGGCGGGCTGCGGATGCATTATATATAGACTTAAAATAAAAATAGAATTGACAGTGGGTCAGGGAGTAAGTGGTACTGCGTACCTGCAACATATTTCTTACAGGTACTCCGTACCACACAGTACCCCCTTACTTGCAGCACTGTCCCTGGATCAGCAGCGCTGTAGCTGATACTGGGGCTGTGATCATAGGCGTGCACACATTGAATGTTAGGGGTGCACAAGCACCCCCTAATGCTGTTCCCACCCTTATGAACACCAGCCTGCCGCTAGAAATACCAGCAATACCTTTTACCAAAGACTTTTAGAGCTGTATACCATTAAAAGAAACGGCCATCAATCAATTCTGTGTTTTGCATTGTTAATTGTATTAGACCATTGTCATATCACTACATACCTGCGTCATCCATATATGTTTTTTACTTTATGTGCGTGTATTGCAACATAGAGTAAATAGAAAATATAGGACCAGATGTACTAAGCTTGAAAAGTGATAGAGAGTGATAAACCACCAGCCAATCAGCTCCTAACTTTCAAGTTACAGGCTGTGTTAAATAAAAAGAAAGTTACGAGCTGATTGGTTGGTGGTTTATCACTCTCCATTTTATCACTCTTTAAAGCTTAGTACATCTCCACCAAAACTGAAATAGGCATTTTGTAATAGCAAAACTATCTGAATTTAAGACACCTCTACCGCATGATTTGAAAAGAAAAAAATGTATTCATTGAAGCAGCAGAGTATAAATCATGACAATGGAAGTGTGCACATAATATAACATACAAAATATACAATGTATCGTCAAAATAAAAAGCTACAGTACAATATTTACAGAGCAATAACACTAAAGCAAAAAAATATATATATATTGACTAAGATAACAATATGGTAGCACAACATATCGATGGCTCCTGGTCCAAATGTCCATACAACATCCCCAACACAGGCAAGCCCTATAGGTCAGGATACGCATTTAAGGGCAAGTATTGTCAAATGAAATGGGGGGGTCTTGCATGAAAATTTGGAGACAAGGTACAGTGGGGCAGATGTATTAAGCCTTAACAAGAGATAAATGCAACGGTGATAAGGAGAGATAAACGTCCAGCCAATCAGCTCCTTACTGACTTTTTTCATTACAGAATTTACACCAATAGCATTCATATTCTGGGCTTGGGTGCTAACATTAAAATCATTCTTTTTTCATTGATTTTTTTTACCAAAAAGAAAAATAACAAATAACTAAAATGAATCTAATATTGCAATTAAAAAAAGAGATCTGGTAGAGTCATGTGTTTTTTTTTTTTTTTTTATAAAGATGGTTCAAGTCTTGGACAGGTACAGGACTTTACTGGCCATCTAGCACTTCTGGCAAATGCCAGAGGGGCCTATGGTCAGGTGAGCCAATTTGTCCAATCAGGCTGGACTCATGGCGGCTCTCTCTGTGTGCAAATTGGCTCCAGGACTTCAGCGCGCATGCACAAATGCCAGGGCCGATACCATTATTCTGGTTCACTCACAAAGGTAAATTCTTTCTCAAATGGAGAGGTATATTACAGTAATTGCCCAAACCAACTTATCAGCTTATGAGACTTATTCAGACTTATGGGCCCTATTCAGACCTGATCGCACGGCTGCTAATTTTCATAGCCCAGTGAACAGGTATACGCCGCCCCTTCTGAGTGAAATCCCACCCCCGGCAAATAGCTGCAAATCCATTTGTAAGCTTAATTAAATGATTTTTCCACTGTTGCAGGCTAATGGGGCGGGAGCTGACATTTTTCCTGACACTCCCAGAAACTGTCCGGGTGATGCCTACGAACGCCGGCTTTCTATGAAACAACTATCGAAAGGACAGCGATCAAAAAAGTAGCAGGATAAGTAAGCATGCGCTGTCTGGCGATAATCACCTGGCATGCTACTGTAATTCGTAACTGCACAATTAGGTCTGAATTAGGTCCAATGTCACTTAAAAGACATATAGATCAATTACATTTAGAAGCTGATTAATTGCTTTGGGCAATGTCTCCATTTTATCTCTCTTTAGGGGGTGATTCAGGCCTGTACTTCCAGGTCCGAATTCAATTCCCTGTCTGATGGTGGGGGTCTGGTGCATAATGCGCATGTGCAGTCCCCCGCAGCGAGCACCTTCGGCGATATATTTTCAAATGCTGGGTCGCTCGTTACCTGATTCACAGGCAGCATTTCATGGGCGTGCCCAGAAAAACGGTGGGCGCACCCTTAGAAACGCTTGCCGGACCTCAGGGAACACAAGAGTTCCCCTGCCTGCTGGGGACGGGCGGCTGACGTCACATGATGTAAGTGCCCACCCCAAATTCGCAGAAGGCCATGCAGCCGGAAAGTAAGTCCTGGGCTACCCTTCAGCTGTGTGCAGAGGAAAAATAATTTGATTGCAGGCGGATTGGGGACGGATGGGGATTTGGGGGGGGGGGGGGTGTTCAGCAGGTCGACATTAAACTGCTCACTAGACTCCAAAAAAATGCAGCCTAGTTAGCAGGCCTGAATTACCCCCTAAGCTTGATACAGATGGAGCCCCTCTCATTCAATGCCGCCGCTCGGCAGCGCCGGCTGAGAGGGACTCCATTAGACTGGGACGCATGTCCCAATCCCTCAGCGGCTGGGTGGTGGAAAACTGCCTGTCTCCGCTTCAGGGATAGGGTTAGGGTGCGGATGGGTCGGTGGCGACTGACGGGGAGCTGCTTCGGAACAGATGGCGGGGCCTGGTGGCTGGTGGGGGCTGACAATTCTATCGCCAGCCCCCGCAAGCATGAGAGGCGATACATCTGTACATCTACTTCTTAATAATGTAATAATGTCCTTTTAAATAATAATAAAGTTAGTTCTACTGCACTTTTAGATGGTCAGTTCTAGATAACTATTAGATATTATAAGCAAAGTTAATAAAGTAACATTACTTTCTTAAGATAGTCAAATATTATAAAAATGTAGGCCCCAAACCGATAGTAAATGGAAGTTCAATAACATCACGGTTACAACCCTTATCAGAATCCCTCTGGAGAATTAAATCATGATTTATAGATATCACTTTTTAATACAGGGTACCCGTCCAAGCATGCACGCTCCAAATGCATTACAGACATCTTATTTTGCCTGAGAAGGATAAGATGTGCATATACATATTCATTATAAGTCAATTTGTGCACAATCCCAAAATCTCTAGCTTGTCAAACAAAAATAAAATGAGATCCGAAAAAGTGGGAATGATGTTTTATATTATGCGTCTTGTAATAATTTAGTAGACTGTCACTTTAATGTTAATGTAAAGAGACACACTGAAGCCTGCGTTCTGACTACAAATAAAAGAACACCGTGGCAGATAGCCAGGTGCAAATTTACATAAAATACTGCTACACATCAATAATAATCATCAGAAAAACTAACAATATAGGTTCATAGACTTTGGGAAAACAATAAACTAAGGCCAGATAAACACTATACACTCATTGGGCTGTTTAGCCAATAATTAGGGACGCAATCAGGTGGTAAATGCCAGGACTGCAGTAAGGGGCCAGTCCCTGCAGCTGTGAATGATGTTATATATAGGATTGGCCTAAACAAAATGGCCACCACCGTGGAGGAGACAAAATTTCTTGACAATATGGGTTGGAGAGAAGGCAATATTATATCTGCAGGATCATGGCAGACTTTGTACAGTAACACACTGACAGCTGTGAGGCAAGGCCACAGTATCTATATGTGTGAGAGGAGAGGTGGATGGGACAGGGCTGGGGTATATGTGTGAAAGTGAGGAAGTTAGGGTATATGTGTAAGTGAGGTGGAGCTGCCATGGGGATATTTGTGTATCATATTCAGGTGGCTGAGGCAGGGTATCATATAATTATATGAAAGATTGACAACTTATAATAACAACAACCACCAAAGCCTAAACAGCCCCACCCCCAGGGGGCCCTTGCCTAATTTGTCAGCCACAGGCCCCACAATTTCTGATGTCAGCCCTGCCAATAACAGGTTGATTGGCAGGTGCATTAGCCAATAAACTGTTTCAAACACTCCTGCATTGGTAAAATCAGGATGATGTGGGGTGCTGCACAGGCTATCTTCTTCCGGTCTTTCTGATCCCATTAAATAAATCTGTAGTAAGTACTGTACATACTGAGTTAGATGTTGCTCAGTGTGTTTGTGGGTGCAAACAGATATGATAATAAAAAAAAAAAAAACAGAAAATGACAGAGCGCAAGTCTGCAATATATTACAGCCCTGGGTCTGCAGCTATCTCTATTAAGGGGATACTCCACCCCTTAAAGGAACAGAAGAACAAACAAGAATTTAGATATAGCGCTGATCCAAGTACTTTTGTAAAAATCAAGTTTTTTAATTTTGAAAAAATGGTACAATTTATAATTAAATATACACAATTCACCGGCCGGTACTAAACAGATATAAAATAATTATATTTATAAGAATTATATTTATAATATGACTGTCACTTTAAGCATAGTAAGGGTAATATCAGTGAATTGCTTTTCCTGACTTCATGTTAGTATGAATGTTAAAGTTCTGTAACCAGCAGTATGATATGGGTTAGTCCAATCACCAACAGGCAGCTCTCTCACAGCTCCTATTTGTTAGTAGATGGTGGCATGCATATTCCAATGGTTAATATAACCGAATTTCAGTCAGTAATTTAAAAAACTTAAAGAGCTCAATAACTTGCCAGCCTCCCGATTGTAGCCTTTGCTGCGGGGTGGTGGTGTCCCAGCTGCTGATTCCCTGCGCGTGCAATGCAGCTTTAGCGGGTTTCTCCACACTCCTGGACAAGATGACAGTGAGGTCAGCGCTTTCAAGGCTGTATAATGGTACCGGCACCAATGGATCTCCTTAAGCAGAGCCAGATTAAGGCCTTAATGGGCCTGGAGCTGAAAATGATCAAGGGCCTAGTATGCGCAATAATAGGAGTTGTGGCCAGCACCTAATAATGTGGGAAGGGTGACCAGTGTTCTGGTTGGGTGGTCTGCTCATGGGTGTGTCTCTATTTGTGTAAATACTTTCAACTAATTATATATGCCTGGAAAAAGCAGGGGGCTGGAATAGGAAAAATGCAGGGAGATATATTGCCGGGTGCACTCCAAAGGTGCACCCGCAGGACGCCTATGTCCTAAGATACTTGCGGGGTGAGGGGGCACTCCAGTCATAAAAAAAATACTGAAAGCCAAAACTCAACATTTCAGCACCTTTTATGTGGTCACCTAGGTTTACGACACCATATACCCCTTATACAAATCATGCAACACAATAGTAACCCCCTTATACTGTACTTGCCTCTTACACATTATACCACATGGAATGAGCCAAAATTCACACTTTGCCCCACAGATTAAGGCAAAATTCACTTTTTGCCACATGGATTGAGCCAAAATACACACTATACCAGGCATGTCCAAACAGTGGCCCTCCAGCTGTTGTGAAACTACACGTCCCAGCATGCCTTGACATAGTTTTTGCATTCCCTAATAGCAAAACTGTGGCAATGATGAGTTTTACAACAGCTGAAGGGCCATAGTTTAAACATGCCGGCACTATACCAAACAGATTGAGCAGTAATGCACAATACGCTTCACAAATAGGGGCATTGCGCGCCAAAGGCGCGCATTAAAAATTTACACCATAATGCCCATTACATGTTAAGCCTCACACCATAATCTCCATTACATATTATGCCAAACACCATAATGCCTATTAAAAATTATGCTACATAAGTGTTGCTTACCTACATGTACATTGCCAGGGATTCCATGCTCGTTGCCATGTGGGATTACATGCTCATTGCCAAGGGGGAATACATGCTCGCGGTAACTGGGGGACAGCTGTTGCCAGGCAGAAATGACAGCCATTGACAGCCGGGCAGAAAGCATTGGGCTGCCCGGCTGTATTCAGTGCACTGCATGACATAGCTATTTAAAATAATACCCCTTTCACACCAGAAAATGCAGGGATTTACCTGGGAATATGGTCCCAGGATCATGCAGGGACATTCCCGGACTGGCCCCTTTTACACCAGCCTAGTCCCTGCATTTTCTGGTGTGAGGGGGAGAAAAAACCACCCCGCCCCCCTTTAAACAACAAGCTATATCTTTGGAACCAACTGACCCATTTACATGTACAGTAGGCTTCGAATGATTTTGGTCCCGTGAAACAACATGAACAGCCATGAAATTACATTTCAGAAATAAAAAAAAAATTGGTTTACCTGCAATATCTCTAGAACCAATGAACCCATATGGACCAGGTATCAGATTGAAGGCCCAGCGATTTGGGTTCGACTGAGATCAACCTCAATTAGCGGGAATCAGAATTAGCGGGTCCCATGTTATCCTATGGGGAAACGTTCCAGGTTTGCCTGGCGGTATCTCCGGTTCCCAGGGGGCTAGCAACGCGGGGCTGGGCTCGTTGGAAAGCCCTGGCCCTCAGCTACAAAATAGAGTGGGCCTGGTGCTGCACAGGCTATCTTCTTCCGGTCTTTCTGATCCCATTAAATAAATCTGTAGTAAGTACTGTACATACTGAGTTAGATGTTGCTCAGTGTGTTTGTGGGTGCAAACAGATATGATAATAAAAAAAAAAAACAGAAAATGACAGAGCGCAAGTCTGCAATATATTACAGCCCTGGGTCTGCAGCTATCTCTATTAAGGGGATACTCCACCCCTTAAAGGAACAGAAGAACAAACAAGAATTTAGATATAGCGCTGATCCAAGTACTTTTGTAAAAATCAAGTTTTTTAATTTTGAAAAAATGGTACAATTTATAATTAAATATACACAATTCACCGGCCGGTACTAAACAGATATAAAATAATTATATTTATAAGAATTATATTTATAATATGACTGTCACTTTAAGCATAGTAAGGGTAATATCAGTGAATTGCTTTTCCTGACTTCATGTTAGTATGAATGTTAAAGTTCTGTAACCAGCAGTATGATATGGGTTAGTCCAATCACCAACAGGCAGCTCTCTCACAGCTCCTATTTGTTAGTAGATGGTGGCATGCATATTCCAATGGTTAATATAACCGAATTTCAGTCAGTAATTTAAAAAACTTAAAGAGCTCAATAACTTGCCAGCCTCCCGATTGTAGCCTTTGCTGCGGGGTGGTGGTGTCCCAGCTGCTGATTCCCTGCGCGTGCAATGCAGCTTTAGCGGGTTTCTCCACACTCCTGGACAAGATGACAGTGAGGTCAGCGCTTTCAAGGCTGTATAATGGTACCGGCACCAATGGATCTCCTTAAGCAGAGCCAGATTAAGGCCTTAATGGGCCTGGAGCTGAAAATGATCAAGGGCCTAGTATGCGCAATAATAGGAGTTGTGGCCAGCACCTAATAATGTGGGAAGGGTGACCAGTGTTCTGGTTGGGTGGTCTGCTCATGGGTGTGTCTCTATTTGTGTAAATACTTTCAACTAATTATATATGCCTGGAAAAAGCAGGGGGCTGGAATAGGAAAAATGCAGGGAGATATATTGCCGGGTGCACTCCAAAGGTGCACCCGCAGGACGCCTATGTCCTAAGATACTTGCGGGGTGAGGGGGCACTCCAGTCATAAAAAAAATACTGAAAGCCAAAACTCAACATTTCAGCACCTTTTATGTGGTCACCTAGGTTTACGACACCATATACCCCTTATACAAATCATGCAACACAATAGTAACCCCCTTATACTGTACTTGCCTCTTACACATTATACCACATGGAATGAGCCAAAATTCACACTATGCCCCACAGATTAAGGCAAAATTCACTTTTTGCCACATGGATTGAGCCAAAATACACACTATACCAGGCATGTCCAAACAGTGGCCCTCCAGCTGTTGTGAAACTACACGTCCCAGCATGCCTTGACATAGTTTTTGCATTCCCTAATAGCAAAACTGTGGCAATGATGAGTTTTACAACAGCTGAAGGGCCATAGTTTAAACATGCCGGCACTATACCAAACAGATTGAGCAGTAATGCACTATACGCTTCACAAATAGGGGCATTGCGCGCCAAAGGCGCGCATTAAAAATTTACACCATAATGCCCATTACATGTTAAGCCTCACACCATAATCTCCATTACATATTATGCCAAACACCATAATGCCTATTAAAAATTATGCTACATAAGTGTTGCTTACCTACATGTACATTGCCAGGGATTCCATGCTCGTTGCCATGTGGGATTACATGCTCATTGCCAAGGGGGAATACATGCTCGCGGTAACTGGGGGACAGCTGTTGCCAGGCAGAAATGACAGCCATTGACAGCCGGGCAGAAAGCATTGGGCTGCCCGGCTGTATTCAGTGCACTGCATGACATAGCTATTTAAAATAATACCCCTTTCACACCAGAAAATGCAGGGATTTACCTGGGAATATGGTCCCAGGATCATGCAGGGACATTCCCGGACTGGCCCCTTTTACACCAGCCTAGTCCCTGCATTTTCTGGTGTGAGGGGGAGAGAAAACCACCCCGCCCCCCTTTAAACAACAAGCTATATCTTTGGAACCAACTGACCCATTTACATGTACAGTAGGCTTCGAATGATTTTGGTCCCGTGAAACAACATGAACAGCCATGAAATTACATTTCAGAAATAAAAAAAAAATTGGTTTACTGTACCTGCAATATCTCTAGAACCAATGAACCCATATGGACCAGGTATCAGATTGAAGGCCCAGCGATTTGGGTTCGACTGAGATCAACCTCAATTAGCGGGAATCAGAATTAGCGGGTCCCATGTTATCCTATGGGGAAACGTTCCAGGTTTGCCTGGCGGTATCTCCGGTTCCCAGGGGGCTAGCAACGCGGGGCTGGGCTCGTTGGAAAGCCCTGGCCCTCAGCTACAAAATAGAGTGGGCCTGGAGCTGTAGCTCCATCAGGCCCATTGTTAATCCGGCCCTGTCCTTAAGATGCACTAAGAGAGTGATAAACAGCCAGCCAATCAGCTCCTACCTGTCATGTCACAGACTGTGATTGAAAAATGACAGATAGGAGCTGATTGGCTGGCTGTTTATCACTCTCCAGTTTATCACTTTTGAAGTTTAGTGCATTTGGCCCAAAGCCTGAAAACATTAGATGGATTAATAACCCTTTAATTTAAAAATTATTATATGTGGGCGGCACAGGAGAGTGTACCCCTAAACCACACACACAGCAGAGACAGAAAAAATTAAAAGGATTAATAACCCCTTTGGTACTTGTGTATTTTGGCGGCGCCCATCGCATCGCATACCATAACACATACGATGGTATGCGATGCGACGCGATATCGTACGATAGTGCACGATGGCATCCACGTCGGCGTGGAGTTGAGAATAGAATAGTGTGGCGAGCGCAGCGAGCCACCGAGCCCGAAGCGTGGCGAGCGCAGCGAGCCCCGCGAGGGGACGCGGATACCTTCACAGGTAAATGCGTCCCCTCGCGGGCTTCACAGGTGTCCGCGTCGCCACGGACACCTGTGAAGCCCGCGAGGGGACGCGTATAACTGTGAAGGTATCCGCGTCCCCTCGCCACGCTTCGGGCTCGGTGGCTCGCTGCGCTCGCCACACTATTCTATTCTCAACTCCACGCCGACGTGGATAGTGGGGGTATGAAAAGGTCGTAGGACGCGTACCGCCGCCCCTCGCGGGCTCGCTGCGCTCGCCACGCTTCGGGTTCACGTTTATAGTGGGGGGTGGCGTGGGGGTGCATTTAACATTGTAAGCACCCATTTGGGTGCTCAAAAGCACCCTTTAGGGTGCTTATACGATTTTTGGTCGTATAGGGGGTCAAAATCGTGTCGCATCGCATCGCATGCCATCGGGTGCATGGCATGCGATGCGATCTGTTCGTCGAACGACGGACATCGGGGGCGCCGCCAAAATACACAAGTACCACCCCTTTATTTACAAAATATTATGCGGGCGGCACAGGAGAGTAGTATACCCCTAAGCCACACACACACGGCAGAGACATAAAAAATTAAATGGATTAATAATAAAATAATCCCTTTATTTGAGAAATATTATGCTGGTGGCACAGGAGAATAGAATAGGTAGGGGGGGGGGGGGGGGACATTACATACATTACATGCATTCCATTTCTAGCTACGACTATGGTGGTCAGGTCACCAAGAAGCTTCTTGCGGATCTGGACACTTTGACGGGGATGGACCTGAACCGTCTTCCGGATGGTAGGATGTCGAACAAGTTGTGACCAGGATACAGCTTGTCCTTTGCGATCTTCTCAGCGCGTTTCCTTACCCTGGATGAGAACAGATCCCTTATCGGGGGAAGGTTGGTCCCTATGATCCTTTCCGCAGTCTTCACTACCCTCTGCAGTTTTTGTTTGTCGTTCTCGCTTGCGCCACCGTACCAGATTGTGATCGAGGAACATAAGACAGACTCCACGATGGCGGTGTAGAATACGCACAGCAGCTCTTGTGGGATGTTGAATTTCCTGAGTTGCCTCAGGAAGAACAGGAGCTGTTGGGATTTTTTGATATTTGTGATTATGTTTAATCCCCATCTTGGTCACTGGACATGGTTGTTCCTAGGAATTTGAAGGATTCGACCCATGACACCACTGCATTGGCTATTGTTAGCGGGACCGGTGCATTTGTTTTTTTCCTATAGTCGACCACCATCTCAACTGTTTTGGTGGGGTTTAGATCGAGGTTGTTGCTGCTGCACCACTGTGTCAGCTTCTCCACTACAAGCCTGTATGCGGTCTCGTCACCATCCTTGATTAGGCCGATGATAGTGGTGTCATCTGCGAATTTGATGATTTTCACTGACTGCTCAGCTGAGGTGCAGTCATTCGTGTAGACAGAGAAGAGCAGAGGGGAGAGGACGCATCTTTGGGGGGCTCCAGTACGGATTGTTTGTGTGCTGGATGAGAAGGCGTCAACTTTGACCACCTGTTCCCTTGCCGTTAGAAAGTCCACTATCCATGAGCATGTTGATCCTGGGACTCCTAAGGAGAGGAGTTTTGGCTGCAGGATGCCGGGGACGATAGTGTTAAATGCTAAGCTGAAGTCCATGAATAAGACTCTCTCAGGTGCCTGGGTGGTCGAGGTGTTGTAAAATATAGTGCAGCCCGAGGTTGACTGCGTCCTCTACACTTCTGAATTTTTTTTTAAGGGATTATTAATAAAATAACCCCTTTATTTGGAAAATATTATGCTGGTGGCACAGGAGAGTAGTGTACCCCTGAATCACACACACAGCAAAGACAGAAATTTTTTTAAGGATTATTAATAATAACCATAAATCCATCCTTAAACCACACACACACACACACACATGCCAGAGAAAGAAAAAATGCTGCTGCAGCTCCTGCCCTACTGTGGTTGGAAATTGGAGATGGATATGTGGAGACCTGCTCTGGCTGCTGCAGCTGCTTCTGCTCTGCTGTGGTTGGAAGGGTAGGTGTATAGTTGGAGACCTGCTCTGGCTGCTGCAGCAGCTTTTGCCTGCTGTGGTCGGGAAGGGAAGGTGGATAGTTGGAGACCTGCTCTGGCTGCTGCAGCAGCTTCTGCCCTGCTGTGGTCGGGAAGGGAAGGTGGATAGTTGGAGACCTGCTTTGGCTGCTGCAGCAGCTTTTGCCTGCTGTGGTCGGGAAGGGAAGGTGGATAGTTGGAGACCTGCTCTGGCTGCTGCAGCAGCTTTTGCCCTGCTGTGGTCGGGAAGGGAAGGTGGATAGTTGGAGACCTGCTCTGGCTGCTGCAGCAGCTTCTGCCCTGCTGTGGTTGTAAGAGTAGGTGGATAGTTGGAGACCTGCTCTGGCTGCTGCAGCAGCTTTTGCCCTGCTGTGGTCGGGAAGGGTAGGTGGAACAAGTTTAAACTTTCGCCCCATGCGTCAGACGGGCCTTAAGACTAGCTTTTAATAATTGAACCGCACATCTCTGCTTTAGTTAAGAGAATATGACATTGTGGCGTTAAAAGAGTTGGAGATTTTTACTCAAACATTAGAGGATAAATTTACTAAGATGGGAATTCTGTTGCAGAAGAATCTGCAGCCAATCAGATTCAATCTATTATCTTCTAGAATGTGGTAAATACAGTAAATAAGAACTACAATCTGATTGGTTGTTATGGGCAACATTTCATCTTCACTAGAACTCCCATATAAGTAAATTTACCCCTAAGACTCCGATACTGATCTCTGCAGAAAGTCACATAATAAAGTGTAGAGAAGCCATCTCCGCAGCGTGTTAGATGATAGCTAAATCTATATCCACTGAAGGAAACAAGAGACTCGCAGACCCCTTGGGGACATGTGCTTTTAACAGCAGGGTCATCACTTTGACCCCTCATTTTATGACATTTTACAGACCACTTACAAGAATCTGTAATAAACTATTCTGACATCACCCTGTACAGGTCACTGCTGCTCAGGGGACATTTTATTAACATCAAGGGTATTATTTATTTCGTTTTTTACAACAACAAAAAAACAATCTCTGCCCCAGCACGACAATGGAAGCTTCCCTATATTACGATGATACAACAGTTTTTTTATTCAAGATATGAACGCCATGTAACGCCTCATTAATATTCAAATGAGTTATAGTCCTATTATACACTGTGCCTATGCAGCAAATATCAGAGCAGCGGAACATGTTTAGTGGCTGATGTGCTTGTGTATTGCGGCCATGATCACATGCTGTTTTAAAGGTCAATCTTTAAAATCAATACCCCTGCAAAGTCTGGAGAAGGAAACCTGGAGCTCTTCTTTAACTATAGCTAAGGTAGTTAAAGATAGGGTCTAATTCAGCATGGATCGCTAATTATAGAATTTGCAGTGGACGGGGAGCAGAAAGCCGCCGTCCAGACGCCCCCTTTTGAAAATGCGTTGCAAAAAGCGATCCATTCGTAGATCCTTCGCAAAAACTGAACCATCGACTAGTTTAGGGCTTCCACTAATCTGCTCAAGGACCAGGCTGGAAGTTGTCATCGCTGACGTCAGAGACCCCTGAGAAAATGCCTGGGGACACCTGCGTTTTCACAGACGCACCCGGAATATATTTGCCTTGCCAATATATATCTCGTGAATTTATTGATATTCAATCCTATGGTCAACATTCATAATGAGGACACCACGCTGTCAACAATAACATGTCAACATTCTGAGGATACCAATTGTTAGGGTTAGGCACATCCAAAAGGGATAGAGTAAGGCTGCAGGGGAGGTTAGGGTTAGGCTGCAGGGGAGGTTAGGGTTAGGCTGCAGGGGGAGGTTAGGGTTAGGCTGCAGGGGAGGTTAGGGTTAGGCTGCAGGGGAGGTTAGGGTTAGGCTGCAGGGGGAGGTTAGGGTTAGGCTGCAGGGGGAGGTTAGGGTTAGGCTGCAGGGGAGGTTAGGGTTAGGCTGCAGGGGGAGGTTAGGGTTAGGCTGCAGGGGGAGGTTAGGGTTAGGCTGCAGGGGAAGGTTAGGGTTAGGCTGCAGGGGAGGTTAGGGTTAGGCTGCAGGGGGAGGTTAGGGTTAGGCTGCAGGGGAGGTTAGGGTTAGGCCGCAGGGGGAGGTTAGGGTTAGGCTGTAGGGGAGGTTAGGGTTAGGCTGCAGGGGGAGGTTAGGGTTAGGCTGCAGGGGCATTTGGGTTAAGCATCAGGAGGAGGGTAATGGGTAATTATTAGGGTATTATTTTTTAATTGTAACTATTTTCCCAAGTAATCAGCTTGTGGGATTCAATATGTGCGACTGGTAGTTGGAACAAGGTGCCGGCGGTCAAAATGGACAAATTCCTCACCCTGCTGGACAGAATTCCGACAGGGGCTGGTAAGTATACTTACCCTATCCCCCTACCCACCAACCTTTCTTACCTGCAGCCTAAGCCTCCCCTTTTAGTCCCTAACCCTAACCACCAGTTTTTTTGGCCTAACGCTGACCTCCCTCCCCCAACCCTAAGTTCTTCTAAATGCTTAAATCTACCCTCCTACAGGGTTGCCGACCCTCCCAGAATTACCGGGAGTCTCCTGAAAATTAGGTCCCCCTCCCGGCCCCCGGAAGGGTGGGCAACCCTCCCGATAGCGGCATTTAAATGCCAAAATCCGCGGGTCTCAGAGGAGGGGGCGGAGCTAAAACTACACACTCATATCATTTTAGCCCCGCCCCTTCATGGAGATCAGTGATTTCGGGTATTTTTTTATATAAATGGGGGCGGGGCTTAATGACGGCACAGTCAAGCCCCGCCCCCCGAACGGGTAATGAAAGTCTCCTCTCCCGGAGAGGAGCATTTCAAAGTCAGCAACCCTGCCCTCCTATACCCGGCCTAACGCCACAACACCCTGACATTAACATCCTGATCATATATGCTGACTCTGAACCTTGATCTGCCTGTCAGAGCAGAGCAGGAGTAGTAGACCAGAGGGAAGAATGCACAGCACCATCTGAAGATGGCGTTTTTCCTCCTTCCGAATGAGGAGTGGCAGCAAAACTTCAGCTGCGATCATGTACAAAGAGAAATATGGTATCAGCATTGTCAGCGTGACATGGACTCACTCAGGCAGTCGATGTTCCTCATTTCTGCATCAATGCTGTGTATTTGTGTGCAGTTGCTGAGGACTTTGCGATGGCTCCGGTGGCTTCTCTTCTGGGTGACTGCTTCACTTGCAATCATTAGAAAGTCCATAGCCTGAAAAATCGCTGCTGCATACAAATTCTGCCCACTACCACTTATGGACCAGCCAAAAGCTTAGTTTTTTTTTTCAGTTTAGAATGAGCACACAAGTCTTTACTGTGTTTTAACGAATACCCTGAGATAGAAATAGTACCAGAAGTAGATAGGCCAGCACAATATGACCGGACTGTGTCATGCTGATGGAGATCTTTTTACTGTATAGCTTTGTATGTATGTTTGCCTGTTTACAAACTTCTGCTGCACCAGTTTTTACTGCTCCAGAAATCTAATATCACAGGAGAAATAGACCGGAAGTGAAAATACAAGTGCAGATGCCCCCCCATCTTTAGTTGCCATACTGACCACCCAGGATAACAGAGCCGGCCTTAGGCATAGGCAAACCAGGCAATTGCCTAGGGCATTTGGAATGCCTAGGGGCATCAACAGATTCTGCTGATTAAAATGATATGCAGCATGCCTATATTCTGTGTGTGAGTGAGGCTCTATCTGCATATGAAATAGTGTATTCATGAAAATCACTGTAACATAGCATTCCGTATGCAGGTACAGCCACAGTCGCACACAGAAAATGGGCATGCCACATATCATTTTAATCATTGGAAGCTCCTTGTGTGTGCTGGTTATAACAATGCAAATAAGACGAATTTTCAGCAAAAAAGGCACCCAACGTTAGCAGAACTGGCCAGGAGCTGCATGGCTTATTGAGTCAAGATGTATGAGGAAACATCTGCATCCAAGCAGAGGCAGAGGTCACAGTGTTAGCGGCTGTGCGAGTGCTGTCTGCGGGTGGGTTGGTTGTGCAATAGTGTTCGGCATATGTGTAAGGGGCATTATGTGTGTCATGTATAAATGCATTAATAATGTGCGACATATGTGTAATAGGCATTATGTGTGTCATGTGGATAAGGGCATTAATAATGTGCAACATATGTGTAATGGGCATTATGTGTGTCGTGTATAAGGGCAATAATGTGCAACATATGTGTAAGGGGCGTTATGTGTGTCATTATGTGTATGAAGGGCATTAATAAAGGTTGGCATAATGTGTAAGGGGCATTATGGTTATAAGGACATTAATAATGTGTGTTATGTGTAAGGGGCATTACTGTGTGGTATTATCAGGGGTGCCGAGAGAAAGGGGTAGGGGGTATAAATTACCCAGGCCAAAGTCTGATGGAAGGGCCCAGTGGGGCCCCGGGCCCCCTCCCCTTAAGTGACAGCAGCAGCTGCAGCTCTTCTCCTCTGCCCAGCACACACTGCTTTGTGCTGGGTTGCAGTGTGGCCATGGAGGTGCTTAAAATAGAATATTTTTTCAGGATTTTTTTCTAAAGGTATAATGTGAATAATGTGAGGAGTAATGTATATAAAGTAAAGTGGCACTACTGTGTGATGTAATGTGAATAAGGTACACAATCGCATGATATAATGTGAATAAAGTTGCAGTACTGTGTGGCATAATTTGAATTGGGGGTACTATTGTGTGGCCATGCCCCTTCCCAGCAAGAACACACCCCTGTTTGGGCCGCGCACCGAATGTGTGCACTATTTCCATTTCAAATATTTCGGGTAGGAGCACCAAAATGATGACTGCTATGATGAGGGTTGATGGTGCTGGGAAAGGGGAGCAGGGTCAGAGGCGGAACTAGTGGCAGTGCTAGGGGGCACCAGCCAAAATCTTGCCTAGGGCGTCATTTAGGCTAGGGCCGGCTCTGCAGGAGAAGCTGACGGAAAATCGGTGACTATGAGCTAAGGTAAATGGCTCCTATAATAGGCGGCAGGAATTCTTGTATGTTATCCTATGAAATTGAGTGTGCATTCATTAATAAATTGATTAATACGTAATACAAGGGATTAGAGTGGTCTGATCTTTTGACATGACCCTTAATGAAGCTCCCCTTGGCTTATCCCTTTGACTCTGTGAGAGATGTTCAAAATATTCACTAAAAATACCAGTGTCCCTCACATTTGTTATATAAATTCAAATAAAACTTTTTGTGTAAAAAAGATTATATTTCCTATATACGGTAAACACTACAGGTCATTATGATGAATAAAAATGTTTGCTTGGCAATTTTCATACCTATTTTGACAAATTCACTTAGCATTCAAAGGGTTAAGTGTAATGTGGGAACATGTAAATGAGGAGGAACATTACATATGCATACCTCCCAAAATTTGCATTTCATAAATCGGGAGCCTCAAGTTAAAAAGGGGCTGCAGCCTGAGTCATAAGGGGTGGGGCCTCGTGGGGATGCCCCCTTTCCCGTCACAGTGGGGGCATGGCCAACGCTGGTTAAACTGCTGGCCACGCCCCCAGCCCCTCTGCCTCTCTGAAAAGCACACACATCAATTCCCAGCTCTGCAGCACTGGGCAGAGGGACTCCCAGCTGCCCCCCCTCCCCACACACACACACACAGTCATAAGGGGAAGGGCCTTAATGGGAATGCCCCCTCTCCCGTCACAGTGGGGGCATGGCCAAAGCTGGGTAAACTGCTGGCCATGCCCCCAGCCCCTCTGCCTCTCTGAAAAGCACACACATCTATTCCCAGCTCTGCAGCACTGGGCAGAGTGACTCCCCCGACTCCTCCCCCCCCCCCCCCCCCACACACACACACACTAGACACTACCATCCCCGGACGAAACGCGGGACCATCCCAAAAAAACGGGACTGCTAAAAGCGGGACAGTTGGGAAGTACTGTACAGTATGCATATGTCATTTAGCGCCCCGCCTCCTGGGCCTGATCAGATATGGAACAAGATCAGCTGCAGTGTTTGCTCAGAAATAATGCAGTTCTTCGACAGTATTCAGAGTTAGCCACATATGCAACATTTAGCTGCACTGCCCCTACATTTCCAAAATTGAGTGTTGCAGGTGTATGGGTAAAAACCGGACCAGGACAAGACCGCCGGACCGGACACCAAAATCTGCAGTCCGGAGCTTGTAGCATCCGGACCGGGGGAAGGGGGGGGGGGTCCTGTTCGGGGTGTCCTGTCCGGGGGGGCTGCCTGTGACACTTGTCACCAGGAGAAGGAGGAGGGGGAGAATAAAGCCTTCCTGTATGGTCCGGGCATGTAGCAAAAACCGGACGGTCCGGACCACACGGGGAGGCTGCAATCTCAACTTCCCCATGTCCCAGATGATCAGTAGCATAACTAGAAATTTTGTGCCCCCCTGCCAAAAAAGTTTCTGGAGCCCCCCAAATATATTAATTCTATTTTTTACCTATATGCTCGTTGCCGGGGTTTCCATGCTCATTGCCATGGGTGGCAGGCACTGTACACACTGAGCTCCCCTGAGAAAGAGAGAGGGGGAAACATGGTCAGAGAGGGGGAGAGATGAAGGGCAAGGAGAGGGGAACAGATGGTGGGCATGGAGAGGGGGATAGATGCTGGGCAGGGAGAGGGGGATAGATGCTGGGCAGGGAGAGGGTGGTACATAAGTGTGGAGAGAGAGTGGTGCAGATGTGCGGAGAGGGGGCTAGAGGGTGGGGAGGAGACAGATGCTGGGAAGGAGGGGACAGGTGCTGGACAGAGAGGGATTGGGTGACAGATAATGGGCAGGAAGAGGGGGGACAGATCCTGAGCAGAGAGGGATGGGGGACAGATAATGGGCAGTGAGAGGGGGACAGATGCTGGGCAGGGAGAGGAGGAGCATAAAAGTGCTTGCTGCCTATGGGTCTGCTAGTAGTTTTATGCAAGATCCCCACCGCAATAAATTGTGCAAATGTCACACGGATTCACCAGGCTAATCCTCCTGGTACCTAAGTGAATTCCCCGGGAAGTGTTCAGCATCCTGGCGTTCAACATACCAATGCTGGCATCCCGGCACCAGAATCTTAGAATTAATTAGGATACCGACTACCGGGATGCCGAACGTAAGTATACTGGGGCGGGTTAGAGTCAGGTTGAGGAAGGGGGTGTTATGTTTAGGCACTAGGGGGGCACTAAAGCTGGCCATACATCAGAAAGATCGATCTTAAGATCGATTGCGCTCATGATTGTGTACAATTTCCCTTGAACTCCCCGGCAGTCCTTGGTGGTTTTTGGACACACAATCTACTCACAATCCATCATGCAATCAGTCATACAATCCATCTGCTGCATGATTGTGTACACAAGATGTGCACACAATCTGCATACAATCCATCATACAATCAGTCATACAATCCATCTGCTGATTGATTGTATGATTGTGTACACAAGATGTGCACACAATCTGCATACAATCCATCTTACAATCAATTGAGATTGTATGATTGGGTACAATATCTTTCTGATGTATGGCCACCTTAAGGGTTAGTGTGGTGCACCGGAAAAGGCGGCCATTAACCCTTTACCCTTATCTTGACCTCAGGGGCTTGACCGCGACGTATCCTTCTGGCTTGGGGCTCAGCTGAGACAGGAATGAGGCTAACGTAACGGTTCAAGGATGTTTATTAACAACAACGGGAATATCTGAGCTAAGTGACCGGCAATTTTATCGAATGCGATATTACAGAATAAGGCACAAATGACTGTCTAATCAGCTCCTTAGAGACAATGCACACTTAACTACTAGACTTTGGTGTATCATCTAACACTCTAGCTTTGGTAGTCACTCCCCTTGGCGTAGCTGACCAACACTGGCACAGTAGACCCATTAACACAGGGACTGATTCCAGGATTGTGTGACGCCAACTAAGGACTGAAGCCCTGGTGCGAATCAGCTGAGTCGCCAAGGAGTGCACTAACAACTCTCTCTACTCAATTACCTCTGACGCCACTTAACACATCTAAGGCGATCAACACTAGTTCAATACATTCACTATAACGGTAGAATATGGCAACAATAAGTTATAACAAATTACTGTATCACATCAAGTACAGCATCATTTAGGACCGCACACTGATACTTTACTGTAAACGCTGTCACGTGACTGGGTACCCAGGTATCTACACTAGCTGCCTCGGAGGCAGACCTATGCATAGGGATTTCAGGTCCGTTGGAGGCCTCGAGTGGTCCTGAGCAGGATTTAATGTAACCGGAAATAACAATCCTTGACAGTGGCAAAAGGTGTAACTTGAAGGGGCAGGGTTCTGGAAAGAGAGAATAAATACTTTAAAGTTCCTTAAACAACGGGCAGGATGATGGCACGTTTCACCACAAGGTGGTGCTGTTGGACCTCCTTTCTAGATGGCTTAGGCTACAGCCACTTATAGGCTCCTCGGGGCCTAGAGGTGAGGGTGTCCTCAAGGTATGAGAGTCAGGGTGCAGCCTGGTGAGGGGTTGCTATCAGAGCTCTTGGCCACTAGCTTGGGAGTCAGTCCCCACTTAGTTGGCCTGTTCTGGGCCTTGAGGGGTGCCCCTGTTCCTGGGGCCACTGCGGTGGGCAGGTGAGTGACTTTGGGGCCTTTGTGCGGTGGGGGGGTTCAATTGTGCTCAGGCTGCTGTGCAGCACTTACATTTAGGTGCGGCACCTGCCGTCGGGGGTCTGCTGCTGGGCTCTTGGCTGCGGGTGCAGTGCCACGCTGGGAGGCGGAGGGCTGGTGGCCCTGAAATGCTGCTGCGTTCTCCCTATGCCGGGTGTTGGATGGGTGCCAGGCTCCCTCTCTCTCCTCTTGCGGTGGCTGGCCGGGTCAGCTGCGCGGCTTGATGACGCGGCGGGTGCTTCTCTCGGCGACTTCTCCTCTTCTTCTGCTGGTTCTTGCCGCCGGGTCTCTGCTGCTGGCGGCAGGTCCACTGCCGCACTTCTCAGCTGCTTCTCCTCTGCGCCGGGGCCTCGGTTGACGTCACGGATCTCTGCTGCTGGGCACGCTGCCTCTCGTTTCCCGCAGGTAATGGCGCCTGTCCCCCGCGACTCCTTCGCGCCACACAGCTCTCCTCCTCTTTTCTTTGCGCTCGTTCTGCAGGCACCAGTCACGGGGCACCCTTTCTGCTGACTGGATTCCTGCACCTTGGGTAAGTGCTGGGTCCCAGTGCCCTTCGCCTCTCTCCAGCCTGTGTGCTTCTAAGACAGGGCAGTTGCCTAGCAACCCTCTGTAACGTCTGTGTAAACAGGGTGACACTGGCCACCAATGTAACTGCTGGGCGTTAGAAGGGGATACCCAGTCCTTTTCTGGGGTGTCACATTAGCCTGCGATCAGATCGCATCGGGACTCGCATCTCACGGCATGCTAGAGTGGCACAATTTACACTATATAGTGCAGATCTGCACTATATAGAGTTGCCTGCCCTCTCTATCTGGCTGCCGATTTGCGCTCACACGGGAGCGCGCATCGGCAGTGCATCGGGCTCGCAAGCCCTAAACAAGCATGTGATTTGCATGTGATATGGCTTCCGATGTTCACTATATCGGCAACATCGGAAGCCAAATCTTACCATGTGTACACAATATTAGGGTTAGGCTGCAGGTGGGGGAACATTTGAGTCACACCTTGAAAATGGCATTACATGCCGAAACGCGTTGGTACACCCACATCACATCAGCAAAAAGCAACCTCACAGCCAAGGAAACATCACCCATGAACAATAACATCCAGTCTCCTCCGCAAAGGAGTCGAGCGCAACCACTCCGTGGACGTGACGTGACTCCGGGCAGCAGCACTGTTCTTGCGAGAACAGAAACCCGGAAGTCGCGGCTCACAGAGTGTCAGTGGAGCCGCCGGCAGCACGATCAGAGGACGCTGCGGCTGTCGCGGTCCCCAAAGCCGGACACCCACTAACTGAAGGAGGCAAGGCCCAGAGACAAAGCCTCTGGGACAACATCCACCCACCAATCGCACTAAGGTCAGGACTGACCTGTGGCGAAAGAGGACCCGTTAGGAGGCAGAAAAGGCTTCAGGAGCACAGTAAGAAGCAGTGCAGCGGGACGCCGCACACTGCTGACACCTAGCATTGACTAGACATCAAGATACCACTCCAAGACTTGAGCATTAAAGTACCGGTGCTCACCAGCAGCACAGCTGCAAACACAGCACAAGCAAGACCCTGAGAGACATAAGCCAATTGGTTTATGGTACAAAGGGGTCTGTTGATCCCCCGATCCCCCGAGGGGCTCTCACTGGTCCATTGTGCACCAAGACTTTACCCCCACACCTTTACCCAGCAACCCCATACCCTATATTGCCATTTCATTTATAAATAAACAGATTTTATTTAACACACCGTCATATGTACATTTGTTTTTGCATTAGACAGACATACACAGGGGCAGCGCTCAAGCCCACCCATTGCTCTGAAAATTTGAGTTAGGCTGCAGGGAGAGAGGGTTAGGTTTAGGCGGTGAGGTACAGGGGTTAGGGTTAGGTACTAGTATTTGGGAGGGTTAGGACTAGACACATAGAAGGGGGCACTCAGGTTTAGGATGCAGGGCAGGGTGGGGGGGATTAGGTTTAGGCAGCAGGTACAGGGGTTAGGGGAAGAATTAGGCTGTGGGGACAGGATTCCCGCCTTTGGGATGCTGGTGTCGATATTCTGACCGCCGGCATCCCAACTGCCGGCCATCTGTATGTATCCTGAATTCCGCCCATAGTCTACACATATTCTAAGCAAAATGACACCTCACACCCGCAAAGCTTTCATATGTCACACTGACACATATATTGTGTGATAGATTGATAGATAGAAAGATAGATAGATAGATAGATAGATAAATAGATAGATAGATAGATAGATAGATAGATAGATAGATAGATAGATAGATAGATAGATAGATAGATAGATAAGCTCTCCCCTCCCCCAAGACACTTACCTGATTAATGAAAAGGTGGAGTAGGCATGCAGCAGGGTCTCCTGCTCTCTGGAGTATCTTCACCCCTGACCTATGTGTCTCTCATCCCAGCCTCAGGCTCCTGGGGTTCATCAAAACTTCATTCTTCAGCTCCTCTTCCCAGCACAGAGCCCTCCTCCGTTAGGCCCCGCCCCCTTGTCCTCTCTCTACCCGACTCTATGAAAGGAAATTTTGGCTGCTGATTGGAGGATGACGGCCATCTTTTTGTAGCCCGATGGGGGCAGCCATTTTTGTTAGCTCCGGCTACAGCAGCTACAGGAGCAGCAGGACCAGCCTCTGCCTAACAGGCAGCAGCCACTATCGTGAGTGGGGGATGGAGGTTATTTTGGGGGGAAACGGTCATTTAGCAGACCACACTTAGGTCGACAGTCATTAGGTCGACCACGTTGGGTCAACAGGGGGGAAGTTCGACAGGATTGTAGGTCAACATGGGTCAAGGTTGACATGGGACAAGGTCGACATGGGTTTAGGTCGACAGTCGTTAGGTCGACATGGGTTTTTCATTGTCTTTCGAGCCGACATGTGCCGACAGGCGGTATTTCATACCCTACCATCCACTAGGGCGTGGTGGGAGAATAAAATAGTGTGCCGAGCGCAGCGACGCACCGTGCCCGAAGGGGCTGCGGGTCACCTCCAACTGTGTCCATGTCGACTGTGTCGACATCCGGGTAAAATAAACAGTGAAAAACCTAACGACTGTCGACCTAAACCCATGTCAACCTTGTCCCATGTCGACCTAAAACCATGTCGACCTTGACCCATGTCGACCTACAACCCTGTCGACCTTCCCCCCTGTCGACCCAACGTGGTCAACCTAATGACTGTCGACCTAAGTGTGGTCTGTTAGATGATCCACACCCTTTTTTGGGGGGACTGACACAGACATACACACTGACTGTCACACTCACTCAGTGTGCCGGCGCCCACGCAGCCCCCGCTCCTCCAAGCAGCAGCGGGGGCTGCCTTACAGTATCTACGCTACTGCAGATGATAGCTATCACAGGGACCCCCATACAAGACACCCCCTGGACGGGACACTACAAGCCCCGGACTGCATATTTTGATGTCCGGTCCGGTTTTTACATAGTACCGTGTTGCAGTCATCAGGATCACTGGGCAGTGGGCAGAGTAATATATTTAACTCATACTGTACATACTTTTTCTTGTCTCCTCTCTGGGACTGTGGAAGACTACCTAAAATATCGTGAGTCTCCCGCAACTTCCAGGTTAGGTAGTCAAGTATGATTTAACTACATTCTACATCAGGTACTGAGTATCTCTAGACCAGACATTTACATTTTCAGCTTTTAAATAACAAGGAAGAAAATCAAAACTGTGCAGTGACCTCTCCAAAGGAGCCTTTACTGCACCTTCTCCTAGCATTCAATCACAGATGAAGCGGACAGGACCCGGCTGGGATACAGTACCGTCCATCTACTCCGGCAGAATACGAATTGCCATTAGGAGGGGGCTATAAGCTGCGGCTTGCGTCGTTTCACACTTGAGTTGTTTGAAGACAGGCTGCCCATTACACACAGCAGCTGCGGGATTTGGCTTTTCCTCTCATTCATTGTGAAGCTCTCTCTACTACACCGACTCATTTTTAATATTGTTCTCATTAGCAGCCAGCGGCTGTGAACATATTGTTATACTGTATGTAGTTAGTTTGGGTAACTAAATGTAAACAGCCACGGGACAACAGCAGTGGCAGGAGTGCGCACACACCTGGGCAAACTGGGAGGCAGCGGCGCTGTACAGTATGAAATTACATGGCTCGTGCTCTGAAATATTATAATGTAAGGCCTGAGCACCAATTAACATGTATCCTCTGCCGTTTTACATTATATGCAGAAAATGCAGCAGAAGTAGAGACACTGGGCCTAATTCAGGTTGGCTTGCAAAAATATAATCTCTCTCTAATGGGCAAAACCATGTGCACTGCAGGTGGGGCAGATGCAACATGTGCAGAGAGAGTTAGATTTGGGTTGGTAAGTTCAAACAGAAATCTAAATTATATTGTTAAAATAAAGCAGCCAGTGTTTGCCCTGCACAGAAACAAAATAACCCACCCAAATCTAACTCTCTCTGCACATGTTACGTCTGCCCCTCCTGCAGTGCAGCATGGTTTTGTCCATTAAAGAAGGAGTTTGCAAACCAACCTGAATCACCCCCACTGCAGTTGCCCATATGGGGTAAACAGAACTATCATAAATGCAAAATGCTCTTATTTTAAATTTGGGGGTCTAGATCAGGCCAAACAATGGCTTTCCAGCTGTTAAAACTACAAGTCCCAGCATACTTTCCTACCAAGAGCCATAGATTAGCCAGACCTGGTCTAGATGGTAAATTAATCAGAATAATATATTTGGTAATAGCATAAATGGTGACTGATGTCCTTGATGAATAGTCTAAAGGCCCCCTTTTACCATATGACCTGCTTTCAGCTCAAAAGCCGCCCCGGGGTGTACGGCCTGATCATGAGCTCTTATGCGCATTCCTGCATCATATCATTGCTGGCTGCCAGTCATCTGTGAGCCATCAAATAATAGACTTAAGGCCCCCATACACTAGGGCGACTTGTCCTTAGGACAAGTCGCCCCCGACTTCCCCCTGAGCTTCCCCGGCTGCTCCCCGGGGGAGCTTGATTAGATTGGCACTTGATGTGCCATTTTTTACATGTGATAAATCGTCTCGATTTATCACATATAAAAAACCCGGGGAGCAGGGGGGGGGGGGGGGCTAAGAGGTGAGAGCTGGTGGGAGCAGGGGGGCTGGGGACGCTGCGGGGGACACATCTGTGTCCCCCGCTGCTGGGGACGCTGCGGGGGACAGCGTCTTTGCGGCGAGAAGGTAGAGGGAGCAGGGGGGGCTGGAGATGCTGCGGGGGACACGTCTGTGTCCCCCGCTGCTGGGGACAGCGTCTGTGCGGCGAGAAGGTAGAGGGAGCAGGGGGGGCTGGAGACGCTGCGGGGGACACAGGCTGCATAGAGCCGGGCCGGGAGCTGTCAGTAATGAATAAAAAAAAAAGCCCATACAATGAATGGGCAGCCTGTGATTGGCTGCTGAGCGCTCTCTCAGCCAATTGCTGACTGGCTGAGAGAGCGCTCAGCCAATCACAGGCCGCCCATTCATTGTATGGGCTTTTTTTTTTATTCATTACTGACAGCTCCCGGCCGGCTCCCCCTGCCCGGCTCTATGCAGCCTGTGTCCCCCGCAGCGTCTCCAGCCCCCCCTGCTCCCTCTACCTTCTCGCCGCACAGACGCTGTCCCCAGCAGCGGGGGACACAGACGTGTCCCCCGCAGCGTCCCCAGCCCCCCCTGCTCCCTCCACCGCCCCACTAGGTCCCAAGTCGGGTGGTCGGACGTGCAGCAGGTCCGACCACCCGACGCAGATCCGATGCGCACGGGACCGCGCATCGGATCTGAGGGGACATCAAAACTAGCCGATTTTGGTCCGATTTCGGCCAGATCCGACTGATCTGGCTGAAATCTGACCAAAATCGGCTAGTGTATGGGGGCCTTTATGTTTCCTTTAGGTGTTGAGCCCTGAAAGTTTAAATAATGTTAAGTATAATCTTAAATTAGTCATACGGTATCTTCATTTGTTATTCAAAATTGTGGATTGTCAGAGCCTGATGCTCAATGATGCTATAACTGTATGTCGGTGGGTTAGGAATTGGCTGTGATGGAGGTTAGAGTTAGACTGTAAGGTGGGCAGTTTTGGGTTAGGCTGCAGGACGGGGAGGTTAGGGTTAGGCTGTGGGTGAGGTAGGTTAGCAATAAGATTATGGGTAGGGAAGGGGTGGATTGGGAACAAAAAATGGCCCTTATGTGGGTGGCACCCAATCAAATGTAGGCAGAGCCAATACCTAAAATAGGCAGGATTAATACATCACCAATATGCTTGGCAGTCTAGTGGCTCCAAGACTGTTAAGCTGCTGTGACAAACCACAAACATTCACATTTAAAAAGTTAATTACTTTTTTCCCAAGTAGTCTCCCGTTTCCCCTGAAGAGATAAAGGGCACTGCAGGTAGCCTTTTGTCACTTCTGGAATGGGTTATGTAGGGAGGTATGCACAATCTTATATATACCCCGGTATCCGTACTGTGGATCAACGGTCTATGGTCGACCACTAGAGGTCGATGGCGTCTAGTTAGATGCCTATACTTGGTGGTCCGCATTTAGATAGATAGTGGCGGGAGATCGACGGAAATTGAGCATCAAGGGGAAACTGGTCGGCAGTAACAAGGCCGACAGGTTTTTCGTCTTTTTTATGGTGCCGGTCCACTTCGTTCCTTCTCTACTATCCTAGTGGACATAGAGTAATCCATTCATACTGTAAATTATGCTCATTATAGAGCCAATTTTGCACAGGACCAGAATATCTCCTTAATTTGCAATATGTCTCCTTTAGCACTAAGACTTTTTAATTAATGGTTATTATGGGTTTAATGAAGATCAACTATTATAGCATTAATTAAGAAAATATGTCCAGGTCAGCAGATTCATTTCTTCCCTGGGTAAGTCTCTTTGGATATGCACATGTAAGGCAGTAGCGCACCCAGGGGGGGTGTTCCAAGTGCCCAGAAACCCCCCTAACGGACCAAATAGTTTTTCCAGAGACAGACTTGCCTCTATCTCTGGAATGACCGCAGGCTACCCGCAATTATAGCTGCCTGGCTATGAAGGAGGGGACTGCCAGTGAGGAGGGGGGATGCTGTCACCGAGAGCTGGGGTGGGGGTGGGTGCTGGGGGGGACTTAGATTTAGGTTGCGGAGGTAGAAGGTTAGGTTAGGCTGTCGGGAGGAGAGGTTAGGATTTGGCTGTGAGGAGGGAGGGTTAAGGAGAGGGGCGGGGTTAAAGGTAAGTATACTTAACTGACACCTGTCAGGATTCCCTCCTTCAGGATGCAAGCATCAGGATTCAGAACACCCGTTAGCCCCACCGTCTGACCTCCATATTTATCCCATACATCAGGGTTGCCGACTTTAATATTCTCCTCTCCGTGAGAAGCCCGGAGAGGAGAGTTTCAGCAGCTGCTCGGGGGCGGGGCTTGAATGTGACGTCACTAAGCCAAGCCCCCACGATGTTAAACAGGGGGATTCGCGCATCTCCGTGGAGCGGGCGGGGCTAAAATGATGCGATTTTCCCATTTTAGCTTCGCCCCCTTCTCTGAGACCCGCAGATTGCGGCATTTAAATGCCGCGATCGGGGGAGCAGCGGGAGTCCCCCCTGAATCCGGGAGGGTTGCCCACCCTTCCGGGGGGCCGGGACGGGGACCCGATTTTTGAGAGACTCCCGGCCATTCCGGGAGGGTAGGCAACCCTGCCATACATACACATACATTCGGAAAAAAACCCACCCCCTCCATAAAACTGCCTGCTGTATGGGGGCGGCCATTTTGTGGTGGTCCTCAGCAGAAGAAGAACGGAGCCGCCGGGACCAGCGCGATAGGTAAGGCTGCAGGGGATTGGGGGGGGGGGGGGGGTTTGCATTGGCGGCGGGGGATTGGGGGTGCTTAGCGGGGCGGCGGGGGGGCGCCCATAACTTAGTTACGCTACTGGGGTGAAATAACTCATTGCATTTCTATAACTTACAGCATGTAACTCCACTGTATACTCCTTTTTAAATGTGTTCCCCTTCACACATTCACGCAGCAGAAACATTTTCTTTTGTGCGATGGGGATCTGGATAACGGGCCACCTCGAAAAAGATGAATAAAAAAATGTGTTAACCTCTAGTAAGTAGCCAGGGCAGTCACTGATGATAAGCTGTATTGGAAAATCATTTTTAATACACTGGGTCATGAAGACTGTAGGTGATACCACGCTAAGGAGGCTGAGCAGGAACATCCTGGGAGCCTGTGTCTTCAAGATAAATGTAATCTGTGCCATTTGTTCACCTTACAGTTGAGAGAAAAAAATCAATATTCAACACATAAAATATTGTAAAAGGGACAGATTCAGGGATAATAAATGAGAATAATCACATTAAACAAATTAGTGTCCCGACACCAAGTCGCCTTAAAAAAGCAATACATGTCACAGCTTGTGAGCAATGAAACTTAACCCTTTGGGGCAGGGGAAGCACAATGTACTGTACATGCTACATTTCTAGATATATACAGAGAGGAGTTATAAGCTAAAGAAGGATCACAATCATTTCTTAGTTGACCTTTAAGTGTTTTAACCAACAATATTGTGTTTTAAAGGGCATACAATAGTTAATCTATGTAGGCAGATCGGATGTTAGCATGACTGCCTCACAGCACTGAGGTCATGGGTTCGATCCCCGCCATGGCCCTAACTGTGCTGAGTTTGTATATTCTTCCTGTGCTTGCGTGGGTTTCCTCCGGGTAGTCCAGTATCCTCCCACAATCCCAAAATATACTGGTAGGTTATTTAGCTCCTAACAATATTAACCCTAGAATGTCTGTGTGTGCGTGTACATGTGGTAGGTAGATTGTAAACTCCACTGGGGCAGGGACTGATGTGAATGCTCGAATATTCTCTGTAAAGCGCTGCGGAATATGTGTGCGCTATATAAGAAACTGTTAATAAATAAATAAAATAAATATGTTTCTATTCTGTTTAACACACACACACACACTCTTCAAATGTGTCTGTACCCAACATCAAGACATGTCATTATCTAGGTCTTTATTTAATGTACTGTATATTAGTCTGTCTTGTTAAATATAACAAATGATAGTATTAGTGCAACAATGTGCTCAATTAACAGTTAAGGTTAACCTTGTCGGTTGAACATGTCAGTCACTGCAATTATCAGGACCAGGGGCATCGACAGGTTATCCGGACCGCGGTAAAATGAGGGGGCTTGGCCACTGGGCAGTGGTGGGGCCCCATAAGGGGGCATGACCACACCCCCATGTCAAAAAATTAAACAAGAGGTTGAGAGAGGACAGGCTGCCGCTGTCTCTCTCCTCAGCTCAGCACATGGCACGAAGCAGTGAGTGCTGAGCAGGGGAGAGAGGCTGTACTGTAGCGGCAGCCTGTCATTTGCCTCATTGCCTGGCTCCCTGCAATCGGGGAGTGGGAGGCAGGACCAGGGCCTCTCCCAGCAGGCCCAGGAAAAAGTACCCCCCAACCCCTCTCGACGCCACTGATCAGGACCATGCTTATCTGTGTGCACTTGCATCAGTCGCATGCTTGGTGCAAAGGATGTGTCTGAAAACAAAAATATTTACATGTTTGCTCTGTTAAAGGTGGAGTGCACTACTGTGCATAGTCCCTGTTGTCCCTCCAGTGAAGCTTAATTTCCTGTAACAAGATGGCCGCCAATCTAACTACTGCACAGCTGCATTTAGTCACTGCATTAGAGTGCCACAGTGGGAGACAATAGTCTTTTACAAAGCACCAAAGAGACCTGTGATTACCACTGATGCTGCCTGATAGTGTCATACACTCACACAAAGAGTCATAAAAATCCAGGTGCATTATTCAAATGTTATTAATTAGAGTTTAATAAATCCTGCAATAAATAGAGGGGTTTTATTGCATTATCTTGGCCAGGGTTATAAGCTTACCCACCAGGTAATCTTATCGGGTAAATCCCTAACCACAGGCATTTTAAGAGAGGAGGGGGCCCGTGTGTAGCCTTCTCTGGCCAGGCCCCCTCCTCTCTGCTTTGAGCAATGCTGTTTGGTAGGGTCTGAGCACTAGAACGCTCAGACCCTACTGCTCATGTGCAAATCTCCAGAAAAATGGCACTGTGGCCATTTTTGTGGCGACTTTTGCATCGCTGCTGCTGCTGCTGGCAGCAGTGCTTGCGCAGATCACCAGAAAAATGGCCACCACACAATTTTTTTGGAGCTTTCAGCACAGCTCCTGCCTCCGCTGCTGGACTCAATGGGCGTATTGTGTGCGGTGTGGGGCCCCTGTAAAACACCCATTCCTGCACCCATTTCAACTACACCACTGTCGTCCTGAACATTCTAAGAGCCTGGGACACCCCCAAAAACCAGCCCAGCCAAACCACCCCGAGGCACCACACTAGTGGAGCAAGTGAAGTGTTGAAGAGTGTTAGCTTTAGACACTCCCCAGCTTGTGAGCTCTATGACACTAAAGCTCTGCTCCAAATACAAGTGTATATAACAGTGAGTACGGCTGTACCTACTGTACTTTATCTATAATAAAATTAGTAGCTGGGATGTTTATTGTCTCATCTACTGTTGTGTACAGAAACAAACTCAGCTACATAATCAAACCTGTACACTTATATTTCTAAAGTGTTATGGACCCAGACACACAATTATCAAGCATATAAGAAGCCCAAAGGGTATAACTACCTTAGGTTCTATGGGGCCCAGAGCTGAAGAGGGCCCATCTACTGTCGACCAGGTTTCCATCAGTGCTTACCTTCTGTCGATCTCCCATAACTGTCTATCTAAACGGGGAAGACCAAGTAAAGGCGTCTAAATAATTGCCGTTGACCTCTAGTGGTTGATCATGGTATGGTCGACCACTAGACTGTTGATCCCGTATACCATAACCATATACCCCCCTCCCTTCCCCTGGGATGTCCTGCTTTAAATGTTCTCCCCTCCCCAAGACTTGATCCGGCCCTTCATCAGCACCTTTTCATACATCAGTCTCAAATGATGCATTATGAGCAATGTGGAACACAATGTTACAGCACCAGCTGGTACTCTAACAACAGTCGCTCAGAACTCACCATAAACTGAAATATATCTAAACAAAATATCTTTGACCCATGAATTCCCCCGTCCTTTGTGAGCTCGCACTATACTGCACCATTTCTCCTCTATTTCCCAGTTACTTTTCCAAATCATTACCTCTCCTTTCCTCAGCATTTTTGTAATTAGTTTGTGGTCTCTGTGATATTGCCATTGGCTTCCCAACCCCCCTCCCTCCTTTAAAGATGGAGGAGTGTGCTATCATCAACACCAGGACTGAGGTTCATTTCTATGAAGATCCCGCTTTGGTTGCCTGACAGCTTGAAACGCTCATTCTGTAGCTGCCTCTCCTGCTGACAGCATGCAGCGGCTGCGACTGACAACAGCCTCTGCATGAGCCAAGGACACCACACGCTCTATGTTCATATCTTGCTAATTCAGCCAGCACAGAAATGCAACGTTCTCATTAAGGGATATCATTTTCCAATCAGCAGAGGGAACAGCTTTCACTGTAGATCCTAATCACTCGCTGCACTCACTGAAACACTACATTTGTGTGCAAATGTGCTGAGTAGAAATCTACTGTATGAATAAAACAAGTATCATTACTTATTAAAGAAGATTCGCTCAGTCTGTTTCATATACAGTACAGTACATCACTTTATTTAATACTGTCAGCAATATGAGGTACTGTATTCATGTATTACTCAGATCCTGTCATTACAGTTTTAGGCAAAAAAAATGATAAAAACATAATTGTGCCAATGAGATAACTAGTAGGAAGAAAGTGAAGAAACGTGCTTATGATGCTGATTCAGACCTGATCGCACGCTCGCGGATTGCACAACCAGCGATTAGTTTAGCCTCCGCCCCGTTCCAGTGAATACCTGCCTTGCACATGAATGTGTATGCTGTACGAACAGATGTGTATGGCTGCACATTTGTTCGCTCCCGAGTGAAACAGTCCAGAACTCATTGTAACAGGCTCACCATCGAATGACTTTGACACTGGCCACAACCTATCACAGCCTCTGCGTAGCCTAGGACTTACTCGGCAGCTGGGATGAAGAGCAGGCTGCTACTGACATCACAGACCCTCCCCTAAAAGGCTTTGGCATGCCTACATTTTCACTAACACTCCTAGCGGTTTTGGGGGAAATCCACAGAACAGTCCGTTACCACCCCCATGCACCCACTCCCTGTTAATCGCCTTACGATCGGCCTGCGACCAGAAATTGTTGCAGAAGTTCATCTCGAGACGGCCTCATGCATGCGTACTGTGAACTGTACACATGCACAGTGTATCGATATTAAGTCGCTGTGCGAATTCAGTCGTGCGATCAGGTCTGAATCAGGACCTATCTGTCATCGTGATTACAGACTTTTTATTGGTGAAACTTCAGGTTAATGTACACAGGCCATTTTTCTGGTTCACTCGCAAAGGCAAATTTCTTCTCAACTGGACAAAACCATGTGCACTGAAGGTGGGGCAGATGTAACATGTGCAGAGAGAATTAGGTTTGGGTGAGTTCTTTTTTTCTGTGCAGGGAAAATACTGGCTGCTTTATTTTTACACTGCAATATAGATCTCAGTTTGACGTACAAATCTAACTCTCTTTGCACATGTTACATCTGCCCCCTTCAGTGCACATGGTTTTGACCGTTTGAGAAGGAATTTGCCTTTGCGAGTGAACCAGAATAAGGGCCCCAGAGTAAATGTGATACTATTTCGACCCCAGTCATTTTCTCCCTTTTTTCCAAAAACCTATACATTTATTGAGTACAGGTTGAGTATCCCCTATCCGAAATGCTCGAGACCACGAGCATTCCGGATAGGGGAATTTTTCGTTTTTTGGAATAATTTTTTTTTGCCATACTTACCTGTCCCCTGATGGTGTCCGGTGGTCCCTCGGCGTCCACGCAGTCCCCGGGTGTCCACAGCAGGCCTCCGGCATCTTCTCTGGGTCTCCAGCAGTCCCAGGAATGCATTGCGCGGGTGCGCGCGCGCACCGGTGACATCACCGGCGCGCGCGCACAGTCGCGCAATGCATTCCTGGGACCGCTGGAGACCAGTGTTCCCTCTAAGCTGTGCGCACGTGCGCGCGCACACACCTTGACGAGGGTGCGCACAGACATTACAACTGAGCGCACAAAGCAGCAGTGGTCCCTTTTTGCAGTTGTGGACTCAATTAATGTGTGTTTCATCCATTAACTACATTGTGTACTGTATTTTGAATGTTTAAATGTTTAATATCATTTTGAAGTAAAGTTAACACAAATGCTGAACGTCATTTTCCAGTTATATATAAGTGACGCACAAAAAATGTAAATTTCATTCCAAAGTTGCACAGCCAAAATCTTTAGCCGCACACAGCCTTCGTAAAATTAGAGGGAACATTGCTGGAGACCCTGGAGAAGATGCTGGAGGCCTGCTGTGGACGCCCTGGGACTTGGTAAGTATGAAAAGAGGGTTAGGGGGGTAAAAAAAAAAAATTTGAATGATTCCAAAAACCACGGTTTTTGGAATAATTCGGATAATGGATGCACGAATACAGGATACTGTATTCAGCAGTGGAAAGGCTGTAGAAGTGTACCGGTAACCAAGAAGCTTCTACCCTACTATGTTATAGCATGTGCTAGTTATCTGATTGATCAGAAAGCGACCACCAGCAGCTACAGCAGGAGCGGGTATTAACCCTGCTGTTGCTGTACAGCTGGATGCGCCTTGAGTTGCACCAAATGACTGCCTTGCCCCGGGCGCCAAAAACCCTAGTTGCGGCCCTGCCATTAGGTACAAAATGCTCAGTTCCATGACTTCCCTCTTACTTTTATGATTGCCATCACCTGTGTTGACACACCTTTCTTATAAATGAACTAGTTCAAAACAGGTGACGGCAATCATAAATTAAGAGGAAAGGTCATGTTGGAGGGTATGTGACTCTGAGCAATGTATAATGATAATGGGCATTTTGGTGGATTGGTGCCAGTTTTTTTAGGAGGGGGGAGCAAAATGTATAGTTACGCCACTGATCAAGACCTATGAGCTGGAATCCCCAGTGGCGTTGAGAGGAGTGAAGCAGGCCGGGTTCTGCTGGAGGGGCCAGGGGCCCGCTCTCCTATTGCAGGGAGCAGGGCAGGGCAGTGCCATAGCACAGCCTCTCCCCCAGCTCAGCACTGCTCAGTGCCGTGTGCTGGAGATAGACTGCTTCAGCAGCAGCCTGGTCTCTCTCCCGCTTGTTTATCTTTTCAAGGGGCGTGGTCACGCCACCTGGAGGCCCCACCCAGTAGCCATGCCCCCTCCATTGGCACCCCTGGGGATCCCACCCCTTCATTAAACCCCACCCCTTCAACAGGCCCCCCTCCATAAGGGCTTTTCAGACATTTCCCGGGCTGCTTTTCCATCTCAATCTCCTTAGCTACTTAAATACATTTTCCAGAATAAAAGAAAGGTAAAGCCAGAGGCAAAGCAGATGAAAACCTGTATCATTTCAGCTTTTATTAAGCACATGCAGATACAATAACTGCATTCAAATGTGGCACAGACACCTGGAAATCATCACTGACAAAGGATCTAAAGGTGCCCATACACTACTGTTATGTATCGCAGCAGTGTATGGCCATCCGACCCCCCTCCGAGCCACCCAGGACCTTCCCAGATAGCATGTGGTTCTTTAACATGTGATTTCTCAGCCCGTTGGGATAGGGTGAAATCGGACCGAATCTCACTAGTGTATGGGCACCTTTAAACTATCAGCTTGTCAAGCAATTATGCGCAGGACTCATGAAAGTCTTTCTCTGAAGGGCCAAAAGTTATTTGCTCAGAGTAAATTGAGGAGATTAGGCCCAGGCCTTGCAGCACAGTGAACTTTGGGGGGTATTCAGTTTAATTTGCTCGGATGTGAATTTGCGAGTGAACCAGATCCCACCTTGTGAATGGTGGTACTCCGGCCCACCATTCGCAAGGCGCATACGTTCGCACTGGCTGTGAATGGATGTTTTACATAAACATCGCCGACTATCGAATGGTGTGGAACGTGCAAGCATATCTAACATTGCTCAGAGCAACTTCAGATCTGTGTGCACATTCAGAGGGAAGTGGGTGGGCAGCTGACATCCGGTGCTTGCCCCCCCAAACCCGCGCCATCGGATATTAGCGTGAGAATGCCCAGCGTTCTCATTGGAATGCCAATAAAATGCTGGGCCTTCCTAGTTTGCCGTGACCTCACGCAAAGAAATGCACAATGTAAAAATATCGGCACCGTGTGATCGCACACGGCCATGTGAACGGACCAGAATAAGGTCCTCTATCTCCCATAAAAAAAGGCAAAGTGTGTCCTTCAAAGACATTTTAATGAAGTTGGAAGATCCTAGATGTGCAGCTACTGAAGTAGAGAAGTCTGGGCAAAGAATTCATTTTTGCCAGGACCAGTGGTGGAACTTGTAATGGTGGGCCGAGGTGCAAAAATATAATTTTGGCCCCCTCCTCCACCCCAATCCAAGTTCACTGTATGTAACATGGCAGTGGGTGACAGTGAGAGGCAGAGTGTGACAGGGAGAGGCAGGGGAAGGCAGAGTGTGACAGGGAGAGGCAGAGGGTGACAGGAAGAGGTAGAGGTAGGCAGAGTGTGACAGGGAGAGGCAGAGGAAGGCAGAGTGTGACAGGGAGAGGCAGGGGAAGGCAGAGTGTGACAGGGAGAGGCAGAGGGTGACAGGAAGAGGTAGAGGAAGGCAGAGTGTGACAGGGAAAGGCAGAGGAAGGCAGAGTGTGACAGGGAGAGGCAGAGTGCGACAGGAAGAGGCAGAGTGTGACAGGGAGAGGCAGGGGAAGGCAGAGTGTGACAGGGAGAGGCAGAGGGTGACAGGAAGAGGTAGAGGAAGGCAGAGTGTGACAGGGAAAGGCAGAGGAAGGCAGAGTGTGACAGGGAGAGGCAGAGTGCGACAGGAAGAGGCAGAGTGTGACAGGGAGAGGCAGGGGAAGGCAGAGTGTGACAGGGAGAGGCAGAGGGTGACAGGAAGAGGTAGAGGTAGGCAGAGTGTGACAGGGAAAGGCAGAGGAAGGCAGAGTGTGACAGGGAGAGGCAGAGTGCGACAGGAAGAGGCAGAGTGTGACAGGGAGAGGCAGGGGAAGGCAGAGTGTGACAGGGAGAGGCAGAGGGTGACAGGAAGAGGTAGAGGAAGGCAGAGTGTGACAGGGAAAGGCAGAGTGTGACAGGTAGAGGCAGAGGGTGACAGGAAGAGGCAGAGGAAGGCAGAGTGTGACAGGGAGAGGCAGAGTGTGACAGGGAGAGGCAGGGGAAGGCAGAGTGTGACAGGAAAAAACAGTGGGGGGACAGGAGTGGGCCCCTTAGTTCTCAGTGGCCCGATGCACTGCACCTGCTGCACCAATGTTAGTTCTCCCTCTGACCAGGACTGCTCTTCCAATCTTGGAGATCACTTGCTTTTTTTCCTGAAACTGAGGCCTGTTCTAATTTTGACTGATAGTGGTAGTATATAATAGTATAATTAGCTATTGCAGTAATTATCTTAGTAATTAGATTGATAAAGCTGGTAGTAATTCCTTGATGATTCCAAGTTATTTCAGCTTATGAGCCATCTGAAGAAGTAGCTTTGCTCTAAAGCAGATGTAGCATACTTCGGGATGTAGAACTGCACACAGTTTTTTTCTGAATTGACTTTGTATCCAGAACATCCACCGCCCCTTTTTTTCTTCACCCCCCGATATCCATGGCGCCCTCATCTGCGCAATGCACCCCTGGGACCGTAGATGTCGCTGAAGAGGATCCTGAAGGCCGCCATGGACACGCCAGGGGGCACCGTAGACGTCAGGGACCATGGGGACACCACCATGGGACCAAGTAAGTATGGAAAAAAATATATATTCCAAAATCCCCAAAAATCCCTTATCCAAAATGCTTATGCTCTCGAGCTTTTCAGATAAAAGATACTCAACCTGTATGTATATATACAGTATTGGGAACATGCTTGTGGTATGGCCAACAAATAATGCTAGTCCATGCATGATAGTGTTCCAGGTAATTAACAGGAAATCATTTATAAAATATACCATAGTCCAGTGAAATATAATGTAACTAATGTGCAGTATAATGGAACCTAATCCCTAGAAACAGAGGTTGATCCACAAGTTGTAGGGTCCACCGGGGGTCTCTCCTGTGCTCCTGAGGGCAAGTACAACTCTGTATATCTCAGATCCCAAAATTAGGCAAAATAAAATTTTCCCTCTGTGGGATTTCGTGGGTTTTGGTTTAGGGCGACACCCCTATGTTTTCCCTGCAAATGGGATTGTAGCTCCTCCCCCCCCCCACCCTCCACTCTGCACACAACTGCAGCCTCTGGTGCCAGATTCGGGACATAGGTGTTTCTGCTTGGGGACTGCTAAAGCCTTGCCGTTTTGCTTATCTACTCTCCAAGTGGGCACCAACTACCACACTCCAACCAGCTGCTTCTGTAATGTACTGCATGTAGAGTAACAGTGTTACTGCAATGGATTTGAATAGCAGCACAATGTTCCCAGCATAGTGGTCTGTACGCTATGACAAGATTTAGAGTCAGTAACAAGAATTCCAAACAGTAGGTCAGGGAACTGCTTTCTGGCAGCAGGTGAAGTGAAGAAGCTTGATGTACAAAGTCCATAAAACAGGAAAGAGGAAGCAATAAACCAGCTAAAGCAGCGTTAATAGTGGCCACTAGTGGTAGTAATGCAGAATGCAGTTCTCATGCAGAACTCTATAGCAGCCACTAGTAGTGGAAGTAGATAAACAGTAATTCCCCATTTCTGGGTGGTTGTGGCGATTCCTGGCAACTGAAAACCCCCCTTAACAGCATCGGGAATTATGTGTTTATTTATTTTATTTTATTTTTTATACTACCCAGACAAATGTATATGATTTTTTTTTTCAGTGTACAGCCATATCATCAATTTTTAAGTGCAGTAAATAAGGAAACATAGGTAAGTCCATCTCATGGTTCTTTTCTAAAGCTAAAATAAAGTGTATTACATACTGTAATCTCATCCTAATAGCAATATATAATATATTATATTTAGGTTGTTTTTGTTTAAAACTGAATGCATGCAATAACAGTACAGCGCTATTTTTTTAAATCATTTTCATATTAATTTGGTAAGGAACGATGGCTAACATCAGCTGCACTCAAGCACATACAGTAGCTCAAGCTAGGGATCTTGCTGTAGGCCACATTCAAATGCTACGACTGAAGACTAATGAGTAAAGATCTTCTGCAGATGACGAGGTTAAGCTGCTCACCGTGTCCTAATCATAACTAAACGTGGTAGGGTTAGGTGACAGCCCAAATCAGTCATTGTTCTCTGAAACGCTTCATTACCACGTAGGAAATAAGCCTGAGGCGCAGAGCTCAGGTCTCTGAAAAGATCACATTGTCATACGACTCAATTTCTTGTTCGTACCTAACATACTCTGTGTCTGGAAATTCATATTTAACCTTTTCTCTGCTACGAGAAAGAGTTTGTTCGGTTTATGAAGACTTGTGTTCTATGAGATGGTGGGGTAGAATGCAAATGTCCTCTGTATACATCACTGGTATTATTTTAGATTTACTACAGTGTTCACTAGGGGTAAATTTACAACAACAAAAAAATTGACTTCTAAACAAACACATTGGACTTAAAGGAAACGTTTTAGATTCAATGGGGCAGATGTATGATAGTGGCCATAACTTTTTTTTAAAAACTGGTCCCGCTTCTCCTGCATAATGTGGAGAAGCGGGCACCCATTATGGGGTAATGTATTAACCCCCCCAGCCGATAAGGAGAGCCGTTATGCCCAGCGTTAACAGCTCTCCCTATCGGCTCCCCAGGCAGCCCTGCAGATGCGCAGTGCACTTTCCCCCTGGCCGGCTGTAATGGGCATGCACGAGATCTCATGAAATGAAAGAATAAGTGACTTTGTGTGCTGATACCTATCCAATAGATGTGAGTAAAAAGGTAAGTGAAATAGGAGATATAGAGATAATAAACAAAATTAATGTTACTCTCCTTGTCCTTATGTAGGGTACACACCAGGACGACCCGCTCACGATGCACATCGTGAGCGGGTCCTCAGTGTCTCGTCCGACCCGCTCACGGTGACGCGGGGGGCACGACCCGCTCACGATGTGCACCGTGAGCGGGTCCGATCCGATGGAGACCCGCACACGGCTGTTTAGTCGTCATTGAGATCCTACCTGCAGCAGGTAGGATCTCAATAACGACCGACCGACCCGCGGGACCGCGCAACGGATCGGTATCGGTCCACACCAGGACAGAAAAGGGCCCAATCACCACACAATCTACATCCTATTGGTCGGAATTGGATCTAGATTGAGGGAATCGGGCCCTAGTCGTCCTGGTGTGTACCCAGCATTAGTCTCTTCGCCTAACTAGAGGCTCTCCATTAGTTTTTGTGATATATGAAAGATAAAATATTCATAATAGTGTGATATTGTACAGATAAACACATTTATTTTTTGAAGACACACTAAAACAACATAAATTCCCAAATATAAACAGATGCTTCTTCAGACCGAAGCTGTTACTTCCTATGTTAATTAAGATGGAGGTTTATCAAATGCTGGTGTTTGAAACGCCTGCAGAAAAGGTCTTTCAATTCTGGAGTGACCCTGGTTCTCCGGAAAACCAAGGGCTCAGGTGCTTCAAAATTCCAGCTCTGGATTTCTCCCCCCACCAATGACACACTCCAGTCTCCTGCAACGCGTATTGGGAACTGTCTGTCCCTTCCTCAGGCAGTAAACTGGTCAGTGGGTCACTATATATACCTATCATCTTTTCTATATCCGGGTCAGAAAGTCAAAAACCACATACAGTATCATTAAAAACCTGTTTTTTCCTCGCGTCATTTTTGCCGCTCCCCCCTCCACGGACCCGCAAATTGATGCTGCAGCCTGTCATGGGGACGGGGCTTGGTGACATCAGCCTCGCCCCGCCCCCAAAACGAAGCCTCTTCTCGCCCCCCTTTCACTCCTCTCCGGGCTTCTTCTGGAGAGGAGTTTCAAAAAGTCGTTGTACCACGTCCCCTCGCATGACTCATTGCGCTCAGCGCACTTTGGGCATATTCCATTCTCCCTCCATGACCTAGTGGATGGTAGGGAATGAAATCCCGCCTGTTGACACTCGAAGGCTAAATAAAACCGTGAAATCTCAGGTCGACCTTTTCACTGTCCACCTTCCCATTGTTGACCTAATTCTTGTGTTGGCCTTCCAACACTGTTGATCTTAGCCTTGTTGAGCTATTCCAGGTGTCAACTTAACGACTGTCAACCTTCAGTGGTCAACCCAATGCATGTCGAACTAATATGAGTCTTCCTAATGACCGTAAACCCTTAGTCATAGGAGACAGGGCCGGTGTAAGGCTTCTTAGCACCCTAGGCAAAACTTCAACCTACTGCCCCCGCCCCCCGATACTACGACCAATACCCTGTTTACAACCCCTTAAGGCATACTTGCCTAACATTCCAGAATGGCAGGGAGGCTGCCAAAAATTGTGGTCCACCCAGCCCCCTGAAAAAGTGGGCAAGTCCCCTGGAGGCCCCCTTTTGCCATCCACATTAGAGTACAAGGAGGAGGGGGCAGAAAAGTAGGACAGTATGCCTCAAGGGAAAGTATGGAGGTGAGGTCTTAGAAGTTCCATAGCAGCCACATGCATTAAGTACAACAAAGATCCTCATAGACATCCTTCATTTTTTGATAGGCAGACTTGGTGGTGCCCCCCCAGATCCTGGTGCCCTAGGCAGTTGCCTAAAGCTGCCTAATGGTAGAGCCGGCCCTGATAGGAGATAGTTGATATTGACCTTTCCTTTGGATGTGTGTGTTCAGGACAGGTGAAGGACGTTCTGAGCGATGACAATGACATTACGGCTTACAGCATACAACGCTGCAGAAGGGAATTGTCTCCTCATACTGCTCTCTCTGGAGTGGGGCGGGGGCGCATATTATGCGTTTGTCAACAGTTCACATTTGAAATGTTTAGGGGATTTTCCATTGCTGTCTGCAATATTGTACATGTGAATGGCCTACCTTAGCTGCTCGCAACACACTACTGTGATAATTATCAAGAAATAATTACAATGCACTTGACAAATTACAGCTTTGCCCTGTACAGAAAAGACATGTTTTATTTATACTCGCTCTCTAGTGGCAATCTGATTGATCTGGCTCTAACCCTTATATTTAAAGGTGAGATAATGACAGGGACAGTCACTGTGGGACATGGAGTCCTGCAAACCTATTTGCTCCGTGTACTGTTACCAGTTACCTGCATGTACTCTATATATAAAATTTATTTCTTTTACAACGCACAAAAAGAAGATAGAAGATAGAAATAGTCGCTGGTTTTTCCGTATTTCTGTTTTTTTTTTTTGCTGATAAACATCAGTATTGCTTTTCATTGGTAATCTGTTCATTAAACAGGAGTAGACTTAGAGCTGTCCAGGCTTTGGTGCAGCTGCTTCTGGTGGCCGCACAACCAAAATAGGGAGCAGTCCATGTGGAGCGGTGGGAGGCTATACGTCTGATCAGTCTTCCCCAGAATTCAGGTTTGGATGGAGTCAGAGAGCCAGGAACCGTCACCTAGGGCAGGATATACTAAGGGGAAAATGGGTAAAACCCCCGCTTTACCGCATTTTCCTATGTATTAAAACCCCGCCGCCACGATACCGCATAGTAGGGTATTGCCACTTTTTAGTCCAGGTCCTCCTGGACCCAGAAGGTAAGCCCTTCCTCCCCCTAGTAAAGCAGCCGGACATCCTTCCAGCTGCAGGGGGGAGGAGGAGGCGCCGGGGACAGCCTGCTTAGCTGTCCCCGGAGTGAGGGGAGAAGCAGGAGGCAGGGAGATGACGGAGGCCCCCACGCACACTACAGTACAGGTATCACGGGGGGGTCTCCGTCACCGCACCGCGATTCCAGCCGCATATGTTAGTACATATGCGCTGGCATCGCGGCGGGGGGCGGCGAAGTCCGGTGATGTATTTTAATACACCCCGCCCCTAATCCCCACAATCCATACTTGCCTACTTTTGAAAAAGCATCTCAGGAGGATTGCGAAGGGGACACCTAGAATGTGTACTGCTACATTTGAGTCATAAAATGACTTAAATCCAAATGTAGATGAGCCCCAAAGCAGTAAAGGCCCCCATACACTGGGCGATTTACCTGCAATTTGGGTTCTTTTCCAGAGGAGATGCAGCGAGGGGCATTCTTGCGAGCCCCGGCGCTGGCGCTCCACCTATATTGACCATGAAATACAGTAAACATTGTTATATTCCTGACATCCTAATATAGGCAGAATAACCTAACACAAAACTAAATTAAGAGATTTGGTAAGAAATCTCCAGTTCTTTTAAAGCGGCAAAATTAAACTGGTTTGGCAGTGTAAATGATTGCCGCTTTAAAAAACTGGAAGAACAGTGTGTGTGTGTGTGTGTGTGTGTGTGTGTGTGTGTGTGTGTGTGTGTGTGTGTGTGTGTGTGTGTGTGTGTGTGTGTGTGTGTGTGTGTGTGTGTGTGTGTGTGAAATCGGGTAGTGCGTATGCACCAAGCGATTTTCCACCTAGTTGTTTTCACATCATCGCTCTAGGGCAAAAATGCTGTGTATATGAGGTTTTCATATTAAGAAGCACAAAAATTGCTTACATGTGTAAAATAGGAATGCCATTTTATTACTTATAATTTATGGCTAACCATGTGGCCAGCTGGATCTGATACGTAATCCCGGCGGTCGGGATCCCGGCGGTCGGAATCCCGACACTGGAATCCCGACCGCCGAAATCCCGACATGGGGGGGACGTGGATCGCCCCCCCTTGCGGGCTCGCTGCGCTTGCCACGCAGCGGGCCCGGTGCCTCGCTACGCTCGGCACGCTATTTTATTCTCCCTCTATGGGTGTCGTGGACACCCACGGAGGGAGAAAGTTTCGGGATTTAGGCGGTCGGGATTCCAGTGTCGGGATTCTGAACGCCGGGATCCCGACCGCCGGCAAATTGACCGCATCCCGGCTAGCTGGTGTCTGTCTGGTGAGCATATTGCTGTCATGATGATTGGCCTATTTTTATGTGGAGACCTGGAGCTGCAGCTCCGTCCACCCAATTGTTAATCTGGCCATGCACACCCGTCATTTGTTCCTCTATCACAGTGCGTTACCAAGTGACATGTGTGTGCGAGTCATATTGTCACAATGTGTGCACACACACCCAGGGCCGGCGCTACCCACTCAACAGAGCCTGCAAAGCAGGGAGGCAGCGGGCTGTATAGGTGGTCTCCCTGTCTGAGACTCTGCCACTTTGTGCAGGGATGTAAGGTGCTGCCAGCTGTGGTATCTGTCACTGTATGCAGGGCCGTAACTAGGGGGGGGCTTGGGGGTCACGCGCAACGGGCGCTGGAGGGTGGGGGCGCTAGTGTGAGGTCCCGGCAGCGTGGTCCCGGGGATGGGCAGCGGGGGTCCAGGGACTGGTGGGTTAACGCTGGCTCCTGCCGGGGTCCTGGGGACGGGCAGCTGGGGTCCGGGGACTGGTGGGTTAACTCCGGCTCCTACTGAATTCAGCCAATCAGCGTCCAGCAAGTCTTTTCAAAATCTGCTTCCCGCCCACCGCCCGGCAGCGCTAGGAGCCGGAGTTAACCTTCTCCCGTCCCCATACCCCTGTCCCAAAGGCAGTCATTTGGTGGAGGGGGGGGGGGGGGTTGGGGGGGGGCGACCAAATGACTGCTGCCCCGGGCACCGAAACACCTAGTTTCGGCCCTGCTGTATGACATACAGCAGTGCTGGCAGCAGAGGGGAGTGAGGATTTACACCGGATGCTGAGAGGGGACATATGCACCATCTGTCCCCTCTCCCCACATCTGTACCACTCTCTCTCTACCTAGCATATGTCCCCCCTCTCCCTGTCCACCATCTGTTCACCCTCTACTTGCCCAGCACCTGATCCCCCACTGCCTGCCCAGCATCAATCACCCCCTCTCCCTGTTCATTATCTGCCCCCTCTCCCTGCCCACCATCTATCCCTCCTTTCCATGCCCACCATCTGTCTCCCTTCTCTCTGCCCACCATCTGTCTCCCCTCTCCATTTCCACCATATATCCATCTCTCTCTGCCCAACATATCTCCCTCTCTCTCTGCCCAGCATATTTCCACCTCTCTCTGCCCAGCATATATCTCTCTCTGCCCAGCACATCTTCCTCTCTCTCTGCCCAGCATTGCACCCCCCCTCTCCTTGCTCAGCATCTGCCCCTCTTCCCTTATCTGTACCCCCTCTCTCTACCCCCCTCTTTGTTCCCAGTATATGCTTAACTGCCCTCCTCTCCCCAGCATCTGTCCCCATCTCCCTGACCATTTTCTCTCCCTCCTCTCGCTGCACATCACATTTTCTGCATCCTTCTCTGCCATCTTTCCCTCCCTATCTCCCCACTATCTGCTCCCTCCACCCCCTTTTCCCACATCTGTCCTCCTCTCTCTACCCAGCATCTGCCCACTCTCCCCAGCATCTCTCCCCACATCTGTTCTTCTCTCTCTACCCAGCATATGGCTGTCCCACCCTCTGTCTGCCCAGGATCTGTACCCTCCTCTCTATAATCAGCATCTGACTGTCCTAGCCTCTCTCTGCCCAGCATCTGGCATTCTTTTTTTCCCATCTATCACTTATATTCTCGATCCATAGTCCACCATTTTCCAACAACACACACTTTTCCCTTGTTCCCCTCAAAATTCACTGTTCCTTGCACATTTCCCCATTCGGATCGCCTTTCTTTTTTCCTTTTCTGCTCTTCGCACTTTACAACACTACTATTGTGGGTGTTTCCAGTGGCACCACTGTGAGCGTTGTGTTTATGGTGCATTACTTCTGTGGACATTGTGTATACTGTGGGTTTTGTGTACAAGGGACACTACTATGTGGTGTATTGGGAATCAGGGTCACCATCTGCAGTGTAATGGATAAAATATTGTGCTACTGTACGTAGGGAGGCCAATCTTGGGCCATTTTTCCAATCCCAGGATTTGGTATTGAAAAACTGTCAATCCCGGGATACCCGGGATACCGGGATTAGCCTCCTGACTGCTTAGAAGCAGTCCTCTTGCGGCTTACTGAGTGGGCGCAGGCAGTGGACAGGGCAGGCGGGCGGAGGCGGCAGACAAGGCGGCCGAGCGGCAGAGCGACGGAAGCAAAAGGGGACGCGTGGCTAGAGACCATGCAGGCAGGGACCAGCAGACGCGGCGATGGGGATGGCTGGTGCATACCTCTAACATCACGCTGCACAGCCGCACAGCATGTCTTCTGGCTAGCGCCTGAGCCGAGCGCTGCTCAAGCTCAGCGATGCCCAACAGAAAGGGAATTCCCAAAATCCCGGGATTAGCATCCCTAACTGTACGGTGTAATTAAATTGGGCTATCCCCATTCCTTATGATACCACACCCTTCATTTGTGTGCACTGTCCCTTTAGGAGTGGGAGGGAGCAAATGTTGAGTTTGCAGGAGGGCGCCAGATGACCTAGCACCAGCCCTGCACACACCCTAACCTTACAGAGGCTCAATCTCCCCTCATTTGGAATAGAGAAAAAGCTCCTATTTAATAGCTGGCAATAAATAAAACCAATCTCATCCTTCTCCACTCCCAATTGTCTGCTAATTGCCTTTTCAGCTGTTCGCACTCCGCATCAGGTGGTATGGATATGAAATCCACCTGGCATGGAATGAAGCTCTGACAGGTGAACTAGTCCAGGCCAGGCAGCTTCAATCGCATCCGGTAGGCCACAGTTTGTGAGATGGAGACAAGGCTGTCTCTGAAAAAATTGGTTCATCTGAGAACAAAGGGTGCTTTTGGGTACCCAGAAACGCCCACTCCTGCTTCTGCTACTGCACGGACTCACATGATCCAGGATGCTTCCCAGCCACTGGAACAATAAAGTAATGTGGATTCTCATGATAAGGGAAGTATTAATAAATAATTCTCTATTATGTAAATATTGGTTCAGATTGTGCAATTAAATGATGCGTTCTATCAAAAGATAATGTTGCAACATCTTCCAACCCAACATTTCTTTGTGTAATGAAATGTTTGGCAGGTAGAATCATTTGAGTTTTTTATTTTATTTTATTGCATGTGAAATGTACATGGTCACAGAAGTGTAATCTGAAGTGGGGTTTATTTCTGCTAATGGCCTCGTAACAGTCGTCCTAATCAATATAAATAAGGATGTGCTATTTCAAGTAATAATGGCAAACACAATGTAGGCAACTGTATTCCGGGGATGCTTTTAGCGCTCTCCCAACGAAAAAAAACGAAATCTCCAGCAATTTACAATGATGCTGCAGATAATGAAGGCATGCTTCCGTTGTAAAGGTAGACTAATGCTATTTAATAAAGCACTGCTAGAGTTGATATATTTGAAAAGACCTGAAAAATAAAGGGATTGTACCTTACAATGCATGTTTGTACCCAGCCTGCTGGCTTTTTCAGCAAGCACTTAAAAATGTTTGGAGAAGCCTTTTCCGAATGGTTTGGAACCAATGGGTTACTGATGAGCCAGTTTCCAGCAATGGGCTGATAAGTAAAATATTTCTATTCTCAACATGCAGACGTGGCTGCATGAAAGAGGAATGTATATAATGCACTGGCACACACTGAGGATGGCTGGATTCTTATAGCATCTAAACATATGCATTATAATATAGTAGGAGAGTATGGAATGGAATTAATGAGCACAACCCTGGATTACCCATGTAGCCCTATTAATGTGCTCTCTGTATTCTGCACATCTATGTAAAGGTAGTTATTGTTATTGGAGTGATATAATGTACAGTAAGCATTTTTATTCATTTATAACAGACTTCTAGGATGTTTAAGTGAATGAAGTCCTCTTTGACTCTGGTTTTTATCCTCTTCATCCATTATAGAAACTGTAAATGAGATACAGTCACTAGACAGACAAGCAGTAGGTCGACACCACAACGTCAGCATGCCTCAAGGTCGACATGACTGGAGATCGACTTGGAGTTAGGTCGACAGGGTCATTACGTCAACACTTTTTTTCTGAGCCGACATGTGCCGACAGGCATTATTTTATGCCCGACCATCCACTAGGGCGTGGTGGGAGAATAAAATAGTGTGACCTCGCATTGCGAGTGCAGCAAGCCATGCGAGGGGATGCGGTTCTACGTTTCAGTGTCTATGTTTCAGTGCCCATGTCAACTGTGTCGAAATTCGGGACAAAAAAAAGTGAAAAACCCCATGTCAACCGTTTGACTGTTGACCTTCCCCATGTAGACCTAATGACCCTGTTGACCTAACACCATGTCGACCTTCTGAAATGTCGACCTTGAGGCATGTCGACCTTGTGGTGTCGACCTAGTGACTGTCGACCTAATGCTTGTCTGTCCAATGATCCCATTCCCTGTAAATACCTGCTCACAGGAACTCATTTGCTAAGCGTACCCAGATGTACAGATGAACACCGGTCATAATTTCTCCTGCTTTGCGTGCGTGGAGCTATTGGTCACACTCTGAGATGTACACAAATGCATTGGCATATGAGGTTTGTACGCAGCAGCTGTAAGGAAATAGGCAATGGCATGGCCCTCTGGATTTGGGTGTGCAAATCCGAGCGGCTGCATACGAAGATGCGATAGCCATTGTAACTGTGTACAGGATCGCAGTCGCAGGCTCTAACACCACTAAACCGGTCTCAACAGTCCTGCACATTTGCTACCACTACCCAATTACCTCTCCCAAATGGTCCTTGTCTGTCAATTGCAAAGACGGATAAATCGGCACAACATCCGACGTAGCAGTTGAGGTATTAGAATAACTCAGTTGCAGGTATTGGTAGAAACATGGGAAGGATATACCTCTCCAAAATGTCTGCAAAGGAGGGAAAAGAACTTAACAAGGCAATATCATTTAGGAACAGTATACCCTTTCCTATCCAGGGCAAAAATACAATATGATAAAAGCCCGTAGGGAAAACCGGGTTTTTCAATATTGGCCAAAATCAAGGCAGTAATGGTAACAGGAGGGTGTCGCTAATGATGCATGGGAGCACACATCGTTAATGATATTGAGTGTACACATACACACTAGATGATATTGTTCACGATATCACCTAGTGTGTATGGGGCTTAAGGAAGGCTGGATTGGAATGCCAAAGCACATGCCAAGTAAACTGTGCTGCATAATTAAGATTAGGGCCAATCAAACCACCTAATCTAGCTGGGATATGTAACATTCTCAACTGCAATCGTGGCCTTTGTCCCATCCAGAGGAATCGAGAAAACTTTGTTGCAAACCTGACAGTGCAGATGAAGGAATGTTAACAGGAAGAGCCTGAAAAACACATAGGGAAGAACATTATTTGAGATAAATGGACTAGACCAGCTCCAAAGCATGTAACAGGTCAGGGAAGTTAGCGTATTATCAGTTTGAATATGTGGTGATAACAATATATCTCCTTACCTCCATCCAGAGGCGTAACTCTGGCAGGCAATGGAGTTATCTGCCGCGGGGCTCCAGCTCCCAAGGGGGCACCTCTCCTCCCCTGCGGGTTTGAATCATTAACTGAAAGCCGCCAATGTCGCTTCTGTGGTCCTTATTTTTGCAAGTGTGGCTTCCTGTATTAGAACCCATAACCTGTCTTACTGACAGACACCTTACTGATTGAGCTATTTGGGGGGCACCAATATTTCTCTTGCTTGTAAAGTGAAACAAAGAGATTGCTGAGAGTGGGTTATTCTTCAAGTCCGGAGGCTGTCGTGTGAGACACCATGTGACTAGCTTGTCCAATGATGATTAGGGGTGTGTAGTTATGTGGTATATGAGGCATTGTGTTAATGTCTTCCCACAGGTGGTTTTGTTAGATGTTTTTTGGTTAAGTTGATTAGTGATATAGTTTTGGATGCGCTCACCTTTGTTGATTTGTTTGGTTACTGGACCACCCTGATGGAGGCTGCATCATTATCTTACTGGGTGGGTAGCCATATTGGAATACTGAGTTTTGGTAGCTGTTAAGATTTTTGGTACTTATGTAGTATCTGGACGCCCGATTAAAAAATCGGGTCCATCACATCACAACGCATGCGACCAAATCGCATGCGATGCGATGGACCCGATTTTTCCATAGGATTCAATGTTAAAATGGACTGAGTCCATTTTAACATAGGATTCTATGGGAAAAATGGTCCTTTTCATATCCCCACTATCCAACTACGCATGGAGTTGGATATAAACCTGTGGCGAGCGTAGCGTATTGGAAGACTGAGTTTTGGTAGCTGTTAAGATTTTTTGTTTGTGGTCACACTTGGCAATAGTAGGCGGATTTGCAAGGTTTTAGTTGCTTAGCACATTGTTGGAGTGGCCTGATTATAGCTCATTTAGCTTTAGTTTATTTAAATGTTAAATTTTCTTAATGTGATCTTAATAAACAGCTATCAGTTTTATAGTGCAAAATACTTGTCTCTGAGTCTTTTTTCATTACGCAAGGGAACCCCCTCAGGTGATTAAAGCTTTATATCTCCAAGTGCCAGATGTAACAAGCTTCAAAAAGTGGAGAGTGATAAACAACCAGCCAATCAGCTCATACCTGTCATTTTTCAAACCCAGCCTGTAACATGGCAGTTAGGAGCTGATTGGCTGGCTGTTTATCACTCTCCTTTTTTATCATTTTTGAAGCTTGATCCATCTGGCCCTTGATGAGCATGGAGCAAATATCTGCAAGCCTTAAATACAGGGGCAGTAGGGAAAAATCATCAACCACAGTCCCGAGTGCTCCTTATAGGAGGAGGTCTTCAGAAGGTCTGTATTTTAACATCTGCAGATCAGTCTTGGATGAGCTCGCAACAAGATGCACTCTTCGTACATCATGGGTTGTAGAACCGTGCCTTGCTCTCCCATGACAGCAATTAGCAATCCATGTCATAAAGAGGAACATTAAATTTGTGTGTTTTTTTAGTTTAACCGAGCATCAGAGGGTATTTACAACACATGGCAATAAAAGCACGGCAAATGTGATGTCGAAAATTCCAATGGTATACAAAATGTTGTATATCCAACTACTGCACTAAGTCATCGCTATCACAGCAATACCTAGAAGAAGGAAAATAACCAACATGCAGGATCACTGGTGGAATTGTAAGGTCTAGTAGTGGTTAGGACAGGGCTGGGCAATTGCGGCCCTCCAGATGTTGAGGAACTACACATCCCAGGATGCTTTGCATTAGTTTTGCTATGTGGCCATGCTGAAACTGATGCAAGGCATGCTGGGATGTGTAGTTCCTCAACATCTGGAGGGCCGCAGTTGCCCAGCCCTGGGTTAGGAGGTGACTGGAATTTTCCATTGAAGAGATACTGCCCATAACAGTATACAGCATGGGTCTTCAAACTGTGGCCCTCCAGATGTTGTGAAACTACAAATCCCAGCATGCCTTGCCACAGTTTTGCTATAAGGGAGTGTTAAAACTGTGGCAAGGCATGCTGGGATTTGTAGTTTCACAGCATTTGGGGGGCCACAGTTTGAAGACCCATGGTATACAGCATGGGGTTTTCAACTCCAATCTACAATAACCTTCAATAGGATATGATTTTAGAATTTCTGGCTGTGAAAACTGGTGTAATAATTAGTGACCAAACAAAATAGATTAATTCACCTGTGCAAGATTTAATAAATCCTGAGAACATGGTCTGCTGGGAGAACTTGAGGACTGGAGTTCAGCTTCTGTGCTATAGTTTCAAATAAATAAAAACTTCAGCACCATGGACAGTGGAACTTATTCTGGTCCACACGCAACTAGGCGCGAATATGCTGGGAACCGAATGATAAAATGATTAAAAAAACAACAACAAAAAAGTATTGATATTTTACTGCATTTGTAGATTTAATCATGATTAAACATCATAATATTTACACCACTTCCTGTCCATGTGAATCCTATGTTCTTCTGTAACTATGGGCCTTATTCTAGCTTTCTTACAAAATCCTTCTTAGATGGACAAAACCATGTGCACTGCAGGGGGACAGATGTAACATGTGCAGAGAGAATTAGATTTGGGTGAGTTATTTTGTTTCTGTACAGGGAAAATACTGACTGCTTTATTTTTACACTGCAATATAGATCTCACTTTAAAGTAAAACCCCACCCAAATCTAATTCTCTCTGCACAAGTTACATCTGCCCCACCTGCAGTGCACATGGTTTTGTCCATCTAAGAAGGATTTTGTCAGAATGAGTGAACTAGAATAAGGCCCTATGATATTTGGGTTCTGCACCTCCCAGAACAGGACAGTTTACATTGTTCCAGTCCCTATGGTCATATTGACAAACAAAACCATTCCTAGAAAATGGACTTTGCCTCCTAAAACGGAGGTTAAACACTTAGGGCCAGATGCAACCAGCTGTATAAAGTGATACAATGGAGAATGATAAACTATCAGCCAATTAGCCCCTTACTGTCATGTTACAGACTGGTTTAAAAAATGACAGTTGGGGCCAATTGGCTGGTTGTTTATCATTCTCCACTTTATTATTGTTTGAAGTTTAGTGCATCTGGCCCCCACTGTTATACATTTTAATTTAAGAGGAGGACTACCAGATGTAGAAAAGGGAGAAGAGCAGTTTTATAATAAACATAGAGTCCCTAGATGTGCAGCCCCCAACATGCTGTGGCCCCATGCCTTCTAGGAGTGCCCGGGCAAGCTGTTGTACCGGGTTCCAGAAGTCTATTCATTGTAAGTAAAGCCGTTCCTGATCTGATGCTAAGTCTACAGGTGTTTTTCTAGCTTATGAAATGTCTTTTTGTCTAGGGTTCTCCTCTATATTAACTTTATACACTTACAGCTAAGTACATATTGTACTGTACTCTATATACTGTAGGTTGTATTAGATTTAAGTTCCTTTGTAGGAAAGTTTTTAAAACTCAGCAGCCGTTTGGTTAGGAACAATGCATTTCCAAATAATATGAGCTGCTGAAAATGAGGCCAATTCCCACTGAAAAGAGAAAGTGTGAGTGCATTTATCTGACCCATAGACTTGCTGTCATACACGCAGAAAATGTACTCGCCTGTCAGAAGAAAAAGGCTGCCAATAAATAATTTTCATTTGCAAACTCCCATTATACCGGCACATCTGCGTCTTGTGGGCTAGATGAAGCTTGGTTACAGTTCAGCTCAAACCGTGGCAGGGTCATTACTAGTGCACTAATTACAAAGTTCCTCTGGACATTGTAATTGATGGGTTGGTTCTAAAGTGACCTTGTGAACTAAAATAAAATGAATAGAAAGAACCAGCTGGGAGAGTTGAGTCAGAAGCATTTTAAGAGCAATAATGAGCTTTTTACAGAGTGACATAGGAGGACATAGCAGGCATACTGTACTGTAGATGTATATGGTAGAACATTCTGAGCATGTGCAGTGCGAAAATGCACTGCAAACAGGGATGCAGACAACTCTGCATCAGCCCCAAACTGTATAAACTCAGGCCCCAACTGACTGGGTCTGAATCAGGCCCTTATAATGGCTATTTAAACCATTCTAATATTCAGAAAAGACTTATGAAGACATTGGAGGCTCGTCAAAATAAGGTCATAGCACTCATTGACTTGACGACCAAATTGCGGCTGTGCCACGTTTGCATATCACACAGCTTTCACGGCATCACCACAGATTTCCCTATATGTGATGTGGAACCATGCGCTGCAGCGATGCACAGCACTGCAGAGGACTCGGAACAGGAGATAAGTATAATGGATTGGGGGAAGGTGGGGACAGAGGTGACCTGGTAGGTTCATAAAGTTCTTTGCTTGTTTTTGAGCATATTTAAATCACAGAATGTATAAGGATTCCAATGTTATTTTGTATGTAGCCATTATGGCATTACTCTATCCATAGTGGAAGTTCTCGTTCCTATAGTATTGGAAGAACTTACCTATTCTACTGCATACTGTACCTCCCATCCATCCTGATTTTGCCAGAACAGTCCCAATTTGAGGGAACTGTTCCGCTATCACATTTCTCCTAATTTGCAGCGGTTGGGAGGCATTCAATTGGTGTGCATAGTGGAGATACTGTAGGTGCTTCCACTGTTGAAATAAAATGACCCTATAGCAGGGTCTAGTATTTCAGAAGTGCTAAGTAGGTCAACCATGCAGTTTTGGGTGGAAGTCATGTCCACAGCAGTTTATCTAAAACAAAATGTTCTCCTACAATTGCCCTTAAAAGACAAAACACCTTTTGAAATGGGGTCAAAGAGAAAACCAATTATAAAACGTCTAAACCTTTGGAAGTACTGCCTATATCCATATGCCTCAAGAAAGACGATGCAAAATGGACTCAAAATCAGTCAGAGCTTCATGTTTGGTTATTCTCATGAAAGTAAAAGTTACAGACGGTCGTCAATACATAATTTTTATAAGAAAGACGAACTTTGATATGGAGAGCAAGTATGTGTTACTAGAAATACAGCCATGGCCCATGGCTAAAAGTTTTGAGAATTACTTTGGTTATTTGTAAAGTTTACTGTTTCAGTGTTTTTAGACTTTTTTGTCAGATGTTACTTTAGTACTCTGAAGTAAAATTGCAAGAATTTTGTAAGTGTCAAAGGGCGGTATTCAATGTTCTCCGATAAATGTGTTTTTTTCGAAATTACTACATTTTTCGCTATTTTTCTGAAATCGATAATTTTCACCTATTCAAAGTGTGTTTTATAGACTGTCTATACATTATCGCAATTTTTTTATTTTTCATTGGTTTTGCTTAATTTTCGCCGATATTTTAGATTTGTTCAAGGTTTTTTTTCATTTATCGCACTGGAAAGTGGCTATTAATTTATCACCTATTCGATGTTTTCTTTACGCTGACTTTTACTCGGTTATCTGCGTATTTATCGTCACTTCGTATCGATTATATTTCCTTGCACAATGAAAGTCAAATTCCTAACTTACACGCTTTCAGCTATATTTAAAGTAATAAATTATTTGTTTTTTTTCCCCAAAATAAAATAAATACTTTCTTATATCTATAACACTTATAAATATATATATATATATATCTTTAATTTTTAAGGCAATTTATTTCTACATTATCCTGTACCCATGATGCTTTGGAGCATCATGTGATCTTTTTTTACCCATGATTCATTTCTCTCATGAACAAGGTTATCGCGTGCTAACGGCATCAACGATGCACGTGTCTAAAGTATCACCAACCCCGCACAGCATGCCCATATATAGGTTCTATCGATGGCGGGAAAGAGATATGGAAACTCCCACAGTTCGCCTTCATAGGTCTTTTAATGCAAGGAGGCATTACGCGTCATTCAAATTTTGAATAGCGGGAAAAGTGACATACACAATAAATTTACGCGATGCGAAAAAAACTAAAAGGAACAAGTATTGCAATCTGAAATGAAGAACATTGAATACCGCCCAAAGGGCAGATACATTAGGTTTATGCAAAGAGTCAATATTTGCAGTGTTGACCCTTCTTTTTCAAGATCTCTGTAATTCGGCCTGGCATTCCCTGCCAATCAACCTCTGGGCCACATACTGACTGATGGCTGCCCATTGTTGCCTAATCAATGCTTGGAATTTGACAGACTTTGGGGGTTTTTGTTTGTCCACCCATCTCTTGAGGGTTGACCACACATTCTCAATGGTATTAAGGTCTGAGTAGTTTCCTGCCCATGGACACAAAACTTTGATGTTTTGTTCCCAGAGCCACTTAGTTACCACTTTTCACTTATGGCAAGGTGCTCCATCATGCTGGAAAATACATTGTTCTTCACCAAACTGTTCTTGGATGGTTTTGAGAAGTTGCTCTTGTAGGATGCTTTGGAACCCTTCTTTATTCATGGCTGTTTTCTTCTGCAAAATTGTGATTGAACCCACTCACTTGGCTGAGAAGCAACCCCTTACATGAATGTTCTCATGTGCTTTAATGTTTGCATGACACAGGACTGATGGTAGCGCTAACCTTTCCTTCTCCGGACAGTTTTTTCAGATGCATCAAACAATCTAAAAAGGGATTCACCTGAAAAAATGACTTTACCCTAGTGCTCAATGGCCAAATCACTGTAACTTTTCCAGAAGATCAGTCTGTCACTGATGTTTTTGCTGGTGAGAAGTGTCTTCTTTGCTGCCTTCCTGACACCAGGCATCATCCAACCAATCTTCACCTCACTGTGTCATGCAGATGCACTTACACCTGCCTTCTGCCATTCCTGAGCAAGCTTTTCACTGGTGATGCCCCGATCCCACAGCTGAATCAACTTTAGGATATGATCTTGACACTTGCTGGACATTCTTGGGTGCCCTGAAGCTTTCTTCACAACTATTGAACCTTTCTACTTGAAATTCCTGATTATGCAAAAAATGGTTGATTGAGGTGCACTCTTAAATCTTACTACCAGCAATATCCTGCCTGGGAAGCCCTTTTTGTGCAAAGCAATGATGACGTCATGTCTTTCCTTGCAGGTTAACAGAGGAAGAACAATGATTTAAATCACCACCCTCCGTTTAAAGCTTCCAGACTGTTAGTCTAACTCAGTCAGCATGACAGAGTTATCCGCAGCCTTGTACTCGTCAATTCTATCATCTGTGTTAACAGAGAATCACTGATCTGATGTAAGCTGGTCCTTTTGTGGCAAGGATAAAATGCAGTGGAAATGTTGTGTTTGGTATCAGTTTAATTGTTATGGCAAAGAAGGACCTAACTTAATGACATTCTGCAGTATATGCAAATTGCCATCATAAAAACTGAGGCAGCAGTTTTTAGTTTTAAAAAAGTACTGCACAACTTACCGATGTAAGATGCAGTGAGCAGTCAGCCACCTATTTTGTGTGCGGAGTAGGAACAAAAGGGGGCGGGGCATAAATACAGAGGAATGAATGGAGTCATTGGAGGAGGAAAAGACTGGGGAGGAGTCAGAGGTGAGGTGAAGGAATGTGGTGTACACGGTTTTTCCAAGGGCAAAGTTACACTCTCTTGTTGCTTTGCTTGCAAATCAGGATCAACCCAAAAATGAGTACACAAGTGGTCACAGTAATATGAATCAATGTCCCTAAGACACCCACCAATAATATTAAAAGAGCAAAAATAAACACATGCACAACTGCCAAATAAATTGTATAGATTAAAAACTCCCAAAACCCTTATTGACTTGTTTAATAAATAAATAAAATAATTATTCTTGAACTATAATATTCTAATGTGATATTAAATCTTATTTTCATATTAAGCCTCATAAATACTAGAGTATATTGTGATAGCTACAGTATCGCTCAGAAAGGGGCTATATCATTCGCAAAATCCTCTAGTGTGTACACTCATTATCGATAACAATGCGTGCTCCCACGCGTCGTTAATGATGTTTGATGTCTACAGTACATGCAGGTCAATTTGGCTATATAACTAAATGACCCACATGTTCAGCGGTTCCTGCTGACGCTGATGAAAAATATAGATTACTAATATCTTTCTGTGTGTATGCATAATATCAGGACCCATAGCCAATCTTGTTAATTACAGTATACAGGTTGATCCCTTATCCAAAATTTCTCCGTATTTCAGAATATTTTTATATTTCAATAATGTATTTTGAGGTATCTTGCATTTATGTTGCACAAACACATCAACCAAATGAAATGCACACAAATATATTTTATTTGTGCATAAAAGAAGGTTTCAAAACATGAAACAAAGTTTGTGTACTATCTCAGATACTGAATTTAAATAACAAGCAATCATTTTCTTGCACATACAGTATTTAGTGGCAGTAACATATCATGTCCTCAGTAGTGCCAGTTACATATCATGTCCTCAGTAGTGCCGTTACAGATGTCCCAGTAGCGTTTTTAGAAAAAAAAAATTGTGGAATTATTTGCAAAACGGATATTTAGATAAGGGATACCTGTATTGTCCACGGCTCCTATTGTTTAGTGTGTATGGGCCTTTACTTCATTCTTGATCATAGGAGGGAATTCAATTGAGGGCCCACACCTGGAGGCAGCAGTGTCAGAACTACATTTCCCAGCTGCCACATCCCCTCCTAGCATCCCACCCCCCAATTCTCCAATTCTCAGCAGTCCCCACGTCTCTCAACAGCCCCCTGCCCAGTCAAAAGATGAAGAGGAGACCATCAGACGGGTTAGTATTATTTTTTTTTTCATTGTGACAAGGGGCCTTATTTTAGTTCACTCTTTCTGTCAAAATCCTTCTGAGATCGACAAAACCATGTGCAGGGGGGGGGGGGTAGATGTTACTTGTGCAGAGAGAGTTAGATTTGGGTGGGGTTTTACTTCAAAGTGAGCTCTATATTGCAGTGTAAAAGTAAAGCAGCCAGTATTTACCCTGCACAGAAACAAAATAACTCACCCAAATCTAATTCTCTCTGCACATTTTACATCTGCCCCCTTGCAGTGCACATGGTTTTGTCCATCTAAGAAGGATTTTGACAGAAAGAGTGAACTCGAATAAGGCCCAATGTTTCAAAGCTGAAAACCTCATAATCACTTTTTAAAAATTGAATACCGCAGATATCTGGAGTGTGCACACAGTACCTGTTATAATCCAAATTTGGGAGCGATGGGTGCAGGTTTTTTTTTTATGGGAAACACCTGGCGCCCAATTGAATTCCACCCATAGTCTAAATGGAGAAAAGAAAAATTTTAAAAACAGACAATCCATTAACCAACTCTGCCCACTGCAAAAACAAGAAAATCCCAAAGATTCCCCTACAGTATGCTGCCACTAACATAAGTGACCAGCAGGGAAAACTTCTATCGTATGACTTTGATCATTGTAGAGGCCGAGCTATTTTTGAAAATGATTTTCAGCTCTTTGCCAGATGTTAAACTTACCAGGTTCAGCAAAACAATTACATTCAGATGAATTAAGCAAAATGTTAAGCGCACAGGGACGTTTGGAGTTGAAGCATCTGCAGGGCATGACTGATTCGGCAGGGTATAGCCATATCTGGCAGGCATTGCCAATCCACATCCAACAGAAAATAACCACGTACTGGACTTTAGTCAGTGTAGACCTAGTGCCTGTTGACCTTTTGTCCATGTTGACCCTGAAATTTATGATCAACCTATTGTTGGGAATCTGGATTTATGGCTCAGTCTGCTTTGGTTTTGTGTTCAGCAGTTGACTCACTGGTGGCCTCCAGTGGTAGCTATGTGCCACATCGGCCCAGTATCCTGGCAGCTAATTATTCACTAGGCTGTGAGGTAATCAGCTCGTTTAGCACTAGCCTGGGAGCTCCCTGAATCTTCAGGTGTAATTAATCACCTGAGCCCTTTATAGGGCAGGCTATCCTGCAATACTCTGCCAGTGATAGCCTCAGTTCCTGTCAGCTTCTAGCTTCCTGTTAACCTATGTTTAGTTCCTGCTTCCTGTGAAGAGAACTCTCTGTCAGCTCTCAGCTTCGCTACCTGGTTCCCTGTACCGTCTGCTGTTTGGATCTCAGGATTTATCCTCTGCAGTTCATTGCTCACTATCTCTTGTGTCTGCGACTGGGTCGCAACTCCCATCCTTGGCCTGGTGCCGGTAGTCAGGGGTCTTTTTCCAGCTAGGTCCTTTAGCCAGATCATCCTTTTGAGCTACCCCCTGGAGATTGCTCACCCCTTGTCATTACCTAACACCTAGCTGCATCGGGGTCAGAGCCGGCCTTACTGGCTCTGTCGAACGCGGCGGCTACAGGCGAAGCCTAGCACTTGCAGGGGTATTCCATCTGCCCGGGGGACTCAACAGAGTCAGTGTAGGTTTAGCTGTGGCCGTTCTAAACAGCGGTCCCAGCTGCGGGCTCACGCCTGACCTTTTTCCTCCTGCCAGCTGTCGTATCACCCAGAGCCCAGGCGAAAACCATAACACCTATTGCCTGCTGACCTAGACACCCGGATAACCTGTGAGACATGTTCACAAGCCTACACCTCTTTCCTGGTAAATTCTGTTTATAATGGTAAGTATTGGTCTTTATTTTGTTGCAGGTAAACAGCATACCAGGTAAACAGCATAGGCAAGCACGGTTCCAGCATTGCAACATACAGGTGTCACAGCATAGTATAAACTCCTCAGTATGTTCCAGTGATCCCTACCGTAGATCACACCCCGGCCTATCACCTGGGCAGCTATTGCACCATCAGGAGCAATTACCTCCTGCCCTGGAAACACTTCTATCAGGAAAGCACAGGTGTTGCTAATCAGCCAAACCCTGATCACATCATTGCTTTTGCTCCAAAATATGGCCAGGATCGTCCACATTACCTTCATGTGGAAGTATGCTGGGCCTGCCACACTTTTAAAGGCTAAACAGTATATACAGTATACACCATAGTATTTTACAAGCTAATATTGAGTAGCAGCACGTGTGACAGCAATATTCCTGGAAATACGACACAAGCCCCTGAATTCCACTTTAGTAAAACAATGCACGCAGTCAGTCTTTGACTAAACTGTTATATATGATTTCTATTCCGTTAGCTGGAACTAGATCAAACGACAGAATCATTTACTCAGTAGATGAAATGGGAATCTTTTATCCCCTGTTTCTGATGAATTGCTCCAGATCCAGTCTCCCAGAGAGGCGTTTCACCGTGTTAATCCCACAGCAGATGTGACATATGTCTGCAAAAAAGCAACGCTCACAATTATTTATTTATGGCTGTTTCTGCTTGAGAAGATGCAGCAAATATGTTTTCATGCTAAAAACTAAGCTCATGACAACAATGAGGGATTGTTAGGGAACTATTGTATAACATGAGTTCAGTATACCAGACAGTATTGAGCGAGTGTTCGATTGGATTGGCCCTCTTCTGAGCCCTAGTTTAAGGAGACATGTAACATAGCCTCCATGATGTAAGACAGGACCTACCCGATCATGTGTAAAACTGAGCTAAACAAAAGGCTTTAACTGACGACGGGGTTTATAAGCAGCTACAGAATGTTCACCATTAGATATGATCATCATTTATAGAAAGTCATGGGCTGGTGGATGGTGCTTCTCTTTCTTGAATCACTCTGAAGCAGTTCTCCAATGAACTAAAAATACTCAGCTCACAGCTTTGGCATTAACATTAGTGTCAGGACTATGTAGCAATACCTCTATAATTAGAGGTAATTGGTACCCTAGGTTATGGGCTACATTCAGATGACTGGTGGATGGGATAACGGCCCCACTAACCCTCCCTCCCCCTGTCTAATCCTCAACATCAGTGATTTAAACCTAACCTTCCTACCACGCACTGTAACCCCAACCTTACCCACCCCGTAGCCTAACCCTAGTTCCTCCCTTCTTAGAACATAACCCTCCCCTATTGCCCCCCACCTGGCACCGTAAAACCATCCCCTAGTGCAGAGGTTCCCAAACTTTTTTGAATCACGGCACCCTAGAGTATCAGAATATTTTTCAGGGCACCCCTAGGCCAAAGTTTGTTACCAAGAATAAAAAATAAGAAAAATTAAATGAAATAAGTTGTGCTTAAATGTCATCCTTAGGTCCAGTTATGTGGTGAGGAACACGATTCACTTCTGTTTCCCCACATATTTTATAATTGGAAGCCCCAAGCACTGATTTTGCCTTTTTCATTGGCCATAAATAATTTTAATTGGTTCTGGACCACCAACCTGAGGCACCCCTGCAAGAGCTCCGAGGCACCCCAGGGAGCCTAGGCGCACAGTTTGGGAACCACGGCCCTAGTGCCTAAACCTAATTCATCATACTTATGATCAGAGTGCCGGTAGTCAGGATTCTGGCTTCAGCCTCTCCAGCGAGGTTGGTATTTTGGCGCCGGTCTTCTGTCCGCGAGTCGGGACTGCAGCGTGGGTATTTTTTTCAAGAATTGCTCCATGTCACTGCTTAGTTGTTCACCTCCATTACCAGATCTCAGGGTGAATCTCTTGTCATCTTTAATCTTTCTTGCCCCATTTTTTTCTCTGTTTAAGTGAAAGGGGTATATTTACTAAAGTGGGAGTTTTTACAAGTGAAAGATGTTGCCCATAGCAACCAATCAGATTCTTTATCTAGCACCTTCTAGACAGAGGATAATAGCTGTAATCTGGTTTATTATGGGTAACATCTCAAATTGACCCCATCATAGATGTCATTGTTCTGAAGTCATCTATGATCATCACACAGTATCTGTATTCACTCACTGGGCCAGATGTATTAGTGATAAACCACTAACCAATCAGTTGGTGATAAAATAGAGAGTGATAAACCACCAACCAATCAGCTCCTACATGTCCTTTTTCAAACACAGCCTGTGACAAGGCAGGTAGGAGCTGATTGGCTGGTGGTTTATAACTCTCTATTTTATACATTTTGAAGCTTAGCACATCTATAATAGACTTTACTTCCATTGGACCACACACATCTGAATGTACTAACTCAAGTGGTTTTGTAGCTTTACTTGCTTACTTAGGAAATGGATAATGGCTTTTTTCCCTAATGTCCAGCTCTTGCCTATGGGCTTCTCTGTGTTTATCACAGACATTACTGAGACCATCCTGTTTTGTAGCTTTTTAACAGTCATATCTACGTGACTGAGGGCCTGATTCAGACTCACTCACTAGGCAGTGTATATGCCTAGCGAGTGGTTAAGCGAATGCCCGACTACCCGCGCCGCTTACTGAATTAAGCCCTATGTTCTATAGCAGTCTGTGTCTGAACATGTGATCAAGATGGTGTCTGTGCGCTGCTGTATGTGTTCCAGTAGCTTAGCGCCTGTGTACTTAAGCTTTGCGTGCCTGGGCCAATAACCCGTTAGAAATATATGTGTTCAGGCTTGGGGATGTATCAGTTTTCCTGTACGTATCAGCAGATGACTTATAACGTAGAACAGCCCAGTTCCATAACCATGGGAGCGGTTTTATTGAAGATAAAGCAGGTACATTCCTACTCACAAAGATGGACCATTCACCATATGGGTATGACAGATGCATTGTAGACATCCCCAGATGGCGAGGGTCCATCTTTGTTTCCTGTCTAATGGTTTTTATTTCATTAAATGATTTTACGTTATTAAGTTTGCTCACATTTCATGGTTGGAAAACAATTGGAGGAAATGATCAGCTGGTTGTGTAATAAAGGACCAATCATTGTTGGGATCTTGTTGGGATCTTCAACACAGATGCTCCCCATGCCTACTTGGTCTACTTAAAGTAATGGACAACCTTCACGGTAACACCCATAAATTGTATTTATGTAAATATTAAGCATTACAATACTTCCCCCCACAAGGGAAAATGGCCCGTCAGTCCGGATCCCGACTGTCGAGCTTTTAACAGTCAGGATTCAGATGTCAGGCTAATGACCATCGGAATCCCTACTGTTGGAGTGTCATCTGGCACCCCTATGCCATATGCATATGCACTTGCCATTGTTCTCAGTTATTCATAAATGCACAGAGTGTGTCCTTCTCTGAATCAGACTTCGGGGCCAGATGTACTAAGCCTTGAAAAGTGATCAAATGTAGAGTGATAAACCAACAGCCAATCAGCTCCTAAGTCTAATTTTTCAAACCCAGCCTGTCACGTGACAGGTAGCAGCTGATTGGCTGGTGGTTTATCACTCCATTTTTATCACTTTCAAGATTAGTACATCTGCCCCTATAAGTTTATAATATGTGGGAAGTCCTTGCTATGGATAGTTTTGCTGACTGAGTTGCGAAGTGTTTATAGGCAGGAAACAGCTGCTTTACTGTGTTTTCTATACATCAATCGTTTTCCACCTGCCCAATGATCCTGTCAATTTGGATAGATCCCAAACACAGGCTTTTTGTAAAACACATGGCCAAAGTCATTATCGTCTTTTCCTACCATCGTCCACATGGCTATGAATTAGGACATTACTGTCTTTTACTTTTGCAGTTATACAAAGTGTAAGTTACAGTATGTTGTGGTATTTATAATAACTGATCTCTTTCTTTCTATGTATAACAACTAAATTAGTTAGTGATTCACATGTTATTTTTAATATTTGCTAATTTTGGCAACACTATGGGGCTTATTTATTACTAAATTAATTACAGTTATTTGTTTTTGAAAGGAAAATATATTGCAAAGATAAAAGACAATAGGCAATTGACCTCCGCAAATGTCCATTAAGGACAAATAATACAACAACACTAGTCAGGAATAATGAAGAATAGGAAAAAACATATAGAAAACATTGGTAATTAACATGTACATACTAAAAGAAATATAAAATGGAATGCAACAATGCAAAAGATGACACCAAAATAATAATCAAAGGCAAAAGCAAATATCTCCTGACTTTTTGAAGAATGGAATAGTAGACCAGAACAGGAGATATGCACGGCAAACCGACAGGGAACTGGAACGCTGTAGCAGGAACCAGGGACTGGACCAGGAACACGCAGACTGAGGGAACAAGCAAGATTAGGGCTCAGGATGCTATAACCGGTGTTGCTGCCTATCATCGGGGAGGAAGTTTGGGGTGTTGCCTAGCAACGTCCCCGACGCTTCCCTGCTGTCAATCGTCTGGAGGAAGTTCAGGGCGTTGTATGGCAAGTCCCTGATGCCTCTCCGCTGCCTGCCCGGAAGCCTATTAATTTTGTCCCCTGTATTTTGGGAACCTGGACCGGCCCTTGAGCCTCGTGCTGGTTTTAGAACTTCTGGGGATCCCCTATGATTTTTGTTCCCTAAATTTCTAAAACCAGGACTGGTTCTTTGAGCCCGGGCCTGGTTATGCTCGGGGGAGGGGGACCCCACACCATTTTTTTTTTTTTTTTTTACTTTTTACACATTTTTTAGGGACAAAACAATGCACAGATCTAACTGAGTACCAGCAGCCCTGGGCAGTGCATAATGTGTAAAAAAAAAGTTTTTATTGGGTTTGGGTGTATAACTAAAGGTCCAGGTAACTGGATAACCACAAGTACCAGCATGCGGGCATGAAAGGGTCTGCTGGGACCTGCAGTTCCATAGCCGTACCAATACTACAATAAAAACGCAGACACACCGTGAAAGTATAATTTGATTAACATAAAGTACATGCACACAAATACAGTACCCTACAGTATGTTCAAATTCCATTTGAGGTGCCTGTGTAAAAAAAAAAAAAAAAATCACCTAAATCTAGAGTAGATAATTTCTCTTCAGTCCCTGTAGGCAACAAGGGGTTAAAAATACAAAACCGCAAAAATTATTTTCAATAAGACTGAAAGGAACCCATGTATTTACATAGCCTCCCTTCCCCGAATGCCGGGGTTCCCTGCGTGACATCTGTCACTTAAAGGACCCAGCAGCCAATCAGGGATTGCCATGTCAGCAGCGATCCCCTGATTGGCTGAGCACCACTGATCTGTCAGTAAACACGGAGCTCAATGCACTTTACTGTGGGGATTCTTTCAATTAACATTTTCTATAATTTAACATTTTATTTATGATTATGTCAAATAGTCCAATTACATTTTTGAGTTTCTGAATTAGAGGACAGTGTATAAACTTGGTTTCAATTCCTTGGTGGTGTACAAAGGCCAAATTATGGAAATTGTATCAGTGTCCACATGTATTTGAACAAGGAATCACAGACACTGGACACAGGTGCAGTCTGAGTCTTTATTTGTAGCAGGCAACAGTATTCCAATATGTTCACAGGGCTACAGTACAGCATCATACAGGTATCAGCAGCACAGTTAATCCTACTCCTTACAGCTTCCAATGGCCCTACCATAGCCCACACCCCCAGCCTATCACCTGGACTGCAATTCCACCATCAGGAGGCATTACACTCTGCCCTGGGCACAGATTTAACAGAAAGCCACAGGTGCTTCTAATCAGCCAAACCTTGATCACCTCTTTGAGAAAGGCTGGACTGGACCTAATCATCCTTCTGCTATAGCTGTAGGTGGGCTCTGAGGGTGGGTCTCATTCCGCGAAACATTACTTGTCACATAATACAGATTTACTTCAGATGTTTGTCTTTTGAGTGCCATTTTTTTTCCTGCTTGGAATTGGAATTTTATATTATCTTTTTTTCTGACACCTGAGTATATTGGCCAGAGCCGAATTTCCCATTAGGCATGTGAGGCACGTGCCTAGGGGCGGCACATGTTTGGGGGCGGCACTTGGATGCCTGTAATAGTACTGTCAGCCCAGAATGTACCAATACCTGCAAAATATCCACTGTACTGTACTATATTTCATCTTAAATAGAGTGTAAATGGATAGGGCATGCAGATACTGCCCCTGTAAACTGTCCCACTTAGTAAATATGTATTCATAATAAAAGAACATGTCACAGTTAGTGGCTTTTTTTTATAAATCCATTATATTGGCTATTATCAAATGAAGGCTTATAAGTAATCAATAAAAATAATACAATTAGGCAGGGGGGGGAGGGGGACAATATTGTTGTGCCTAGGGGCGCCCTCATCCCTAAATCCGCCCCTGATATTGACTGCATTTTGTGAGTGCCGGCTGTATTGGACACATACAGTATATACCATATCTGCACATTGGAATGAGGCAAAACACCATCAGCTAGTGCCGGATCTCTTTTGAGTCTTGAATTCTATACAAGACCCCCGCAGGGGTGACTTTGTCAGTACTGTGACTCTGCATGCCATACCCCATAACGTGTGCATCCATAATGTACAAATACTGTGACTTCACAGATCTCCACAGATCTATGCCCCTTCGTGTATCCATAACATACAAGCACTGTGACAACTCAGGCCATACCCTACTTTGTTCACACCAACAGTATGACTCCACAGTGTTATTTGCTGTGTGGCAATTTTTATAGATGTGGTATAAACTGCTGTCTGTTTGTGCCACTGCTCTGTTTCCTAGTAACCAGTCAGCTTGCTGCAGACTTTTGCCTAAAGTTGATAAAAACAATATTTTGAGTTGTGAGATGGTCAAAATTGACTGGAAATAAATGTGTTTAAAGGTTAATAATACCATAGAAACCAAAAAGGTCCCAAATGATGGGGTTTTAGCAATTTCTTTTATCAATTTGTGAAAATAATACTGATCCAAAACACGTCAGGGAAGTTTTGCACACACACAATCTCATAATATATCAGTAATAATTCTTATCAGAATGCAATAATAGTATATGCATAGTAAGATATTATTTTCTAGGGATAATCTGTAATTGGATATAATGCATTAGTGATAATGCCAAGTAATATGCCAGCGGTGATGCCCAGTAAGATAAAATGTGTCAGTCATTATAATGGATTATTGCCAGTAATTCTGCACATTTAAATGTAATGTGCCATTGAAAATGCCCAGCATAATGTATTTATAATATGTGCATCCGCAGTGTGCCAGTGCTAATGCCCAGTAGGATAAAACATGCAAGGAGTGAAATCATTTGTGTTGGATGACATGCCAGGTCTGACGGGCAGCTTTCAGCAGTTCCCATGCCTTATAGAGATAAATGAAGGCTATCAGCACACACTGAGTAGCAGGTCATTCTGCAGGTTTGCAGGTACAGGTACAAAAAGCATTTATATGCTTTCATTTTTAACTCTACATTAACATACAACATTAAAGTATACACTGTACCATATGTCAGGGTTGCCAACCCTCCCGGAATGGCTGGGAGGCTCCCGAAAATCGGTTCCCCCTCCCGGCCCCACGGAAAGGTGGGCAACCCTCCCGGATTCCGGAGGACCCCCTTCCCACCTGCATGTCCTCGGTGGCAATAGCATTAAATTGCCGCGATTCACTGCTTTTTTTTTTTTGGCTGAAGGGGCGGGGCTAAATATGCACGATTTGCATTACTGGGGGCAGGAACTGATGATGTCTCCATCAGGCCCCGCCCCCAGAAGTGATGCTGACAGTCTCCTCTCTGGGGTTCTGCCGGAGAGGAGACTGTAAAAGTCGGCAACCTTGCCATACAGTATGTTTAGCTCATGTTTATGCTCAGCGATTTTTTTATTTACTTTTTAGATAGATAGTTAGATAGACAGGGATAAGTCGCTAGGTCGACATGCATTGTGTCGGCCACTAAAGGTCGACATGCATTAGGTGTATAGGCAACCGCAGGGGGGGGGGTTCTGGATGCCTGAAACACCCCACCTCTTGGAAAGTGCCTTCAATTATGACAACAATAGCACTGATATATAATATGATCAATAGCGCTGCCACCACATCAGGACAAAGCAGAGTATGAGTATGTGTGGATCTGAGCCCTCAAACATCACAAAACCAGAGAGCAGCTACCAGGAGAAAGAGACAAGAGCCTTAGCATGAGGTGGGAGAATGTGAGCTTAGAAACTGCAGTACTGGTTCCATTATATCTGTGTATTTATTTATTTATTATGGCATGTTTAACCTTTTCCTGACCACTTATCTTATTTAAATGTTTGAAACAGCCTATACTATAGACCAGGGGTGTCAAACTCAAATTCATCGGGGGCCGCATCAGCAGTTTGGTCACCCTCAAAGGGCCGGTTGTATCTGTAGGACTATGTGTCCACTCTTTATTATCATAAATTATTGTCACTGCATTCAATTATTGTATACTCAGCAGTAGCATTTCCCTCCTGCTATTGCTGTGAACTGCAGTGCATTAGGGCACATGCTGCCTGCACAGGGGGGCAGCACTCAGTCTTAGGGCATATGTCCTGCTTATTATCATGGGACACAGCAATTAATGATGGGCTGCAATGTGCCAGTGCAAACACACACATAGGCAGAGAGTTTGACACTTACCCGCTCTCATGCGTCCACTCCAGTCTGAGCTGCTCCACCACCAAGGACACAGCTGCGCTCTCACACAGGCGCATTTCCCCCTCCCTCCTGTGAGTAGCGCTCCTCGCACTCTATCTATCTATCCAGGAGTGGGGGGCAGCGTGCTCCCGGTCACTGTGCAGTGCACACTCAGCAGTAAGTGACCTGGAGCGCACAGCAGCAGCAGCACCATTCACCACGATGGACCTGCTCTTTCCTCTCTCTGGCTCCTATACAGCAGGTGGGAGCGGAGGAGGGGTTGACGACTGGCGGCACTGCGCTAGAGGGCAGACGTTCTCTGGCTTGTAGGCTGCCGCGCATGCGCTGAAGAGGCGGCTTTCTTGTTTTAAAAAAATAATCGAGAATAAAAGGTGAAGGCTGGCGGCGGCTGCGTGGGCCACACATGAAGAGGTCTGGCGGGCCGGATTTGGCCTGCGGGCCTTGTGTTTGACACCCCTGCTATAGACCATCTGTACTGTTACATATTAATACTGTATTCCATACTGTATCCAGTGTATAAAAAGACTAATTTTCAGGGCTGGTACCGCTCCGCCAGACTCCCGTGCTTACTCCAGAGTGGTAGACTTTGGATTATATTTGGAAAACCCCCTCTAAAAATCCTGCGTTTGCCACTGGGAAGACACATTAAATGTGTCGACGTGGCTAAGGTCGACAGGGTTGGAAGGTTGACACTAGCATTAGGATGACAATGGGTCAAAAGGTCGACATGTGTTTTTCACTTTTTTTGAGTCGACATGTGCCAACAGGTGGTATTTCATACCCTACCATCCACTAGGGCGTGGAGGGAGAATAAAATAGTGTAGCATAGCAAGTGCAGGGAGCCCTGTAAGGGGACGTGGTACACTGGTGACAATAAAAAAACATGAAAAAACTCATGTCAACATTTTGACCATCCTGTCGACCTTCCCATTGTCGACCTAAAGCTTGTGTCTACCTTCCGATGTTGCTATGGGCAACCAATAAGATGCTATCTATCATCTTCTAGAAGGTGCTAAATAAATAAGTAGATTGTGATTGGTTGCTATTGGCAACATCCCATCTTCAATAGAACTCCCATCTTATGCCGTGTTCTCACTGCGAGTGAGAAAGACACGGCTTTTACTGAGCATTACAATGCCGGGGACTGCCGCACTGGACCCCCGTTCTCACTGCAATGCAAATTCCCGGGTGAAGAAGTTCTACCCGGGAATTTGCCTTTAAACACGGGTTTTTCGGCAGTGTGAACGGGTCAACCCGTGTCTGCATATCCGGATCTCAGACACTGGTAAAAAGAAGGGTTTTACCCGTGTATGAGATCCGGATATGCGACCCGTTCACACTGCCAAAAATCCTGTGTTAAAAGGCAAATTCCCGGGTCTACATGCTAGACCCGGGAATTTGGCTGCAGTGAGAACGGGGTATTAGCAACTAACCCCTATATGTTTTGCTGTTGCGCTATGGTAATGTAAAGCATATTACATGTACACATCCCTTATTTATTCTACCAAATACTGCCGAAAAGGATGGAGGAAACAGAACTTGTGATCTGTAGCAAATGACTGTGCTTTGCCATTTAATGTCAGTGTGTGATATGTTCACGCATCCCTTACAGAGCTACTGTTGTAATTGGAAATATGGACGTCTTTCTATGTTGTGGAGTCTCTCCAGCTGCGCAGTTCAATAGTTTTAATTGTTCTCTATGATTTTATTTATATTATGAACAGGAGCTTTTCAAATCCACCATCTCATTGCTGCCCTCTAATGGTGATCTGCGGTATGCAGATTTAAATGCAGATTATATTTAAAAATAAGACAATGGTTAAAATTGGATGCAATATTGATAAGGTCATGACTACTTACAGAAATGTATATTCCTATTTAAAAGGTAGCGAAGTATTAAATTCAGATTCTTCTTATTATGATTAGTAATAATGTTGATGAAGATTAGAAGACTCCTTTTCAATGGTTTTACATTATATTTCAAAGTAAGTCAGGGTATAAGGAATTAAAAAAATCACAAATGGTGTAACAAACAATACTCTGTCCTTTATTGGCATAAAGGGGTTTAGAGCATGTGTAAAACTTTGTCAAAAAGTATTATCAGAATCACGTACGCACTTTGAGCTTTACTTGTATTAGCAGCATGGATTAGCATTCACTTAATTATTATTATTATTATTATTATTATTATTATTATTATTATAACAACAACAACTAGTTAAAAGGCCATCTAAATGACAGCTTAGTCCCTATCTGCTCCTCCCTCCAATCTCTGTCTTCACAGCTCCCTCCGTCAATGGGTTGGGATCATTGGGTCTACAGCAAGTTGGTTGACAATCGTTAGGTCGACACCGTTAGGTCGACATAGTTCTAGGTCGACACGGTGTTAGGTCGACAAGTCAATAGGTCGACACAAGCATTAGGTCGACAGTGTCTAGGACGAAAGTCAAAAGGTCGCACTGGGTATTTTTTATTGTTTTTTTGGTACTTGTGAGTTATCCGGACGCCCGATTTCTAAATCGGGTCGGATCGGGCACATCGCATCGCATCGCATGCGACCATCGGATGCGATGCGATGCGATGCGATGACCCGATTTTTCCATAGGAATCAATGTTAAAATGGACTGAGTCCATTTTAACATGGAATTCAATGGGAAAAAGGGGTCCTTTTCATACCCCTACTATCCAAGTGGGCATGGAGTTGGATATAAACCTGTGGCGAGCGTAGCGAGCCACCGAGCCTGAAGCGTGGCGAGCGTAGCGAGCCCCGCGAGGGGACACGGAATACCGTCCCCTCGCGGGGCTCGCTTCGCTCGCCACGCTTCGGGCTCGGTGGCTCGCTACGCTCGCCACAGGTTTATATCCAACTCCATGCCCACTTGGATAGTAGGGGTATGAAAAGGACCCCTTTTTCCATAGGAATCATTTTAACATTGATTCCTATGGAAAAATCGGGTCATCGCATCCGATGGTCGCATGCGATGCGATGCGATGCGATATCGCATCGCATCGCATCTGATTGTATGCCTTAACTTAAGGCATACAATCAAAAAATCGGGCGTCCAGATAACTCACAAGTACCGTTTTTTTTACCTGAATGTCGACACAGTCGACTTGGACACAGTTTCTCGCTTTGCTCATGATGCTTCGGGCACGGTGCCTCGATATGCTCGGCACACTATTTTATTCTCCCACCAAGCCCTAGTGGATGGTAGGGCATTAAATACCGCCTGTCGGCACGTCGGCTCAGAGAACAGTGAAAAACCCGATGTCGACCTTTTGACTGTCGACCTAGACACTGTCGACCTACTGTTGAGGGGGGTTTACACCTTGCGGTGTCACTTTGCACTGAAGGTATACCTGTCGATGGTTATTTGAGTGCTGTACTAGTGGTATAGAATAAATTGCAAACACTTACCGTATGTTTAAAATGAATAAACAATACTTTTTATTACATTAACAACATAGGTGAAATATACAAGGATAATTCCTATATAAATAATGAGTTTTAAATGAATTCTTAAAACATGATTCTATACTGAATGAAATGAGAAAATAAGGTGGAAGCGTCTGCCGGCAGACTCCCGTCGGTGCCCTCTTAACCAGGGTATTACTCAAAGGACTGAGAAGTATTCATTCTTTTTGCCACCTGGAATGCTTGGCTGGTGGGTTTACACTCTCAGCCTTGTAAATGATCCTCTCACTATTTGCTTGTGTGTTTATTAATATATTAATCATGCTACCTAACATTCTAAATTACAAAACAGGCAATGCTCTGTTACTCCACTGACTCACCTGCTTCAGCCCATCTGAAAAGCACAAAGGTTTGCAACTAGGAGTAAAAAAAAAATCAAAGATCATCTCATACCCAAAAGGAAGAAGAAAAGACTGTTTGTAGATGGTGCACCAAAGAAAAACAATCAATAAACTTAAAATCTGCGAAGTATAAAAAAAAGTGTATGCTTTATTTAAAGAGGATAAGAATCCTAACGTGGCGAGGCTTCAGTGTCACTGATTCAGTGTCACTGAGGTATTATGAATAGGACTGATACCACCGGATATGGTCTAATGAAACTGTAGCAACATTGAATTGTGTTACTATGTTGCTTGCTATATGTAGTGTTGAGAAAACTTCTCTCTTTAATAAAGATCAGACCACCCAGGTATTTGTAGGACTATGGAGTCTGCAATACACTTCAAATGGCAATACAATTGTAAGTGCTTTTGTCAGTCAGTGTGGAGACAGCGTCCTGTCTGCATGTGCCGTCTGTCAGCAGATTGAACAATAAATGTCAGCATGGGTGTAGTGTCGCTGTGAACCCTGTGCGGGTGACGAACACTGAGGGTCTTTTCTTTCTTTCTTTGTATTATATTTACTGTCCAGTGGTAGCACACCTCCATAGATCATACATGTGACACAAATGTAAGGAGGTCCTAGAACGCCATTCTCTAATCATTCTCCAGTGCTCCCCCCCCCCATTTTTACTTATCCCATTCACATCTTACATGCACATTTTCAAAACACTGTAGTGGCATAACAATAGATCCGCAGGCCCTGCGATGGCTTGGAGGCGCTAGGTAAGTTTGGGCAAAAATGGGGGGGTTGGTGGGGTTCCTGTTGCGCAGGATAGCAGCAGATATCAGTGAGGGCTTGGAGGAAACACAACACCTCCAATAAGGAAAGGTAAAAAAGATACTGTATTACACGAGGACGGAGGTCTTTGTTGTTTTTTTGTCTTTCATATCCGACGACAAAACATCCGCAATTGACCTAAACCCACAAACGGGCCCCTAAACAGGGAGGTATTATTTATCTGTTTAGCGCTACTGTTTGGTGGAGGACATCCATATCTTTTTTAGGTAAGTTTGGGTGCTGTGGGGCCACCGTCACTGAATTTGTTGCTGCCGCCCACCTGAGCCAGCAGTTTCCTGTCTGCAGTCCCGGCGCTACTCATTTCTATTATAAATACCCCTCACAAAATGGCCACCCCCCCTCACAGCAGACGGTTATTAAATGAGTGTCGAAAGTAGAATAAATGACATGAACACTGGGTACACACCAGGACGATACTGTATGTCAGCAGACTTGATGACTCATGTAAGTATATACACTTTCAGATTGGCAGCTTAATATGTCATCCTGATGCCACAGTTGGGCGGGCGTTTCATTGCTTAGGGGGTGAAGCTTTTTAAAAGGACCTTTGAAAAAGCTGCACCCCCTAAGTAGTAAAATGCGTTAGAGGTACTTTCTGGACCGGACCAGCTGATATCCATTAGACCCCCCACCATCTGGATCACTTTGCGACTCAGTCGCCCACACCCCCCCCCCCCCCCCAGTCTGTCCCCCCACGACAGTGGAACTTTTCCCTTCATCCCCTTCACAATTGCTAGTCACCACCCCAGCCACCACACATATAGTGCATCGAGTGCAGGAATTGAGGTTGGCAACTTCCAACCTTGAGTATACCTGCCCCATACCATCCCTGAGGTTGGAACCTCTAGCGATGTGGGAAACCCTTGGCTGTTCATATCTTCAGCCCCCATCACTTCTGGGTCAGTGCCTACTGTGGCCCCACTGCCGCATTTACTTGAGGACACCTTCGCAATCTTGCATCTGGGATTGGACCAACTGTGACAGTTTGTGGTATCTATCAGCCCATTGGGCACCTTGACTCATTTCACTTACCGATACACCCCTGATCCATTGGGATTGATTTCATTACGTGTCCCATCATCTCAGCCTCCGGTCCAGATTTATTTTATTTAATTCATTCACCTATTTTTATTTCTTCTCATATTGTTGTGCAATTGTACTATATGATTTTTAATTGTTATTAAACATTTGTAATACCTTTCATCAAACCAGCGCCACTTTTATTTTATCAATTAGTGTGTACCCAAGCTTTGGTGAAGACTTCGCCTGGACAATTGGATATCAGTCAACTAACTACTGACAAGATTTAAATGCTGGTAGGTCCACAATGATGTATGTTAATGATCGCATATATTTGCAATCATTCACTTGGTACTTGTGAAGTTTCACGGCGCCAGCATGGTGCTACTTCTGGGTTTTACGCTCGGCAAACTATCTAAAATAAAGTAACTTAACTCCATGCCAACGTGGATAGTTCATACCCCCACTGTCCATTTTGGCATGGAGTTGATTTTAGATAGCATGGCGAGCGTAGCGTGGCGAGCGTAGCGAGCCGCCGAGCCCGCAGCGTGGGCGAGCGAAGCGAGCCCCGCAAGGCGCCGTGAAACTACACAAGTTCCATTCATTCAGATTTGAATTTTTCTAGAATTGCTAAAAGACCAATAAAATAAATGTATAATTCAAGACCTTATTAAACTAATAATTATAGGCATTATTAAACAACACCATTTGTTAAGGCCCATACACACTGGGTGACTTTGAGCTGAAAGCCGCTCAAAACACCAATTTTGACTGGCTTTCAGCTCAAAGCCGCCCAATGTGTATGGCCTGCGCGCTCCCGCATCATCACCGGCAAAGCCGTTCAGCTGCTGGTATTACCAGCAGCTGAGTGGCTTTGAGGGTGGCTTTGCATAGCATTGCGCTATGCAAAGCCATCCTCACCCCGCTGACGGTGCCGGGCAGGGGGAAAGTCGCTCAGTGTGTATGCACTGAGTGGCTTTCCCTCCAGCGATGAACGCGATCATCACTGTACACACACATTTTTGCAATTCAAACAGTCTGGTTTAAATGTTTAAATTCATTGTAATTTTTTTAATTCAAAAATGGTCTGCAATGAATGTTGAACGATGTTCATGTTCTTATTTTAAAGTGGCTCACCATTGGTTCAGCTACTAGCGCTAGGGCCAGATAAACAATGGGTCTGATGGAGCTGTAGCTCCAGGCCCACTCTCCAAATAGGCTCATTTTGTAGCTGAGGGCCGGTGCTTTCCAACGAGCCCAGCCCCGCGTTGGTAGCCGTCCGGGAACCGGAGATACGGCCGGGCAATTTCATGGCTGTTCATGTTTTTGAGATTTCTCTGGAACCAAATGGCCTAGTTTCACGGGACCAAAATCATTCAAAGCCCACTCAAAAGTTCTTCAATATGATACTGGTCACATATAAATGGGTCAGTTGGTTCCGAAGATATAGCCGGTTGTTTAAAGGGTGGGTGGTTTTCTTTCCCCCTCACACCAGAAAATGCAGGGACTAGGCTGGTGTAAAAGAAGCCAGCCCGGGAATGTCCCTGCATGATCCTGGGACCATATTCCTGGGTAAGTCCCTGCATTTTCTGGTGTGAACGGGGTATTATTTCAAATAGCCGGGACCTGCAGTGCTCTGAATACAGCCGGGCAGCTCCTTGCTCTCTGCCCTGTCAATGGCTTTCACTTCTGCCCGGCGGCGGCTGTCTCCCAGTTACAGCGAGTATTCCTTCTTGGCAATGATCATGTAATCCCACATGGCAACGAGCATGGAACCCCTGGCAATGAGCATGTAAGTAAGCAGCACTTATGTAGCATAATTTTTAATAATGTAATTATGGACATTATGGTGTGTGGCTTAACATGTAATAGGCATTATGGTGTACATTTTTAATGCGCAACTTAGGCGTACAATACCCCTGTTTATAAAGCATATTGTGAATTTTTGCTCAATCCGTTTAGTAAAGTGTGTATTTTGGCTCAATCCATGTGGCAAAATGTGAATTTTGCCTTAATCTGTGTGGCATAACGTGAATTTTGACTCAAGTCGTGTGCCATAGTGTGAATTTTGGCTCAGTCAGTGTGAATTTTGGCTCATTCCATGTGGCATAATGCGTAAGAGGCAAGTACAGTATAAGGGGGTTACTATTGTATTGCATGATTTCTATAAGGGGTATATGGTGTGGTACATTTTGGCAACCACATAAAAGGTACTGAAATGTTGTCTACCAAGTTTTGGCTTTCAGTATTTTTTTATGACTGGAGTGCCGCCTCACCCCGCAAGTATCTTAGGACACCGGTGTCCTGCGGGTGCACCTTTGGAGGGCACCCGCCAATATATCTCCCTGCATCCTGTGAGTGTCAGAAATTGTAATTATATATATATATATATATATATATATATATATATATAGAGAGAGAGAGAGAGCGTGGTGGGTGCGGCGGCACTCAAATAAACTGACACAAAACGACCTGGATAACCCTACCTGGATAACCCAACGTTTCAAGACCTGGTGGTCTCTTTATCAAGGAGTGAAGACAGTGCATATACAAAAACAATTTACCTTTATGCAGGTCTGAGCCGTCCACGCGCCTCCCCGGCGTCCCTCCGGCGCAGCATCATGACGTCACCGCCCCCTCAGGCGCCGTTGAAGCCGTGGAGTGCGTCCAGAACTGCCCATACCCTGAAGTGAAAACACATAATGAAAACATGTTTAAAATACATTAAAAATGGTGATGAAGAGGCACATAGTGCCATGTAAGATGACTAACATAGTCAAACATATAAAATACATAAAATGGTGATAGTGATGATAGTGCAAAAAACGCATGAACGCAGCAGAGATTCTAATAATGCTGTACCTATGACAGCTCATTGGTCTCACGTATAGTACATAATATTTTAGCTGCACTACGTCAGGGGTGCTACAATCATGAGAGACCCTTCAGGAATCCTGTATGATACATTGCAACATTTTATGATGGTTCACTTTTTAAAAAAAATGTAACATCAGAAGTAAAATGTTTAATTGTTACAAAAAATAGGATAGACCGGCATGCTCGTTAAGACCCCTAGGGGCCAACGTGTCAAGTCGGTATATCCAGCGACTTTCTGCTCTACAGAGCATAAGACCCCTGTCTCCCCCTCTTTTGGGTATGGGGATTTGTTCGATAATTCTGTAACGCAGTGATGATAAGGGATGCTTGGCCTGTGCAAAGTGCCGTGACACAGGTTGGTCACTGGACCCTGAGATCAGAGCATGTTTAATTGCTGATCTGTGGGCAGCTGCTCTCTCTTTAAAGGCACGTATGGTTTTGCCTACATAGTATCTGCTGCAAGGGCAACAGATCAGATATACTATGTAGCAAGAAGAACAAGTAACTCTTTGTTTAATTTTGTAAGGTTTGCCGGAGTAAGGATGGTTAAAGGTATCCCCGGTAACCATGTAATTACATGTAATGCAACCACTGCACTTGAAGCACCCCATTTTGGGTGTACCCAAAAATGTGGGGGTGCTCAGAGGGCTCGCACTATCCACAATGTCATTTTTTACTAGGTAATCTTTAAGATTTTTGCCTCTAGTATAGGCGCACATAAGTTTTTTATGCTGCAAGGACCGGAGTGTGGCATCAGTATTAATAATTGGCCAGTGGGATTTGGCCATCTTGTTGATGGCTCCACTTTTGGAGTGGAACGCATTCACCCAAATGACCTTCTCCTCTTTGGCTTTTTTAGGAGGAGTCAATGACTGTTCCCTGGTGAGTGACAGAACCCTCTGTTTAGATTTTATAAGCTCAGGTAAGGGGTAACCCCGTTCCATAAATTTTTTAATCATCTGAGATAATGAGGATTCCAATTCCTCAGGGTCACTCACAATCCTGCGTACCCGCAACATTTGCGAGTACGGGAGACCTGCCTTTAGTGGGACTGGATGATGACTGGAGTACAGTAATAAATTATTACGGTCGGTCGGCTTGCAAAAAAGTGACGTGGAAATCACCCCTTCTGATATTTTGATGTTTACATCCAAAAAATGGATACATTCCTTGCTAATACTGTAGGTCAGTTTTACAGGTGATGTTGATTGATTGTGCGTGTCAAGTACATTTTCCAACAGGGATTGAGGTCCCGACCACAGTATCAGCAGGTCATCTATATATCTGGTGTATAACACCAGATGGCTGCTGATACCGGGCGCGTTGATAAACAGCTCCTGCTCCACCATGAACATGTAGCTGTTGGCTAGCGACGGGGCCACTGAGGACCCCATCGCACAGCCACATTGTTGGAGAAAGTACCGATTGTTGGACATGAAGAAATTACGTTTAAGCGTAAGACTGAGAAGCTGTATAAACAATGGCACCTCTGGACCCTTATACAGGGGATTGTCTGTTATCAAGGTACGAACCGCCGCGAGCCCCCCCTCATGCGGAATGCATGTGTAGAGACTCGCGACGTCGACCGTACACAACAGACAATCCAGCGGCACATTACCCAACGCCTGCAACTTAAGTAAAAGTGAATTAGTGTCCTTCAGGTAGGTTGGCATACCCTGAACACAGGGCTGTAAGAAACTGTCCAAGTAAATCGACACAGGTTGGTATAATGACCCCCGGGCAGAGATGATGGGTCTGCCCGGAGGGTCGGTTGCATTTTTATGCAATTTTGGAATGGTATAAAGCAATGGGGTGATGGGATAGGGAGTCATGAGTGCTTCCTGGGTTGCTATATCAATGAGAGAGTTCTTTAATGCTGCAGAGAGAATGTTGTCGAGTTCCCGTTTATATTCCAGAGAGGGATCTCTCTGTAGAGGAAGGTACACACTGGTGTCTGACAATTGTCGCGAAATTTCGCGTAGGTAGTCCGTGGAATTTTGTATTACCAGTCCTCCTCCCTTATCCGCCGGACGGATGGTAATCGACACATCAGAGCTGAGTGACTTTAATGCTCTCCAATCGGATCCGGAGAAGTTAGAGCTGGACGGTTATCCAGGTCGTTTTGTGTCAGTTTATTTGAGTGCCGCCGCACCCACCACGCTCTCTATCGATACCCCCAGGGGATCTCCAGCGGGGGGCACCAGCCATACACGCATAGACCCAGGAGGAGTGCCGCAGCTATCCAATTGTTGTATACACCACGGGGACCATCCATCCCTGTTGTTCCTGTCGGCACCCCACATCGTCATCACGCAGCAAGAAGTTGCTGCATACATTTGTTTTGCTATCAAGTCTGAGGAGTCCATTTCTGCACATCACTATTCAGTGACACCTGCACATATTGGTGTAATACACCTGCACGGCACCACGCATGGAGTCCCACAGCACGGATGCTCCTTCTTTTTCTGCTACTATAGCAGCTACAGCACAGTCACGTGTGGAGCTCACTCATGGAGCCATCTTCAGCTTCTCTGATACAGATTACGACAATTTGTTATTCAAAGCGGATGCGGGGGCTAGCCAGATTGCACCTGAGAACATTCAGTTATATCATGATTTGCTGAATTTGAAGAGAAAGGAGACAGATGTCCCACTAAAGGCAGGTCTCCCGTACTCGCAAATGTTGCGGGTACGCAGGATTGTGAGTGACCCTGAGGAATTGGAATCCTCATTATCTCAGATGATTAAAAAATTTATGGAACGGGGTTACCCCTTACCTGAGCTTATAAAATCTAAACAGAGGGTTCTGTCACTCACCAGGGAACAGTCATTGACTCCTCCTAAAAAAGCCAAAGAGGAGAAGGTCATTTGGGTGAATGCGTTCCACTCCAAAAGTGGAGCCATCAACAAGATGGCCAAATCCCACTGGCCAATTATTAATACTGATGCCACACTCCGGTCCTTGCAGCATAAAAAACTTATGTGCGCCTATACTAGAGGCAAAAATCTTAAAGATTACCTAGTAAAAAATGACATTGTGGATAGTGCGAGCCCTCTGAGCACCCCCACATTTTTGGGTACACCCAAAATGGGGTGCTTCAAGTGCAGTGGTTGCATTACATGTAATTACATGGTTACCGGGGATACCTTTAACCATCCTTACTCCGGCAAACCTTACAAAATTAAACAAAGAGTTACTTGTTCTTCTTGCTACATAGTATATCTGATCTGTTGCCCTTGCAGCAGATACTATGTAGGCAAAACCATACGTGCCTTTAAAGAGAGAGCAGCTGCCCACAGATCAGCAATTAAACATGCTCTGATCTCAGGGTCCAGTGACCAACCTGTGTCACGGCACTTTGCACAGGCCAAGCATCCCTTATCATCACTGCGTTACAGAATTATCGAACAAATCCCCATACCCAAAAGAGGGGGAGACAGGGGTCTTATGCTCTGTAGAGCAGAAAGTCGCTGGATATACCGACTTGACACGTTGGCCCCTAGGGGTCTTAACGAGCATGCCGGTCTATCCTATTTTTTGTAACAATTAAACATTTTACTTCTGATGTTACATTTTTTTTAAAAAGTGAACCATCATAAAATGTTGCAATGTATCATACAGGATTCCTGAAGGGTCTCTCATGATTGTAGCACCCCTGACGTAGTGCAGCTAAAATATTATGTACTATACGTGAGACCAATGAGCTGTCATAGGTACAGCATTATTAGAATCTCTGCTGCGTTCATGCGTTTTTTGCACTATCATCACTATCACCATTTTATGTATTTTATATGTTTGACTATGTTAGTCATCTTACATGGCACTATGTGCCTCTTCATCACCATTTTTAATGTATTTTAAACATGTTTTCATTATGTGTTTTCACTTCAGGGTATGGGCAGTTCTGGACGCACTCCACGGCTTCAACGGCGCCTGAGGGGGCAGTGACGTCATGATGCTGCGCCGGAGGGACGCCGGGGAGGCGCGTGGACGGCTCAGACCTGCATAAAGGTAAATTGTTTTTGTATATGCACTGTCTTCACTCCTTGATAAAGAGACCACCAGGTCTTGAAACGTTGGGTTATCCAGGTGGGTTATCCAGGTCGTTTTGTGTCAGTTTATTTGAGTGCCGCCGCACCCACCACGCTCTCTATCGATACCCCCAGGGGATCTCCAGTGGGGGGCACCAGCCATACACGCATAGACCCAGGAGGAGTGCCGCAGCTATCCAATTGTTATATATATATATATATATATATATATATATATATATATATAGCGGGAGTGGACAGGCGGCACTCGGAGACTTGATAGGTTTAAAAAACGTGTTTATTGGAATGACATCTACATTTCGGGGCACTTATCCCCTTCGTCAGGATCCTGACGAAGAGGACAAGGGCCCCGAAACGTAGATGTCGTTCCAATAAACACGTTTTTTGCACCTATCAAGTCTCCGAGTGCCGCCTGTCCACTCCCGCTATCTTAGGACCACCAATCCTACTGGAAGGCACCGAAGCCAGCAAGTCCGTGGGGACCGCAGAGTGCCGGGACGCACACAGTTTCTCTCTCTCTATCTATATATCTATATATATATATATATATATATATATACACACACACACCATTGCACTCCTTGGCTGGAGGGAGTGTGCATATATATCGTCCGATGCTCTCAGTGCTGGTGATACATGGTCGGCACTGAAGCCAAAAGTCTGCAGCCGACACTGGAAGGTAAGTATATCTGCAGCTTCTATTTTCCCTCTTTTCTGTGCCAGGCCCTTGCATATGCCAACCTCTTTGACATTTTCCACCCTATACTAAACCCTTTGCATTTTTCCTATGCCAGTCCCCTGCCTTTTCCAGGCATATATAATTAGTTGAAAGTATTTACACAAACAGAGACACACCCATGAGCAGACCACCCAACCAGAACACTGGTCCCACCCCTTACATTATTAATTGCTGGCCACGGCCCCTATTATTGCGCATAATAGGCCCTTGAAAATTTTCAGCTCCAGGCCCATTTACACTTTAATCTGGCACTGGCTAGGGCTGTTGTTAGGGTTACCACCTAGTCCCTTTAATTCCGGACACATATTAATTACACAGGTTCTGTGGCTGGCTGACTTCAAGACTCCACTTCACCTGATTTTAAACTGCCACAGAACCTGTGTAATTAACATGTGTCCGGAATTAAAGGGACTAGGTGGTAACCCTAGCTGTTGTGCCAGACTAGGGGCCTTATTCTGGTTGGTGCGGCCAGAGCCGCACACGGGGCTCCGGCCGCACAAACCAATCCCCGCCCACCCTACGGATCGCCACGGCCGTCCGTACACGGACGGCTGGCGATCCGCATAAAAATGGTGGAGGCGTACGCCTCCACCATGGTGGGAGCTGCCCCCTGCATTCGATGGTCGTCGACCATCGAAGGCAGGTCCGCACGCCGCGGCAGCTCCCGCAAGCTGAGACCACACGGACAATCGTCCGTGTGGTAGCTTGTATGGGGGCTGAAAGCTGACATCCGGCGACGTCAGCTTTCCGCCCCCATGAGTGGCGTCATGCCCTCATTACCATGCATACGCCCCGCGTTTGCATGGGAACGCCCATGAAACGCGGGGCGTACACATAGGGAAATGAGGGCATGAAGCCTCTCACGCCCCTATACGCCCCCTTTGCGGCGGACGAAATCCGTCTGCGGCAAAGGGGGCTGCACATGCGCAGATTGACCTCTGCGCATGTGCAGAAGAAAAACATCGGCGGTACGGCCGCACGCGGGCCGTACCGCACGAATCAAAATAAGGGCCAAGATGTTGGACCTGAAAGGGTTAAAATCGAACTGTAATGTCTTATTATTCTTTCTTTCAATACAGCATTCGAGAGTCACAACTGAGCCGGAAAATGATTTCCTGGCCGGGTCAGTTATTGGAAAAGTGAATCTGCATTTGCACCTTGATAGCATTAGAACTTGCCATATCCAAGCAGCACATACACCTGTGCCAAATTATGGGGTTTTCTGTTCCATTCCTGGCCCATGCCAGGTGCAAATTAGTGGGATTTAGCTTGGACTGTGCTGAACCAGCTGCACTGGCTACTTATGTGATCACTTAGGCTTTGAGTTCTGACTGATGACAGTGGCGGCTGTTAGCAATACTGCGCCACAACACTGCCTTGTGCATGGCATCAAGTTCTGCCAGATCACCCTCACTATTAACTCCTGCCTTACTTCGATTTCTGTTACACATTGTGTGGTCTGTCTGTTATACACAGGGTAATATACTGTAAGACACAAGTTACTTAATTTGACTTAAAAAAAAAACTAGTTTTTCAGATCTAACTGTACTGATTTAAACACACATTTTCAGGGGGTACCCTCAAATATTAAACATCCCCCAAATGCAGTGCGGCTCCAGAGTTGGTGCTGCAGCACAGTTCAAAATTCAAATAGCAGCGACACCAACTGCTGTTCCAAACTGACTCACTGGCAGTGGATGTGGCTCCCCTATCTGAATTTTCAACTGTGCTGCAGCCCCTCCTCTGGAGCGCCAATGCCCAAATGTATGAAGGAGAGACTGTAGCAGATATCTCCATATCTGCCCATACTTGCCTACTTTTATTTTCACATCTCCGGGAGAAGCTCAGAGAGGCAAAACATCATGCGGGGCGGGACAAGGCTGACATCACAAGGCCCCGCCCCATGACACACAATGCTGTGATTTGCGGGCCCATGGAGAGGGGGTGGGGCTTAAATGACGAAAAATTATGCTACTTTCATTTTAGCCATGTCCACTCTCTTCGGACCCCCGATATGCGGTAATAGAATCATCGGAGAAGAGGGGTTTGGGGGCTCTGGGCAGCAAATGGGAGACTTGCCCACCCTCCCAGGGGGCCGGGAGGCAGACCCTATTTTCGGGAGCCTCTGGCCATTCCGGAAGGGTGGGCAAGCATGTATTTACCTCAATCCTGTCATTTCAGTCACAGTTCCCATAGCTTTCTACTGTAAAAGAAACAATAAGATCTATCAGAGATCATTACAGTCTGTGGCCAAACGTGTGAGGCTAACCAAACTATATTAGGGTATCTGCATGGATGATATATAGTGAACACATCGACAGTCCATAGGGCAACACCATATGGTCAACATACATATGGTCGGCATGGGAAAAGGGCGACATGGCTTTGGTTGACAAAAGGTTGTCAGGAGCTTTTAGGGATTTCTTTCATTTTTTGAACTTCATTCGTACTTTATCATACACATGGACTGTGAAAAATGTGAAATGTGTATGTTGACCGTTACATGTGTTGACATCTTCCTTGTTGACCTTTTGCGTGCGTCAACCTTTTTACACTGTTGAACTTGTGCATGTCAACCTTTTTCCAGTGTCGACTTTGCACATGTCCACCTAGACATTAGTAGGTGGTATTAATATTACTAATAATAATATATTTCCTCTTATTGTATAATTAGGACATAAACATAGGAAGACCTTTGTCAATGGGTGAAATTTAAAAGGATGAGAGTTTTTTAAAGCGCCAATCATTTACACTGCAAAACCAGTTTGATTTGGAAGTGTAAATGATTGCCGCTTTTAAAAAAAAACGGAGAATTCTTACCAAATCTCTCACCTTCTGAATCTCTCATCCTATTAAATTTTACCCCTTGTGTCTGATAGATGCCCTTTATTAACATGTGCTGGAATCAGAATGAAGAGCCGCCTGTATCTCAGATTAGTACCAGAACATTTTTGCTGACTTCCTGACTGCCCACTCTGGGCGGAGACAGCCAGTCCAGCTGAACAGAGGGCGGGGCAAAGGTGGGCGGTGCTGGTGGTGTGGAGTTGCAATCACCACCCCCACTATATAATGATTTATACCCCTTTCAGACATACGCGAAAATCCCGGGTTTTTTCACATGAACGCGCCCAAACCCGGGACTAGTGTATGTCTGAAAGGGTATACCCGGGACTTCACTCCCGGATACTGAGCACCTGCAATTGACCAGGGTTTTTCCCGGTATTTAACTCCCGGGTATAATACCCGGCTTATGTCTGAATGGGTTTACCCGGGTTTTTCAGTTTTACACAATGCTTTTTTTTGCTGCCCGGGCGTCTTTTGATGAGGTCAAGTGTCCCATTTTAATGATGAAACACTGAAATGCTTGAAAAGCCTGGCTTATGTGTGAAAGGGGTATACCCGGGTTTTTCCTGGGTCTGAGGTGTAGTGTGAAAGGGGGTCTGTTACTAAAATCCCGGGAGTGACCTGGGTTGAAAATCCCGGGTAAACCTGGCCAAAATCCCGGGTAGTATGTCTAAAAGGGGTATTATTTAGCTCAGCAAGTAGGTGGATGCAGGGGGGAACGGGCGGCTGCTTGGTGGCTGACTGGATGCCATCTCTGTCATATCTGCCTCCTTTTTAGGGCATCTGGTATCGTAACCTGATTTTTACTAGCGTCCAAACCATTCTAGGACAGTAGGCAAGTGAGAACTAGGAGCATTTAATAGGCATCTTTGTATATTATATTACAGTTTTCATGGTATAAATGCCTTTGCAGTGGGTGAGTTATCATTGTACCAGGTTATTTTTTAGTCGGAATTTTCCAACCAACAGAATTACCAAAATGCAGAAAGGACAACTGCTCAGGAATTTACATGACAATTTCCCATCACAATGTTAAGTTTTCATGCTGGGATCTTAGTAAAATTCATTTATGAACTACTCTGCTAGCGTGAATTATGATAAACCCGCCAGCATGAGCCATATAAGACTTGTGTCTGTAAAGCACAGATTTATCTCATGCTCAGTAATCTCCATTTCCAGAGTTAAATTATCTAAGAGAGGGATCAGGCGTTTATTTTTGATTAGATATTTGTGCACATTTCACTGTGTAAGTAATGGACAGACAGCAAACAGCAAATCCTGTGCTTGTGGTAAAGTGAGATCCCTGATTAGTAGCTGTATGTCTGGGTGAGGCGTCAGAGGAATAAGAATTTAGCAATTTAGTACCATTCTGTATACTAAGGAGTTGTCATGCATGATAAAGTGATGTTTTTGTATTTGTATTTTTTATTAGTGATAATCATACTTGCCTACTTTGATTTTCACCTCTCCAGGAGAGCCAGAGAGGCAACACCTCAGGGGGCGGGGGAAGGCTGACATCACTTGGCTCCACCCCCATTCCATAAAACTGATTTGCAGGCCGCGAAGAGGGGGCCGGGCTTAGATGTCGCAAAATGCAGCTATCACATAATTTTAGTCCCGCCCCCTCTTCGTGGACCTGTGATTTGCCGTAATTGAACCAGCGGGGATGGGGGGAGAGGGGGCTCTGGCCAGCAAGCGGGAGATTTGCCCACCTTCCTGGGGGGCCAGGAGGCAGACCCAATTTTCGGGAGCCTCCCAGCCATTCCAGTAGAGTAGGCATGCCTGGTAGTAATGCTGTGACATACCAGACAAGGGGCCTGATTCATCTGTGGTTGGAGTGTACATAGCTGCTGCTACCTTGGTAGTGATAGACAGATATGCAACAGAAGGAGGGTTGTCACTAAAGAGTATCACAATACATTCTCTATGTACATAAGTAAAAGGAGGAGCAGTAGGTTACTTCTGCCATTAAATTCTGTTTGTGTCTGGATCTCAGTACAGTAAAGGTCCATACACACTGGGCAATTAGCAGGACACTATGGAAAGCTATACACCCCCTCGCCCATCTGGTAATACCAGCATTTGAGAGGCCCATACACACTGGGTGGCGTTCATGCTGAAAGCCACTCAAAGAAATAAACTGAGCATCTTTCAGCTGAAAGTCACCCAGTGTGTATGGGCCTTTAGTGTGACTGTAAATCAGGGTTGCATACTTTTAAAGTCTCCTCTCTTCAAGCTCTGCCCCCGGTACCACAAATCCCAGAATTCACAGTCTTCGAGGAGGGGCGGGGCTGAACGATGTGGTTTGCATCTTCGGGAGCCTCCCAGCCATTCCAGGAGGGTAGGCAACCCTGCTGTAAATCTGTGGCTTTAAAAGGAGTATTGCTCCCGTGGCTTTATACATCAAACAAAATATAAACAAACTTCAGGCAATGAAGACCTGAGTATTGATCTCTGGTTTGAAACTATTACAGAGTCTATGTTGATGATGTTTTTCCAAACCCTTATTCATACAGAGTGTCACAGACAGAATAGAGGAGTTGCCAGATAAACATTAAGAGGAGTCTGATCAAATACAAATATATATCTATGTAATCCTTTATCTGGAAACTCATTATGTGGAGAGTTCTGAAAAGCAGAAAGAGAAAAAAATAAAACTAACAGTGCTGGTACTGTATTTAGTGATAACATCAATTTGACAAGGATGGGAATGTCAGGCACATAGGGTTTTACAGACATGCATAAGGTTTTTTTTACTTTATTAGAACTGGGTTGCCGACTCTCCCGGAATGGCCGGGAGTCTCCCAAAAATCGGGACCCCCTCCCGGCCCCCCAGAAGGGTGGGCAAACCTCCCGGATTCAGGGGGGACCCCCCCTGCGCCCCGGATCGCGGCATTAAAATGCCGCAATCCTCGGGTCTCAGTGGAGGGGGCGGAGCTAAAATAACACAATCGCGTCATTTTAGCCCCGGCCCCTCCACGGAGATCCGTGAATTCGGCAGTTTGTCGTCATGGGGGTGGGGCTTGGTGATGTCACACTTAAGCCCCGCCCCCTGAGCGGCTGCTGGAACTCTCCTCTCCGGGCTTCTCCCGGAGAGGAGAATTATAAAGTCGGCAACCCTGTATTAGAATAATATAAAAAGGTCATATTCAGCTATGACACTGCATAGTGCATCTTAATCATGTTTGTAAGCAAATCAAAAAAAGCAAGCAACTGGGCAAAGCCATGCTGCACTGCAGGTGGGGCAGATGTAACATGTGCAGAGAGAGATAAATATTTCAGTGGGTTATATAATTTACATAGTTACATAGGGCCTTATTTTGGTTCATTCTTTCTGACAAAATCCTTCTTAGATGGGCAAAACCATGTGCACTGCAGGTGGGGCAGGTATTACTTGTGCAGAAAGAATTATATTTGGGTGGGGGTTTTCTTCAAAGTGAGATCTATATTGAAGTGTAAAATCATGCAGTCAGTATTTTCCCTGCACAGAAACAAAATAACTCACCCAAATCTAATTCTCTCTGCACATGTTACATCTTCCCCCCTGCAGTGCACATGGTTTTGTCCATCTAAGAAGGATTTTGTCAGAAAGAATGAACCAAAATAAGGCCCATAGTTACATAGTAGTTAAGGCTGAATAAAGACTTGCGTCCATCGAGTTCAACCTAGGTTTTAATAGCTTATCCGTTGTGATATAGTATATTTTTATATTTTTAAAGACAGATTATGATTCTTATTTGTACCATTGGATGTTTTTAACCAATAAATGTTTGTCTAACCTTGTTTTAAACGTATTTATTGTATTTATCTCCAGGAAGAGAGTTCCACAGTTTGACTGCTCTGACCGTAAAGACATTTTTCCTTCTAAGGGAACGAAATCTTCTTTCTTCTAATCTAAACTCGTGCCCGCAAGTCCTAGATTCCTTTCTTGCAGTAAAAAGGGTGCTGGACAGTTCCATATATTGCACCTTTATATATTTGTACATGTTGAGCATGTCCTTCCTACTATTTACACTAGTGAAGAGACGTTTAGTCTCTTCACTAGTGTAAATAGTCCCAAATTGCTCAATCTCTCATCGTAGCTTAAATTCTCCATTCCGCTAATTCGTTTTGTTGCTCTTCTTTGGTTTTTTTCTAAATCTATGATGTCCTTTTTATAGTGTGGGGCCCAGAATTGTACTCCATATTCAAGGTGAGGTCTAACCAATGCTTTGTACAGTGCAGTGGCATAATTACTTTTGAGTCCCTAGTTTCCATGCCCCTTTTGATACATGCGAGAATTCTGTGGGCCTTTTTAGTTGCTATGTGACATTGAGCACTACACCCCAGTTTGTTATCTATTGGACTCATAGATCCTTTTCAAGTACTGAATTACCCAATGCCTCCCGCTTAGGTTATAACTAGCACACTGATTATGTCTCCCAAGGTGCATAACCTTGCATTTATCCACATTGAACCTCATCTTCATCTAGAATGTTAAGATTATTTTGAAGCACAGAGACATTCTCGGTTGATTTAATAACTCTACTCAATTTTGTGTCATCAGCAAAGATGGATACATTGCTGAGTAATCCTAGCCCAATATCTTTAATAAATATGTTAAATAAAATGATTATTACCACTCGTCTCTCCATACATTGCCGAGGCAAGAAGTGGAGCGCAAACACTTGTACAGTAAGTGATTAAAGACAAATCCACTTATCTTACTTTTAAAGTCTCTTTTAAAGTGACTTTCAGCAGTGGGAATAATGAATGGTGATGCAAAATGGAATTGTCCTTGGGCCCTCCCACCCACCCTTATGTTGCGTAATAGGACATGCACACTTTAACAAACCAATCATTTCAGCAACAGGGTCTGCCACACAACTGTGGCTGAAATTATTGGTTGGTTTGGGCACCCACAAAAAAAAGCAAGTCATCTCTCCCTGCACAAACTGGCTGTATAGAGGCAGGTTCTTGTCCTCATCCTCCTCCTCTGATTCCTCACCCCCTTCAGTGTGTACTTCCTCATCCTCACAGATTATCAATTCATCCCCGCTGGTCTCCACAATCAAAGGTCCCTCTGTGTTGCTGGTCTTCGTTCAAGAATTGGTCATTCATTTTGATAAACATCATCTTCTCCACATTTTGCAGAAAACAACCTCCTGCGCCGCTCACTGACCAGGTTCCTCGCTGCACTAAAATCTCTTTCGGAGTACACATTGGAGGGTGGCAACTCAAGTAAAATAGAGCCAGTTTGTACAGGGGCCTCCAAACTGCCTTTTTTTTCCTGCCAGGACAAGTATGGACTGTCTGACATGTCTTCTTGGATGCTGTCACCAAAGTAATCCTCCACCATTTTTTCAATGGTGACAGCATTCAATGCAGCAGTAGACACGTCAGCAATCGTTGCCAGGTCTTTTAGTCCAGACCAGATGTCCAAACTCTCTCCTGTCTGCCCTTCATCCCTGCCAGCGGGTTGCGTGGGAAATTTCAGCTGTTTCCTCACAGGCGCAGGTGTGGGAGAAAATGAGAGAGGAGCTGTTGCCGTGCCACGGTTCTTTGCACCTTTGTAGACTTGTGTCTGCCGGAAACAGAGACACAACATATTCTTTAAACCAAGGATCGAGCACGGTGGCCAGAATGTATTCCTCTTTAACAGACTGACCACCCTCGTACCCTCCAGGGCTTCATCCACAAGAGCTACAAGCTTTGCAGAATAGCAATACTTTAGCTCCTCCTTCACTGCTCCTTCACTTTCTCCAGCTGCTTCTGCAACAGCCTGATCAGGGGAATCATCTGACTCAAGCTGGCAGTATTGGAGCTGACTTCACATGTGACAAGTTCAAATGGCTGGAGAACCTTGCACAACATGGAAATCAGCCTCCACAGCACTTGAGTCAGGTGCATCCCTGTTCCTCTGCCCAGGGCCGCCACTAGTAATGTTGGGGCCCGGGACTGACCTTCGGCCCAGGCCCCCAGCGGCACACCAATGACATTGGGCATTGGGATTGGCAGATGACGATGGCATTTCACGTTCTATGTCTTGACTAGTGGCAGCAGCTTCAGCACTTGAAGGAAGTGGTTCCTGTACTATTGGAGCCTCCATATTTTGGTTCTCCATTATCTTTCTGGAATTATAAAAATATGCAGCACAAGAGGAGAGTAGTGTACCCTTAAATTACACACACATGTCAGAGACTGAAAAAATTTAAGGGATTATAAATAAATATAACAGTAACCCCTTTATTAGAAAAATTATATTATGCGGGCCTGCACAGGTAAGGTGAGAGTGTACCCTGTCCCAGCTTACACACACACACACAACAGAGACAGAAAAAATGGAAAGGATTATTAATATAACAGTAACAGTAACCCCTTTATGAGAAAAATGATATTATGCGGCCTGCACAGGTGAAGTGAGAGTGTACCCTGTCCCAGCTTACACACACAGCAGAGACAGAAAATTTTAAAAGGATTATTAATTAAAATCCATGAGGCACAGATACAAGGTATATATATATATATATATATTAGGGCGGAGTGAAAAAACTGAAATTGAGAAATTCAAAATCGGCTAGTGTGGGAAAGTTGTGACTTGACCTGAATAAGAAACCTGCAAAAGCATTTTGATCTAAGTCAACATCTTCTGTTCTGGCAAGAGGCCTAAAGTTTCACTTTTTAGGTGAAAATGACGAAACCTATGAAGATGCTCCAATCTAGTTATAATTATGTCAGGATGTCTTAGAGTGGTTCATTAATATACTTTAGCATAGTAAAAAACAGTACGAGCTTGTCCTAGTGCAAAGTGACTGACTGGCGGGAGAAAAAATCCCTAATAATTGACCCATTTTCATGGTCTCAATTGCGAATATTGTGTGTTTTCTCCTGAACGTGTTTATAATAGAAGAAGCACAAATACTCTAAATGGAATTTCATTGACACTGTGTGAAATACAACACTGCATAATAGCCCTTAATCAGACCTGATCGCAGTACAAATTTGTTCTCAAAATGGGCAAAACAAATGCTGCATTGCAGGTGGGGCAGATGTAACATGCTGAGAGAGTTAAATTTGGGTGGGGTGTGTTGAAACTGAAATCTAAATTGCAGCAGGTATTTACCCTGCACAGAAACAAAATAACTCAACACAAATCTAAAGGTGGCCATACATCTACAGATCGATTGTCAGATCTGGCTGGTTGGAACAAATACCTGGTAATATCTGAATGACAGTTTTTGGCAGTTTTCCAGCATTTCAAAGCAAAGTGCTCTCATCCATTACCAGTATTTTGTTCCAAACAGACAGATCGGACAATAAATCTGTAGATGTATGGCCACATTAACTCCCTCTGCACATGTTACATCTGCCCCACCTGCAGCTGCATTACAGCATATAATTATGCCAAAGATAAGCCATTATATTAACAGTTAAATACATTAAAGTGCATTATGCTGTAATAAGTATTGCTGATCAATCCTGCCTAGCAGGGCTGTCTTTTTGTATGGGCTTAATGGGCACTTGCCCAGGGGCCCCCGGCGTATAAGGGCTGTATGTTGATAGCTGAGGATCCCCTTTTTCCAGGGATACCATTATTTTGAAAATCGGCCCTGGGGAACTGCAGATATCCAACTTCAAAGCAGCAGTCCACATCCGACCTGTTAATTACAATTTCCAGTCATATTTCTCAGGTTCTCTCTGACACTAGCAGCTTGTGTCTATCATGCCCAGAACCAGAGATATCAGCCTTCAAGCAGCTGGTCCCTGCTCCAGCTCCAAACGTCTGGTGTAGTTTTATATTTTTGTCAATGGATTGCTCTGGCTCCTGATCTCTGATACCCAAGTTCCCAGCACCTCCTGAAAGTTGGGACTCTAGGTTTTTATACTAGGCTAAGAAATCTATTTCCAGATAATGGCGATATCTGCAGTCAAACAAGCTGCCCTTCCACCGGAAAATGACGAATATTAAGCCCACTCCATTATCCAACCGTCCCCTGTGTATAAAACACCCCCTACCTCCCTGGAAGTCATTTACAAGGGACCCTTCATACAGCTCAGTGCCCCCTTCCACACGTTAGTGTTCACCCTCCCACCACCTGTGCAGTAAAGGAGTAATTAGCAGTAGTTACTGCTCCAGGTCCTACATGTTGAATGGAAGATAGAGCACCCTCTGCCACCCATGGGACATCAAAGCTGCTCCCCTAGGAGAGGAGAATGGGTAAGGGCCCCAGTGCATTGCTGTGCCCACACTGCTGTTAAGACGGCCCTGCTGCCTAGAAATGAACACAGTGATTGGCATATATGTACTGCTGGACACCACTCATAGAATGATTAACCTGTTATTTTTTTAATCAATGTTCTTGTTTTTTTTCCCCCTAAACATTAGATGTATTTGTTTATTTATTTATTTACAGTTTCTTATATAGCTCAGCAGATTCCTTTACGCTTTACAATAGTAGACAGTGATAAAACAAACTGGGTAATGACAGACAGGCTTGGGGGTTAGAGGGCCCTGCTGCAAGCTTACAATTTATTACATCATAATACACTTCAACGTATTTAACAGTTAATATATTGGCTTATCTTTGGCATAATTATATGCCGTAATGCAGCCCAATCATGTTCCCAGTATAGGGGATGCAACACTGTTTTTCTGTCAATAAACAGAAGTGATATGTAAAATGATACATAAGACAGTTTACACTTACTTGTAATACTTATTGTAACAGTTACTGTTTTTCAATAACAGACTGCAACAGTTATTTCTTATTTATATACACAGGATTGTCTATCTTTGTATATGCACTGCAAAGAGAGCAGCATAAATCCAATTTCATGTATTTCAGTGACACTGTGTGAAATATAACACTGCATAATAGCCCTTAATCAGACCTGATCGCAGTACAATTTTTTTCTCAAAATGGGCAAAAAAATGCTGGACTGCAGGTGGGGCAGATGTAACATGTGCAGAGAGATTTAAGGTGGCCATACATCTACAGATTTATTGTCCGATCTGTCTGGTTGGAACAAAATCCTGGTAAAAGATGAGAGCAAATGACAGTTGACCATTTGCTTTGAAATGCTGAAAAACTGTCATTCAGATATTACCAGCTGTTTGTTCCAACCGGCCCAATCTGACAATCGATCTGTAGATGTATGGCCACCTTTACATTTGTGTGAGTTATTATGTTTCTGTGCAAGGTAAATACCGGCTGCATTATTTTTACCTGTAATTTAGATTTCAGTTTCAACACACCACACCCAAATTTAACTCTCTCAGCACATTACATCTGCCCCACCTGCAATGCAATATTTGTTTTGCCCATTTTGAGAACAAATTTGTACTGGGATCAGGTCTGATTAAGGGCTATTATGCAGTGTTATATTTCACACAGTGTCACTGAAATTCCATTTATAGTATTTGTGCTTCTTCTATTATAAACACGTTCAGGAGAAAACACACAATATTCACAATTGTGACCATGAAAATGGGTCAATTATTAGGGATTTTTTCTCCCACCAAAGTCATTCACTTTGCACTAGGACAAGCTTGTACTCTCTTTTACTATGCTAAAGTATATTAATGAACCACTCTAAGACATCCTGACATAATTTTAACTAGATCGGAGCATCTTCATAGTTTTCGTCATTTTCACCAAAAAAAGTGTAACTTCAGGCCTCTTGCCAGAACAGAAGATGTTGACTCAGATCAAAATGCTTTTGCACGTTTCTTATTCAAGTCAAGTCACAACTTTTCCACACTAGCCGATTTTGAATTTCACAATTTCAGTTTTTTTCACTCCGCCCTAATATATATATATATATATATATATATATATATATATATGTAACAGGAACAGGCGGCACTCACGGACTTCTTTTAGTGAAAAAAATGCAAGTTTATTGCATATTACAGACCCGACATGTTTCGAGCCACAAGGCCCGTCCTCAGGGATCAAAATATTAAGTGCAACACACGTGTATATATACTCTAAGAAAATCCCGCCACACAATTACATTAAAACACACCTCACCTGCGGGGGTCCGGCGTCTCCCTATTCACATCGCCGCGGCACGCGTTACCCAGTGTCTGACGTCATCTTAGGGTGCCTTCCGGGAATCTCTCTGTCCGGCTCATCCCCCTGACGTCATCACGCACGTCCGTGCAGTCGGCTCTGGAACCCGGAAGCGCCTCCTTCTCCGCTGTGATGTGTTGTCATGACAACATAAAACACATCTAAAATATAGAAAAAGCATTGTGAATATAAGAGGCTTACAACAGCCACCATTAAGAGACCCATCAGGTCATAAGTGCACACATCTAAAAATATCATTAGGGTTAAAAACATGTTACAGATGTTATAAACATTAAGTATCATACATAATGCGTGAGCCTCTATCTGGTGCACCAGACAAATCAGCCTATGTGCCTCATGATAGTGCTCATTTCGGGGACCACAGTGCCATACCTCTTATACATATCTACATATTTTCCTATCATAAAAAATGCTTAATACAAATCATAAATAATGGTATAGGCCGTGTTGCTCGTTTAACCCCTTGGGTGACAGAGTATCCAGTAGGAATATCCATCTTGCTTCAGCTTGTAGGAGCATTTTACTTCTATTCCCCCCTCGTGTTGGGGTCGGGACATGATCAATAATTTTTGTCCTAATGCTGGCCACATTATGATTTTTAAACAGACAGTGTCTGGCCACCGGTTGATCACTGTGCCCCGTGGCCACTGCCTGTCTAATGGCCAGTCTAAAAATTTAAAAGGATTATTAATTAAAATCCATGAGGCACAGATACAAGGTATATATATATATATATATATATATATATATATATATATATATATAACAAAAGTGGGATACCCTTTCAATGCGCTAGATGAGATAATTAAGGCAGCACTCTGTCAGTTCCCCCTGTTAGCTGGGGAAATAGCGAATAGAAGGAAAAGGTAGAAGACAGAGCGCACCACTATCTAGAATGATCCACCACCAAAAGAACCGTAGTAATATACCGACAAGATCACTGTACAACAGTATTTAATACAATTTGTTTAAAAACGAAAATAAAAAAGTTTTCATCTGTATGCAGTCAGTTAGTCGATTCGGCATAATCAGGAAAACACCCAACGCGTTTCGTCAAAAAAAATGATTTCCTCAGGGGTAACTTTCCGTAGGCAAAAGGACAGTGAAAAAGTATTCACTCCGGATAGAGGTTTTACTGACAAGATGTGTAAGAGTGTGTAAGTGGATCCCTTGGAGATCTTAATGCTGATATCCAGCTGTAACAATTTCCATATACGTGTATATCACTTGGAAAACAGGTCTTGAAAGGTTCTCTTCAAGCCAGTTCCTCAAAGTGTGGGGTAACAGCAGACAAATATCAACTAACTGCAGGTTTAATATAATATATGAGGCGCAGGCACAGACTCTGTTAGTGCCACAGGACTGGACTGTGTACCCCCACCTAGTAGTTAATACTACTAGGTGGCGGTAGGGTGGGCAGGTAATTAAATCTATGAGGCACAGGCTACATAGATATATATGTATATATGAAATATGATGTTGATGAGGCACAGGCAAAGACTGTCATCGTAAATTGTACTGTACACACACTGACAGCAGTGTAGTAGTTCAAACTATTACACTACGCAGCTTGAGGCAAAGACACAGGCAGTGGGGTGGGAGAGTGAGCACACTGTGGGCGCCAAGGTAGCCAGGATGACATGCTCCCTCCTCAATCTCCTACACTGGAGTGAAGATGGCGCCTGACCAGCCATCCCTATATAGTGTCCAGATCTGCGGAATCTTGCAAGCGGAATCTTGCAAGCTCCTGAAAGGTGTGCTCTGAGCCTGGGCGGGAAAACCCAAACAGGCTCGGAAGTGCGTTCGGATTGGGAGGTGTTCAGGGGTGTTCAGATTCCCCCAATCTGAATGCGCTCATCCCTAGTCTATACTGACTTTTTCCGGCCGTGCGGCCACATGCAGTATCAATAGGGTTACCACCTAGTCCCTTTAATTCCGGACACATATTAATTACACAGGTTCTGTGGCTGGCTGACTTCAAGACTCCACTTCACCTGATTTTAAACTGCCACAGAACCTGTGTAATTAAAATGTGTCCGGAATTAAAGGGACTAGGTGGTAACCTTAAGTATCAACTTGCCCCATGAGGCAGGATGATGCCAGCCTAGAAGCATTCCTATTCAAGGCTGGTCTCCCAGGGAAAGGAAAGCAGGGACCGGAATTTGTGTAATCCTTCTCACTTTCACTTTGTCACAATCCTGCCAGAACTCAGTGTGTTTGTCCTGTCTTACCTGCCTGTCAGTCTTGAGCTGGGATAGCCAACCCTAGTCCTCGAGAGCTACCAACAGTGCATGTTTTGCAGGTCTCCTCACAGAATCACAAGTGAAGTAATTAGCTCCACCTGTGGATCTTTTAAAATGTGTCAGTGATTAATGAGTGCAGCTGTGCAGCAGCTAGGTTGTCTGGAAAATGTGAACTGTTGGTAGCTCTCGAGGGCTAGGGTTGGCTACCACTGGTTGAGTATTTGCTTGTAATGAGCACCTGGGTGATTCTGATTCAGCCATTAACTCTGTGGTTACCACTTGAAAGGATTTATACAAGTTCCCTGTTGGCCTCATCCAGAGACTGTTCCAGGTGTGGCCATTCCCAATCACCCGGATGGCCAATCAGTGCTGCTCTGAGGGGTTATCCTCCCAGCCCTGCATAGACGCTTTGCTTTTGCATTGTTGTCAATAACTTGGGAGGAAGCTTCAGCTTGTGTTCCTGCTTAACCCCTTCCCGACATTTGACGTACATTTACGTCATGGTCGGGATGTACTTCCCGACACATGGCATAAATGTACGTCATGTTTTTAAACTGTCACCGCATCTATAGACGCGGTGACAGAGGGACGATGTCTGCTGTCCCTGACAGCAGACATCTTCCCTCATTGCCCAGGGGGGGCAGCGATGCCCCCCGCCATCGGCGATCGCTGCGATTGGCTGTTCAAACGTGAACAGCCAAAAGCAGCGTTTACTGTGTTATGTGTAAAATTTTGACTCTGCTGCCCCCTAGTGTCCAAAAAATTAAAGGAGGTTGAAATAATGATGTAATAATAAAGTATACAAATGGTCTATGTTAGTTATTAACTATTTTGAGTGGTATGATTATTTGTCTCACAAGCAGAAAATTTAACATTTTGCAAATTGCAAAATGTTCAATTTTTTTACGACATTTTGGTATTTTTCACAAAAAAAAAAAACTGTATCGACCAAAATTTACCACTAACTTGATGTACAATGTGTCACGAGAAAACAATCTCAAAATCACTGGGATAAGTAAAAGCAAAAAAAAGTTATCCCCACTTAAGTGATACATGTCAGATTTGAAAAAAAGGGCTTTGTCAGGAAGGCAAAAACAGGCTACGTCGGTAAGGGGTTAAGCTCTGTGGTATTCCAGTTACCCAGCATTTGTATCCTGCTTCCAAGACCCTGCACCAGCATTTCTACACCTGTGTGTCTCCAAGTACCTGCACCAGCATTCCTACACCTGTGAGCTTCCAAAACCCTGCACCAGCGTTCCTACACCTGTGTGCCTTCAAGACCCTGCACCAGTGTTCACCTGTTCCTGCATTACAAGTACCTGCACCAGTGTTACCCTGTACCTGTATCCAGTACCTGCTTCCTGTCCCAGCACCTCTCGAGTCGCCTGCACCTGTGTTCCCGAGTCGCCTGCACCTGTGTTCCCGAGTCGCCTGCACCTGTGCTTCCAGTTACCTGCACCTGTGCTTCCAAGTTATCTGCACCTGTGTTCATCTGTGCCAGTGTTCATCCGTTCCTGCCTTCCGAAGTTACCTGCACCTGTGCTTCTGAGTTACCTGCACCTGTGCTTCTGAGTTACCTGCACCTGTGCTTCCGAGTTACCTGTACCTGTGTTCATCTGCACCTGTGTTCATCCGTTCCTGCATTTCAAATTACCTGCACCTGTGCTTCCGAGTTTCCTGAACCTGTTCTTCCGAGTTACCTGCACCTGTGACCACTTGCACCCGCACGCTCCAGCATCTGCACCTGTGTCCACCTGCCTCTGCGTGCCTCAGTACCTGCACCCGCAACCACCTTCACCACTGCCTACCGTGCTTCCGGCACCTGCTCTCCAGTGGTCCAACTCAGTGCTTCCGGCACCTGCTCTCCAGTGGCCCTACTCTATGCTTTCCAGCTCCTGTGCTCCCGTGCCTCTACTACGTGCCTCCAAGTAACTGTTATCAGTTCCCAGCTTTCCAAAGACTTTTACAGACTTTCAAATGTCCCCTGTACCAGTTCATTCTATGCAATAAACTTTACTCATTTGTATCCACTTGCCTCCGTCCTGTTTCCATTGGGTTGTCAGCTAGCCACCAAGGTCACTCCCGGGTCCCAAATCCCCAGTCGTGACACACTTATCCTTAATGCTCCTCCAGGTGTAAATAGGGATTAGAGTTACTCTCAGTGGGCCTTATTTTGGTTGACAAAACCATGTGCACTGCAGGTGGGGTAGATGTTACTTGTGCAGAGAGAGTCAGATTTGGGTGGGGCTTTACTTCAAAGTGAGATCTACAGTATATTGCAGTGTAAAAATAAAGCAGTCAGTATTTTCCCTGCACAGAAACAAAATAACTCACCCAAATCTAATTCTCTCTGCACATGTTACAACTGCCTACTGCAGTACACATGGTTTTGTCCACCTAAGAAGGAATTTGCCAGAAGGAGTGAACCAGAATAAGGCCCAGTATCCTGAACTGCAGATGGCATTGGATTCTCAAGTGAGAGCTTGCAGTGCACCACCAAGTGTGGCCTGGTTAAAGTGCACCACCAAGTGTGGCCTGGTTAAAGTGCACCACCAAGTGTGGCCTGCCATTCCAAAGTCCCAACTAGTGTGTAAATATAATTTAAGCCCCGTGCTCCATATTGTCCCAAAAAGTGCAGATAACTTATATCATACCTGTACTTTTTTTAAAATAAATGGTTATAGTAAAATAAATGTTTTTTTTAGTAGTTTTCAAACAGCATATTTCAAATAATGGTGACAGGTTTAGTATACATTCCCTATATGACCTCCATATTAAACCTACCTGAAGCCCAAAGGTGAGTTCAGTCCTAAATGTGAGTTATTGCACTAGATTTTGTTTCAGATCACATGATTTTAAATGAATTACGATGAACTGGAGCGCAGATTCAGTGTCTGCAAGAACAATGGTTTTATAATTACAAAGCGTTTCCTACACTCTTTAGATTGATGTTCAGATGAATACATTGCATGGCTGCCTATCAGAGAAGTTTAAAAAGGCAGCAAAGTGAAGTTGGCATTTAATAGGATTCATCTATAACGCTGTTCCGTTCACATACTTTTATATTCTTACTTACCCGTGACAGCTTTTGGAAATGTTTTTTTTTTTAATCCCTGACAGACAACATTGCACCACAGCCCTGTCTCCACTGACTTATTTTTGTTCTCTGTTTACAGCCCAGAACGCATTCAAGACCTGATTAGTTTCTATTGATTCTGTCATAAAAAAAATAAAGTCAATCGTTTTTTTTTTTCTTTGTACTCCTCCGGTATAAATCCCATTGTCGCATTCAAAGTATAATTATCTGTCTTTCAATGCAGTACATAAAGTTTGGCAATACCTTCAACTTACAGCATCTCAGAGGTCTGTAGAATTGCTCAAGTCATACCCAAAACTATTCCACATAAACAATAGGGCAAAATGTCATGGTTTCTCCTCCCATGTCCCTGAGTAAAACTTTCTAGAGATTTCCAGAACATTATGTTTTCCTAAATGAAATAGATGAAGAACCACCAGAAGATGGTATGGGCTTCATTACCAAGAGCCCACACGCGGTTGCCCTCAAACTGTCCCGTGGAATCCGAACCGCTCCGAACATAGCCGGCCTGACAACCCGTGAGCCGGGCTCTCGAAATTCCGGCTTTGTTCCAGCTTTTCATTGTTCTTTTTTTATTGTGGTGTATGGTCACTGTGGTGTGCTGCACTGCAATCCAATACACCATACATAATATATACTACTGTCAGAAGCAGAACAAGTTCCCTGTGTGATAGTTCTGCCTCCATGGTCCAAGCACTGTTATCTAAGGCCCGTCCATAAAAGAAAAATACAGTATAAAAATAAATTCTGCTGTTCTTTATTATCGCTATTTTGTTGCTGTATACTGCACCCCAATAGTATACACCCCAAGTTTCGTTTGTGATTGTTCTGCGTCCATGCAGCGTTATACTAGCTGCGCATTAAAAACAAATTAAATTTAAAAATTCCTAATCAATTTTTCTTGTCTTTAAGTATTAATTCTTTGTGTGTAGTGCACCCATAGTATATACTGTCAGAAGGTGGGTGGGTGATTGTTCGGCCTCCAAGTAGCCGTACAAGCTGTGCATTAAAAACAAATGAAATGTAAAAAATCCTAATCATTTTTTCTCTTATTTAATTATTCATTCTTTGTAGTGCACCCATAGTATATACTGTCAGAAGGTGGGTGTGTGATTGTTCGGCCTTCACGCAGCATTATATAAGCTGTGTCCTCAAAAACAAGAAAAAATTAATATTTTGCTCTTATTTAAATTTAAGTTGAAAATGGAGAACAAACAGCTTGGATCAAATACTCCCGCACCAGCTGCCATCATTCATGGTGACGAATATGGTACTACTACTACTAATACTAACACCGTTGCTGGTTTATGTTCAAGTGTGCAATGTGTATGTCATTTTTTTTACAAGCTAAGGGTGCGTGGGTGGGCCCAGGGACAATTCCATCTTGCACCCTTTTTATTGCCATTATGTGCTATTTGAGGCCTACTTTTTCAAACTGCCATCCTGTCTGCACTCCTAGTGGAGCCACGTGTTTGTGCCGCACACTTGTGTGGCTTAGCATAGTTATCCAGCTACCTCGGTGCAACCTTTTGCCCTAAAAACAATATTGTGAGGTGTAAAGTGGTCAAAATTGTCTGGAAATGGCTGGAAATTAATGTTATTGAGGTTAATATTACTCTAGGGACAAAAAAAAATGGAAAAGTTACGTGATTTGGGCGTTTTTGACCATTTTTCAAAAAAATCCAAATCCAATGCTTTTCACCGCCGCTCGACAAAGCAAAATCCAAATCCCGGTGACGAATCCAAATCCAAATCTTCGGCCCCGGCTCTCATCTCTAATTCTAGCATAGCACACTGTTCGGGGACCAAAGGCTGGAAACAAGCCGGAGAATAAGTTAAAAAATATATAATATCTTATCTGTCCTGAGGTTCCCTGCAATCTCTCCCAATGCTTCCATTACAGTGAATGGCCTCTAATTCTCCAAATGATGGATGGCTTCTGCCATCAACCAATCAGCATGCTGACAGTCATTGACAGTATGGCTGCAGACTTGGGACGGGTAGAGAATGCTGCACTCAGATAGTTGATTAAACAAAATCAAAGTGGCTCGGTAGCATTCTCTAGCTGCCTACCAAGAAACTCTAGTTGCCCAACCTGCACCTGCTTGATGACCCCTACAAGTGTAGTGTACTGGACAGCTGTCCCGAGCACCCATAGTTTAAGACATTAGTGTTATAGATTACTGATAAACAACCGAAGAAGAACACAAGACAGGCTGAACTCCAAGTATAAGCAGCTTAAGTGGTATGGGCAGATAATGGCATAATAACAATGGTTGCAGTTTGTGCAGTGCCCATAGGACCCACATACAGGGGTTCCCATGGCACTCATCATTTGCTGCTAGAAAAAAAGAACTAGAAAGAGGAGGAAAGTAAGAGACAGATGAGGCTGAGTGTGTGACTTGCTGATCTGAATGTCTGCTACAGCCAGTTGGTCACACCATGTGTCGGGACCAAAAATAAACATATTTATAAAATATTTTTCATTCAAGGATGAATTATAGAAACTTGTTGCAGCCTCCATTAACCATGTAGACACATGCTGGCACCCATGCAGTATTTGATGAATCCAGGAGATTAGGACTGCAATGAAGGGCAGCAGGAGTTTTATGGTAAAACCAGGAGCCTCCTGCATGATAGGCAACTATGCTCAGAATCATACAAAGATAGGCAAAAATGTGATCATTTGCTTCTGTACATGTACTTTGCAGCCATCATAATGGATCTGTCTGTCTTATAATCAATCCCAGAATCTTCTATAGTTTCATACCGCGCATGCTATTTTTCCAAACTCTGTAGGATTCTGTTACTTTTTACAGCAACACCTGTCAAGTATCACATTCCTATATAGACTTGTGAAAATAAAAATGTCTCATTTACATGCATGTCTAGTATATTGTCGTTACCATTATTAATTACATTAAAAGCATACATTCCTCGGTCATTAATCAGATGACTAAAACATGTGTCCTGCTTTCACTGTAAATACATTATTCCGTACAATGATATAGCCTATATTTTCTTTCATTTGAGAAATTCTGTATTGTCAGCACAGAACTTCTATGTATGAACCGATAATATCTCCTTGACTGGCTATTCTCCAACATGTTGAAAAATGATGACATGCGGAAAATAAGTCAATGACTTATGACTCGCGACCTTGTGACCTTGAAGTCTCGTCTTCTTTACATGCGAGCACAAGCTATTCTACCTCCTATCCGAGCCATGGGGTTTGTATAAAATGAATTCAGAATTAAAACACTTCTTGTATTTTCATTTTACTACTCTTAAAAACTCATACGCCGAAAATGAACATTCACCACATCATGTATTTTTAAAACACACACACACACACACACACACACACATACTTGGCTAGTTGTTCCTTTGCGTTTTCCGTAAATTATAATGAGACGGTATGTGAACATTCTCATTATGCTAATCCAGATTCCTTCAGGAAAATTCAAGATAAAACTGGGAACTTACTGAACCTATTTGTGGGGACACTGTTCTCACATCTGAACCTCACTGCATGTTAGTTCTGTAATAGAAAAAAAAAACTCTTTTCTTCCTAATCTTTTGCGCGCCGGCTTATTAGACATGCAAATCTCGTTCTCATATAATTTGCCCGGTTGCAAAGACAAACAGAATACTACAAATTATTAACAAGAAAAAAAAAAAGATATGGTCTATGAAAATAATTAAAACATTTGTCAGCTTACTTCGCTCTTCCGATATACAGCCGCTGTGATCTTATCACCAAATAACATGTTCCACCGTGGTAATGACACATGTCCTGAAATACTGGACCAAATAAGATTAATTAAGCAGCTATTAAATGGAACTAAGTATTAGGATTATTATAGTCATTTAATTAAATACAGAAATAAATAAAAAAAATCACAGGATTTTTGTGTACCGTGCCTCATGCACAAATTGTTTTACGGTATGAAATATTCTCGGAAATTCGACATAATTAAACAATGCAGCGGGGTGCTCCAAGGGAGGTGCTGGCACTACCCGCAGATTGCCGCTTACCGGGAGGAGGGGCGCCACCCACCAAACATATCCACGGGCGGGTGGGTGCGGACACAGAGGACCAGCGCTGACAAGCACTGACAACCAAGCAGGGTGGGGGGCATCGGGTGCCACCTGCAGATTAACTCCTGCTAGCCTGGTACTTTTCTTCCGGGAACGGCGCTGCTGCTGCTGCTGCTCACATGTGACGCGTGGCTGCAGGCAGCTCAGTACCAGACTCCAGTGGCCGGCACCCTAGGCATATGCCTCAAGCTGCCTAGTGGTGGCGCCGGCCCTGGCCACAATGTGCTAAGTGATGGCTAACCTTGACACTCCAGCTGTTGTTGGACTACACATTCCAGCATGCCCTGCTAAGTTTTACTATTTGGCCATGCTTAAACTGATGCAGGGCATGCTGGGATGTGTAGTCCAACAACAGCTGGAGTGTCAAGATTAGCCATCACTGTGTTAACCTTCCTTCTTCACTTCAGGGGGCAGGCTGGGGCAGAGTGGGCAGTGAATAGGGAGTGCGGTGGAGGGCTGCAGGGCTTCCAGGAGAATGGAGTGCGCGAGCATCTTGTGTACACGCACCCCATTCTGTTGGACTCCGATGGCTGGCAGGGGGGGGGGGGGGGGGGCAAATGGTGATAGAATAGCCAGGAGCCAGTCTAATGAGAGAGGCTCCATCTGTATATCTTATTATATACTAGCTGACCCGCCCGGCGTTGCCCGGGAAACCCTTGGGGTTACTTTATTTCCAAAATTGCTGAAAAATGTCATCTTACAATATGCTGTGCCACAGACCTAAGATTGTAATTTGTTATAGATTCCACCATAATGTTAGAATGTGTTTGCATTGATACTCAATGACGGCAATGAAATCAGGTGTGGTGTTGTTGTTTGAAACACAACGCTCCTGAGTTGATAACTTGTATGTGTTGATGAATTCCACATCCACTCCTGAGATTTAGCACCTACTGTATGACATATCCTCCAACATCTGAGGGTCAGAAATCGGTACAAAATCAGAAAGGGACGTGGCCACACCTCCATTTCTATACTTTCAAATTGTACAGTTTCTAGGGTGTGTAATTACAGGCGCTGAGTGCGAAGGGACCGGGGTGGGCGTTACTTACCGCGCCATAATTAATTCAAAATTCACTGCTCCCTGCCACTGCCACTCCCCTCACCAAACCTGCAGCAGTCTCTGAGGTCTGGGGATCTGTAAAGCACATGCACCGAGCATCTCTACCAAACAGTGGGGCAGCCCCTGAGTGTGGGAGCAGGTCCACGGGCCTGGCCACATGATGTCATGACGCGACGCACGCTACCCGCACCACTGTAATGCCCCACTGGTAATGGGTGCAATGGGCCAAATTCTTCCCTACACCCGCCGAGCCAATCCACTGATCCAGCCATCACAATCATCAATGGGTGCATTGATAAGGTTTGAGTGTAAGAAGTTGAAGAATAAGGCTGAGAAAAAGAATTGCCATGTTACAAAGTGTACAATTTACTCAATAAATCGTGAAAAAAATGTAAGTGTACATAGAAGTACAATCAAGAAATGAAAGTAGGATTAAAAAATAAGTTTTGATTCAAACTGATAATTGTTTGGATGGGGTGGGTTGTGAAACAAATCTATAGGTGGGGGTATGGATATTGTGGGCATAATTGGTGTTTGTTACACCTACATGGGGCCCTCAATTGATGGGATTTTCACTACAGTGTCACAGTCACATTGTCACCATAGGGGGATTCCCAATTGGGGTCCAGGTGGTCTTTTAGGGACCCTTTATAATCCTGTAGGTCTCTTCTCCTTGAGCTTACGGTCTCCCTTAATGATAGTCAATCACTGAGGGAGACCATAGGCTCCAGGAGAAGAGACCAACGGAATTGTAAAGGGGTCCCTAAAAGACCACCTGAACCCCAATTGGAAATCTCCCTACGGTGACACTGTATTGAAAATTTCTCATCATCTGGGTACCCCCTGTAGGTGTACCAAACACCAATTATGCCCACAATATCCATACCCCCTCCACCTATAGATTTGTTTCGCAACCCACCGCCATCCAAACAATTATCAGTTTGAATCATAATTTATTTTTTAATCCTACTTTCATTTCTTGATTGTACTTCTATGTACACATATTTTTTTCACGATTTATTGAGTAAATTGTACACTATAACATGACAAATCTTCATCTTAGTCTTATTCTTCAACTTCTTACACTCATAACATTCAAACAAATGCATGCAGCGCTCATGCCCATCGACCAAACATTATCTATGAACCAAAAGAGTCTGGGAAACCCTTAAGGCAGAGCAGTGCCTGATATCCAACTGACTAACAGGGTGAGTGCAGTGTACCCACTTTGTATTGATCAATGGGTGCCAGGACAAAGATTTCTCAGTGCAACTGGAGAACTGGAGAGACGGATATGGGGAACAAAGTAGAAATGGTACATTAGGTACAGTTTTTATTTGCCGGTACAGACTGTTAAATAAACGGCAAATTATTTTTTATGTGTTCTGTGTGTTTGTGTGTGTTGTACTGTTTTTGTGTGTGTGTTGTAATGTATGTGGTTTTGTGTGTTATATTGTATGTATCTGTCCAATGCGTAAGTGTGTGAGGTGTGCTATGTATATACAGTATGTGTGTGTTGTGTCTTTGTGTATCTGTGCAAAGTTTAAATGTGTGTTTTGTGTGTGTTGTACTGTTTTTTGGGTGTGTGTGGTGAATGTGGGTGTGTGTTGTGCTGTTAGAGGTATGTTATGTGTGTGTATCTGTGCAATGTTTAATTGTGTGTCCTGTGTATTGTACTGTTTTTGGGTGTGTGTTGTAGTGAATGTTGGTGTGTGTTGTACTGTGAGTTGTGTGTTATGTGTGTGTGTATTGTGTTGTGTGTATATCTGCCGAATGTGTAAGTTTGTGAGGTGCGCTACGTATATATGTGTGTGTAGTGTGCTGTGCATATCCTGGCAATGTTTAAGTGTGTGTGTTCTCAGTGGCGTAGCTTGGTTTGGGGCGCCCCCTCCCCGCCGGCCTCCCCACCCCCACCATTAATGGGGGGGCGCCTCCCCCCCCCGGCCGCCGGTGGCCCCCCCATCACCGCAGGCTTACCTGTCTACGCGTCCCGGCTCCCCTCCTGGCTTCAATTAATAATTCTATGCAGACGGACCACGATAAAATGGACGCCCCCATACCGCAAACAGTTTCAGAGAACTGTCAGCGGTACTTATGTAATATCCGGGCTCCCGTTTTTCTTATGACACCGTGTACCCTCGCGGGGCTCGCTGCGCTCGCCGCGCTTCGGGCACGGTGGCTCGCTGCGCTCGCCACACTATATAAAATCAACTCCATGCGTAATTGGATAGTAGGGATATGAAAAAATGGGGTGCATTTAACATGGGAGCCCAGATAATACATAAGTACCCTGTCAGCTTTATAGGGCGGCCATTTTATCGTGGTCAGTCTCCCTAGAATTGATTGAAGCCAGGAGTTGTGTGTTTGTTGTACTGTTTTTGGGTGTGTGTTGTAGTGTGTATGGATTTGTATTGTACTGCATGCGGTGTGTTTCCAGCGATTTCAGCCCCTATCTCCCCCGTGTGTACACAGCTTAAGTGTGTGAGGTGCTCTACGTATAAATGTGTGTGTTGTGTGCTATGTGGTGTACTGTGTGTGTGTGTGTGTGTGTGTGTGTGTGTGCGTGTACAATGTGTACGTGTGTGTGTTATGTGTGGTCTATGTATATCCTCAATTATTTCCTAATTGTTTAAAGCCTTCACCATAATGTTAGAATGTGTCTGTCATACTCAAGGACAGCAATGAAATCAGGTGTGGAGTTGTTCCTTCGTCCACGGTTTCCCAGATCGTCGATCTTTTCCCCAGATCATCAATGAAGGAAAATTAAAACTTGGTGTTTTTTTAAATTCTAAGTGAAATTTCCCCAAAACGGCTTCGAGATGCACACCACCGGGTCCAGAGGTATCTTGTTGCCAAATTTGGTGTCTCTGAGTGCCACGGTGTGTCCGCAATGCGACGGACACGCACACACACACACACGCACACAGACTCTTCAACTTATTATATAGATTTAAGAATACTTGAAGTTAAAGTTGTTGTTTTTAATCTAATGGGGCCTACACATGTAGCGAGTTGCTGATCATTGCTAAATCACTCAGAACGCTCAGCAGGGCCAGTGTTCTGGTGAGAACACTGGCCCTGTCTGGCAATTAAAAGATTAATATCCAAATTGCTGGGCGATAGCGACAAGCGGGGCAGCACATCGCTTTTGCTATAGCCCCTACACACGGAGCGATGTGGTGAGGTATGGTGCTCCGACAGGGGAGATCCCGACGTCGGAATCCCGGCGGCCGGTGCTCCGACAGGGGGGCGAGCGCAATGAAGCCCCTTGCGGGCTTCACTTAACATAGGTTCTATTCTCTCTCTATGGGGGTCGTGGACCCCCACAAGGGAGAATAGCCCCTGTGAGTCACTATCCCCCCTGTTGGAGTACCGGCAGTCGGGATTCCGACATCGGGATACTGACCGTCGGAATCCCCCGTCGGGCAGTCATCTGGCACCTGGAGCGATGTACAGTAGGGGCATTTTCTAAGTGATCCAGTGAGATGGCTAAAACAAAATGCCCCCAAAAGCGTAGGCCCCTTTAGAGAGCTATTTACTGATAGTTACTAACACTGGTAAGTCAGCAGTGTCTCTTTAGCCTTACCAATGGTTAAGCAAGGGATGTTGGAAGCACAAACATACAACGAGCTGCCTTTTTGGTTGGAATTTTGATGATATTTAGAGGTTTTTTCGCTTTTTTTATTTTTTATACTGCGAAACAATGATTAACAACCTCCATTTGTTAGAATTCAAGTGGGTTATTTGTCATTACAAGTCTGTACTTCTAAAGTGTTACATTGACAAAGAACCATATTTATCAAATCACAAATCATTTATAGTTGCTAGCAAACCAAGACTGGATTCCAGGAATGTGCTGTGCGGGCAGTCTGTGTGGTTACTCCTAACTGCCAGCTTAAACATTCTAAATAAATGTAATTGGAAATAAAGACTTTATTCCAAACTTTTGTCTTTAACGATCACAAATATAAATATATAATTCTCAGGGAAATATAAGGACTGAACTTAAATGACATATTGTTTGTAGTGTGTTAAGCAGCATTTTCTTTTAAGCACCTTCTTTAAAACTGGCTGAGGGCTGCATAAGCACAATGCCACATAAGAGCCCTATCTTTTGGAACAATTATACCGCTTGTACACCCAAATCCCGGATCTGACCTGGCCTTTGGAACACGGATCCAAGCCAGGTCGGATCCAGGATTTGCACCGTTTACACTGCGGTGCTTACCTGTGTTCCTTCTGGTTTTCCGTCCATCCCTCAACGTCCTTCGTTCCAAGCCGCGGCCTCATCGTGCAGCGCTGCACAGGTCACAGCGACTTCCAGGTGCCGGTATCGCGAGACTAAGGCGGCCGGCGTTGCAGTCTCTTCTGTGGGCTCTACTCCCAGCCGGGAGGAGACTGAGGTTGATGGTGGTGAGGTGTAGGAAATAAGTTATCAGTGATTCTCCAACGCGTATCGACCCTCCTTGGGTCTTCTTCTGTCTCTGTCCAGTATATTATATAACCCTATGAGGGTGGGAGTGTCTGATTAACCGGTGGCCATCTTGGTGAGGGCAAATTTCCCTTAGTCTATCGTTATCATGGGGGCATGGTGGAATGTGTTTACAGAGTTCAAGAGCATTAAGATTGTGTGTCTGTAAACTGGTTTATGCTGATGGGGTGATGCCAAGCTTGGCAAGTGGATAGCAATAATGGAAAAGAGGGGAGTCTGGTGTGGGGAATGATCTGATAAAATGAATTAAAATAAATTAAAATAAATATGAGAATGAATTTAAGTCCAGAAATAAATGCAAATATGGAGAGCATAACAAAAAATAGTGTCGCCAATGACATGGATTCAGTATCCAATGGCCTAAGAAAGGGGGATAATAGATGTGTTATACCCTGGTTTGGTCTGGTTGATGATGGGTAGGTTGCCCTAAGTGGGGTCAAAGTAGCTGTGTCTAGTTATGGTGGCTGTGACTGCTGACCTATTGGTGCATATTAGTCTCACAACCTGCCGGGGCAGATCCCACTGCTCTGCCAGGTTAAAGGGTGGTGAGTCCTGCACAATGCTTGTTATGCAGGTAGGAGGCGGTGGTGAGCCCCTACTTGGTTTTTGGATAAGATCAAGTTGATTGGGCTGGTGATGGTAGTTACGTTTCTGTGACATTTTCCAAATTTAGTTTAAAGCTTATTTAAAACCTACTGTAGTTAAAATTATAATTCAAATTTAGTTTAAAGTTAGCTTAAACATGGTCACTAATCAACAGGGACGTGCAGTCAGGGGAGGCAGGGGAGGCAGTGATAATGATGAAAATAATAAAAAGAAGATATTTATATATCTTCTTTTATTATTTTCATCATTTCTACCTCTCCGGCTGCCTCCCACCTTCTTACACTGCTGCATGTGAGGGTGGGAGGCAGCGGGAGAGGTGCCTCCCACTGTTAACATTAAAACTCCGGGCAGCGGGGGTGGGTAGGGGAGGGCAGGGGGCAGGGTGCAGCAATGGGCTGTAAAAGCCCATTGAAAATTAATGGGGAAGCATCACTTATACTAAATGCTTGTTGACCTTTTGAAATCTAGCACTTGGTTGTCCTTGTATTTATTTATCGTCTGTGTGGTTTATTATGTGTCGGTGTGATTTATTTTAGGTTAAGCTAGCTTAAGTTAAGGGAAAGGTCAGTCACAATAAGTTGTGGGCGCCTTATAGGTTAATACAGGGGTGTCCAAACTTTTTGCGAAGAGGGCCAGATTTGGTGAAGTGTAAATGTGTGTGGGCCGACCATTCAGCCTGACATTCTTTGAATCATTAATCACATCAGAATGGTCCCCCACTCTGCCCCCATTCACTCTATGTCCCCCAGCCTGCCCCTCCTTCACTGTATGGCCCCCATTCACTGTATGTTCCCCACTCTGCCCCCATTCACTCTTTGTCCCCCAGCCTGCCCCATTCACTCTATGTCCCACAGCCTGTCCCTCCTTCACTGTATGTCCCCCATTCCCTGTATGTTCCCCACTCTGCACCCATTCACTCTGTCCCCCTTCTCTTAATGTCCATCAGTGCCTCCATTCATTGTATATCCCCAAGCCTGACCCTCCTTCACTTTATGACTTCCATTCACTGTATGACCCCAATTCACTATGTACCCAACTCTGCCCCAATTCACCGTATGTCCCCCAGCCTGCCCCTGCTCCCCCTTTTCTGAATGTCCATCACTGCCTCCATTCACTGTATGTCCCCCAGCCTGACCATCCTTCACTGTATGTCCCCCACTCTGCCCCCTCCCTTCTCTGTATGTTTCCCAGCCCCTTGTGTGAGCCAGAGGAAGGAGAGGCAAAGCAGGAACTGCAAGGACAGGAGATGCTTGGGCTCCCGCTGCTGCCCTCCTCTGCTCTGCATGTTGCAGGAACAAGCTTCCCCCCAGCAGGGGTAGGACGCCAAACACATCTGACTGTGGCGGCCAGCACCTCCTCACTGCAGCAGACAGCAAGGTAAAGGTGCGTTTGCCGGGGCCCCACCTTTAGTATCCTGTGCTGTGCTTCCCACATCTGATGCTCTGCCCGCTTCCAGCTGGAGGCTGCGGGCCGCTTGAAATGACAGCACGGGCCGCATTTGGCCCCCGGGCCTGACTTTGGACATGCCTGGGTTAATAGAAATATATGAATACATATTCCCCCTATGTTACATAGGTTTACCTGGTAACTTCATACTAGGGGTGGGGTTCTCTAATATCCGCGCCCCCGTTCGCCGCACATCGCCAGTTACCGCTGTCATAATTATCGCATATGTTCTAACATATGCGATAACTATCGCAAAGGACAGCTCTTTCGTTAAGAGCTGTCCTTTGTGGTGAGCCAGCGATGCGCATCGTGTCCTGGCGACTCCCCCTCCCTCCATTACCCGGCTTATTTGCTGCTGCGGGCAGGCGGGCTCTCCTCCTCCCTGCACCTGGAAGAAGATTCACAGTGCAGGGATCAGGAGGTCACTGGTCCGGGTAGCACAGCACTGTTCTGCCCAGACACAGGAGAGGAGGAGGGGGGGGGGTCAGATGTATCAATCTTCAAAAGTGATAAAATTGAGAGTGATAAACAGCCAGCCAATCAGCTCCTACCTGACATGTTACAGGCTGGATTTAAAAATGACAGGTATGAGCTGATTGTTTATCACTCTCCAATGTATCATTTTTTGAAGATTGATACATCTGGCCTTCGTGGATTGGAGGGTGGTTATGTGTGGTGAGACATAGGGGGCGAACTTATTAACCCCGAAGGGTGCGAATTGCTGTTCGGTGCCGTTTTAATGATGAAAACAGCACCCGAATTAACCCTAACTCCCACCCTTTGCAGGGTCAAATTCGCTGAAAATTGCTTGCACCCCTATGGAGGTGCGAGCACTTTTCAGCGAATTCAGGCCCGCCGTAAAGTGCGCCCTGTGTCGTGATGATGCGCAACTCGGCAAATTATCCGCACACATTGGGGTTAATAGGATCGACCCCTAAAACTAAAGAAATAGGACATACTGTTAACTGTGATTTGTGACAAGTATTTGTCCAGTAGACCGGGCTATTTAGCATTGGGTTCAGTCATTTAGGGATTTTTTTCCTAATATAGGAATTCTATTAAGGATTGGATGTTGCCCATAGCAACAATCAGAATCTACTTATTATTTATTTAGCACCTTCTAGAAGATAACAAAAATCTGATTGGTTGCCCATAGCAATTTCCCATCTTCAATAGAATTCCCATCTTAGTAAATAAACCCCTTAGCGAGGGGATGATCCCACCACCTGAAGATAGCATTGGGCCCCTTCTAGTGCCCCTTGGGCTTTGGGTGCCTTTTTTATTATATTGTTCTCCGAAAATATTTGAAACACTTTTGATTTTTTTTATGTAAAGCAAAAAATATTATTGCAAAGTATAGAACCTCACAGTGCGCACAACCTATGCAGCCTACTACACCAATATGTTGTTTACACCAACAGTAACGGATTAAAAACATATACAAAAAATAATTGTGTTCAAAGGCGCTTTGGAATCAAAAGCACCTTTTTTTTACCCAAGATAATAATAATAATATGCCTTATAAATAAAATGTTCAAAATTTTTATCCTTTAAAAAAATAAAAATAAACACCAACCGATTGTCACCCCTGTTCTTTGACTGACTGGCCCATGGGCCAATCAGAAACTGGGGGTAGGGCTTTGCAGGTGTCAGGGGCAGAGCTGTGCTCTCTGTCTTCTAAAAAATGTTTAAAAAGCCTGTTGGTCATGCTGTCCCCTTAATGGCGGGAAACCTTCTCGTTCTTCCTATTGATGGTAAAAGCATTCATCATCGGCCATAAACCATTGATAATAAAGAATCCTTGATGGTCGATGGCCATTCCTACCTATTGCCCAGCATGCCCTTCTAACAATCCAGAGGCAAAGGTGCTACAGTAATAATACAAGTGTTAGAAATTGTTGATTTATCATCTGTCTTTTGTGTGTGATTCTCTACATGGTTTTTCAATAGGCTGCCTCACGAATGCCCTTTTCACATCGCTCCTAATTACCGGGTTCCAGGAGCGGGCTGGGCCGGGGGACAGGGTGCCATGTGCCCCCCGGGCCGCTTACCTAGTTATTGGCTGCGGGCCGCGCTGCCCTGTCCTCCTCCTCCAGCCCTCCTGCGCTGGCTGCGGCTTCCAGAACACGGCCGCAGCTACAGGAAAATGGCTGCCGGCCCCCTGCACTGAGGACATGTCCTCAGTGCAGGGGGCCGGCGGCCATTTTCCTGTAGCTGCGGCCGTGTGCTGGAAGCCGCAGCCAGCTCAGGAGGGCTGTCGGTAGCAGGGAAGTGTTGGGTGACGGGTTGGCTCCTGCACTGAGGACATGACACCATGCCAACTCCATCTACCCCTCTCTGACGCATGGGGATCAGGCAGAGGATGGGCAGAGATAAGCGGGAGCAGCAGCAGGTGACACTCATTATCTAAATTATCTAATTGAACAAATATATATTTCTGCCTTTTACAGCCTATGTTGTCCTCCTGTTAATATGCAGGAGGAGCAGCCTGTGGTGTGCTCCTGAAGTTATGCAGGGGGAGCAGCTTGTAGTGTCCTCCTGTTATTATAAATGGGGAGCAGCCTGTGGTGTTCTGTTCTTTTTATACAGGGGAGCAGCCTGTTTTGTCCTCCTGTTATTATGCAGGATGAGCAGCCTGTGGTGTCCTGTTATTATGCAGGGGGAGCAGCCTGTGGTGTCCTATTATCATCATTATTTTTATACAGGGGGAGCGGGGAGTTTTCCCAGCCCTTAGCAGCGCCGCCTCCCTCACCTCTGATGGAGCAAATGTTTGAATGTTATGTTTTTGTCTGATCATGCAATGCGATCGTAGCTCCATCGCCTTCTTACTGAATTATTCTCTGCCCACTTGTGGCAGTATTTTATTTTTCCCAGGGGGGGGGGGGGGTATTTTATGGGCCAGTGCTCTGGACTTGCCCCCTAGGCTAAAAGTTGCAACCAGCCCCTGCCGGGTTCATGCCGCTTTCTTGATGGTTCGACCTGGAAATTGGTGCGATCTAAAAGGGGTTACCGGGTCCAGCAAATCGGGAGAAACACAGCATTACGAACCGGTTAAAAAAAAAAAGGGTACTTACCAGTTCGTTGCCGTATTGCTCTGCAGTGTTAACAAGTTAATCGGGTCAAGCGACACGTTTCCCGTTCACACTAATGGAGGAAGCAGTGCTTGGAGCAGCGCCAGCTCTAAGCGCTGCCTCCGACCCCGATGAAGCTCCACCGCTCTGCCCTGCCCCACATGACATCAGCGAACCAGCAATATTGCCGGTTTCCTGTAGGGATCTGAACAGTGCAAGATGCAGGGCTGCAGAAGTCCCCATGGTATGCCTTATGATATCTATTCATCAAGCAGTGAAAAGAGTGGAGAAGTGTGATGGTGGAGAAGTTGCCCATGGCGACATCATCAGCTATGTATCATTTTAAAGAATGCACTTTATAAATACTACTTCAAAGCTCGTTGGTTGCCATGGGCAACTTCTCCACTGGCTCACTTCTCTCTTTTCAAAACTTCATGAATAAAGATAAGGCTAAGCAGCCCGAGGAACCCACAGTAGAACCCTTGCAATGCTTTCAGAAATCTGCAGGGCAGGCGTAGATAGGAAAAAATAATACAATAAAATCATGTGAATGGAACCCCTCTTGCAAGGCAGTATAGGATTAGGGCCAGGATATAAATACACAGAACATACTGTAGGGAGATAATGGTCTTTGCATCCAGCTTATTTTCTGTATATATTTTGCTTAATGATTAATGAACAGCACAGGAATTTTATATCTACACAATAACCTTGACCAGAAGAAAAAAAACATTGTGCTTGATGCCACATTTTCCGTCTGCATCATAATGGTATAAGCAATATTTCTGTCTAAAAGCATTTCAGCTGGAAAGTACTAAGTAAGCAGCAGTCTGGTCTGCTCTGATCCCTGTCTCCACAATCATCCCCATCTGCTAGTGCAGCACAAACCCTCGCCTCCATTGCAGCGCTGGGGGCTGAGCTGTCTCACGTCAGGACAACACAAAGAGGCCGATAATTATCACTTAGTACAATGCCCGAGCTTCTATTTCCATAGCTGCAGCCTCGGTGCTATCTAATAACTGATGGAATATTTTTCTGCAGCTTCAGGACTGAAAAGCATTGGGGAGATCAATGGGAAATGATTTGCGAGGCAGCTTGGTAATAAGGCCCTTATCAATATAATTCATTGGGCCGATATGTAGAAAATGCTTATGTATATAGCGCCTTATCTTACGTGCTTGCCAAATTACAAAATTCCTTCAGAGTATTACCTGCATATAATTGGCTAATTATAGATACACAGACTTCAAGTTAAGTGGCCGGTTACCCGTTCATGCACGCGCACACACGCACCGGGCATGCGTGCGGTGCCTATCCCGGTTTGCAGGAGAGAGGGGAATGTGAATGTCCCCCTCTCTCCTGGTCCCGATCGGCACACAGAGAGAGATGCCGGACACACAGCGAGTCCAGAGGCTCTCTCTGTGCGCCGATCAGGAGGCGAAGCCTTCACCTTGGGATGACAATTCGGCTCACCTGGTCATCGGCCCCTCTGGCATTTGCCAGAAGGCCAGTCTGGCACCTGCCTGTTCACGATGCCCATAAACCCGGGTCCTACCCAGGAATAACACTTATTTTAACCCTGGTTGGGTTGCTGGGTAGCTGGACCTGGGATATTCAACATGGCCCTTTCACACCACACTTCGACCCAGTTCGACCCGGCATTATGCAAGAGATCTCAATAGTAATATGGCAATATGTAGAAAGTGCCCAAAAAATCACAATGTTGATATCCATGTCAACATTTTCAAACTGCCAGTAGATTCACAATGTTGACATTTGAAAGGTTGCCATGGTTGCCATGTGAAATGACATTCTGGGGATGCTGACAGTAAATGCCCCCATACACTACTGCGATTTGGTCCGATTTTACCCTATTCGGATGGATCAAACCAATAAGTTGGACCAAATCACGTGTCTTGGACATTCCATCCAACCCGATGTGTCACGGGTGATGGGCTGGATGAAATCGTGTGGTGCACAGGAGCCGGAGGCGGACCAGAAGGAGAAGGGTTGAAACGTGCAGGTTTAATAATAGATTTCATAAATGATAAACAACTTCACTCAAATACTTTCTTTAAGTGGCAGTTAGGGGTAAACCATAATAGAGTCCAGCACGGTACTTGAAAAAGGGGCAGGCAGTTCTGTGAAACGTAAACTTGAATGGCCAGGACAACAGGTTTTTGCAGTATTATGTATCCGGGGGCGTGACCACGGATAGCAGGGAGTGAGTCGGAGGACGCTGTGCTCTCCCGCTCCGTGATGCCTGACAAACCACGAGGAGATCCCTTACCTCCCCGCTAGACGCGCTTTCCCCCGACCCGCTGTCGGCATCTAGAGAGCCCGCTGCCGCTTGATCCCGCTTGATCCCCGCTGCCGGTGAGCCAGGGAACCCGACGCTGAGTGGGAAGCTGATACACTCCGTCAGAGGGAAGTGACGCGGCCGGAAGCTGGAGACCAGTCTGGGGTCAGAGCTCCGGCGTCTGTAGAAGGAGGCACGCCGTCTCCTTCTCTGTGTATTCTACCCGGCAACTACTTCCCTTAATCTAGGCTGTGAGAGGCGCCGGAGTTACTGAGCAAGACTGGGGGACTAAAGGAGTAAAATAGAGGGGCAGTCTGCCAGCGGTGAGAGCGTTGGTGGAAGCCATAAAAAGCTGGGGGAAGCCACACTGCTGTAGAATTTGCGGCGGAGGAGCCTCCCTGGACACTGCAGCGAGGAAGCCGTGGATACACGTTATAAAATCTGAGGCACTGCAGGAAATACTTCGAGGTACTCTGGGATAAAACAACTTGCCAGCAGTTAAAGTGCTGGGAATACAGCATATCCGGAGCTACTGTGGTTCACATAAGAATTCTTCTAAAAAGGGATATCAGTGGATAAAACTTGCATTAATCAAATCGGCCTGAATTAAGGATACGCAAGCCCAGAAGTGAGTGAGAAAAGTACCTCAATATCCCCGTGGCAAAAGTGAGTACACCAAGTATAATATTCAATTTATTCTGATTGACACTCTGTTAGATAGTGTACAAGACTTGGACACTCTCCCTGGCCCCTATCCAACTGCATGTACCCGGGACTGGTTCCCTAGAGCCCTGACCTTTGTAAAAAGGCATACCGCTCTGGAACCCCAAAGATAGACATATATATCAGCCTCTGACTTAAGAGGGGAAAGGGCAGGGTTTATAAAAACATAATCCTTAACAAACCAAGCATTTAAAAGGAAAGCCCCCCCTCTCTACTGGATAAAGGCAACAATGGTAAAAGGCCAGAATACGGCTGCCAACCGGCTAGCTAAATTTGCCAGGCAATCCGAGACCCCAACCTCCTCACCTAAAGGCGCAAAAGGCGGCGACTCCCTACTAGACATTCCCCCTGAAAGCGATAAACAACTAGAACAACCAGATATGTCTATACAAAAAGTCCTTGATGCTCTGGCTGCCAGTGAGGGCAGGCTAGCGGAAAAAATAGAAAAAGTACAAGGTGACCTGGACATAATTCGCCAGTCAGTAAACAAAGTCCAAGATCGAGTAAAGGAGCTAGAGGTCCGTACTTCATCCCTAGAGGATACAGTCACACCGCTCACAGGGAAAATGGAAGATATGGCTTTACAGATTAAATCAATTAACACAAAAATAAACGACATGGAGGGCCGCTTACGCAGAAGCAACCTGCGATTTGTTGGGTTGCCCGAAAAGGTAGAGGGGAATACTCCGGAACTTTTTGTTGAGAAATGGTTGACAGAGACATATGGCCGGGAGGCCTTTTCACAATTTTTCTCAGTTGAAAGGGCCCACCGAGTCCCAATGAGGGCTCCCCCCCCTGGGTCCAATGATCGCACATTTATTATTAAACTGCTTAACTATGTAGACAGAGACATAATTCTAAAATTGGGGCGAGCAAAAGGCCCCCTACTCTGGAACCAGAAAAGGGTCTCAGTTTTCCCCGACTACGCGAGCGGGATTCAGCGAGAGAGAGCCCAATTCTTTCAAATTAAAAAGAGGCTTAGAGAACTTGAACTGCAATACACAATGATCTACCCAGCAAAATTAAAAGTTATACATCAGGGTAATTCCCAGTTCTTTCTCACACCAAATGAGGCTGCAGGATGGCTGGATGTGAACTTTCCAACCAAACGGATGATGTCACCCCGAGAATAGAGGGACCCGGTCAATGAAGAGAAAGAGGTGTTAATTAATCGGCATGGAACAGGGGAAAGGAATTATGCAGGATTAAGGATATTATTTAGGCCTGGACTGACCCCAAAGGTTGGGGCCCCCTCCCCCTTTTTTTTTTTTTTTTTTTTCCGGGCAGGACATAATGATTATGATCAACGCTATATATAATACCGGACTCTGAAATCCTGGACAAATATGTTATAATTTTTTTTTTTTTTTTTTTTTTTTTTTTTTCCTCCGGGTATTCTCCCTGAGGGGGATATATAAGGGCCTTATTAACCTTTTAGGTTATATTTATATACTTGACTTTTGTTTTTCTTGTATTGTGGTATTCTCTCTTTACTGCATATTCTTTCTCCATAAATGCCAGAATACTTTCCTTATTCAGCTAAATGTCTTGGGAAGAGTCAATAGGAAAATTTAAGAAAAAAGGAAGGAAAAAGGGGAAGAAGAAGGGGGAGAAGGGAGAAGGAAAGAAAGAAAGAGAAGAAACAAAATAAAAAGAAAAAAATAAAAACACTATAAATAGACAGCGGTAAGGGGGGGAGGGGGAGGGGAGGGAGGGAAGAGATAAGGAAATAAAAACTGTTTTGTGGAGCGGGAGGGCACCCCCTAGCTGGTGGCCATTCATTTATAGTCCCCGCAAAAATGTCAATTGTGTTTGTGTTCTCCAGTTTTTGGGGGGGAGGGAGGGAGGGTGGAAACAGAGGTAGGCGAGCCACGGGGGGGATTGGTCTTGCAGGGAGGGAGGGGGGGGTTAGAAGGGTGGTGGGGAAACGGAACGGGCTGCTAACACTCCAATATAATTCGATTGCATGGGTAGAAGTAAAGAGGATAACCAGAAGTCTATGACGTACAACCTTGTCACCTGGAATGTGAGGGGAATGAATAATAAAATCAAACGCTCCCTGGTAATGAACCATATCCGCAAACAGGCGGCGGACATAATATGTCTCCAGGAGACCCATCTGGAGGGTGGGAAGGTATTGGCACTTAAAAAACCCTGGATTGGGTATGCATACCACTCAACGCACACCTCAGCCTCCAGAGGGGTCTCAATCTTAGTTCGGAGGGGGGTTCCCTTCATAGCGGAAAAAATTGTAGTGGATAAGCTTGGCAGATACGTGTTTCTTAAATGTCGACTAGGGTCCAGGACTTTATTAATAATGGCAGTATATGTCCCGCCGCCGTTTGGATATGAGACACTGAAAATAGCTGCAGAATTTTTAGCTCTCTATCCTTCTACTCCAGCAATAATGATGGGAGATTTTAATAATACTCTTGATCCAGCGCTGGACAGGAAAAGTGGGAGGGACATAGTAAATATGCCACGGAAAACGGGATTCGCAGATATGATCGGGGAGATGGGGTTGAGAGATGTCTGGAGGGAAAAATTTCCTGATAGACAACAATATTCATGTTTCTCGAGCTCATATAGCACTTTTTCCAGAATAGACCTGGCCTTGGCCACGGAGGAGTTGATTCCCAATATAAAGGAAGTGGAATACCTAACAAGGGGAATATCAGACCACTCCCCACTCAAGCTAGAACTCGACCTTGGGGACAAAAAAGGATATTCATTCTGGAAGCTAAATACATTCTGGTTAACTCAGATCCAATTCGGTGAGGGCCTTGAGGCGGGGTGGAATGAGTTTCTAGTAAAAAATAAAGATTCAGCGTCAACAGAAATAATATGGGATGCTTTTAAAGCATATGTTCGGGGCTCCCTAATAAGAGAAATTGCCGGCCTTAAAGCCTCGTATAGAGCTAGGGAAAGAGAACTGGAGGCAAAAAGTCAGAATCTAGAACTAAGTTATCTTCAAAACTCCACAGAAGAAAACAAACAGAATTGGAGGGAGGCCCAGGAGGCATGGCTACAATGCCTGACGGAGAAAGAGAAGCTCCGGGAATTATATGCTGGGCATGTAAGATACCTTGAGGGTGATAGACCAGGAAGCTTCCTCTCAGGCATTGTAAGGCATGACAGAACAACTAATACAGTGACTGAGATCAAGACTAGAGAAGGAAGCCCCGTTTACCAGACCCAGGAGATAGTCGATGTATTTAGAAACTTCTACCAACAATTATATCAATCTTGTCAAAAATATACAACTTTAGAAATTCAGAATTTTTTGGCAGATATAAAACATCCAACTCTATCTTCAGGGTCAAGGGAATTTCTCGACGCTCCCATTACGATAGAGGAAATCCAAGGGGCGATCACATCCATCCCGGTTGGTAAGGCCCCCGGGATGGATGGGATACCCCAGGAAGTATATAAAAAATATAGTAATTTTTTCTCCCCAAAATTTCTTATTGCATTCAATGATATATATCAACAAGGGAAACTCCCAATATCTATGACTGAGGCCCTCATTATTGTAATTTTAAAAAAGGATAAAGACCCTCGGGAGGTTGGATCTTACAGGCCCATATCCTTACTGACAAATGATGTCAAAATCCTTGCAAAAGTACTATCTAAAAGATTGAATCAAGTCCTATCAGAGGTAATACATAGTGACCAAGCAGGGTTCATGCCAGGCAGGTCTACAACTTCTAATTTAAGGCGGCTCTTTTTACATCTACAGGCCCATCGAGATGAGATACAAGGTGCAGCAGTTATCTCACTCGATGCGGCCAAAGCCTTTGACACAATAGAATGGAGCTTTCTGTGGGAGACTCTGGTGTGGATAGGAGTAGGCCCAGTTTTTGTCAACTGGATCAAGCTATTATACCAGTCTCCTTCGGCTAGAGTCTCAGTTAATAACTACATTTCCCCAAAGTTTGAAATAGGAAGGGGTACAAGGCAGGGATGCCCGCTGTCCCCCGCTCTTTTTGCCATCGCCATCGAGCCATTGGCCTGCATGGTAAGAGAAAGTTTAAATATTAGAGGCCTTAGTATCGGCAAGAGGGAGGATCGGATCGCCCTCTATGCCGATGATATCCTTCTATTTGTACACGACCACTTAGAAGCAGTACCGGAGGTCTTGAGGATGGTAGAGAGATACGGGGGATATTCGGGCCTCCAGATTAACTGGTCAAAATCTTGCATCTTACCACTTCAGGGAACATGCCCCCCCTTGGTCACTACTCCGATACCCTTGAAATGGGTACAGGAGTTTCAGTACTTGGGAATTCGGGTGACTAGGAATGCTTCTGAGTTCGAGAAACTGAATATCTTACCCCAAATAGAATATATTAAGTCAAAAATAGAACCATGGGGGCGACTCCCACTCACAGTCACCGGAAAGGTGAATCTCGTAAAGATGATAATCCAGCCAAAGATATTATATGTTCTCCTGAATTCACCCAAATATTTACCAAGACAAATTTTTCGACAGATAGAGGGATTGATTTCATCCCTAATATGGTCCAATAAGAGACCAAGGATAAAACTAAAAACCCTGATGAGACCAAAGGGAGAGGGCGGACTGGCGTTGCCGGATCTTCGGCTGTACTATCTTACAGCTCAACTTGCACACCTTAAAGGGCTAATTCAAGAAGAGCATAGAAATGACAGTTTTACAGAGATAATTAAGATCATATCCTCAGGGCATACACCACTACAGATGCTTCTGAGTGGCAATAGGAAAAGAAGCTGGCCACCTATAATCCAGCAAATGATCTTAATATGGAGACAGGCGGAGGGTATCCTTGGGACCCAAGGCATAGACCCAGATACACCAATTAACAATGCCAGGGTACTAGTAGAAGTAAATAAATTACAGGTTAGGAAGGTCTGGTGTGAGGAAGGAATAAAAGCGTGTCAGCACTGAGGGTTCTTGTGTACTCGGCAGTGACCGTGGTGGGCCAGTGGAGGGCGCTGAGTAGCAGGATATAGAAGGTTTGGTATGTGACCTACACAGGGAAGCAGGGCACAGTAGCTCAGTGTTGGCAACTGACAGTGAACAGTCTGGAAGCTGTGGGAGTTGTTGACGTAGGATGTCGACAGTCAGATGGGAGGCGACTGGAGGCACAGGTATAGGAACAGGATGGATTCTCAGATGAGACTGGGAAGCCTGGAGTCTTGGGAGCTTCGCTGACACAGGAGAAACTCTGGGGGCAGATTTGAGCAAGAGACTTTATATAAAACATACACTGGGAACCCGAGCAGAGCGAACCAGAGGGTTGGCGGAGACCAGAAGCAGGGGCGCGGAGTCTAACTTGCCAGCGGTGTTCACCAGGAAGTCCCGCAAGGAACTATGGGCTTGGCTGCGTCTGGCAAGCAGGTCGCGGCCCCCTGTCCTGGTCCTCTGGACGCGGGCTGGGAGTGAGGACACTGGAGAAATTAGGAAATGTCTTTGGAGACGGCCTGAGAGCCGGGGAAGATAGTAGACAGCCTGGGAGCTGTGGGACGGCCTGGGAGCCGGAGTTGTAGTTGGCAGCCTGGGAGCTGCGAGACGGCCTGGGAGCCGGAGATGACAGTTGACAGCCTGGGAGCTGCGGGATGGCCTGGGAGCCGGAGTTGTAGTTGGCAGCCTGGAAGCTGCGAGACGGCCTGGAAGCCGGTGATGACAGCTGGCAGCCTGGGAGCTGCGGGATGGCCTGGGAGCCGGAGTTGTAGTTGGCAGCCTGGGAGCTGCGAGACGGCCTGGGAGCCGGTGATGACAGTTGGCAGCCTGGGAGCTGCGGGATGGCCTGGGAGCCAGTGGTGATGACCTGGGAGTCGTCAGTACAGGATGTAGATAACCTGGAGAGAGTGACAGAACCTCTGGAGACACTTGGGAAAACAGTTGACACAGGATGTCGACAACAGATGTAGGTGTGACAATGCTTGAATGCGGCAACTGGTGGACGTCGGAGATGACACGGATGTTGTTAGTCACCAGGAGATGACGGCAGCACAGAGTCTCTGGAGGCCCTTTGGGAAACAGTTGACACAATGTCGACAATAGAGGATAACGTGACAATACTCAGATGCAGCAACTGATGGACGTCAGGGATGACACAGATGTTGTTAGTCAGGGATAGACGGCAGAAGCTGAGTGTCGACTGTGAGGTAGACAGTGCCTGTCGGCAGATCAGGACTGAGATGGAAGAAAGTCACTGATAGGTTTGAAGGTAGTTTGGCCTGGGAGCCAAGGGGTCTAGCCTGAGAGCTAGTGGAGATTACTAGCCAGTGCCAGTGGTATCCTCTGCAGGGAATAGCTTGCTCACTCAACCGCAGGATGGAATTAGCAGGAGTCTCTGGAGATGACCGGAACCAGGTAAGTAGGAGCAGTAGCAGCAGGACACTTGGAGATGGGATCACAGGAGACTGGATAACCAGGAGCCTTGGAACTCTCTGTCTCTGGGGTAACCACTCAGGAAGCAGAATGAACAGTTGTTCAAGGCAAGGAGGACTCTGGGAAGCTGGCTTATATTCCTCCAGGTGATTGCTAATTGTCTGCAGCTGCAGCAGCAGCAGCCAGAACTAAGAATTATACCTTGAGTACCTGGAACATGTGACTAGTGCAGAACTCAGGAAGCTTCATTGGAGTTAATCACTGAGGAATGGAAAGCAGCTGCAACAGCAGCAGCTAGGAACCAGGCCAGCATCAGGAAATAAATGTGAATCAAGTCAGGTTTGTGACAGTACCCCCCCTTTTTAGGGTGGACTCCGGACACCCCAATGAACTTGGCAGGAGAACTAAAGAACTCACAAACTGAGTTTTTCACAGATCTTCTTAGTTTTCATCTTCGGAACAGGTGGACCATCCATCATCAAAAAAAACTGAATTTATTGGAGTATCGTCCTGGAGAAAAACATGGTCGGGAAGAATAAAACCTCCTGGATAGGGAGTTTCATCATAAACTGGGTCATAATCGGAATCTGAGTCCAATTCTAGTGGACATATATGATCCTTTCTCTTGGAGATATCAGTTAGAGAGTCATGTGAATAATGTAAAGTAGAAAAACCAATACAGATTGCAGACTCTGAATGATCAGTATTCTTCTCTTTAGGGACCGAAGTGATGTTAGCTGGTACATCCATGGGGCTAGAATTCCTAAAAGAACCTGCCGAAGAACAGAGTGAAACTACACCCAACCTTAAGTCAGGAGAATGGGGTATAGAAACATCTTTATTTCTGGAGATATGATGACTGTTAATATATGGATCTTGTAGTGTCTGGTCTTGTTCAAGTTTGGATACTCCAGAAATTTGAGACTGCTGATATACCGTGGAGGAATTCCAATTTTTTAATTCAGAAATGTCTTGATTCAATATAACTTGATCTTGTTCGGAAAGTGATGTCTCTGGGATTATGGTAACAACTTCATCCGTTGGGAGAAGACGGTCCATTGAAGAATTTGAACCTGAACCTCCTTTTGGGTTCATAATGGGAAGACCATTACTAAGAGGATCAGACTGAAGTTCGACACTGGGGAAGGCGGAGTCCGGGCTGGAACCGGAACGGACAGAATCCGGGTATACAGATGGTCCGTCTTGGACCTGGACTACACAGGGTGTAGACATCATGGCACAGGAAGAAGGCTGACCTGGAGTAAATGGCTTGGGTGCCATTTCTGGAACTGGAGAAACAGAAACCTCTTCGGGGGTCAAAGCATCAGATGCCTCGCTGGAGGCTGATATTTTCAAAACTCTTCCTTGGACTGTAGCTACAGATGTCCCAACACAAGCTACAGGATTAGGTACCTCATCCGAAGCTACGGACACAGATGTTTTATTTGGGACTAAGGAATCGGAGACCCTTTGAGTGACGCGAGACTTGTACATTCTCTTCTGGTTCTCAGACTTGGAACTAGGAATATGCGTGACTGAGGCAGAGATGGCGGGAGCAGATGTTTCAGAAGTATTATGCAAAAGAGCAGTGCGGTATTGGGGCTTGTCACCTCTCCTGGATGTACAGAGGTTACAGTCTCTAATAAGGTGACTAGCGCTACCACAATAGAAGCATAGGTGGAGCTGTCTGCGACGCTGACGTTCAGCTTCCGAGCATTTGGGATGCGAGGACCTCCTGACTTTGTCTTCACACTGCATGGAAGAGAATAGATTATTTCTAAGAGAGTTTGTAACAGGAGATTGTTTCATAGCATTGGTTCGCACGGAACTTCTTGCGGTAACTTGTGTACTCTGAAGAATCTCTGGTATTAACAGAATTATAGTGGACAGAAGACTTTGTAGCTGTTCCAACAATCTATGAAGAACGCTCAGAGGCTCAGAATCCCTTGGACAAGGGAACTGGGAAATCCGCGGACAATCCATAGGGGACCGGGGACAGGATACTGGAACAACCGGTGTTGAATTGGAATATGGACTAGAAGTACCCAGAAATTGCTGGAGATCATCCAAACTAGAAGTGGCAATAGGTGACGTAAAAAATTTTTTGGCAGTCGACGCAAGAGGTGCCAACGACTGCTGTATAGTATCCAATCGGGTGGATACTCCCTGGAGACTCTTCATTATCCCTTGCTGAGTGGCTTCTTGGATCTTCATACAGCCGGAGACACCTGGAAGAGCCGCTGGTCCCACACTTGGGTCGTGAGCCAAGTACATCGGCCTTGAACAATCTGTCAGCACTGAGGGTTCTTGTGTACTCGGCAGTGACCGTGGTGGGCCAGTGGAGGGCGCTGGGTAGCAGGATATAGAAGGTTTGGTATGTGACCTACACAGGGAAGCAGGGCACAGTAGCTCAGTGTTGGCAACTGACAGTGAACAGTCTGGAAGCTGTGGGAGTTGTTGACGTAGGATGTCGACAGTCAGATGGGAGGCGACTGGAGGCACAGGTATAGGAACAGGATGGATTCTCAGATGAGACTGGGAAGCCTGGAGTCTTGGGAGCTTCGCTGACACAGGAGAAACTCTGGGGGCAGATTTGAGCAAGAGACTTTATATAAAACATACACTGGGAACCCGAGCAGAGCGAACCAGAGGGTTGGCGGAGACCAGAAGCAGGGGCGCGGAGTCTAACTTGCCAGCGGTGTTCACCAGGAAGTCCCGCAAGGAACTATGGGCTTGGCTGCGTCTGGCAAGCAGGTCGCGGCCCCCTGTCCTGGTCCTCTGGACGCGGGCTGGGAGTGAGGACACTGGAGAAATTAGGAAATGTCTTTGGAGACGGCCTGAGAGCCGGGGAAGATAGTAGACAGCCTGGGAGCTGTGGGACGGCCTGGGAGCCGGAGTTGTAGTTGGCAGCCTGGGAGCTGCGAGACGGCCTGGGAGCCGGAGATGACAGTTGACAGCCTGGGAGCTGCGGGATGGCCTGGGAGCCGGAGTTGTAGTTGGCAGCCTGGAAGCTGCGAGACGGCCTGGAAGCCGGTGATGACAGCTGGCAGCCTGGGAGCTGCGGGATGGCCTGGGAGCCGGAGTTGTAGTTGGCAGCCTGGGAGCTGCGAGACGGCCTGGGAGCCGGTGATGACAGTTGGCAGCCTGGGAGCTGCGGGATGGCCTGGGAGCCAGTGGTGATGACCTGGGAGTCGTCAGTACAGGATGTAGATAACCTGGAGAGAGTGACAGAACCTCTGGAGACACTTGGGAAAACAGTTGACACAGGATGTCGACAACAGATGTAGGTGTGACAATGCTTGAATGCGGCAACTGGTGGACGTCGGAGATGACACGGATGTTGTTAGTCACCAGGAGATGACGGCAGCACAGAGTCTCTGGAGGCCCTTTGGGAAACAGTTGACACAATGTCGACAATAGAGGATAACGTGACAATACTCAGATGCAGCAACTGATGGACGTCAGGGATGACACAGATGTTGTTAGTCAGGGATAGACGGCAGAAGCTGAGTGTCGACTGTGAGGTAGACAGTGCCTGTCGGCAGATCAGGACTGAGATGGAAGAAAGTCACTGATAGGTTTGAAGGTAGTTTGGCCTGGGAGCCAAGGGGTCTAGCCTGAGAGCTAGTGGAGATTACTAGCCAGTGCCAGTGGTATCCTCTGCAGGGAATAGCTTGCTCACTCAACCGCAGGATGGAATTAGCAGGAGTCTCTGGAGATGACCGGAACCAGGTAAGTAGGAGCAGTAGCAGCAGGACACTTGGAGATGGGATCACAGGAGACTGGATAACCAGGAGCCTTGGAACTCTCTGTCTCTGGGGTAACCACTCAGGAAGCAGAATGAACAGTTGTTCAAGGCAAGGAGGACTCTGGGAAGCTGGCTTATATTCCTCCAGGTGATTGCTAATTGTCTGCAGCTGCAGCAGCAGCAGCCAGAACTAAGAATTATACCTTGAGTACCTGGAACATGTGACTAGTGCAGAACTCAGGAAGCTTCATTGGAGTTAATCACTGAGGAATGGAAAGCAGCTGCAACAGCAGCAGCTAGGAACCAGGCCAGCATCAGGAAATAAATGTGAATCAAGTCAGGTTTGTGACAAAGCGATTGGGCAGTTGTATCTGAACTCGGAATTTAGATCTTTCCAGTCTCTAAAACTTGAGTTCTCCCTCCCAAACAAATATTTGTACAGTTATATACAGTTAAGACATGCATGTAATACCCAATTTAATCAAATAGGGCCCAACTTAGAAACTTCACTAACAAAAAATCTATTAAAAAAGTGCCCTAATAGACACGAAGTGTCATATCTCTATAAGGCCCTTAGTCATGAAATACAAAAGGATGATTTGATAGAACTAAAAAATGTGTGGGAGAAGGACTTAGGTCCTATCTCCACTGAACAATGGCAAGAGGCCCTGGCAAATGTAGGGTCAGCAACTAATCAGCTGAGTCGGCAGCAGACTCAGTTATTTGTGGTGCATAGAAAATATATGACAGCTGAACTACTCCATAGGATAGGTGGTAGGGAAGATGCTAATTGTCCCAAATGCAGGGTTAATATAGGAACGTTCTGGCACTTAGTATGGGCATGTCCCAATATAGCAAGTTTTTGGGAATCAGTAATTGAAGAACTGTCCACTAGAGGAGTCCCTAAGGAAAAGAATACGCCAGCTGCTTGCCTTTTGGCAGTAATAGAGAAGGAGGGCACGGACAGATACTGTAGACAATTTCTTATAAACGCCTATACTCTGGCAAAAATCTGTATAGCCAGGAAATGGTTGGCTAAAGAGAGCCCTGAGGTGGGAGAATGGAAGGCCCTGATGGACATAACAATGTCTCACGAAAAATTTACTTATATGGCCAGAGGGGCCGTAGGCACATTCCATAAGATATGGAACTTCTGGAGGACCTAGAGGTCGGGTTTATCCACAATGGAAATTAAAATAGGGTGAATCAAGGTTTAAATCAGAAAAGCGAAAAAATAGCAATAGGGGAGTGGGGAGCAGCCTAATCTGGGGGGAAGGGGGGGGGGGATAAGACGAAGTAAATAACAAAGTTGAGTAGGGATAAAGGTTTTCAGGCTGTAAAAAGGATTAGCTTTAATATGCAATAGTATATAGGTAAACCTTTACACTTAGTGATTTGAAATATAAAGGATGCGTATAAGGGGATTGTTTCCCCTAGTGAACTGGAGAGATGACAGGGGGGGATGAAGAGTGCGGACATTTGGGGACAAGATGGGAACTGAATGCTGGGCTTCACCGGTATTGGCTAATAGGGTAGGGAAATAAGGAAAAAAGAATAAATCACAACCAATATTAGATTAAATAGATACACACAAGGAGGAGAAGGAGGGGGGGGGGAAAGGGAGGGAGGAAAGGGGGGGGGGGCAAGAAAACACACATGCACAGTCACATGTAATAGACACGGCACTACGACTTAGGTCTAATAAAATTAAGTTACACACAAAAGTAAAGTAGAAAACACCAAACACCATAAATTTAAAACAATAGACGACACCCGAGGATTGAGAATGGAGTCGTCAATATCACAATGGCCAGCGGCCGGCGCAGCCCAGCATTGGCCCCGTCAACGTATGCTCGGTCCGTAACCCCGGCCCTACCTCTCTCCAGTTGATTGATATACACGAGTCGATACATCCGGGAATTTGGGTTGCAAGTGCATAAGGTGAACAGAAATTGTTTATACTTTTGTTTTTCCTTTTTTTTTTTTTTTTTTTTTTTTTTTTTTTTTTGGCTTTGTTTTTCCTCTTCCTATATTGACAGATATGTGTTGGTATATTTATTGTATATGTATTTAATATGTCAGATACCTGAATACCGAAACGCCTACTTATCTCAAACTGTTGTAATTAAAATTTAAAAAAGGAAAAAAAAAACAAAAATAAAACTTGAATGGCCAGAGGACATAGAAGAAGATAATGATCCAGAAAGAGGCTGATATTGGTGACAGAAGAAATGGATCCTGAAGACTGAAAGATGATGGAGATGAATCACTGGATGGAGAGAGCCAGAGGAATGCTGTGCCGGGTAGCTCAGGGATACGAGCAGGTACTGGAACTAGGCAGGACTTGCAGCATTGGTGTCAGGAGAGTAACTTCCCCAGTAGCCGGGCGCAGAGAGCAAGGCACCAGAGTCAGGAGAGAAGAGTCAGGATTCGGGAGTCAGCTGGGAGCTGTGAACGACTCTAAAGACTCATTGTACTGACACTGAACAGCCCTAGGCAGATAAGAGGGCAGCTGCTTTTGGCTGTCAGAGCAGTATGGGCGGAGACCTCGGACCTGGGCCAATCTGCTGCTGCCCTGAAGCAAGATGGCGATGCCGGCCCCCCCGGCGCCGCCAATGACACAAGCCGTCTGTGCCTCCCGGGATTCCCCTGCTGCCGTCCCCACACTAGGCCGCCGCTGCCCAGACGCCGGAGACCGCAACACGCTAGCCAACGGCGGACGCGGACGGGTGAGTAATGTGCCCGCCACGCTCTGCCGTGGCTGCGTGTGACACCGATGCGCAGTCCGTACGCATCGGGGCGGACCATAGAGAATGAACGTCCTGCACATAAATTCTATCGGATCAGACCAGGGTTGCCTACCCTCCCGGTATGGCCGGGAGGGTCCTGAAAATCGGGTCACCCTCCCGACCCCCCGGAAAGGTGGGCAATCCTCCCAGATTCTGGGGGACTCCCGCTGTCTTCCACATACACATGACTCACACAAAGGACACTCCAGTGATACACCCACAAGATGGGACGGTTCTGCGCACATGCATTGTTGCCCCCCAAAATGCCTAATATAATGGAACAACTGATCAGATCGAGTTCCATAGGTCTCTAATAGGATGGTGACATACATAGATCCATAAAATTGCATATGTGCATTTGCTGTATGAAAAAAGCACCATTTGCGCCCATGCACAAACGATCCATCTGGCTCAGAATCAGCCCCATTATTGCCAGGAGTCTTGCCAGCATAGGAACAGTTTGGATTTCTACGAGAGAAACAAAATGTGGGCAACATAAGTGACTGTGGACCAGAGCCAAATATTTTAACATAACTGTATCTACAATTAGCCAATTCTATTTCCGGTGTAATTTGCTTCATACGCCATGGAACGCGCTCAGTGGGAAATAGTACATGTAATGGCTCTGTAAGGAACAATGCAAATACTACATTTAATAAGACCCTGGATATAGCCAGGTATAATGTCGTGCAAGGAATAAATACTCAACGGGAATACGATTTTGTTTGTGAAATAAAAGCTTACCTATGGTAACCAGTAGTCAGGACCCCGCTCGTATTTATATACCTCCGGCAAATAGAAATGTGATTTATTTTTCCTAACAATACTTTAGGCATACGAGAAATATTTCTGAAAGTGAATGAATCATTGCTATCTTATTCCCCATACATGTAGTCAGTATGATTATCAAAGCAGTGCGAATGTTATCTAGAAGAGATTGGAAAGGAGTCTGTAAGTGTATCACAAACATACACACTAGACGAGATAATAGAAGATATCGCTCCTACTCATCTTTTACTATATCATCCAGTTTGTACACGCATTATCATTACATGTACGGATGAGGGAGGACCTTGTGTACTAGGTCTGTACTGCAGCATGGCCCTCACTCCCCCCACCGTCGCTCACCTACCGTCAGACTCTGCAAAAGTCTATGCACCACCACCACCCCCCACCCCCACCCTAATGTGTATGGGGCTTCAGATTCAGGCCCACTATCTTACTTGGCTGCACCAGCACCAGCGATGTCTCTTACCTCTGAGGATGAAGGGAGCTGCCGAGATGCGCCCCTTTCAGCTGCCACCGCCATTTTCGCCATGCTCCTGGCCCCGGTCCTCACTGCTGCCGATATTGGTCCTGGTCCTGGCAGTGCATGTGCAGAAGCTTATTTGGTACTGTGCATGCACTGGCCCTTAGCCTTAGCCTTTTTATGTGCTGCCGCTTAGCAGCCCTTATAGAGGCATCCCGAAGGGAGGGAACACATCCCAATGGGACTGCCTTAGGTGACTGGCAGGTCAGACTTCCAATAGGAAGTCAATGCCAGTCCCAGTGAAGCCAGAGCAGTCTCACAGACTGTATCTGGCTTCACTTAGGCAGAGTATAGTGGTGCATTTTAACTGGAGGGGTTGCAGCCCATAGGTAAAAACCGCCACTGATCAGCACACAGTAAATGTAATCACATTAACACCAAACGTGTACTGATTAGTCATTGGGGCTATTTGGGAATTGGGGTTGCTATTGGTGAAAAAAACTGAGTCTTTTTTTCTAGGCTTACACTGCCTGTAGCCTCTCTGTACATTACATCAACATTGCTCTTTTACAAAAATAATTTCTTAACTGCTGTAATATAAAAAATGGTTTGTTTCATGAACAGATTGGGAATTCATCATTTGAAGTTGCTTACTATCAGGGAATCTGTGTCATTGATTCTAGGTCTATTGGATCTTTTCATCCTGACAATAGGTTGTGATGGTATGGTTCTCATGTGTGGAAAATCCTTCCGTTTTGGATATAATGATGTTAAGAGAATTATCACAGACACACTTGGAAAAGTTATGGGGCCTACTCACGGGGAGATGTGCTGAGTGATCTAGAACGCTCAGCAAGATCACTCAGCACAAAGCGCTGCACAGCAATGTGTCAGCAATGTGTGCAGAGCGATCTGTCAGTGCCAGTGTTCTCCGGTGATATAACTCGATTTATCCAGCATGTCGGATCGTAATCGCCCAGTGATATTGATGTGCCGGGCACCGTTATTGCAATGGCCCCTACATACGGAGCAATGTAAGGTCATTTTCTAAGCGATCTAGTGAGATCTGAATTATATCGGTAACCATTGAGTGATCCGCTGAACATCCCGCTCCCCTCCCGCTTCCCTCCCTCCCTGCTGAGAACGACCCGGCAACAGTGTAAATCACCGAGTCCATTCACAGTTATGGTTTGCAGATGCGCACAAATGTGCATGCGCAAATCCCGACCATCGGGGCAGGGCACCGATTTAGGTTAATTGCGAATGGACCAGAATTGCCCCCATAATATTTACAAGAGATGAGTTGCGTTGTGTTCCTGTGTAGGTTGATGGCTGAAACCTTGGCAGAAGCAAATCCCCACATGACACACCGCAAGTATGAAAATGAGAAAATTCACTTTCATAGCTGAGCGACTTCTGTGTTAGCAAAATTTTTTGTTAAAGGGTAATTTAAGAAGAACAATTTCCTTGACAGGGCTGAAAACTTAATGTCGACCACGACAATTTCATGCTGGAAAAATTAAACTGATTATATTATATATATATATATAAAAACAGAGTGGGGAACATCTGCAGAAATTTGCAGCATTTGAATCACGGTGATTGGAATAATTTGTTATCCCTGTCACGGTGATAAATATTAATTTGCATTCTGAATATTTTGTTGTGTATCTATAATGAAAGCAGCACTCTTAAGATGGGCTGACAGCATACCCTAATTATGATCAGTGCTTTCAAAGGCCCAGACAGCCCGCACCATCGTATAATCCTTTTATGCTGCCGTTTAAAGGTAGTTCAGCTCTTAATTAATGAGACATTTTATAACTCGTGTAGTATTTAGCGAAAAACATGTGCGCTAAGTGCACAAAGATAGAGTTTCAATCGGAGCTGGATTAAGCCTTCGGGGGGCCAGGGGCACTTTAGAAAAGGGGGCCCCTCCTACTTGTTATTATGGCCGCAAACTGCATGGGAGAATATTACACTGTCAATACACAGAGTAAAACCAGTATAAACTTAGTCAATGGTCAACTGCGGGGGGATTAATATAAACATAAATATATATATATATATATAATCGGAGGGTGAGCTATACCAATATCCTTTATACATTATGCTGCCTTGAACTTGCACTAATTGGCCCATAGACTTTCTTTGCGTGGACTGCTTACATGCTAATTTGGCCGGGTGCAACAGCAACTAAAATCTAACAAACTGTTTCTACTAACACAGCTTGCTTGGCAATTTTCGTATATCTGTGCTTTCAACCTGCTTGGGAATCCCTTATTAATACTAATTCTGACTACCCATCAGGCAGTGATTTCCCACTGTTTAGTCTAGATGTTTAGTCTAGATGACCCTATGGACTATCTTTGTAAACGTGCTAAATTAGATTGATACTTTTATGCTACAATTGAATTTTATGTGTATGTCTTGTTTTTATTAATTGTTTCAATACATGTTACTCTTTTTAAAACCTATAAAATATACAGTGTGCATTCTATTCAGCAAGGTATTAACACATATCCATACAGCAGCGCATGGTGTTCAATCTTTCCTATTTTTGCTTAAACCTTTTGTGTGAGTTCCAGCAGACCCACAAGAACACTTGCAGCAGCAGTGGATATTGAATTCATACTAGAGATTTACTCTTTGTTCTTTTTCTATAACAATATTTAAGCGCTGGACTTTGCAGGTTGGAAGGTGATAATTCCAACCACCCCCACCCTGCATACCCGTATTCCGGAATAACAAACTTTCAGTAAGTAACATCTCCTATATTTCTGCTTGTTTTTAACAATCCTTAAAAATGATGATTTCAGGTTTGTCTTCTGCTCACATTTATGTGTTTAAAGTTTTCTTTTTTGCAATACAATTGTTTATTACCGGGATTGTCTGATTAACTGTGGGGAGTAACCCAATTAGTATGGGTATAAAAAAAACCACACAGCAAGACTGTAGCATCACCTTGAAAAAGATACACTCAGCGAAACGCGTCGGTGGGCCATTGCACCCCTCTCTGGCACTCTAAAAGAATTCCACCACTTGTACTTGACACAGCAAAATTTATATTGGCGATTCCTTTGGCACATTGACAACACACCTTATCCTGGTAAAGGACACCACCTAATGGGAAGCTCCACAGGGTTCTTGAAATTCCTACAGCGGCTGTTTTACCAACAACCAACATCTCCGCATAATAGTGAGGACCACGGACCAAGGCCCGGATATAAACCCATATCCAAGTAGTGAGGCTTTCTATCTTCTAAAACAAACTGTATGTATCTTCTAAAACAAACTGCCTCAAAATTGCTATCATTTGCATAATTTAAAGAAGGACTGACCACCCTTTATCAAATCTCGCAATAACCAGAAGAGGGTATCAATTTTCTTTTAATTAATACATATTTTTATTAGATTTTTTTTATTATATGTTTTAAATATTGTGTCACTAATAAATAAAGTGTAAACAGGCAATCCCCTATATGTGTTAATTTTATATGTAGTGCTGACACTTTCTTATTTTCTTGTAATCGCTGCCTCTGATTAAAAACCCTCCCATGACAAGGCAGCTACTGCTGCTATCCTTTATGGGCCTGAGGAGCATATGATGAGCTCCACCAAGCAGAGCTCAGCACAAGCCTTGGTACTTATGTAGTACCAGGGCGCCCAATTAACCTACGTATGCTTGCGCAAGAAAATCTCATTGCATCACATGTCCCGTTTTAGTGCCGTGCGATGCGATCTCAGTAGTTAATATGGGTGGAATATGGATGGACGTTTGTTAGTTACCGTAGCTATGCTTTAAGAATAAGCTTAAGCTACGGAAATAGCGTAGTCAGTCAGAACTTGTGTAAGTGTTCCCGGTCCCTGTCAGATTCATTCTGAGGTGAATTACTGATAGTGATGGCTGCTTCAGTGAGTGCTCAAAACGCGACAGAGGTGACAGTCATGGGAGGTGAACAACTCACCATGTTCACCTTGCCTAATACAGAGGAGGAGGCTGTGATTTTTTTTTTCGGCGACACCAGTTGCTGCCGGTCACACAAAATGGTGTGAACAGGCATCCGATGCGGCTATGCCTGAAGGAGAGCATGTGGCGCTGCCACATTAAGGCCTGCCGCAAAAAGGTCAGTCTCTGAGCGGCGCACTGGTTCCCGGGGTGCCGGTTAACCTTCCTCACCCTTCTCAGGTTTATATACTCATGGGCGGAGGAGAGGACCAGCGTGCTGTGCTGTACTGTGAAAGGGAACTGCACATGTCCATCAAAACCACCGTGCAGTACAACAGCTCAACTCCCAGTAATGCATTGCACATTTGTGCAGTCAGTGTGCCTTGTCTCCCGATGCTCAGCACCATTTATCATTGTCACATTGGCAGACAGGTGAAGCTGCAGCACTACCCCACTCCATGCACAAAACCATTAGCTAAAAAATTATTATTATTTTTTTGGTACTTGTGTATTATCAGGGCGCCCATCGCATCGCATCGCATCGCATACCACTAATTAAGGTATGTGATGGGACCCGATTTCTAGGCCCACAGACCCGCACTGTACGATAAAATATCGCATCGCATGCCATTAGAAATGGCATGCGATGCGATATTAAATTGTACAAGCACCCTGATGGGTGATTACTATGTTAAATGCAACCCCATTGTTAAAGCCACCCCCACTATCAACGGCCACCCGAAGCGTGGCGAGCGCAGCAAGCCCGCGAGGGGAAGCGGTACACGTCTTCTGACCTTTTCATACCCCACGTCTATCCACGTCGGCATGGAGTTGATTTTAGATAGTGTGGTGAGTGCAGCGAGCCACCGAACCCAAAGCGTGGCGAGCGCAGAGCGCCCTGCAAGGGGACGCGGATTACATGTGAAGTAATCCGCGTCCCCTCGCGGGGTTCGCTGCGCTCGCCATGCTTCGGGCTCTGTGGTTAGCTGCACTCGCCATTGCTATCTGAAATCAACTCCACGCCAACGTGGATAGGGGTGTATGAAAAGGTCGGAGGACACGTACCGCCGCCCCTCGCGGGCTCACTGCGCTCGCCACGCTTTGGGTGGCCTTTGATAGTGGGGGTGGCATTAACAATGGGGTGCATTTTGTTAGATTATAGCGCTCAGCGCCTGTCTCCATACACTGTTTAGTGTAAGGCTTACAGTCTGCCTTGTCCCCTTGCAGCCAACGCAGCTAGGCGTCACCCTGAGTGACAGCTCGCTTAAGCGAATAGCAGGGCGGAGACCCCTGACCCTGCTGGCAGCGTTCCCTTTCCTGTGAGGAAGTCCCCGCGTAGTGTGTGCCTCAGAGCGTATGTGACTCCGTCCATGCTGTTTGTAGCTCCACGTGCACCGGAGCGCATAGGAGCAAGTCCCCGCTGTAATCCCGTTACCAGCGTGACCATTTGCACAGGGAGATCAGTCATCATTGGCAGCAGCGAGACTGGGAGAGATACCGCAGCGTAAACCAGCAAACTGTCATTGACCCTGCACGCGCCAAAACGCTACAGCTAAGTAACAACCAGAGACTGTCGTTCCCAATGTACCAGTTTGTATTACCGCTTGAAGTTAACTACTAAAGTACTGTTGTAACCTACAAGCCTGCCACTTGAATAAACCCTTCATTTGGTTATATCTTCTAAGTGTGAGGTCTGACAACCACACTGCACGTACTTATAGACACTCTGCCAATAGGTTATGGGCCCAGCACGTCACGTGCGCGAAGATTAACCCCCTGAAGACAAAGTGCTAGCGCAGTACATAAAAGAACACAAAGGAATTATTTCTAAATTGCCATTTGTGGGAGAGTTAATGAGAATGCACAGTACAGGGCATAGCATGAACTTTCCAAAGCTCAAAGGCTCAGAGAATTATACTACATGGAAGTTCGCTATGGAAATGCAGCTTAAGAGAGAGAAGCTATGGAAAGTCACAATAGCCCCAGGAGATAGTCCAAACCCAGAAGAGGTAGACAAGGCCATTGGCACAATAGGCCTGGCTGTGGAGCAGCATGTTTATTCTACTATCTGTGGGAAGGAGTCCGCTAAGGACATGTGGACAACTCTACAAGGTGCTTATGAGAATAAAGGCTTAATGAGAAGGATAAGTCTGAGACGCACACTGTATGGAACAAAGCTGAATGCATGCAAGGACATGAACGATTATATTGATAAGATACTATCGATAGCTCAGCAATTGGCATGTGTAGGAGCAAAAGTGGATGAGGAAGAAGTGGCGATGGTAATGCTGCAGAACTTGACAGAAGAATTTGACTTCCTAGTTGTCGCACTAGAGTCAAATGAAACCAAGCTTACAACTGAAGTTGTGAGAGCCAAACTACTACAGTTCCAAGAGAGAATCCACAAGGATGCCATAGCTGAGGGTTCTGCCTTAGTAGCAAAGGGTGCGAAACCCAATAAATGCACATTCAAATGTTATGTGTGCCACAAAGTAGGGCACAAGGCTTCAGAATGCAGGCTGAAGAACACTAGTGGCATGCACAAGCGGCATGATAAGAAGAACGAGTCAGCACTGAATGTAACAGACAAGCCAAGGAAGGATCTCTGGTACATGGACTCGGGAGCCTCTAGACACTTCAGCTGCAACAAGGAGTGGTTCAATTCTTTAACACAGTGTAACCCCACAACAGTTACCGGGATTGGTGAAAAGGTCCTTACTGCTTCAAATGTTGGGACAATCACAGTGAGACTAAGAATTGAGGGACAGACAGTAGTCACAGATATCCAAGACGTCCTGTATGTACCAGAATTGGGAAGTAACCTCATCGCTATCAGCGTACTCGAGGCAAAAGGCTACAGGGTCCAGTTTGCAAAGGGCAAGTGTATGGTGCATAATGAAAGAGGGACTGTAATTGCTTCAGCAACCCGATGCAACCAACTATACGTCCTGGACACAGAGGAATGTGTAGCTTTGGCAGCCTCTGCTGAAAATGAGTCGATGGAACTCTGGCACAGACGTTTGGGACACTTAGGATATGATAATGTCCAGAAATTAGCTGATGGAATGGCAACAGGAATCACAGTGAAGGACACCGGAAGACCTGTGTGCGAGAGTTGCATAAAAGGCAAGCAGACCCGCAACCCATTTCCCAAGTCAGCAGGCAGAGCAGAAACACAATTAGCTCTGGTGCACACAGATGTGTGCGGACCAATGGAAGAGGAGTCAACCAGTGGTTACAAATACTTCATGACTCTCATCGATGACGCCACAAGAATGACACACGTATACTTCATAAGGAAGAAAAGTGAGGTGGTCAAGAAAATTGTGGAGTACAAGAACCTAGTGGAAACTCAGACGGGCCTAAAGCTAAAGGTCCTGAGGTCCGACAATGGGGGAGAGTACGAAAATGAAGTTCTAACCGACTTTCTCAGAAAACATGGCATAAAGCATCAGCTGACGATGGCCTACACGCCTGAACAGAATGGCGTAAGTGAAAGGGCGAACCGAACAATCGTTGAAAGAGCACGAGCGATGGTGAACGATGCTGGCCTGGAGAAGAGTTTTTGGGCAGAAGCTGTATCTACTGCAGTATACCTGAAAAACAGAACACCTACAGTGGCCGTGAAGGGAAAAACCCCCTTAGAGGCCTGGTCTGGGAAGAAGCCAGACATCAGTCACCTCCGCGTCTTTGGGAGCAGAGCTTATGCGCATATACCAAAGGAGAAAAGGAAGAAACTTGACCCAAAATCAAGACAGTGCATATTGCTAGGCTATTGTGAGGAGAGCAAAGGGTACAGGCTCTGGGATGCAGAGAACAGACGTATTCTAAAATCAAGAGATGTGATATTTCAAGAGACAGCATCACCCACAAAAGCAAAAGAGCAAGAAAAGCAAGCACTAGTAGAGGTATGTGAAATAGAGAGCATACCTGCAACAGAAAATACTGAAGAAGGAAGCGAACCAACTAATAGAGCTTCTGTAAGAAGAAACAAGGGCATACCAGCCAGGAGATATGAGGAAGAATATGCGAATATTGCTTTCAGTGAACCTCAGAGTATTCAAGAAGCGAAAGCGTGCAGTGATTGGGCGAAATGGAAATCTGCAATAGACACAGAGCTATCAGCACTGAGAGAGAACGATACTTGGACCATAGTAGATAGGCCAAGCAACCGCAAGACAGTCAAGAACAAGTGGGTCTTCTGCAAGAAGTTAAATTCAGACGGAGAAGTTGCCCGTTACAAAGCCCATCTTGTTGCTAAGGGATACACACAGAGATCCGGAATTGACTATGGGGAGATATACTCACCTGTTGCGAGGTATAACACTCTCAGGTTAGTAATTGCAGTCGCCACCTTACAAGACTTACTGCTATACCAACTAGACTTCGACTCAGCGTTCCTAAATGGAGAGCTACTTGAAGAAATCTATATGGAATCACCAGATCATTATGATGAGAATGAACTTCAGACAGAGAAAGTGTGTCTTCTGAAGAAATCCATATATGGCCTAAAGCAGAGTGGTCGTTGTTGGTACATAAAATTGGACACAGTACTACTTGAAATGAATTTTATTAGATCAGAGACTGACCACTGCCTTTATCACAAAACTCTGGGAGAAAAGTTGTTCATCATAGCAGTCTATGTGGATGATATACTTATAGCAGGTCACGAAGATCACATCACAAGTGTAAGAGATCAACTGAAACAGAGATTCAAGTTGAAAGACTTAGGTCCAGCCAATCATCTGTTGGGCATGAGAATTGTTCAAAACTTGCAAAAGGGAACAGTCACAGTCGACCAACAAATGTACATCGAGGCAACAATCTTGAAGTATGGGATGGCAGACTCCAAGTCAGTGAATACACCAATTGACAAAAGCATCAAGATTACAAAAGGTATGTCACCAACCACACAAGAAGAAGCAGAGGAAATGCAAGATGTTCCTTACAAGAACGTGGTTGGAAGTCTTATGTATGCAAGTATTGGAACCCGTCCAGACATCACTCATGCAGTCAGTCGGGTGAGCCAATTTGCAATAAATCCTGGAAGACAACATTGGATTGCGGTGAAGAGGATTCTGAGATACCTAAAAGGTACAAGTTCTTTGAAGTTAAAATTCACCAAGACAAGCAATTCAAATTTGAAAGTCTTCTGCAATGCCGACTGGGGAGCAGATGAAGATGATCGTCGTTCCCACACCGGTTACCTGTTCACACTGGCCGGAGCAGCAGTTAGTTGGGCGAGTAGAAAACAACCAACAGTTGCTCTCTCAACAACTGAGGCCGAATACATGGCTCTTACAGAGACATCAAAAGAAGCACTCTGGATCAAAGAGACTTTGTGTGAGTTAGGTCTACTTTATGAAGAAGAGACTATCAGTATCGCATGTGACAACAGGGGAGCAATAGATCTTTCCTGTACTACCAAGCACCATGGAAGGTCGAAGCACATCGCGATAAGACACCACTTCATCAGAGAACTAGTGGAGAACAAGTCCATCGATGTTGAATACATTGCAAGTGAACAGAATGTCGCTGACATGCTTACTAAAGGACTGTCGACAAACTTGCTTATTAAGTTCGTGAAGGACTGTGGACTTGTCTAAGTTCAAAATGTTGATTTGAAGTTCTGATGTTCTGAATGTCTTTTCTCTCTAACCATATTTTCGGTTACAGGTATCACAAAAGGACAGAGAATTGTATTAAGTTCTTTTATGTAGCCGAAGACAGCCTTGAGCGAGGGGGAGTGTTAGATTATAGCGCTCAGCGCCTGTCTCCATACACTGTTTAGTGTAAGGCTTACAGTCTGCCTTGTCCCCTTGCAGCCAACGCAGCTAGGCGTCACCCTGAGTGACAGCTCGCTTAAGCGAATAGCAGGGCGGAGACCCCTGACCCTGCTGGCAGCGTTCCCTTTCCTGTGAGGAAGTCCCCGCGTAGTGTGTGCCTCAGAGCGTATGTGACTCCGTCCATGCTGTTTGTAGCTCCACGTGCACCGGAGCGCATAGGAGCAAGTCCCCGCTGTAATCCCGTTACCAGCGTGACCTTTTGCACAGGGAGATCAGTCATCATTGGCAGCAGCGAGACTGGGAGAGATACCGCAGCGTAAACCAGCAAACTGTCATTGACCCTGCACGCGCCAAAACGCTACAGCTAAGTAACAACCAGAGACTGTCGTTCCCAATGTACCAGTTTGTATTACCGCTTGAAGTTAACTACTAAAGTACTGTTGTAACCTACAAGCCTGCCACTTGAATAAACCCTTCATTTGGTTATATCTTCTAAGTGTGAGGTCTGACAACCACACTGCACGTACTTATAGACACTCTGCCAATACATTTAACATAGTAATCACCCATCAGGGTGCCTGTACAATTAAAAATTGGGTCCAATTTGGTCGCATCGCATGCGATCGCATGCAATCGGATCGCATGCGATGCGACCAAAACTATGTCGTACAATGGAAATCTTGGGCGCCCTGATAATACACAAGTACCATTTTTTTAAATACATGCCAACCACAGGGGGCTCCTAGATAGAGGGGGGCCCAGGGGTTCTGACCCCCTGTGCCCCCACTATAATCCGGCCCTGGTTTAAATTAGGAAATGTAACTGTGGGGTTGTTTATATTTAAATCTAAAACCATTTAATATTACCAAGGGCTCAGAGCCGGAACTACCATTGGTGCAGAGCACCTGCGCCCCTGGACACTGAGGGGCCCACTTCTGCCACTGTAACCCTCTTTCTGTCACCCACTGGTTTTCCCTGTCACACTCTGCCTCCCCCTGCATCTTACTGTCACCTTTTGCCTCTCCCTGTCACACACTCTGTTGCATATTGTGATCTTGGGATGGGGTGGAAGAGGGGGGCCCAAATTATATTTTTGCACCTGGGCTCACCACGCACAAAAAGTTCTGTCACTGCAACAGTTTACAGACCTTGCTTCATACTTGCCTACTTTTAAAAACTGGTTTCAGGGAGATTATAGTTGGTAGTAGAATTTTGCACAGTGCTCATTGAGGGGGCGTGTCACATAAATGGCGTGTGTAGTTCCATAAATGGAGAGATTGTGAAAAGAGATTGTGAACGTGGCACCTAGAAGCGTGGGTGTGTACTGCTACCTCTGAGAGGAATCTTTTAAAATAACTTAGATCCAAATGTAGATGAGCCCCAGAGCAGTTAATAAGAGCTACTCTACAGATGGAGCCAGCATCATGCTTGCAGGGGCTGGCGATTCCACCAGTCATTGGAAGGGGCTCACGCCCCATTCTGATGGAGCTCCCCCCTCCCGCCGCTTTTTTAGGTGAGGGTCCAAACGAACCAATCATTTCAGCCACAGTTGTGGCCGAGCCTGTTGCTGAAATGGTTTGTTAAACTGTGCATGTCCTGTTAATATAACATACGGGTGGGTGGAAAGGCCCAAGGACAATTCCATATTGCACCTATTTTCTTTGCATTATGTGCCATTTGGATAATTTTTTGGCACAGTTTTTAAAACTGCCAACTTGTCTGCCGTTGCAGTGCCACTCATAGATGGGCCACGTGTTTGTGCCGCCATCTAAGCACAGTCATCCAGCTACCTCGGTACAAACCTTTTGGCCTAAAAACAACATTGTGAGGGTAATAAGTGTAGGAGCAAAAAAAAAAATTCTGCAATTTTAAGTTTTTATGTTTTTTTTTTTTTTTTTAATCTAGATCCAAAATACGAACACAAAACACAAAAAGGGTGGTGTTTTGGAACAGATCCAGATCCAAAACACAGCCGGAGATACAGACCCGAAAAACGAAAAGTGCACACCCCTATAAAGCACCTATTGAGCATTACAATAACACAATGCCACTTCTTGCCCTGAACACATTCGAGTTTTACAAAAAACAATAACAAAGTCCTTTCTGTTTTGCTAGTCACGGTTTTTGCAATCCTATTTACTGTATATTTGTTCTGGAAATCCTTTTGCTTGAATAAATCTTTACCATTTATGAAAATAAACCATATGTGTTCTTATAAAATATACATAATCACGTGCACTCTCCAGACATTTTGCAGTATGAAATATGGTGCTGACCATCTGGAAAGTGCTGATTTGACAGCACAACTTGTAGATGGATTTGCTGCCACTGCATTGTTAAACAGGAGTTTCAGGATGGTGATCCAGTTATTTCACAGAGGAATACTGTGCAACTATACAGTATGAGAAATCTACTGTGGTGTTTTAGTTACAACAAACCCAGAGGGGGGAATTTAATAACAAAAATATGAATAAAATGGGTGTATTCGTATAAAAAAATATGCCTATTTTATGCGTATTCGTATATTCAGCATTTACTTTGCTGAAAATACCGCAATTCGTATTTGTATACATGGCACATTTGTATTTGTATTTACGAATACGAATGTATACGCCATTTAAAGAATACGAATAGGAATCACCATTGAAAAGAATGGTGATTCCTAATTTACTAAGTGGCCCTATATAATCAGCGGTGTAGCTAGGTGCCATGGTTCCCGAAACAAGGGCATATTTCGCGCCCCCTTCCCCCCCCCCCCCCCTGGTTAACATGTGTTGGCATGTTACATTTGAAAAGAAAAAAACGTAATCTCCTGCGCTATATAAGATGCTGTGATGGAATCTGCTGCACTATATAAAGGTGTTGTTACGGAATCTGCTGCGCTATGGAAAACACTGTAACAGAATCTGCTGTGCTATATAAGACACTGTAACGGAATCTGCTGTGCTATAGAAGACACTGTAACGGAATCTGCTGCGCTATATAAGACACTGTAACGGAATAAGCTGCACTATATAAGGTGCTGTAACGGAATCTGCTGCGCTATATAAGACACTGTAACGGAATCTGCTGCGCTCTTTAAGACACTGTAACGGAATTTGCTGCGCTATAGAAGACACTGTTACGGAATTTGCTGCGCTATATAATGGGGTTCTGTGATGGAATCGGCTGCGCTATATAAGACGCTGTAATGGAATCTGCTGCGCAATATAAAGGTGCTGTAACGGAATCTGCTGCGCTATAGAAGACACTGTAATGGAATCTGCTGCGCTATATAATGGGGTTCTGTGATGGAATCGGCTGCGCTATATAAGACACTGTAATGAAATCTGCTGCGCTATATAAGGTGCTGTAATGGAATCTGCTGCACTATATAAGACACTGTAACGGAATCTGCTGCGCTATATAAGACACTGTTACAGAATCTGCTGCGCTATATAAGACACTGTAACGGAATCTGCTGCACTATATAATGGGGTTCTGTGATGGAATCTGCTGCGCTATATAAGACACTGTAACAGAATCTGCTGCGCTATATAAAGGTGCTGTAACGGAATCTGCTGCGCTATATAAGACACTGTAACGGAATCTGCTGCGCTATATAAGACACTGTAACGGAATCTGCTGCACTGTATAATGGGGTTCTGTGACGGAATCTGCTGCGCTATATAAGACACTGTAACGGAATCTGCTGCGCTATATAATGGGGTTCTGTGATGGAATCTGCTGCGCTATATAAGACACTGTAATGGAATCTTCTGCACTATATAAGACACTGTAACGAAATCTGCTGCACTATATAAGACACTAACGGAATATGCTGCGCTATATAAGACGCTGTAAATAAATAAATAAATATATATACAGATAAAGATATATACAGCACAGCAGGGCGGCAGCAGAAACCAGAGAGATTGGCATGTCCATATGTCGCTGTTTGCCCCTACACAGAGCCCTCCAGCACTATTGCCCAGCCGATGCAGCCCTGAGCCCTTTAATCAGGGTATGCAAGAGTCAATTTATTCATATTCCTAATGAGACCTTCACATTAATATACCATTTCAACTATTTTCTTTTTAAAATGAATATTATATTTGTTATCAAATACAAATGTTGATGAATAAGCTCCAGCCTGGATCAGGTGAAGATGTATATTGCTCCATCGCCGCGTTTCAGCAGATGATATAGGGAAAAGTAAAGGTTGTGATGAGCATAAAACAAAGTTTATTTCGCAAGGGGATTTCTCTGTAGTCGGGGAAACGCTATGAGACTGTATCTACAGAATAGTATCAGGGTGATTTGTTACTTTCAATCTGCATAACTAGTCACCATCTGTCTGATACAAAATTCCATTTACTATAGATATGAATCAAAAGCCTCAATATATTACTTACATCTGACAGACCTGAACAAGAAGAAATACAACTTTCTTATCTTATTTTCATGAACTTGAAGGAAGACGCTCAGAATATGTAGAGTATTATAGTGATAAGCGAAAAGTCTGCAAATTGCCTGAGGGTCCTTGCGCTATTTTACATCTACTGCTCATTCTTTGGGCCAGATGCCGCTACGCTTCAAAAGTGATCAAATGGAGAGTGATAAACGACCAGCCAATCAGCTCCTGCCTGCCATGTCACAGACTGGTTTTAAAAAATGTCAGACAGGAGCTGATTGGCTGGCTGTTTATCACTCTCCATTTGATCACTTTTGAAGTTTAGTGCATCTGGCCTCTGATCCCACGAAAACAACCCCTAATTAAAGAAAGCCCTAACTAATAAAAAACAATAAACTATGGCAAACTAGCAAAAAAATGATCAAGGGTGATTTTTCATGATTTTTTAACAACAAAAAATTCTTACGGAAACAGATTAATTTAAACAAAATTCCCAATAAGCCATACAGTAGCTCACATCAGCTTTTCGGGAACAATAGGATAGACCACAGTAATACAATTACTCATGTAAACTACTGGGGAAATTGGATACCCCCCTCTTGTAGACAACATCTATGTGCTTCCCAATCTTCAATGGATTACTTATAAGTTAAACTTGTCATACCTTTCTTTTTTTCTCTCGCTCTTATTTACAAATACACACATACATATACAGGGGCAGTTTGCGATGGAAAACCAGCCCGGGTAACTTCTGGAAGCAGGCCTAATGGAGGTGTGGTCTGCTGAGGGGATGGTGAATATCAAGGGGAATGGGCTAAAAACAAACACATTAGCCTCAAACAATTAAAAAAAATACACAAGAAAAAATAAATAAAACATATTGGCCCTGAGGGGAAAAAAAGAAACTCACTGGCACCCCGTGGTGAAAATAAAAAACACAAATTGTCCCTGACATGAAAAAAAAAACGATACACGTTGCTCCCGATAGAGCAAAAAAAAAACATACATTGTTCACAACAGGTTAAAAAAATACATTGGGGTAAATGTACTAAGATGGGATTTCTATTGTAGATGGAATGTTGGCCATAGCAACCAATCAGATTGTGTCTATTATCTTCTGGAAGTTGCTAAATAAATAAGCAAATTCTGATAGAACTACCATATGAGTAAATTTACCCCATTGTGTCCAACATGATAAAAACCCACATTGGTCCTGACAGGGTACAAATATATGCCTCTGCATCTGCACCCACATGAAAAAACATACACTGCCTTGCGATTCCACCAAACCCTACCCTGCGAATGTCCACCGCCCACCTGCCCCTCCTCGCAGCGTGGGTTCACCTGCACACAGGGCCGGTGCATGGCACCGGAGCGCCCCAGGCGGGGGGGACACCCGTCGCTCATGTGCCCCGTCGCTCACCATCGCTTCGTGCGGGGGGGGATGCCGCTGTTACTCCGTGAGGAGGGGGGGTGCGGACGTCACTCCGTGCGGGGAGGGGACGGACGGTGCCGGGCGAGGTGATGTGCAGCCCGGGCATTGCAGGGAGGGGAGGGGAGAGTGGGGGGATCAGCGCGGTCACCTCCGTCTAGGCCCGGCGCACATCCGCTCCATCAGGGGGGGGGGTTGATGCGGCCACTGCTGCATCGCTAAGTGGGGAGATGGTGCCGAGTGATGCTGGGCGGGCCCCACCGCATCGCAAGGGGGGGGGTGTTTCTGGGGAGGGGGGGGTAGAGCTGCTTACCTCCATGGGGGGGACGGGACCTCCTGCTCCTTTCTTCCGCCCTCCAGTGGCCGGCGCCCTAGGCAAATGCCTAAGGCTGCCTAGTGGTGGCGCCGGCCCTGCCTGCACAGGCTGCGAATGGATGATTAGCATAAACATCCATTCGTATGCTGCAGGTAACCTCCCACATCTTTCGATGGTCGCCCACCATCAAAAGATGTGGAAGGTACACGCATATAAAAGTGACTTTCAAGTCACTTCCATACGCTTGTATGCTGGTGACGGATATGGGCGGGCAGCTGACATCCGGTGATGTCAGCTGCCTGCCACCCTCACCCATGAAACGCTGGGCATTCCTATATGGTGATGGGGCTGCCCGCCGCCCCCCACCCTTCTCCACCCCCTGCTCGCCGTGTAGGCTGCGTGCACCCGGCGAACAGAATATTTGCAGTGGGTTCACGCACCCTGCATCTTCACATAAGCAGAAACATGCCTGCGCATGCACAGACGCACAACCTCGGCCCTGCGTGCGAATGCATGGAGGACCGAATTAATTTGAATAACCCCCACTGGCCCTTATTCAGATCTGATCGCAGTACAAATTTGTTCTCAAAATGGGCAAAACCATGTGCACTGCAGGTGGGGCAGATGTGCAGAGAGAGTTAGATTTCTGTGAGTTCTTTTGTTTCTGTGCAGGGTAAATACTGGCTGCATTATTAACTCTGCACATTTTAAGGTGCCCACACACTAGAACTATTTTTTGCAGATTGGCTGATTTCCGATAATCGGCCGATATCGGTCCGATGCGCGCTCCCGTTGATCTTTTGCTAACTCTTCTGATCTTACATGCTGCACAAAAGATCAGAAGATTTAACAAAAGATCCATAGGAACGCACATGGGATCTTAAGAAAAATCTTTGGTAAAGATGTGCGCTTGCCTGAAATCTTTTGTCCAGGATGGACAAAAGATTTCAAGGCTAATTTATGCACACATCTTAAGATCACAGATCTTTCTAGTGTGTGGGCACCTTTACATCTGCCCCACCTGTAGTGCACATAGTTTTGCCCATTTTGAGAACAAATTTGTACTGCGATCAGATCTGAATAAGGGCCACTGTCCCACACATGAAAAAACACACACACATATGGTCTCACATGAAAAAAAAAACACACATTATCCCTCACATATATAATAAAAACACACATTTGCCTCAAAAGGATGAAAACACATGCATTTGCCCTCACATGAAAAACACACATTGGCCCAGCTGATCATAGGAGGTAATTCGGGTTAGCTCGCAAAGCAGCGGTTTGTCACTGCTTTGTGAGCCAACTAACGCCACCCACCGGTTGTGCGAATCCCCCCCCTACATGCTGAAAGTCCCCACTTCACTGCACATGGATGTTTTGCATAAACATTGATTTGCAGGCTTGTCTGCAGGCCTGAAATCATTCGATGGTTGCCAACCATTGAATAATTTCGGTAGTGCTAAGTCAGTCTCTGCTGACTTAGATTAGCTGCGACCTGCTACTAGAAAAGGGTGGGCAGATGACATCCGGTGATGTCAGCCGCCCACCCCAGAAGCCAGGTATCCACCCGCATTCGCATGGGGACGCCCAACGTTTTCCTGGGCACACATAGCGTTCGCATGTGAACACCCCCTGCCCGCCTCCTGCATGCCCTCCCACAGAATGAGCACCACAAAGACTATGCAAGTCTCCGAAGGCGCCCCCACGGAATGCCTGCAAATGCTCATAAGCGAATATGCGCATGAGCAGGCATTCACCATCGATCCCCGTTGCAAATTCGCAATGGACCGAATCAACTAGAATGACCTCCATGTCGTATATTCTGGAGCACTGGCCATGCCCCCTAACTACAGCCCTCCCCTACTTCCCTAATACAGTCAGTGTGGCCAGTGTTAGATGGGATACAGTCATTAGGTCAACAAGCAGTGGGTCGACAAGCATTGGGTCAACATGCAGAAAGGTTGACATGGGTCAAGGTCGACATGGTTCTAGGTCGACAGGCCGATGGGTCGACACAATCATTAGGTCAACATGGGCAAGGTCGACAGTCAAAAGGCCGACATGGGGTTTTTCACTGTTTTTTGAGCCAACGTGTGCCTACATTTCATGCCCTACCATTCACTAGAGCGTGGTGGGAGAATAAAATAGTGTGTCGAGCATAGCGAGGCACCGTGCCCGAAGCATGGCGAGCTCAGCGAGTCATACGAGGGGAAGCGGTTCTACAATTTAGTGTCCATGACGACTGTCGGCATTCGTGTCAAAAAACAGTGAAAAACCCCATGTACATCTTTTGACGGTTGACCTAGACCCACGTCGACCTAGACCCATGTTGACCTTTCTGCATGTCGACCCAGTGGTGTCGACCCAATGCTTGTCGACCTAATGATCCATACCCTGTTAGACATTGAGGGGTATATGTATGAAGCAGTGATAAAGGAGGAGAAGTGACCCAGAGGAGAAGTGACCCAGAGGAGAGGTGACCCAGAGGAGAAGTGGCCCATGGCAACCAATCAGCTGCTCAAATTATAGATGTTACTTCAGTGCTGATTGGTTGCCATGGGCCACTTCTACTCTGGCTCACTTCTCCTTTACCACTGCTTCATACACTGCTTCTCCTTTACCACTGCTTAATACATCTACCTCTGAGTCTGTAGGAGGCTACTTCCCCAAAATGTGGGAAATATGATGTTTATTGAAATTAATTACCAATTCCACAAAGAAGAACTTTGTCGGCAATTACGTCACTGGTAGATTCCAGTGGGGACAAATTAATATTGTGCGTAGAAGAGGATGAACACACTGATGGGAGTGAGGAATCGGATGATGAAGCCTAGGTAGAGCCATTTGTAGAGCCATTTGTGCACGGAGAGATTTTTGCCAGCAATGTCTACTGGCCATTGGCACCTTGTTTTGTTGGGGCCCAAATAAAGTAATTATTTCAGCCACAAGTGTGTCAGTCCCTATCGCTGAAATGATTTGTGAAACTGTGCATGTCCCATTTAATATATACAACATAAGTGTGGGCGAGATGGTCCAAGGACAATTCCTTGCATTATGCACTGTTTGGAGCATTGCTTTATAGTTTATTAAACTGCCAGCCTGTCTGGATGAAAACTAGATTGTTGTGAGCTGTGAGGTGGTCACAACTGACTGGAAATTAATGTTATTGAGGTAAATCATACCATAGAAACAGAAACTGTTGAAAATTCTTTGATTTTATCTGGTTTTATGATTTTCTCAAAACAATGGTGGTTTGGGCAAAACCAAATACAGATCCAAAACTGGAAGGAAATACAGATTCTAAACCAAAACCAAATACTTTTTGCACATGTGCCTTCGTGGGGCAATTGACTCTGCAGACCTGCACTGGGTGTCATTTGGGTATTGACCCTGAATCACAAATTGGGTGAAATTGAATATGCTTAGAGATTCAGTTTTTAAGAGATTTGGTAAGAAAACGCCAGTTTTTTTAAAGCGGCAATCATATGCACTGCAAAACCAGTTTGCGTTTGCAGTGTAAATTATTGCCGCTTTAAAAAAACTGGAGATTTCTTACCAAATCTCTTAAAAACTGAATCTCTCATCCTATTAAATTTCACCCAAGTCATTACCTAAATGATACCAAGGGCTGGTGCAAGGCAACGGAGCGCCCCGGGGGGGGGGAGGGATGGTGGTGATGCGGCCGCCGTTACGCTCCATCGGTGGGGTGGTTGGTGGAGGGAGATGCGGCCGCAACGTCTCGCTCCAGAGGGGGGGTTAGAGATGTAGCGATGGCAGCAGCTCCGGGCCGATAGCGCCCGCTCCAGGGGGGTCAGTGCGTGCGCTATCCATGGGTGGGGGTATGGCTCACTCACCTGCTCCCAGCTGCTTTCTTCCTGCTCTCCTCGGCGCCGGCGGGAGCTTTGCTGCTGCTGCTTCTGCTTCTCAGTGCCGCCCTCCAGTGGCGCCGGCCCTGATGACACCCAGTGCAGAGTTTCTAATGGTGGTTTCTACTAATGTAAGTGGTACGGTCACTCCATCTTGGGAGCATTTTGGTACCTGCCATTTTTTTTCGCATAGTGCACCTGCACAAACGTCTTATATATGATCTGGAGCTAAATCCTACCAAAAAAAAAGATATACATTTTGTAAAGCTACAAGAGAGAGCACAGCCTGTCCCATATAGGTTTTATGCAGCAACTGTAAAGTATCGCGAAATACAAAATGTGTGTAATGTACAACACGTATAGCTGCTGTAGAGGGGAGGGCACGGTTCAAGGAACCCTATGTTCCACAGCAGGTGATTTATTTCTGGAAAAAGGACCTTTCTGTAAGAGACAGACAGTAAATTAATGAATAATAGAGAAACGCATTTCTGGCAGATGCTCAAAATCTATGATTAGCCCACTGGAACCAGAGGAATTTTGTCTGCGGGTTTTCTTGAAGTCTTGGGCCTGTTCAAATATCCACAAACACATCTGAAACAAAATCCAGCTGCTGTTCCTGTTCTCAGCAAGAAGAATTATGGGACGATACCTTTAACTAAGCATCTGTCTAATATAGACCTTCTTGTATTGTTCTACCAATGACATAAATTGTAAATCCCAGGATGGAGTTGGGTGGAAATATGCTGCAAAAAAACAATATTAAAATACACAATCCTGATCACGCACCCTGCACCTTACTTTCCATTATACATGATTTGTGCGGCCAGGTCACGGGTATTTCAGCACACTAGACAATATAACAATTATTAGGCCAGTGATTTCTAAAATTGGTCTTGAGGCACCCTAACAGTCCAGTATATACATGCTCAAGCACAGGATACTTAGGCCCTTATTCTGGTTCACTCGCAAAGGCAAATTCCTTCTCAAATGGACAAAAACATGTGCATTGCAGGGGGGCAGATGTAATATGTGCAGAGAGAGTTAGATTTGGGTGAGTTATTTTGTTTCTGTGCAGGGAAAATATAGATCTCACTTTGAAGTAAAACTCCACCCAAATCTAATTCTCTCTGCACATTTTGCATCTGCCCCACCTGCAGAGCGCATGGTTGTGTCCATTTGACAAGGAAATTTCCTTTGCGAGTGACCAGAATAAGGGCCTTAATTAGTGCCTCAATCTGTTTGATTATTATAGCCGTGCGCAGCTTAATCCTAGACTGCTAGGGGCCCTAAAGACCATGTTTGGTCTTAGCGATTTCAACCTTGTACTTCAATATATGGAAATACTGTAAAGGAAAGAATGTTAAAATTTTTGCTAATGTGAAACTTATGGTGCCCATACACATGCAAACGGATGCAATGCGACATTGTATGGTGCCCAAGTGCTTTTTTCCAGCACCCAATGTCGCATTCCATCTGCGATGGCACATCGGGTGCTGGAAGAGAGTGGGCGGCGTTGTAGTGCAACACTGTGTAGGAGGGTTGACGGGCTGGGGTCAGCGGCGGTGGCTGAATTTGAATTTTTTTTTTATTTAAAACACTGGGCGGTCCTCTGATTTAGGCCTCACATTCAGGTGGCTGAAAGAGCTCTCCCTCACCCAATCAGAGGGCCGCCCAGTGTTTTAAATTGTTTTTTTTCTTCTTTCATGCTGCTGATGACCCACGCTCGCTAGCCCTCCTGCACAGCACTGCGCTACACCGATGCCCACTGCCAGCACTCCTGCCACCCACTTCCCGAACCTGCCACCCACCGCCTTTGCTCCTGCTGCCCACTGCCCGCTCATACAATTCGATAAATATTATCTGCAGCACATAATATCTATCAGCGCATCATTCAACCCGCACATCACGTTGGGTGACATTCAACATGCATACAGTCCTTCGATTAATAACAGGGATGCAGTCGAAATCAAAGGATTGGATGCACTATCGCCCTGGTGTATGGGCTCCATTAGGCATAAATTGACTAAGATTGGAGTCCAATTGAAGATATGATGTTGCCCATAGCAACCAATCAGATTCTATATCTTATTTATTTTGTACCTAATATAGGGGTTTATTCTAGTTCATTCTTTCTGGCAAAATCCTTCTTAGATGGACAAAACCATGTGTACTGCAGGGGGGCAGATGTAACATGTGCAGATAGAATTAGATTTGGGTGAGTTATTTTGTTTCTGTGCAGGGAAAATACTGACTGCTTTATTTTGCACTGCAATATAGATCTCACTTTGAAGAAAAACCCCACCCAAATCTAATTCCCTCTGCACAAGTTACATCTGCCCCACCCGCAGTGCACATGGTTTTGTCCATCTAAGAAGGATTTTGTCAGAAAGAATGAACTAGAATAACCCCCATAGTCTGATTTGTTGCTATAGGAAACATCCCATCTTTAATCTCATCTACTTCTAGAAGATAATAGATAGAATCTGATCGGTTGCTATGGGCAACATCCCATCTTAAATAGAACTCCCATCTTAGTAAATTTACCCCATAGATTCTAATGATCTATTAGAAGGTATTAGATAAAATGTGAATTGTGAATGGGAATCTTATTGGTTGCCGCGGACAACATCTCCGCTTCTAAGAACCAGAACTTTAGTTAATAAGTGTTGACACAGATGGAACACCTTGAAATTTACACACTTAGTTTATACTGACATTGTGAAATTCACACACATCAGTTTGCAAACTAAAAGTCCCTCTTCAGCTCGTGATAAATCAGCATCTGGACAATTTCAACTTATGTTCAAGAGAGAGTTATTGATTTAAACTTTGCAATGGAATGGACTGTCTACCTTTAGTGTGTAGTCTGGAGCCATCTAGTGGCAAAAGGATCAAATTGCAAAGGTGTTTGGGGCTTAGTCTCTTTATGTGAAAGCATGGATATATATACATGTATATACTGTATACAGAACTGAAGTACTTTATTCAAATTAAACATCATAGTGATAAACAACCAGCCAATCAGCTCCTACCTGTTATTTTTTAAACACAGCCTGTAATATGGCAGTTAGTAGCTAATTGGCTGGCTGTGTATCACTCTCCGTTTTATTACTATTTGAGCTTGATACTGTACATCTGGCCCACAATGAGAATCTCCATTCCTTCTGTAGTCTCAGTGCAAGTACGGACCAATATCGTGAATTTTAAAAAAATGAATACTTATAATACAGAGACCACGCTGATAATTTATGTACTATTAGTGGGAGGGGTTTGGCTGCAATTGGCCAATAAGAAGCCACTAATTGGCTGAGCCACTAGATAAACATACATCTACCTCAGCATTAGATCCTATGTATTATAAACAGATAAGAATAAGAAACCCAAAATATAGACTAATCCTTTAATTGACTAAACGATTTCACACTAACGATGAAACACGTAAAGAAAGGGGGGACATGATAGAAAACTTCAAATATATCAAGGGTTTTAACATAGTACAGGAGGGAAATTTTCTTCAAAGGAAAATAAGTAATAGAACACGAGGACATGCACTGAAACTGGAGGGAGGTAGGTTCAGGGGAAATGTTAGAAAAAATTACTTCACAGAAAGGGTAGTGGATAAGTGGAATAGCCTCCCATCAGAGGTGGTAGAGGCTAAGGGCGGGATGTATTAAAATACATCGCCGCCCATCGCGGCCCCCCCGCCGCGATGCCGCCGCATATGTACTAACATATGCGGCTGGCATCGCAAAGCGGTGACGGAGGCCCCCCGCGATACCTGGAATGTGGTGTGCGGGGGGTCTCCGTCACCTCTCTGCCCCCTTCTGCATCCCTCATGCCGGGGACAGCTAAGCAAGCTGTCCCCGGCGCCTCTTCCTCCCCCCTGCAGCCGGAAGGACTGCATCACTAGGGGGAGGAAGGTGTTACCTTCCGGGTCCAGGAGGACCTGGAACAGGTAAGAGAGGGAGGGGAGGGGGGGTCGGCGGGTTTTTCAGCGGAGGCGTCGGGCGGCGAAAAGAAGCCCATAGGCTTCTATAGGGTATCGCCACCCAAAGGTGGCGATACCCTACACTGCGGTGACGGTGCGGTCGGGTAATAGTACATAGGAAAATGCGGTAAAACGGGGGTTTTACCGCATTTTCCCTTTAATACATCTCGCCCTAAGACAGTAGAACAATTTAAACATGCTTGGGATAGGCATATGAATAACCTTACAAAGAAATAAGGATTAAAGGGGTTGAGATTACCTGAAGGATAAAAAAGGGGCAGACTAGATGGGCCAAATGGTTCTTATCTGCTGTCAAATTCTATGTGTATATTTAGTCATATGCAGGTATAAAAACTTACATAGCAAAATACATTTTATCAGGTGTATTATACTTGCCTACTTTTGAAAACTAGTTTCAGGGAGATTATAGTTGGCAATAGAATTTTGCACAGCGCTCCATTGAGGGGATGCTCCACCCAAAGGGCGTGTCTAGTTCCATATATGGAGAGATTGTGAAAAGAGATTGTGCACGTGGCACCTAGAAGCGTGGGTGTGTACTGCTACATCTGAGAGGAATCTTGTGAAATGACTTATATCCAAATGTAGATGATCCACAAAGCAGTTAGTAAGAGATACTATACTTGGTAAAGAGCTGGGAAATGGTGCTAATGATTCAATGTAAATGTATCTATTTCTCATTCCTTTTTTCCCCAAAAATGTAACAGTGTAATGTGGGCTAGGTGAAATGAGGGAGATTGCTAGACTAATGAGGGAAAGAGGGAGATTGCTGTTATTTCGGGAGTCAACTGTGAAATGTATCCAGTGCTTTGGATCCTAAGGAAATAATTCAGTGCGTGTGGCATTTCTGCACCGTTTACTTTACGTTACATTGTTGTTGCCGGTAAATAACCTCTTTGTGATGTAAAAAAAACCATACAGATTATATAAGAATGCCTATGGCTGCAATGTCTGCCTTTTTCCCACCGGTTTATTTAGGGTCGGATTTGTCATTATTTCGTTGTACTAACTGCCTCACAAATTGCTTTGGGACATCTGAAACCAGTTGTTGGTTTCCCAGGAAATAACGCTTTTAATGTATGTTTTTGAATGCTGCTATAAGATTTTTATGTGACAGATGGAAATTCATTAGTAATCCTCATTAGCGGCTCAGGCGGTTTTGTAGAATGTCAAGAAACTCCTATAAGAAGAAAAACCGAGGGAGATGTCAGACTGAAAATAATTAGTTTTCTCATCATATTTGGTAAGAGAAAAAAAAAAGGCTCTTGGCAGTGGCAAGCACAGATAGAATGACACACGGTATTTAATACACAATTTATAGTGAACATTTAATTAACTTCTTTAAACTAAAGCGAAAATGTAAAATCTTTGATGTTATTAAAAAATAACATAGTCTTGGGAATAGAAATGGAAACAGTATTTATCAGATTTTTGCTGGTTCATTCATCCCAAATCCACCGGCGTGATCTCTCGTACATAATTATCTGTAATGTGTAATTATTTACTAAGTGACACGGCTAAATCATTTTACTTAAAATGCCATTTTTAATCAATGAAAGGTCAAAACAATAAACTTATTTTGTACATTCTTTTTTTTAACTTCAGGCATCTTTTGTAGCAACATATACTGTATGAGCTGGGAATAATGGTGCAAAAATTGAGAGGTTTCCAAACTACATTCAGACAAAGAAGAAGAAAACATGACAAAATCATGTGCATGCCACCTAATAGAACCCATTGCACAGGGCCTGACCCGAGGCATAGGTAGGGTAACTTGGGTGGAGCGTGGGCCGAGGAAGTTGAGAGCGCACCACCACCCCCATTTCGCTGCACTGGAAGACAGGAGCCAGGAGATGCTGATGGGGGGAAACTGACCCCACAGGAGTGCACAGTCTCTGTCTGCATGGAATCTGCAGATAGAAACCCTGTGCCCCTCCCTGTGCATTGCAGCGCATGTGCAAACGCTGGGTGCGAGCGGGCACGGTGAACTAATTCGCCATCCTGTTCACACCTAGAAGTGCAGGAGGAGGGCGGCAGTGCCAGGCTGAGCCCATGGGAATGCCCAACTCTGGGCATTCCCATGGAAATTAGGCAGGGACACGGGTGCCAGGGGCAGGCAGCTGACGTCATATATGGAGCGATTGTGAACGTGGCACCTAGAAGCGTGGGTGTGCACTGCTACACCTGAGAGGAATCTTTTAAAATGACTTCTATACAAATGTAGATGAGCCCCAAAGCAGCTACTGAGAGCTACTATACTTGGTAAAGTGCTGGGAAATGTGCTGATGATTCAATGTAAATGTATCTATCTCTCATTCCTTTTTCCCAAAAATGTAACAGTGTAATGTGGGTTATGTGACATGAGGGAGATTGGTAGACTAATGAGAGGGAGATGGCTGCTATTTCAGGGAGTCTCCTGCATAATGCAGGAGGGGATGCAACTATGATGTAACAGTGTAATGTGGGCTAGGTGAAATGAGGGAGATTGCTAGACTAATGAGGGAGAGAGGGAGATTGCTGCTATTTCAGGGAGTCTCCTGCATGACGAAGGAGGGTAGGCAGCTATGCCCCAGAAGCCACTGCCAGGACTGGGGGGGGAGCACAAAACTCTGGACGGGATGCACTAAAGTGGGTTTTTAAAGCATTCTCATATGCGCTAAAGCCCCTAAAGGTACTGCTGCGGAGGTTATCGGCAGAAAAACCTGCCGATACCCTATAGAATCATATGGGCTTCTCTCCACAGTGCTGTGTGAGGGATCTCTCACTAATCCCTCCCAGCATGCCCTGTGGCCGGCTCCATCAGTCTACACATGCGCAGAGGAAGTTGCATCGCAAGTAATGTCCTTTGCATTAATAATGGCATTGTCAGTGCATATGCGAATATTATGAATGCGGTAGCGAAGTGGTGCAGCGGATATTAGTGTATCCCGCCCTCGATCTTGTCTCCGGGTGACTAGAATGAACCTATGCCACCATACGGTGATGACCCCTTTCTACAGTAAAAAACTGATCAGTGCATGAAAAATCAACAGCATAAAAGACCAACAGTACTGTAATACTTATTTTTCAGTTTCATTCCTGTGTTTTCCCTTCACTGCTACTTAGTGCCAAGGGCATTCTATAGAAAAGAGGAAAGCAAAGAGATCCAGCATTTCGGAATTCCAGTGAACAATGGAAGTAATTAATATTACACACTGATGTGCCGTGCGTCCCCTGTAATGCTTCCATGTATTATTTGTTCTTAATTTGAGTGTCTTACATTTATTAGCCATGCATTTGATCAGCCCATAGAGGGACAGAATACTGACACATTACACCACATTTGCAGTATGTACAAGAAAATAAAATGTTTCTCTTGAATTTCCCAGTAAATGGCTTTTTCTAAGTGCTTGCCCTCTGGGCGCTGTTGTATTGTTTCTTTTAGTATAAATTGTGTTTGTAAACCTAGAAATGCAATGGGAAATGCTGGCGTGTCATAACCACGAAATAACATGTGCAGCGTGAGTTTTGGACTAGATCGCATTGCATCTAACCAAAACGCATGCGATATGCTAAAGCAGCGTGGGCGGGATACGGTCACCAGGTTGACAAGCATTAGGTCGGCACGCATGAAGGTCAACATGACTGAAGGTCAACACAAGCATTCGGTCGAAATGGGGAAGGTCGACATGGGGTTTTTCACTTATTTTGAGCTGACGTGCCACAGGCGGTATTTCATGCCCTACTATCCACTATGCGTATAGAGTGAATAAAATAGTGTGCCAAGTGTAGAGAGGCATTGTGCCCGAAACATGGCGAGCGCAGCGAGCCATGCGAGGGGACGCAGTGCTACGTTCCGATGTCAATGTAGACTGTGTTGACATTCAAATAAAAAAGTGAAAAAAACCCTCGTCGGCCTATCCCCATTCAACCTAGTGCTTGCAATCACCTAATGACCTATGTCAACCTTCAGTCATGTACTGTATACCTTCATGCACGTTGACCTTGTGATGTCGACCTAATGACTGTCGACCTAATGGTTGTCTATCCAATGATCCATACCCATGTGGGCACCTTAACAAGAAGAAGATAAAGAAGCAGGTACTGTACAGTAACTTGACCACTGGGGGGCATTGATCTATTTGAATCTACTGTATTACTTATGCAGTTTTGAATTCAGGTGAGAGCTAGAAAGGTACTCACTGCAGTGGTATAACAATAGCCCCTGAAGGCCCCGCGGTGGTTTGGAGGAGCGTAGTCAGTGTGGGTGTGGTGAGTCTGCGGGGGCTTTTGCTGCTCTTCTGCCGGGACGGTTGTGACTATTTCCCTTCCTAAGGTGAGGGCAGAAGTTGTTAGATGCCCTTACAGCATTTTCTATTTTGTCTGTAACTTAGGTTAGTGTATGTTATTGTCTTTTATTTCAGCTTCACTCACACACAAAGAATGAATAAAGAAGAGAAAAATTGATTAGGATTGTTTAAATTTAATTTGTTTTTAATGCGCAGCTTGTATAACGCTGCATGGAGGCCGAACAATCACACACCCACCTTTTGACAGTGTATACTATGGGTGCCCTACACACAAAGAATGAAGAAAGGCGAGAAAAACTGATTAGGATTTTTTGAATTTTATTTGTTTTTAATGCGCAGCTTGTATAACGCTTCTTGGAGGCCAACAATCACACACCCACCTTCTGACAGTGTATACTATGGGTGCACTACACACAAAGAATAAAGAAAGATGAGAAAAATGTATTAGGATTTTTTTTACTTTAATTCATTTAATTTGTTGTTACTGCGCAGCTTACAGCTGTGTGAAGGCCGAACAAATGCACCTTCTGACAGTATACTATGGGTGCAGTACACACAAACAATGGATAAAGGAGAGAAAAATTGATTTGGATTTTTTTACTTTTAATTATTTTTAATGCGCAGCTTGTATAATGCTGCATGGATGCAGAACAATCACACACGGAACTTGTGATGTATTATTGGGGTACAGTTATATACAGCAAAAAAATAAAGAACAGTGAAATGTATTTTTATTATATTGTATTTTTATTTTTTTTTATGGACGGGACTTGGATAACACTGCATGGACCGTGGAGGCAGAACAATAACACACTGAACTTGTTCTGCTTCTGACAGTAGTATATGGTGTATTGGATTGCAGTACAGCACACCACAGTGACCAAACACCACAATGAAAAAAAAATTAACAAAAGCTGACTGACAGCCTGCCTGTGTACTACTGTACCCCACTATACTGACTGTCAGCCTGCCTGTGTACTACTTTACCCCACTACACTGACTGCCTGCCTAACACATGACCAGTACAATTACAATATGATTAAGTATCTTTAATTATATATAATATTAATATAAATAACCCAGTACACAAACCCCTCTGCAGTTTGCACAGTACAAACCCCTCTGCACTGTACAAACCCCTCTGCTGAGTCTGCACTGCACTGACACAAACTCCTATGCACAGCACAAACCCATCTGTACTGCACAACACCCCTCTGCAATGCACAAACCCCTCAAGTCTGCACTGCACAACACCCCTCTGCACTGCACAACACCCCCTCTGCTGTCTGCACTGCACAACACCCCTCTGCACTGACTTAACCCCTCTGCGGCACAAACCCCTCTGCACTGCAAAACCCCTCTGTAGTCTGCACTGCACAACACCCCTCTGTCTGCACTGCACAGCACCCCTCTGCACTGACTGAACCCCTCTGCTGCACAACACCCCTCTGCAAAAGTCATGACACAAAACACCCCTCTAGCCTGCACAATGCCCAGAGTGACCCCACTGCTACGCAGAGCTGTGCACAGCAGGAAGTGTAACTGTAAAATGGCGCCGTATTCTCAGGACGCCGAGCTTTTATAGATTCGGCATCTCGCGAGCATCCAACGCCAGATTCCCGCGTTCGGGATGTTCAGAGATGTTCGGATTCCACGGAATTCGAATCGCTCATCTCCACTTATAAGCAATAATTATCCAGATACATTTTTGAGTAATTATGAATTGTAGTGTTCCTATTCCTCAATATTCCTCAATATTTCTGTTTCTCCATAGAATCCAGTTCTGATGAGTGATATACAGTAACCTAGAAACCTAGGCGCTCCCAACCTATCATCTTCATACAGAGAATTCATTCAGGTACTTTTCAGGGGGAACCATGAAATAGAATGATGGAAGAAGCTTTGATGAACCATAAGTAGAACAACTTCAAACACCTCTAACTCTTAGCAAACACATGAAAGTACAAAGCGAGCTGATATGGGGAAATTGCAGAGTCGCTGTTAATGAAGGGCTCCTGTATTCCACAATGTTTTTATGTTTGTAGCTCGAGGTCGGAAAAATTATGAAGGTCGGGGGAGAAAGGATTCATCTTCACTTAGATTGAAGTAGTTAAATAGCATTTTGGTATGTGAAAAATGGACAGAGATGAGCCCCATCACTGACACTGCAGGCGCATTAACACACCAATCGGCTGAGTCTGAAGGGAACGTAAGTGGTAAATCGGATGGATTTGCAGATTTCAGCATTCTGCGTGTGCCAGAGACAGAAATCACAGATTGAATACGGATTTATCTGTCCTGTGAAGGACTATACTGGGAAACGGGCTTTTCTGAGTGGTGACTCCTACTGATCTGTTCTATCCAGTAGGAGTGCCTGCTTTCATACTAAAATATACAATAGACCAGTGCCAATAGACCAGTCTAATGATAACAGTCAGGGCCGGATTAAAGGAGGGGCACAGGGGGTCAGTACCCCCGGGCCCCCCTTTATCTAGGCCGTGGTTGGCGTGCATTTATAATTTTTTTTTTTTAAGGTTTTGTGCATGGGAGTGGGGTAGTGCTGCAGCTTTATGGCAAACAGACACCTTAGTATCTGATTAGGGTGCCTGTATAGGGCCACTTTGCCAAGCTGCAACAAAAGAAGGGGTGTCACGCCCTGATATGTGAACAAACAAAAAAACAGATGGTAGTTGCGCTATACAATAAATCAGGTGTGCAAGAATGTTAGATTAAAAACATTTAGGGGGAAATTTACTAAAGGAAATTTGTAAAAAAATAGGTGTATTTGTATCCAGAAATACACTTATTTTTGACATTTACTATCCTGAAAATATTGCAATTTGTATTCGTATTGATAGCACATCACTACGAATACGAATTGCCGTATTTTCGGGATAGTAAATGTAAAAAATAAGTGTATTTCTGGATACAAATACACCTATTTTTTACAAATTTCCTTTAGTAAATTTCCCCCTTAATATTAGAACACTCTTTAAAAGGTATTGGCTAAATAGCTTAAAAAAGATTTATGTAAAATACATAGAATATGAAAGGGCTGCAATGAGTAGTATGCATTCATACTCATACTGAAATAACCCAGTACGAATGCATACTACTCATTGCAGCCCTTTCATATTCTATGTATTGTACATAAATCTTTTTTAAGCTATTTAGCCAATACCTTTTAAAGAGTGTTCTAATATTAAATGTTTTTAATCTAACATTCTTGCACACCTGATTTATTGTATAGTGCTGCAGCTTTGCCTATCTGCCAATGTGACAATAATCAATGGTGCTGAGCATTGGGAGCCAAGGCATACCATGCACAAGTGCAGTGCATTACTGGGAGTTGACTAAGTTCCATGAGACTTTGCACAAGAGGTCAGAGGTTGAGAGGTTTGTGCTGAGCTCTGATTGGTGGAGCTCATCATATGCTTCTCAGGCCCATGGAGGACACCAGCGGCCTCGTCATAGGAGGGTTTTTACTTAGTGGCAGCAGTGAGCCTGTCAGGGCTCCTACAGAGTAAGGTACAGAGGGACAAACACAGGCTTTTCATTTGGTATTTTATATATATATATATATATATATATATATATATTTTTTTTTTTTTATATATATATATACACATATATATATATATATGTTTATATTAATCCCCCCCCCTGCAGTTACCCATTGACCAAGTTTATACTAGAAACAAGAACCAGTAGGCGCCTCCTGTATATCAGTATAAATTTATTACACAATTAACAATCACTAAATAACACACATAGAATAAAATAAAATAAAGGATAAAAGGTATTGGATAAATTGTATGCATGCACTATTCAATTAAAAGAAGGGCATATCAATGCGTTAGCATAAATGTGTAACAAATAGTTACCAAGTCCTGGATTGGACCAAATGGGACAGTAGAAGCAGTCACTCCATGGGGGGTAATCTCAAATACAGTCTGTGTTGGTCGAATATTTTTTGTAATCCTCCCGGCAAGGGTAACTGCTGGAAAAAATGGAGTGGATCCCTCACAGCTGCAGGTGACCGTTTGGGGATGGTGCCTTGGTCGCTTGGCTGGAGGATTGACACTGTCTCACAAATCTACAGTGTGCAGTGCAGAGTGGGTGGGCACACTTGACCAGTATGCCTTGGCTTGGTGTGCAAGCTACAGTCTCCGGCGGGCGCAATTCCGTGTAGACTTGTGCTGCTGTAGGAAGCAGACTGGCTGATCACGGTCCTCCGTGTATCAGCGTCGGCAGGCGGAACACTCTGTGCTGCTTGTGAATGTCCGTGGGTTGGACCAGAGTGTACAAGGGGGATTTTTGCCAGGGGTATATGCTCCCAATCGACCCTTTGTGTCCTCAGTCTGCCAATAGTTAGGGGAAAGCTCCTCTTAAGACCGGTTTCGCCGCATACAGGCGGCTTTTTCAATTCAGGAATTGAAAAATCCCCCTTGTACACTCTGGTCCAACCCACGGACATTCACAAGCAGCACAGGGTGTTCCCCCTGCCGACGCTGATACACGGAGGACCGTGATCAGCCAGTCTGCTTCCTACAGCAGCACAAGTCTACAAGGAATTGCGCCCGCCGGAGACTGTGTACTTCTGCCTACAGTCGGCTTGCTGGCCGCTGCAGCAGCTGTAGCTTGCACACCAAGCCAAGGCATACTGGTCAAGTGTGCCCACCCACTCTGCACTACACACTGTAGATTTGTGAGACAGTGTCAATCCTCCAGCCAAGCGACCAAGGCACCATCCCCAAACGGTCACCTGCAGCTGTGAGGGATCCACTCAATTTTTTCCAGCATTTACCCTTGCCGGGAGGATTACAAAAAATATTCGACCAACACAGACTGTATTTGGGATTACCCCCCATGGAGTGACTGCTACTACTGTCCCATTTGGTCCAATCCAAGACTTGGTAACTATTTGTTACACATTTATGCTAACGCATTGATATGCCCTTCTTTTAATTGAATAGTGCATGCATGCAATTTATCCAATACCTTTTATCCTTTATTTTATTTTATTCTATGTGTGTTATTTAGTGATTGTTAATTGTGTAATAAATTTATACTGATATACAGGAGGCGCCTACTGGTTCTTGTTTCTGGTATCTCTTGTATTGAGGACGGCAACCCTCTCCCAGAAGGCAGCCACCTGTGTATAAGCACAATACACCATCCCTAGCGCTCAAGTTTTGCTCTATTTTCTACCAGGTTTATACTGCCTTTACTCTGTGTTTTGACAGTGTAATATTCTAGGGGTTCTATTGAAGATTCTACTTCTTATTTATTTAGCACCTTGTAGAAGGTTATAGATTAGGGTTACCACCTGTCCGGGATTACTCCGTACAGTCCGGTAATTGAGACCGGCATCCGGAGTCCGGACGGGTGGCTGACCCGGACTATACAATGTCCGGGAATGCTTCCCCGCCCACCCCCCTGTCAGTGTGCGTCCATGTGTGGTACCCGGCAGCGGGTCCCACTGCCCGAGGCATGTAACATTGACCCCACCCCGGAGAGGGGGTGGATGTCCCTTGCCACCGCTGCAGGCATCAGGGGAGGAAAGGCAGGACTCACCCAAGAGATTGACTGCGGGGAGGACGGCCGTGATTGGTGGGCAGCACGGCGCATAGAGAGGCCGGAAGGAAGGGAGGTCAGAGGTCGCCGGGAGGCACGAGGAGCGTGTGAAGAGAGCTGCCGGGCGTCAGGGGAGCAGCCGAAGGCGATCCCAGCGTCTGCGGCTCTGGACTGCGCGGACCCGGCACGAGAGCCCCAGGGCGGGCTGCCGAGCGCCGAGACAGGGAAGAACAGCCTCCCAGCACCCGGTCCCGAGGAGGAGTGTGAGAGGTCAGGGCTTGGCGCATGGAGACGGGCGGCACGCGAAGCCAGGCAGAGAAAGGGTCCCAAGCACAAAAGGAGAAGACTACTCCAGGCTACAACCCGGGAGCCAGCGTGTGTCTCCGACACCTTCCCGGCCAGCCTGACAAACCAGGCGGCGGCTTGTGACGGCGGCACCGCACAGCCAGTGTGCCCTGGCAGGGAGAAGCGATGTCTCCACTATAGAAGCACCCATAATAACCGTGAGTTAGGTCCTAGTGACCACAATGGAGGTAGCTGCAGCAGCAGGAGGGTTGAGACCCCACCAGGGAAAAGCCACATGTCGTGGCAAGAGAGCGAGGGGTTGGCAGGAGAACTGCAGGGTACTTCAGGCAGTCACCCCTGTGTACTAGAGGTGCTGTAGGAGCCTCAGGAGCAGCAAGGCTCCATAGTTACTACAACTGATAGAGGGTTTACCTTGCTCAGGACATGTAATAGTCACCGTTTGCGAACAGTGCAGCTGGTGATAGATACAAGATAATATTGATTGGATGTACCCCCTGTGTCTTTCTGTACCTTAAGTGCTCATTATGTTCTTCAAGACCAAACTATAAGTAGAAGCAAGATGTAACTAAGATCAGGAAGCACCACTAATGGGTTGTGTTACAATTGCGTAACCGCAGCTGCGGTATGGGCCGTGCTGTCATTTAGGACTGCAATTGTTTTGTGGTTTTGAAGTTCAAATAGTCGAACTACTTTAACTTTAAAACAATTCTGTGTAGTTTAGCACACCACCCTGGCTATTGATCCGTAGGAAGGTCAGGCAACTACACCACCCTGGCTATTGATACGTAGGAAGGCCAGGCAATTCCACCACATGGGCTACTTATCCGTAGGAAGGCCAATTGCCAGTTTTCATTAAGTCCTGTGCACGGGCCGGGCCCTAGACCCGCATCCGGGACAAGTTTATATATAGCGGCACCATTTGGTCTCATTGTGTTGTATCTTGTATGTGCGCTTAATTGTCCCTGTAATATTGCAAAGGTAAATAGGGTGTCAGCCTATCAGGTTTCTGTTGGTAAAGATTTATACTAGTAGTAGCGCGAGGAGTGAATTGTGTACCGTACGTAGCCGAAAAACAAGACACTAAAGTTCGTAGTGGTTTTCACAGTTATCAATTGTAAAGAAATAAAACCTAACCCGTTAAACCACAACCGTCTCTTCAAGTCTTGTCCCCATTAAGTACCGTCCCATCTCCCCGGAAAAAAACGGACCGTGCATACCACACATGTGCACACCACCCGCCCGCTCACGGCTCCCCCGCTGTGCACTGTCCGGGACTCGAGAGACGTGCTGTGCTGCTATGCAATAATCATATATCCCGCTGGACCATTAGCCAATGGGCGCTTGCAGTCCAGCAGCCAATCAACTGGTGGCTGCTGGACCGCGAGCGCTCATTGGCTAGTGGTCCAGCAGTGGGAGATATGAATATTACATAGCAGCACAGCACGTCTCTCTCCCGTACATAGCGGGGGAGCCGTGAGCAGGCGGGCGGTGCGCACATGGACGCACACTGACAGGGGGGAGGGGTCGTCGGTGTGTCAGCACAGGCAGGAGGGGGGGTTTGCACACGGACGCACACTGGGAGGAGGTGGGGGGGTGAGGTGAGTGGGCCGGCTAACCATCGGCTGGCTAAGTAGGGTGTACTCCCACCCACTCTCCCACCCTCCTGCACTCACCCAGCCACCCTCCCACCCCACTGCAGATACCCTCCCACCCTACTGCTCCCACCCTCCCTCCCTGCTGCACACTACTGGCGGTGAATTGAATTGCAAATAGCGGCGGGGAGCCAGGAGTGGGCCACTGCACAGTTCTGTCCCCCTTGGCAACGAGCAAATTCAGTGCACCTTGTCATCGAGCATGAAGCCCCTTGGCATCGAGCATGAAGCCTCTGGCATTGAGCATGTAGGTAAGTGGCACTTATGTGTCAAATGTGTATGGTGTGTTATATAGAGAGGGAAATTTACTAATATGGATTCGTATTTTAAAGTAGAAAAAAGTCGTATTCGTAATGATAAAATCGTGAAATTATGTCGTATTCGTGAAATGGTCAATTATCAAGTGCAAAAATCGTATAATCGTGAAATGTGTTTTGTCGTAATCCTGTCGTATTGAGGTCGTAGTCGTATTTGCAAATACGACTACGCATGTCTACGAAAAGACTACACCATCGAAAGAATACGCCTGTTTTTTCAATGTGCTATGCGTATTCTCAAATGTACTTAAAAGTCGTATTCGTGAATGCGTAAAGTCGTATGCGTGAAGTTGTAATATTCGTGTTTGGAATCGTATTTCAAAATAGACCTGCCTTAGGAAGGTCTATTTTGAAGTATGTTTGTTCAGCACCAATGGGACACATCTGTTATCATTAGCTTAATAACTCACACACATTTCTAATGAATAATTGGTGCCTTATAAAAGCCTCAACAACACCTACAAACACTACCTGACTCTGACCATGGCAGACTTTTATATGTATACTACTGCTTCAGTGTGGGCTTGCAGAGCGCTAATGTCTTGGCAGTGCCAGCGCAGAAGACGCGGGCATCATGAAATTGAGCATGTTCAGCAGTTTCAGCAGGTATCCCAGAGGCTGCGTAGGCCCCGTTTATTTAGGCCGCGTTTACGTTTTGACGCATTGCCGGATGATGTCGTTATACAGATGTTCCGGCTTAATCGTTCAAACATTCTCCGTCTGTATGGCCTCATTAGACTGGAGCTAGATCCTGTGACAGGACGCTCTTGCGCTGTCTCAGGCCTGCATAAACTGCTGGCTGTGTTGTACTTTCTTGCGTCTGGCAGTTTTCAGCATGTCACTGGTCATGGCATTGGAATATCTCAGTCCACACTGTCCAGGTACCTGACCCAGGTGCTTCAAGCCCTTCAGCCACATATAGATGCCTCAATCTGCTTCCCAAGCCAGGAGACAGAGTGGCATGATGTTAGGGTAGCATTCCATCGGATTGCACGCATGCCAAATGTGCTTGGTGCAATTGACTGCACCCACATTCAGCTGAGACCACCTCGGGATACTGCCCGTTCCTATTACAATCGTCATGGAAGCACAAGTACCAACGTGCAGGTGGTCTGTGATGCCAATCTTAAGATCATGAGTGTGTTTGCAGGCTACCCTGGCTCATGTCATGACTCCTATATCCTCGCCCAGTCAGTCCTCTTTGATGAATTTCAAGCCGGATTAATGCCAGAGGGCTGGCTGCTGGGTGAGTGAAAATCTCCTCATCATTTTCAGTCTCAAATGTGTCTACAATATCAGTTGTTTGCCTCTATACATGTCCTAATGTGTGTTTGCTCCCAAACATTTACTCACGTGTTGCTCTTGTGTTTATATTACTGTTTTGCAGGGGATAGGGGGTTCCCCTGTTTATCCTGGCTCCTGACTCCACTGTCTTCCCCCCTTTCTGAATCAGATCACAATTTTCAACGTGCACATAAGGCCACCAGATGTGTGATAGAGAGATGTTTCGGAGTGTTAAAATCTCGCTTCCGCTGTCTGGACAAGTCTGGTGGTTTGTTGCTGTACAGCCCCGAAAAGGTTTCGAAAATTGTGATGGCTTGCTGTTTTCTTCACAACCTCTGTCTGGATCAAGATCTACCAGTCATTGAGGGCGGAGAAGACAGCGAGGCTGATTTGGAGAATGATACATCTGGTGATAGATGGAGCTCAGTGTCTGGGCGGCAGATTCGGCAGGAACTGATTGAGGCATACTTTAGTGGTGAGTATCTATGTTATGTGTTGTTCATACCGTCCATGCTATATGGCTGTGGTCTTGCTACATGTGTCTGGGTGTCTGCCACTTAAATGTACCATCACCTGTGCACCATTATGAATTTGTAGGTAACCATTGTACGGTTGTGACGGCTAAAGGTGCCCATACACGTTACAATTATTGTATACAATATGGCATCTCATCGCATCTCGGTTTTGCAATGAGTTCAGATGAGATGAGATCTAGTACAAAAAGTACGTGTAGCACATACTTTTTGTACTAGATCTCATCTCATTGCCAAACCAATATGCTATGAGAAGTGATATTGTATACAATATTGTATACAATAATTGTAACGTGTATAGGCACCTTAAGTCTGCTGTCCCTTGGATACAATGCTTAACATGATTGCATTAACTGGTTTTGCATTAAAAATGGTCAAAATGAAAAAAAGGCTACATTCATCTTAATTGTAAAATTGACTACCATAACTTTACACATTTGCCTTTGTAGGCTGAATGTGTGTGCAATATGCACACATGTGTGTGGGCCTTGAACACCTGTGCGGTCTTGTACCTGGATGTCTGGGGTTGGTCTGTCGATGGTCTGTAAGTGTTTTAGTTATTTTTATAATTTGTGGTCGAGTTAGTAAAATGTTTGGGATTGTGCACTTATAATTGGTGTACAAATTTTACACTGAAAACCTGTTTCTCTCATGCAGCCACCAGCCCTTCCTCATACACCTTTCTCAGGTGGTGTTGTTGTGTGTGCTGCCCTTGCCATGGTTGATGTGTGTCTAAGTTGCCCCTTTTGCCAATCTGCATGGTGAGTCTCATGGGTTTACAAGGTCTTCAAGATGTCAATCATCTATGTGAATGGTTTAGGGAATGTGTTAGTGCAGGGGGTTTTGCAAGGGTCACATGATAGGCAAAATGTTGCGACCCTTATGTGTGTGTAAAGCTATGAAGTATGCAGCATGTAACACCAACCTGTGTTTTCTGCTCTCAAACAGTGCTGCTGGTACAGATGTGTGTGGACAATGCACAGATACTTCATTGTGTGGTTGATATTGAGATGTATTGGCTGCCTCTGTACTGTGTGTAAGTAAGTGGTCCCTCTCTTTATAGGTGTATGTATGTGTTGTCCAAGTTGCCTAATCATATATTTCTTTGCAGATCTGTGATGTTCACCAATGCTGGAGTTGGACTAATCAATCACCATATACTTCCTATTTTGGACCACATTCTACATTTTCAATATTCTGTACTGTGCGTGTGTGGCCTGTGTATTTTGCCTGTCACATAACTCCGTTCTGTGAGGTAGACATTTAAACCCACTTACCACAGGTGTGTTTTTGCTTTGAAAGTGACATTCTAATAGCATCAGTGCTGTGTTGTTGCATCAATGGAAAGTGACGACACAAATGTGTTGTTCAAACATAACTTTAATAAGCACATCAGTGGCAACATAACATCATTGCCTTGGACACAGTTGTATGAAGCAATATTCATTTACCCCCACGCTTTGACGCCCTAGACCCCTTTGCAGGTTGTGTGTCTTTTTGCGTGTGTCTGGTTGTGCGGCGTGTGGGGGATGGGAGTGGTGTTGTTTGACCCGTGCCACTGCTGCTCTGGGAGGCTGGGCTGTGTGCGGCTGCCAGCAGATTGCGTTCCTTAAATGACACTGAAATATCTTCCAACAGCCTGCTGTGTGTACTCTGCTGCTGGATAAGGGATTCCATAATTGTTAGCATGCGATTTTGGAAGGTGAGATTTTCTACACGCATCTCTGTCATGCACTTTAAAAGGGTCCGGTTGTCCTTGTGCAGGAGAGTGAGGGTTTTCCCAATTCGCGAAATCTCCAAATGGATTTTGTCCATGTTCTGGGCTTGTCGCTGCAATGCGGCTTCGCCGCGCTCTTGTTGTGCTGCCCAGGATGATGTGAATTCCGCACCTGGACCACAAGCTTCCTGTGGTGGACATATTGGCAATTGTGGCCGCTGTTGAATTTGTCTGGGTGGAGCTGATGGGTTTGTGTCGCTGAAATGGGCCAAGTAGTCATCCTCCTGTTCTGCTGCTGCAGGTGCATTGTCCTCTGGTATCTCCACACCTGTTATAATGAAAGGTTATGATGAATATTTTGTCATACTACATTTATGCTATCACACTAACATTGCCTTATTGAATAATTTGACACAACGAATTAGTTTTGCAAGTGAGAACTTCTGTTAGATATGTGACAATGTAAAGTGACCATATGATGTAAATAAAAACATATATCCTAAGCATTATGTTATTCTTGCTCAGTCATCTTTTCCTGAAATGAACATGCCTATATGGGTATTATACTTTCATACCAATGATAACAATGACAGTATGGACACTGTAGAGGCTGCTGAACATTATTGTGTGTGTGCTTGTTGGAAGCGTTGGTATGGTTGCAAACACTCGATGTGCGTTAGCTTAGAAATGCATCTAACCTGACAAATGTTCATACAACTATAACCATTTGTTGAACATAATTGGCACTATACCAGGCATCCTCAAACTATGGCCCTCCAGCTGTTGTGACACTACACATCCCAGCGTGACTTGGCCAAGTTTTAGCATGTGGTAGTACCCAAACTCTGGCAGCCCATGATGGGACTTGTACTTTCACAACAGCTGGAGGGCCAAATTTAGAGGATGGCTGCACTATACCATGTGTTTGTTAACTGCTGTATGTGCACATTAACATAGTACTGTGATTCCTGGTCAATTCCCCTGTGTAATGACTAATAAGGCTGGAGCCTAATAAATGCAGCTAATGCAATCACACAATCATTATTGGTGCTGTCACCATGAAAGGCTTAACTCTTCCACAGCCGCAATACTGTTTGCTAACCACATGTAATGGAATGCGAAATATAGCTTTAAGGTGTTAAAGGTTACTGGCAAATAATGTGTGTTGCCTAATTGCAAGCAGCTTCACTCTAATGTAGAGTATGTGATGTAAACTGAAACATTGGTGTCAGCTGCTGCACTGATGATGTGCCCAAAAAAGGTTGTGTTCATTAGTTGCATCTCCACATTAATTAGTTTGATTGTGTGGGAAGTGTGTTAGTGAAATTGGCATGGAAATGTTTGCAGTCCAACACACCCAAACCATTAACAAAGATGATGAGTGAGTTAGGTAAGTAATTTTATGAGTTAGATGTTTATTTTGGTTAGGCCCACAATCCACTTATTCTGGTTGTAAGAAGGACACACTCAGGCTCACGGATGGTGTGGCTTTGAAATATGCCATAGTGTAAACTAATTTCCATCTGACCTCTGTTCTGCTGGGCAGACATCACACCAACTTCCAATCAACCAGCCATCTGGTTGTTTGGATTGTTTAAAAGGTGGTACTGGATGGGAGCGAATGTTTTTGTTACTGTGGTTTTAATGTGGGCTACATCTTAACAACAACAAAAACTGACATGCAAACATGGTACTGTAGTTGAATCGGTTACATTTAATGATTTTGTCAGCTTAATTTAGAGCAATATCATGGGTTTTAAAACTCTTTTCAGATTGGACTTTGCACCCATCCAGTACCAGGTTTTTATTTTTCCCCAAACAACTACTTGTTTGGAGGGAAGTTGGTCTGATGTGTGTCTTGCATTAGGCGTTTGTTCAGACTAATCTAGTATCCCAAATTTCATGTCCGTGTCAATGTACATTTGCACAACATACAGCGCTTTTTAATTTCTGTGTGTGTGGTGGATCAGTGTTATTTGGGGTAGATTAGCCCTACTAAACAAACTCACCACACACAAAATAACATTAGCAACTACAGGAGTGTGCTAATTATTGCCTCATTGACACATCGATTGAACTCTGATTAACCACACCTGTGCTGATGAGCATGAGCAGATATTTTGCACATAAGCACAGGTGTAAACTTACATTTATCTACACTACAGGGATGAGGGTGTCCATTGCACCTGGTTATGGTCATGGTGTGTGTTATGTGTCACATGATCATAACTTACGTTTGTCTGTTTGTTGCTGCTGAGTGGTGTGGCGTTGTGGGGTAAGCACAGGTGGTAGAATCACCATTGGTCCAAGTGGTTGGGAAGTTACTGTTTGAGAATCTTGTGCTGAAAAAACAGAGATAAATGACAAGTGTCAACAATGGAAATTAAACCTTCAAGGTTCATGGCAATACTGTGCACACAAATTTCACAATGACACATTGTGGTACACCTGATGTGGATCACAGACACATGACACCAGCATGCTTTGCACCAATAGTCAAATAAATGCAGGATCAAATGTAGATGATGAACATCCTGGAAATTGCTTTACTCAAAACCAGACAATAGAATGTGGGAAAAATTTACCTATATCAAGGTCATCATCAGTGGCTTGAGGGGCCACCGAGACCGTTGCTGTAGGGGCTGACTGGCGCACACTCGCTGGACCAGCAGAAGGGCTTGGCGCTGCAGATAACACAACAATATATAAGCACAGTACCAACAACACTTCAGTCAACAAAGGTACATATCTGGAAACATATATAGCCGTTGGAAAAAACCTACATGGGAACATTTATGTACATACTGCAACCAATATACTGGTACTAAGATTTGTACACCAAAAACCACAAAACCATTCATTATTGGCCATGGCAAAAAATGAGAGAGAAAGAGAGTGTGAGAGTGAGAGAGTGAGAGAGAGAGAGAGAGACACACCAAATTACACCAAAAAAAAAAAATAAACATACATTGAAAAATAGGATTACCCATTTCGATCTCGAAAAAGTCCCCAAGGGGAACATTGTACACACTGGAGAGTGGTGTGGCATGGCTCCTTGTGTGGACATAGGCCGGTGCAGGACGTATTACTGTATGGAGATAGGAACATAAAATATTATTCCCACAACACCATACAGATACACACACACACACAGGCAAAGATGAGGATAAATTGTAACACACCTCTCCCAGCATCCGATACATCCCCTTGGCCATGGTCAATTGTGAATGAGCCTGTTGTCCTGTGTGCCCTTGAGGGGTCAGTGTGCGTTGCAGGACGGGGTGCTGTATGGATGTGTAAAGGGAGACATTCAAAATGTAAGCCAAACAGAGAGAATGGGAAACACATACAGACAGAGTTTATGCTGCAGCTGACGCTGTGAAGACATATTAACCTCTCCCGACATCAGAATGGCCATGGGCAGGGTCAGTGGATGATGCTGCTGATGACCTGTGTGGCCTTGATGGGACAGTGTGTGCTGCTGTGCGCAATGCTGTATGGTAGAGAGAAGTGAGTATTAAATTGACGAAACCATAGAGAGAGAGAGAGAGAGTGAGAGACAGAGAGAGAGAGAGAGAGAGAGATAGAGAGAGAGAGAGAGAGCCATACAGAAAGAAAGAGTACATGGTGTGTTTGTATTAGTGGTAGAACACATACCAGTCTCCACATCAAACAACCCGCCTTGCCCTTGCTCAGTGGAGGATGCTGCAGATGTCCTGCGTGACTGTGCCGGAACCGACCGTGATGGTACCTTGGATGCTGTATGGAGAAGACACAACAAAGGAAACTTAGCCAACACTACTAAGAGAGAGAGAGAGAGAGAGAGAGAGAGAGAGAGAGAGAGAGAGAGAGAGAGAGAGAAGTGTGCATAATGAGTAATTTGCCACAAACAATATCAATCAAAAGGACACAGACAATCTCTGCATGGCTGTAATGTGCACACCACAGTCTCAGTCACAGCTGCAGAGGGCCTTCCTGTTGGTCAATCCCCATGGTGTCACTTAGGCGCTTCTATGATTGTGGACTCATATAATATTTTGATGACGCACTTTATAACAATACACACCTGTGTCATCATCTGATAATTGCACATCTTGCAATGCAACTGAACCACAGTGTGCCTTTTGAAGTCTTGCAGCATGACGACTAGACACACCAGTAGTGTGGGGACCACGATGGTGTTGCTTTTGGCTAGACCCATGTTTGTGTCCGGACACAGAAGATCCAGAGGGGGATGAGGTGCGGTCTTTTTTAGCACGGGCAGCTGTGATTACATGCACAAAGAACAACAAATAACAACAACAAAATAATACAACAACAACACACACTATACATGTCCCCATTACAAGCCCTTACAAACACATGTCAACATAGTGGTTGTGTTGACGGAATGTGTCCATACAAAATTACTGCCAATCAGAAAAAACATGTGCGCCATGTATCATGTGACCTGCACAATTACACTAATTATTGAGGGTGCCTCATTGCTGATTAAACTATGTCAGCTAAATAACTCTGCACAGAACAATACACAGCAATATGAATCCCTTCCCCAAAAGTTATACTCACCAGCATGACGGGCATCAGAATCAATGACACCTGGTGGACTGATGACTACCTTGGGTATCAGAGTCGCCATTGCCCGCTCATAGGGCTTCCACTCAATGTGGGAGGGCACATTGGCCCCATACTTGCGCTCATGTTTCTCTGCCTTGGTCATCTTAGCCTTTACACGGCGGCGAATGTCATAGAAGCGCTTCTTACAGCTGGCAAAGTCACGCTGAATAGACCCGTGGGCATTGACCACTTCTACTACAGTCCTCCATATAGCTGCCTTTCGTCCAGCAGAAACTGCTTGCAGAAACAGGGGTGCCTTGTATTTCATTATAGTGTTCACAAGGGCACTGCTTTCAGCAGCCGTGAACATAGGCATCTTCTTGCCAGGGTTTTTGTTGCCCTTTTTTGAGGCAGCAGGGGTGGCAGCAGACACATCATCATCATCATCCTCATCATCACCCACACCTTCCTCTGGCATATATTCCTCCTCCTCCTCCTCAAGCAAATCATCACCCACCAACACCTCCTCTACCTCACCCAAATCCATGAAGCTATCCCCACTCTCAGACATTTCCCCCTAAATTCAAAAGGCAAACACACAGAAATATAAACACAAACAACACTAAACACACTCCAGCTCCTTCACTCTAACACAACACACACACACACACACACACACACAAATATAGACACAACAGCCACTTAAACCAAAAAAAATAAAAAACAAACTTTGACAATACAAAGACAAACAATAACACAAGACACCTTTCAGCAACAATACACAGTCAGAATTCACACTGATCAAAATACTCACCACACCTAACAAGCCACCTCTGCTCCTCTCTCCACACTCCAACCTACACCCACAAGCATTAGTGGGTCAAACAGGACTTATATAGGCCTGTGTGAGCCCTCCCATGTGTAAACACAAGACACCAATCACAGGTCAGCTTCCGTTTACGTCTTCACGTATGTTAAACTGTTTACGACTTTTCGTAATGTAATCTACGAAAAATCGTAAAATAACTAAGGTTTCAAACAAAACTTGTTACGACATTCGTATTTCAATGTACGAATTTCACGGACGATTTTTACGTACGTAAAACAGCATACGAATGGCTACGACATCGGAAAATACGACTTTTCAAAATAAAACATCTTTGTACATTCCATTCCGGAATACGAATACGTCTACGAAAACAGCGTGCGTACACATTCGTAACACCTCGACATACAAATACGAATACGAATTTTAATACGAATCCATATTAGTACATTTCCCTCAGTATGTCATGGGCATTACGGAGTGTTATATAGTATGTCATGGGCATTGCGGAGTGTTATATAGTATGTCATGGGCATTGCGGTGTGTTATATAGTATGTCATGGGCATTGCGGAGTGTTATATAGTATGTCATGGGCATTGCGGAGTGTTATATAGTATGTCATGGGCATTGCGGTGTGTTATATAGTATGTCATGGGCATTGCGGAGTGTTATATAGTATGTCATGGGCATCATGTGTGGGCTTATGTGTAATCGGAATTACAAAGTTCACTAAAATGTGAAATAGGCATTACGGTGTGTGGCATAACATGTAATGGCCATTATGGCATGTGGTATACTATATAATGGGTGTGCGGTGTGTTGGCATTATGTTGAAAATTTTGGCACGCGCCTTCGGCTCGCACTGTCCATATTGTCCCTCGTTTGCAAAAAATTTGTTGAATCCTGGCATAATGTGTAATGGCCATTGCGGTAAATGCATAACAAGTAATTGGCATCACGATGTGTGGCATAACTTGTAATGTCCATTAATGTGTGTGATATAACATGTAACTGGCATTATGGTATGCAAAATCAAGAATGAAATTGAAGCAAAGGTTTAAAAAAATCAACATAAGGCGGGGCTGGGGCGGGTCAGTGGGTGTGTCAAGGGGTGGGCCATTGTCCGGGAATCTCTCAACAAAAAGGTGGTCACCCTACTATAGATGGAATCTGATTGGTTGCTATGGGCAACATCCCATCTTCAATAGGACTCCCATCTTAGTAGATTTACCCCTTATTGTCTACATTCTATATAATGGCATTCTATACCACAGCCAAGGTTTCAGTTCCAAAACTAGACAGACCCCTGGCTTCTGGTGCGTATGCAAATCTGAAATGGCTACAAATGGTTGGTCCATAAAGTGGCCAACTCCATAAGTAATTGCGGAACTGACCTATGCTGTGACCTGTCCCCTCCTCGATGCGCAGCACAAGAGGCCCAGGCGCATTGTGTTCACTATGTAATTGTTGTAACTAGGTTACCATGTCACATACAATTAGAAAACAACTATATTTAAAATGTATGCTTCTCCTTCAGCATATATTCGACATTGTGTAATCATAATAACATTTCAAGTTGAGATAATTATTTGTATGAGCAACATATTACTGCTACCATCTGCAATGTAAATTAATGATGTGTATTTTCCATAGACAAGTTATCCCAGACTTACATGCATTATTTCATCCATCCATGATCTTTTTGCTGTGGGGATCATAGAAAATAATTGCAATGGCGTAAACAGAAGGGATTTAGCAGGAACCGACTCCAGGTCAGGAATTTTGCCCCAAAGCAGAGGTCCCTAAGAAGATCAGATGTGCATGAATTAAGGGCACAAAACAAATACAGTTTGATGCGAGTCTCCGGGGTGTATACAATGCGGCCGGCGAGGGGGTTTTTATGGCAAGGATGGTTTGTTTTCACAGAGGATCACCGAAAACAAGCCTTCCTCTGCGTTTAACCCCCTCGCCGGCCGCTCGCCCTATTCTACGTTCCAGGTTAATCCTCACCATCATAGGATGGCGCGGATTCCCACAAATGTTGAGGTTTGCGGCTAATGCAGAGAGCCCGCTGCATATAGCCGCGAGCCTCACCATTTTGACAGCCGCACACGTTGTTTCTGCCTCGCTTTTTAGAAATAGCGAGATGGAAACGGCGGGTGCAAGGGGTTAGTTGAATACTGAGGGCAGGCTATGACCCCTCTGAGTATGCCATGATCTGTAAAATGACTGACACATGGGAAAAAGTCAGTGTATCTGTAACTACGGATAAACCAATAGTAGTATTACTAATAATCTTATATTTAAAAACATATATATTTCGAAGATTAATTCTTAACAGAGGGCTACCCGAGGCCTTTAGCAAATTTATGTGGTGGTCTCCTAATACAGGGGCTGATGAAGAGTTGGCCACTATATACATTTTTTTACAAATTTTCGTTTAATTTGGACCTGCGTATGTGCAAATCTGGATATGTGATGTGAATCACGGGGCCTTAAACTCCATGGCAATGATTGACATGCTACTGACATTTGTGGGTGGAGAATGGAAGTGTCCCAAAAAACGGGGTCATATTTGTTCTTAGACACAGCATCACTGGAAGGCCCATACACACTAGATTTTCATTTCAAAAGATCTCTGAAAGGTATACCTTTCACCAAAGTAGTGCATACACACTGAGCTATTTTCCCAAAGAGCAAGAGATTTTCAGGAGGCGAAAGACTTTGCTGACTTTGCATAAAGACCCATACACACTGGGCGACTTTCACGTGAAAAACGATGCCCAGTGTGTACAGGGCAGCGATGAGCAGTGAGCGCTGCCATACCTGCCAACATTGGAGGAGATTGGGGTGGGACAGGATGCGTGCCTCAGGCACACGGCGACTTTTGAGGGGCATGGCCTGTTGAAAAAGGGGGCGTGTCATAAGGCCACTCCCCCGTTTCCCACTGCTGTGGGGGCATGTCCAGCAGCTCTGTAAGCTGCTGGCCAGCCCCCAGGCCCTCTGCCTGAAAGAATAGACGCTGTGCGCACAGCATCTATTCACGGACTACAGGGGGGACTCCCAACTGCCCCCCCTGCCACGGGACAATGCCAAAATACCAGGATGTTCCTGCGATAAGCGGGACAGTTGGGAGGTATGCGCTGCTCTGTGCTCCTGCATCATCTCTGCAGGCCGCAGCTCATCTGCTGGTATTACCATGGCATTCCCATGATAGCGATCATCAATGTCCATACACGCTGGGCAAAAACGCCCAGTGTGTATGGACCTTTAGTGACCTTGGTCTGCAGCTTTGTGTCTTTATGTGGTCATGAGAACTCCAGTAACCGAATATGTTATCACAATATCCTGTGTATCTCTTCCGAAACAGCTTTTCATCACACACACTTCCTATCCCCAGTTTATCAGTAATCTACACACCACCTGCTGTTTACCGTATAATATTATAGCTAAAGAGCTCAACCTTGCAAGAGACCTTACAGAAATATTCAACGCTTGAAGACTCTTCATAAGAAATAATGAGTCATTTATTCCCTGTCCTCAGGGTCCATGTAAGGTTTCCTACAAGTTGGCCCATGTGAAAATTTTACATGCGAATAAAATAAGATTAAAATTTGAAAGCAAGGTTGGTGGTTTGTAATAGGATGAAAGAAGAACCGGTTCATTGGTAGCCATTTCGAGTAGCCGAGCAAAACTGATCCGTATCGACACATCCAGGGAAAGAACTCTAGGGTCAAAATGTCAATATTTAACCTCGATTTTTAAACAAACAATACAATGTGCTGATCTAAATGAACAATTCGTCAGAAGCAGAGAACTTAATCTTCAAAATGGTACCTCATTTATCAATTTTGGTTAAGAATGAAGGGAGAAAAAGGTCACCAAAAATCACCTTCTAGAAATAATACACACACATTCCTCACTTAACGACCGGGTTCCATTCCTACGACTCGGTCGTTAAACGAATTGGTCATTAAACAAAAGTGTATAAAAATACATAAAAATTGCATGCTCCCTAAATTTGGGACAACTCTCACCCCAAGCATTTACGCACTTTAGAGAGGACCCCCATACCATTGAAGTCCTAACAGACCGGGACACCTCCAGAGTACCTACGGAGATTGTAGATTGGAGTACCATTTCCTAACAAGCACAGCCGCACTTTAGAGAGGATCCCCACAAGCCACTTCAGTCCTCCCAAAAGGACCGGGACACCTCCAGCAGCATACTGGGATTATACAAATTGGACTCCATACTTCATCCCTCTTCAATCATGCTGGGACTTTTGAGAGACCAGAGCAGGTTATACAATTTATTTTCCTTGGCAGGTCCACATATTATACCATTTTTTATTCAAAATTTGCTACACTGTGTTTTTTACTGCTGTTTTTTATTACATTTCATTATTAATAAATATGTATTGTACAATATATTATTTGTATCATTAAAAGAGTGCTGCATACCCCTCTTTTAGGTTGTTAAGTGAGGAATGTCTGTGTATGATATTATATTGTATTATTTCTTTACATGCACTCTGTAAGGTAATGTGGCCCCTTTTTGGAAAAATATACATAAAGAATAAAAGTAATACTACTACTAATAATAATAATAATAATAATAATATTTTATTATTATTATTATTATTATTATTATTAATTAAACATTAATGTAAATTAGCCAGGGGCATGATAGAAATGCTGCAGTGAAGGCATCTGGTCCTTGGGATTTTCACGATTTTTGTGCCTTATCAGGCTTGAGATCTCTTTGATAGAGTTTGCTGTTTCGTTGCTCTGCCATATCAAAAGAACATTTGGGAAAGTTAGCTTTCGTTAAAAAATTAATTGCTTTCTCTAATGCGGTCTTCTGAGTATTTGAATGTTGCTGAAGATTAGAGAAATCCATATAGTATTCTATTTTTTATATAAATATTTTTAGTCATGGGTATGATGGGAAGTATATTATTGCGAATTTTCAATTCACAATATAGAAGAGATAATTGTATCTGTCTCATTCTCCTTCCATATAATCATTAATGCAAATTATCATTTAATGGTTAGTTCAGAAATAATTAGGATAATTTGAATCTTTCAAACATTGCCAAATCTGAGAGTTTATGTTGCTGTTCCAAGTTTAGTCAACAACAGACCCTTTCATAGCTTTTTTTTAACCCTGTAGGCTTTGGTAAGAAGGTGGCCCCTAATGGAGCCTACACACAGGGCATTGTCTAAGCGACCTCACTAGAAAAAAGAGGCCCTGCGGGTCGCTGTCGCCTGGTGATTAAGATCCAGCTTGCTGGATAAATCTAGTTAATCGCCGGTCAGGGCCAGTGTTCTCACTGGAGAACACTGGTCCTATCAGATTGCTCAGCACACAGTGCTGACACATCGCTGTGTGCTGAGGGATCTGAACGATTTACTGTACATTGCTCAGATCTCTCACCAGCGTCGCCCCATGCGTAGGCCCCTTAAGTACTGTCTGAGGTTACAAGAACTACTGGGTTGTTCTCCAGCAACCACTTTTTGGCATTAAGATGTGCGGTCTGGGTTTGGCAGATACTGGGAGAATGTTACCTGACTGGCTGCATTATGCCAACTGTGAAGTTTCCAGTGAAGGCCAATATTAATGCTTCAGCATACATACACATTTTGGACAATGCGATGTTTCCAACTTGGTGGCAACAGTTTGGGGAAGGCCCTTTTCTATTCCAACATGATTGTGCCCCAGTGCACAAAGCAAGAACTAAAAAGAGTAAAGACATAGTGTGATGAGGTTGATGTGGAAGAATCCCTGACCTCAATCCCATCAAGCTCTTTTCGGATGAACTGCAACGAACCAGGCCTCCATATTCAACATCGGTGCCTGACTTCATAAATAAGGCACGTCCAAACTATGGCCCTCCAGCTGTTGTGAAACTACAAGTCCCATCATGCCTTGCCACAGTTTTGCTATTAGGGAATGCTAAAACTATGGCAAGGTATGCTGGGATGTGTAGTTTCACAACAGCTGGACGGCCATAGTTTGGAAATGACTGTCATGAATGCTCTACAGAATGAATGGGCACAATTTCCCACAAAAACACTCCAAAATCTTGTGGAAATCCTTCCAAGAAGAGCAGAAGCTGTTATAGCTGCAAAAGGGGACCAACTTCATATTAAAGTATCTGTATCTAAATACAATGTCATTACAGGTCCTCTTGGTGTAATTGTCAGACATCTGAAGACTTTTGTCCATATAGGGCCTGATTCTAATCGCATCACTCCCTCCACACGACGGAGTTAAAATCACATGCAGCGTGTGTCCGTGGTCTCTGAAACACTGCCATCTACTGGCCGAGTGTGAAACTACATATTTTTGCTCACACAAGCATGAGCACAGAAGGTAGCAGACTAGCTTTCAAAGCTTTTGCTTCGAGGGGCCTACTAGTATATATACACACCATTGAGATACTCGCATGACCAAAGTACATCACATAGGATATTAGGGGGATATTCAATACCCACCACTATTTCCAACGGGGGAAATAGCGGCGGGCGCCTGATCAATGCTGTCTTTCCCAAAAGCATTAAAGAAGCAGATCGACAGAACAGGCCTGACTATAAAAGCTGTCGGGCCCGTTTCTCGTCAATCCACAGGCATTTACGCGGTCGCGCTTCCTTTTCACCGACCGGCAGTGGTGACATTGAATCCCGCCAACCAATACACAGGTGAGCAAAATGCATATGCGCCAGGGTCACAGCTGTCGGGACGTACCAACAGTAGTGACCCGGGATTGAAAACTCCCTAAGACTGCTCATAGCAGATATAGGCCGATCCATATGGTTTTTTAATATTTGAAAGAGTCACATTAACTATTTTGGACCTTAAATCTTCACCGTAAGGTTACATTTACCTTTATAATCTATATTGAGGACGGGTAACGTCATAAGATTACAAGTGGTCGTCTTATTTGTATAGAGATCTGCTAGAAATAAATGATTCCAGGGTAATACAAAGCAACCACTGATGAAGTGAGTGCCGGACGCGGTCCCAATAGTCGGGATCCCGGCAGTCATTTACCCGACTGTTGAGTTTTCGGAATCATATATCTCTCTTATCCCAATAATTGTTATTGAGATTGAAATATTATATAAAATATATTTATTATATCTGGTATTGATATAATAACATATATATTTGACGTCTGCAATTATATTCTAATAGACCTTACAATACAATATGCAGAGTACTTGTCATAATTTGATTCCCCAAATATGAGAGTTCAAGACTTGTAATTTTAGCTCAGAAAGTCTGATATTTATTTACAGGCAAAACAAACCATTACAGAATACATTAACACAGTAATTTATGTATATGCTATTATATATATATATCTATATACGCCTCCTTGCTTATATTACATAAAATGACATTAAAACAATCGACAGTCCTAGACTGCTACAATACTGACATAAATGACATACTTATACCCATAAACGAACATTCATAACTACCATGTTTACTGTCAGACTCTCACTCCAGCCCATTCCTTGGTTCCTCTCGCTTCTGATGTCTTCTCTCACTGCATAGTGTGCGTGTCTGTGAGTGTCTGTGTGAGAGTGTCTGATCTATCTGTCTCTTTCCTTATATCACAAATTCAGTAATTGAAATTGCCTGTTCCCATGCAATAATGTTGGTTCCCAAGACTCAAGGTGTCATAAAATCTAGTCTTCCTTAAGGTTAATCAAGGATCTGTTTGCTCAGGCTGTGAACAAAAGGGTTGTTTCCCTGACCTGTCCTGTCATAAAACTTATATCCTGGGCACAGGGGGTTTTATGACTCCCAAACACATCCTGAAGTCAATTGTATGCACATCTGCCTTGACCCTCTCTATCAGGCATACAAAGTACTATATGGACTTAATTAATAAATATCGATTTATCTGGGGAGGGTAACAACACTCTATTTGCTTAACAGTATGCCTTAGACATTTTGTCTCCTAAATAAATTCAGTTGCATTTGATATGTTGCAAAGTGGTCCTTTATATTATTTAGTAAAACAAAAAGCTATACTACGATGTCTAAACATTAAACTCTGATATTCTAATTATTAAGCTATTCCTATTTTTATATACACATACATAATATATACTATGGTTAAAATCACATTACATTAATGATGGTATAAAACAATATCTATATGCCTATATGGTAACAGTCCCCCGCTTGTGACCATAAGAAATTATTTTGATTGGTCACACAGTAAATTACCATAATTGTTTCTTATATATTTCCAAACATTTCTTTTTCAAACTATCCTAAACATTAAATAACCATTGGTATGAAATATCCTTCATTTAATTAACCTATTTTACCCTATAATAACTAAATTTGACCAGGGACAGAGGTTATTTATATTCAGTATTCATGAGGAAAATATTTTCATTGCTACAGACAGTTATATGCCACGCCATGGCTTGCCTTGTAGATGTTGTTTGGTCGATGAGTGAGGACACTTTCCTTGTATTGTTGCTCACATTGATTTCCTGGCTGAGTGCTGTCACCTGTGTGGGTTGCAGTTCTTGGAGACACTTTACATTTGCAGTATGGTGGACGTAGAAGTAGAATTCTTCATAGACGCTGTTGACTTGCTTGCCATGTTGCCATGTATAGAGGGAATGTGTGTGGCCCTTGGAGTGCTGCGGTCTTGATAAATTTCTTCACCACAGTTTTGCAAAACATGGGGGCCTTTGATAACCCTCATTAATGCAGTCCTTAGCGAGTTTGCTTTGTATATCCTTTACGATTATCGCTGTGATCGTGACAAGTGTCCTTGTGCGTCCTTTAAGATTATCGCGCTGCAATCATGATAAGTGTCCATGTCTCTCTTTAACCCTAACCTCGTTGTGTTGAACAAAACAGTTTGTGACCTTGAATACAGCAGTTGAAACTTTAACCAAGTATTTTTCCTTTAGTGGTTGATAAGAACATTTATCTTCAGGCATTGGCAGGTAAATGTCTGGGGTAGATTCTAAAGGATCCACTCCATTTATACTAAATTTCCTCACTGAATAATAATTTACCATTCAGTCTCTGATCTCTTACCTATCCTGTCCTATATACTATGTTATCTTAAACTAAAATAACCATACACCAGCTAAATCCAATAACTAACAATAATATTTTGATTTGACGTATCTATGAAAACATCCTATCAATACAACAAATGACTATGATTTTGCTTCAAACAAATATTAAATATCTGTTAAGAATGGGTTTGGCTATATCTGATTCCATCCAGTGTGTGTGATATGCAGCCATGTGCATATACAATAACTACAATATTCCATCTATGCTATTATTCATTCTCTTAGACTTGGTTAAGTCTGTATTCAGAGAATGATCCAACAACTAACAAAACCTTTTTCTTTTCCAATTTGATGTAAGGCATACCATTCTTTGTCTGATATTTAAATTAGTTTGAAGCTTTTTAAGAAGGAAACGTATATATATATATATATATATATATATATATATATACATATATAATCAGCATATACTCCTAAGAATAAGATGAAAAAAACATACAATATTTACAAGGTATATACAGTTACATAAAACAAATGAAGATCATATACGTGGGTTGATTGGCGATTAAAATGTAGGTACAAAAGGATTCTGCATGCTTGCAGTGGGATGCACACGGTAAGAGGTGTGTGCATGTGTCCAGAAAACAAATAATAGTTGCTGTAGTTAAACCTTTTCCTTCTCTGAAGGACTGAAGAAAGAAAAATAAAATAATAAAAAAAAACAAAGTCCTTTGATTTTGTCCATGTGACAGTTTTTGGATTCTCCTTAGGCCACAGATACTGGCTGTGCAGGAGACTGGCTGTTTGCATAATTGTAGCAATAAAAGGGTTAGTAGAACTTGTTCTTTGGTGTGAATTGGGGCTTTGTTGCTGCTGTGTAGAACTTGTAACCTAAAATTGAAACAAAAAGAAATACAGTTACTATTATTGCTCTTTACAAACTGGTGTGACAGTGCTGCTATATCTTTTGTGCTATCTACTGGTCCAACATTGCTGGCCATGTTTTCTGGTCTGTGCCATTTCTCTCCTCTATGCTGCCAGATGCAGACTTTCCATAACTATGGTTTTTAAGGACTTAATAACTAGCAATGGTTGCTGGTCCGTGGCAGTCTTTACTTTCTGTAGTTTTGTGTGTCATTGACAGCACAAACTCTGCTGCATATATGATGCTGGGCAAATTTAACTTGGAAAACTGGGCTGGTTTAACATGTGAGATCCTCTCAAAGCAAACAATGGCTACATTGGGTTTTAAAAGTAAAGTAAGTGATACCACCGTCTGACTTGTGTTTGCACTCCCTGAAGTGGTCTGAATCCAGCACTTCTCCATCTGCAGTGCTTGCTGTTCAGTGCGACTCTTCAGCCTTGGAGAATTTTGCCAGCCCTGGAAAATATTCTTGTGGGGAGAGAAACTTGTTAATCCGTGCCGGATACCTTTTGCAGGTTTCAGGAGGGCTTTCTGCCTGTCCAGATCTATAACAAAATTGTTAGGTTTCCAGGGTACAAAAACATATTCATCCTGGTGACGCTTTGTATCATTGCTGAACCTTGGTGTGGTGTTTTCAGATTGATCTGCATTTGGTCTCTCTGAGAGACTGCAAACCTTTGCTCCACTACTAGTTGGTCTTAACTGCTGTGTGGAGGTTACAAAGGTGTGGGAGCTATGTATGTAAACATGCATGCTCAAATTCATTTCATAGATCTTCCCTTTAAATGCATTTTTAGGTGGACACATAATTTTAGGGGTTGCATGTGTAACAACTTTGGTTACCATGGGAGTTTGCATCATGGAGAACTGCTCCTCCCCTGTGTGCACTATACTGCTGCTGTCTGGGCCTAAGGCTATTGACAGGTTTCCTTTAGTAACAAATTCTTCCATCACAATGGGAACTCTGAGAGTGTGCTCAGTAGAACACCTCTCCACATAAGTTACACTGACGTTACACTGATCTTCCCACTGGCTAAAATCATTATAGGGATCATCTCCTTTTGCTATTCCCTTCTTTGTGTTAATGTGCCTTTTGATGATGGATACATCTTGCACAGTGTTGTCTCCTTCCTCTATCAGAGAGGCTTGTTTGTTTATGGTGTATGTGACAATAACAGCCTCTGTAGGCTGTACATTGATGCAGTCCTGCAACATATATTTTTCATTCTCCATTTCAAGTTCTTGTCTGATAAAGTCATTCCTGACTTCTGTAGACCCTGTGTACAGGGTCTCACATACAGCAACACTATTTCTCTGTGTAGTGTTGGGTGTTTCTATTATGTCTTCACAAGAGATCTTGCCAGTTTGATTACAAACTGCCAGGCTTCTTGCGTTTGTTCCTATATTTTCCTGTTTGGTTTTCTTCCCTTTAAGGGACTTTAACAATGAATGCATTTTTGCGTTCATTTTCAGGCATGCGCTCTTAAAGCGTGAACCTGATTTCTCTTTAGCTCCTAAAGTAACAGTTTTGGGCATTTTCCTGAATGCTACTGTAACTTTATGTAAATTCAGCATTGCACACGTTTTGCAATGCTATATTTATATTTTGTACACAAGATATCCTCCCAATGAGAGTGTCCGGATTCTCAAAGTTAACTCTAATATCTGGTACTAATTATCATTTATTTGGAAATGCTCATTTCCATTCTATTTTATTCTAGGCCTTACAATTATCATGTGCCTATTAAGTAACATACCCCACTGTGATCTTGCAATGTGTCAGCAGGCTAACCAACCCTTGTGCTGAGCCTAGTAAATGTAGTATTAGTTAAAAATATTGCTGAATGATGCCATATATCAATATCTAAGCGTGCACTCCCAGATAATTGTAACAATGGAATATCAGTTCTGTTCTACCAATACGTTATTCTAGGTCTACAAACAATGCAAGATAAAAATACACAATAGTATTACGTTTTCCTAGATACATCCTCACTGTGATTCTGTAGGTTAGGTAGCCAGTTTCACGCATTTGCTACTCCTTATAAATATTATAATCATACAATCAGATACCAAAATGTACAAGTCCCGTCCGTGGTCGCCATTGTTGAGTTTTCGGAATCATATATCTCTCTTATCCCAATAATGGTTATTGAGATTGAAATATTATATAAAATATATTTATTATATCTGGTATTGATATAATAACATATATATTTGACGTCTGCAATTATATTCTAATAGACTTTACAATACAATATGCAGAGTACTCGTCATAATTTGATTCCCCAAATATGAGAGTTCAAGACTTGTAATTTTAGCTCAGAAAGTCTGATATTTATTTACAGGCAAAACAAACCATTACAGAATACATTAACACAGTAATTTATGTATATGCTATTATATATATATATCTATATACGCCTCCTTGCTTATATTACATAAAATGACATTAAAACAATCGACAGTCCTAGACTGCTACAATACTGACATAAATGACATACTTATACCCATAAACGAACATTCATAACTACCATGTTTACTGTCAGACTCTCACTCCAGCCCATTCCTTGGTTCCTCTCGCTTCTGATGTCTTCTCTCACTGCATAGTGTGCGTGTCTGTGAGTGTCTGTGTGAGAGTGTCTGATCTATCTGTCTCTTTCCTTATATCACAAATTCAGTAATTGAAATTGCCTGTTCCCATGCAATAATGTTGGTTCCCAAGACTCAAGGTGTCATAAAATCTAGTCTTCCTTAAGGTTAATCAAGGATCTGTTTGCTCAGGCTGTGAACAAAAGGGTTGTTTCCCTGACCTGTCCTGTCATAAAACTTATATCCTGGGCACAGGGGGTTTTATGACTCCCAAACACATCCTGAAGTCAATTGTATGCACATCTGCCTTGACCCTCTCTATCAGGCATACAAAGTACTATATGGACTTAATTAATAAATATCGATTTATCTGGGGAGGGTAACAACACTCTATTTGCTTAACAGTATGCCTTAGACATTTTGTCTCCTAAATAAATTCAGTTGCATTTGATATGTTGCAAAGTGGTCCTTTATATTATTTAGTAAAACAAAAAGCTATACTACGATGTCTAAACATTAAACTCTGATATTCTAATTATTAAGCTATTCCTATTTTTATATACACATACATAATATATACTATGGTTAAAATCACATTACATTAATGATGGTATAAAACAATATCTATATGCCTATATGGTAACACCGACATCAGGATCCCGACTGTCAAAACGCAGACAGACGGGATCCCGACTGTCGGAACCCTATACCACACCCTGATGAAGTCTTGAAAAAGAGAAAACGCTTTGGGTCTTTGAATTCAAGCTCATACTGCAATATTTAGAAAAGTCCGAGCCGGACTTAGGCATAGGCAAACTAGGCAATTGCCTAGGGCATTTGGAATGCCTAGGGGCATCAGCAGCTTCTGCTGATTAAAATGATATGCAGCATGCCTATATTCTGTGTGTGAGTGAGGCCGTATCTGCATATGAATTAGTGTATTCATGGAAATCACTGTAACATAGCATTCCGTATGCAGGTACAGCCACAGTCGCACACAGAATATAGGCATGCCGCATATCATTTTAATCATTGGAAGTTCCTTGTGTGTGCTGGTCATAACAATGCAAATAAGACGAATTTTCAGCAAAAAAGGCACCCAACGTTAGCAGAACTGGCCAGGAGCTGCATGGCCTATTGAGTCAAGATGTATGAGGAAACATCTGTATCCAAGCAGAGGCAGAGGTCACAGTGTTAGCGGCTGTGCGAATGCTGTCTACGGGTGGGTTGGTTGTGCAATAGTGTTCGGCATATGTGTAAGAGGCATTATGTGTGTCATGTATAAATGCATTAATAATGTGCGACATATGTGTAACAGGCATTATGTGTGTCATACAATATACACAAATGGGGATTTCCAACCACGGGCGCAAGATGAGTCAAAGTGTCTGTGTCTTCTTATATTCTTCACAAGTATTTCTCAACCATATGTGGGGAAATTTAGAAGAGAAGTTTGTCGATTAGATGAATACTATCCCAAATTTAGAAGAACGAAGATAAGTGTACGACAAAAAAAGAGAGAGATGGGCGTACCCTACTTACGGTGACTAGGGCAGTGTACAGACTGAGTAAGGTACGACTTCAACACTCCTTCTTATCTGTTATCAAATTCACGGGGTGCTTTTTTGAAACGCAGTGAACACAGTATCAAATCTACACATTGAATTTGTATTTTTTTCTACACGTTTATTCACGGAAACGAGAAACTTACCTGGAAAAAGAGACACCAGAAGAACAAAAGAAACCGCTACGGGTCTGTAGCATTAATAATGTGCAACATATGTGTAATGGGCATTATGTGTGTCATGTGTATAAGGGCATTAATAATGTGCAACATATGTGTAATGGGCATTATGTGTGTCATGTGTATAAGGGCATTAATAATGTGAAACATATGTGTACGGGGCATTATGTGTGTCATTAGGTGTATGAAGGGCATTAATAAAGGTTGGCATAATGTGTAGGGGGCATTATGGTTATAAGGACATTAATAATGTGTGTCATGTGTAAGGGGCATTACTGTGTGGTATTATCAGGGGTGCCGAGAGAAAGAGGTAGGGGGTACAGATTACCCAGGCCAAAGTCTGATGGAAGGGCCCAGTGGGGGCCCCGGGCCCCCTTCCCTTAAGTAACAGCAGCAGCTGCAGCTCTTCTCCTCTGCCCAGCACACACTGCTTTGTGCTGGGTTGCAGTGTGGCCATGGAGGTGCTTAAAATACAATATTTTCTCAGGATTTTTGTATAATGTGAATAATGTGAGGAGTAATGTACATAAGGTAAAGTGGTACTACTGTGTGATGTAACGTGAATAAGGGACACCATCGCATGATATAATGTGAATAAAGTTGCACTACTGTGTGGCATAATTTGAATTGGGGGTACTATTGTGTGGCCATGCCCCTTCCCAGCAAGAACACACCCCTGTTTGGGCCGAGCACCGAATGTGTGCGCTGTTTCTATTTAAAATATTGCGGGTAGGAGCACCAAAATGATGACTTCTATGATGAGGGTTGATGGTGCTGGGAAAGGGGAGCAGGGTCAGAGGCGGAACTAGTGGCGGTGTTAGGGGGCACCAGCCAAAATCTTGCCTAGGGCATCATTAAGGCTAGGGCCGGCTCTGAGAAAAGTAATCCAAAAGGGTTTTTATGCTACATTATTATACAGCAAATCTGTGTTATGAAAGAAATTGTTGATACTTATTCCATGTATATTTAGAAAGAATTGTTAGGTTTTTTTTTTATAAATGTGTACAGGTTGAGTATCCCTTATCCAAAATGCTCGGGACCAGGAGAATTTTGGATAACGGATTATTCCGTATTTTGGAATATTTTAATATTTCAATGATGTATTTTGAAGTATCTTGCATTTATGCTGTATAAACACATAATATACACACAAATATATTTTATTACCACATAAAATAAACACAAATATATTTTATTTGTTCAAAAAACAAGGTTTCAAAACGTGAAACAAAATGTGTGTACTATCTCAGCACTGAATTTGAATGCCAAGCAATCATTGTCTTGCACATATATAATGCCAGTTACATATCATGTCCCCAGTGATGCTGTTACAAATGTCCCCAGTGAGTTTTAGCAAAAAATATTTTTTTTTTCACTTTCTGGAATGTCTGGTTTTCGGAATCATTCGGATAACGGATTTTCGGATACGAGATACTCGACCTGTACTATTAATCAGAAAGCATACGGGTGTATATAATATACTAGTAAGCACGCTCAAAGCTAATGCTTCGAAAGCTAGTTTGTTACCTTATGATTGCCTCTGTGATTATGCATGTGCAAGCGAGAAAGAGATGTAGTTTCACTCACTGCCAACAGATGGCAGTGTTTCAGAGACACACAAACAGACACTAGAAATATATATAGATATATATAAAATAATTTTGAAAACAGGCGCTTTATAGTGCATTAAGCGTTTTTAAAATTGAATTTATTCAGGTGAAATGAACAATACAACAGGGATAGGGTAGACGTACCAGAGTGAGAGGTATCGACAACCGCAGTACATACAGCATAAACGTGGTGCAGGGCACCAGAGATACAGAGCCTGGTGAACACTCAATGCTCCTTCTTAGTAGTGACGTCGCTAGGCCACGCTCCAACGCGTTTCGTCATCGACTTCGTCAGAGGGCTGGCATAGCGAATGTCATTTATCCTCCTACCTGCTTCAATCTCCGTTTGAACACAGTTGGAGTCAATTAATCAATCATTGGCACCTTGTGTGCGCTCTAACACATTGGTATGTCTATCTCATTTAAAAGACATAGTTATTTAACTGAACACTATACAAATAAGACTTGTTTACATCACTAAACAGTAATAAAAAACTGTAATAATAATTTAAAAAAAACTTGTTGACATAACAGGCAATTGCCCGGTCAGGTGTTCTCACCCAAACCCGATACCTTAATATCTTAGTATCTTATAAAACATCATATTTTAAAAGAGTCAAATTTTTTCATAAAAACATTTGTTATATAGAACATTTGTGCCATGTTCTGTTTATGCTTTAATTAGATCTAAAATTATTTATAAAATCTTTTATGAAATTCTTCATGTAACTTTGTGCATAGAATTCATAAGAGACTGCTAATGGGTCATAACATCCTGTCGTTCTTAAAAAAGCCCCACGGAGGGATATATTTGTATAGTTCCCGACAGTGGCCCTTATTCTGATCGGTGCGGATATATCCGCGTGCGTTCGGCCCGCCGATGTTTTGTGTCTGCGCATGTGCAGAGGCGTCTCTGCGCATGTGCGAGCGGGGCGTACGGCGAAATTCCGCATGATATGTGAACACTCCGAACAGGGGGTGGAAAGGGGCGTGAAGGGCTATTTGGGCTCATTACCATATGCATACGCCCCGCGTTTCATGGGAGTTCCCATGCAAACGCTGGGCGTACGTATGGTAATGCGGCCGTGACGCACGTGTAGGGGGCGGACATATGACATCGCCGGATGTCAGCTGCCCACCCAGATCTCTGCTTTTGCACGAAAAAATGTCCGTGTGGTCTGAGGTTGCGGGAGCTGGTGGAGCACTCGGTCCTGCATTCGATGGTCTGCGACCATCGAATGATGGGGGAGGTTCCCTTAGATGGAGGAGGCGTATTCCGTGAAAAATACACGTGCGGTCCGTTCGGACAGCTTCTTACCGCGTACGGACGGAGTTGGCGATCCGTATGGAAGGCGGGGTTTCGCACGCACGGTCCTGGCCGCATAATCGGCTCCGACCGCACCGATCAGAATAAGGGCCAGTGAGACAGTGCTGACAATGTCGACTGATATGTCGTTACGGATAAATGTTTGAGATACCTATATGAAAGGGGCTACTCCTACTTTTTTAATGAGAATGTGCGGGCTGTCAATACTAGGGAGAGCCTTGGTAAGGTTTTATTTGTTTTATATATATTTTTCTATCCGCTGGTTGTAATAGCGGTATGACAGCCGACGTAATTTATGTTAAATATTTCCATGTATTTAGTTTCCTACTCATGCCACGTTATGTCTGTATATTTAGGGATTTTTTTTATATACCATGATAAATTGAATGTAAAAATGTTCTATATAACAAATGTTTTTTATGAAAAAATGTGACTCTTTTAAAATATGATGTTTTATAAGATACTAAGATATTAAGGTACCGGGTTTGGGTGAGAACACCTGACCGGGCAATTGCCTGTTATGTCAACAAGTTTTTTTTTATTATTATTACAGTTTTTTATTACTGTTTAGTGATGTAAACAAGTCTTATTTGTATAGTGTTCAGTTAAATAACTATGTCTTTTAAATGAGATAGACATACCAATGTGTTAGAGCGCACACAAGGTGCCAATGATTGATTAATTGACTCCAACTGTGTTCAAACGGAGATTGAAGCAGGTAGGAGGATAAAAGAGGCAACTGACCGTCGCTATGCCAGCCCTCTGACGAAGTCGATGATGAAGCGCGTTGGGGCGTGGCCTAGCGACGTCACTACTAAGAAGGAGCATCGAGTGTTCACCAGGCTCCGTATCTCTGGTGCCCTGCACCACGTTTATGCTGTATGTACTGCATACATACATTGAATAATTCTATTTACTGCCTACTCTCACCTTCATTTCAATTAGAAAGGCCTTATGTTACATACAGTACATAATTAATCCTGTAAGAACATTCGGAAGTCATTCATTCAACCAGGTTCAAATCTTGTAAAGTGCAATATTAGAATAATTAAAAAGTGTAATGAGAAAGGGGAATTATGTCATACAAATCCGGATCTTGGGATTTAAGTGTTCTGTAATCTGCACCTTATCATTTGTTCATAATATCACCAAGCTCAAAGTCAGCTGGTAATATTTGGGAGGGACGGAACCGTTTTTGACTCCTGTTAAATTAGGTAAACCTTAAGCTGCCATGACTCATGAAGACATCCTACAGTCAGCGATGAACGACCTACAGCCAACAATGAACAGCCTACAGCCAGCGATGAACTTCAGCAATGAAGGAAACCAAGTGGGAAAGGTCCTTATGCCACGGATTGGTTATACCATACTAGCAATCATAATGGCGATATTCTGTGCTGCTTCTCTAGTCCTCAACATCACTGTCATCACGGTGACAATTAAGTACCGGCAGTTAAGACACCCCATCAACTATGCTTTAGTTAATCTGGCAATCGCTGATCTAGGTGTGACTATCCTGGGAAGCCTCCTGACTGTTGAAACCAATGCTGTTGGCTACTTTAACCTTGGAAGAATAGGTTGCATCATTGAAGGATTTGCAGTGGCATTTTTTGGTAAGTTCTTCTCATAAAAAATTCAGATGATGAGATAGGGGAGTAGGTACCGAGGAGCCAGGATACAAGTGACGGGATGGGAGGAAGCAGCACAGAGGAGCTGGGATACAGGTGATGGGATGGAAGGAAGCAGTACAGAGGAGCTGGGATACAGGTGACGGGATGTGAGGAAGCAGCACAGAGGAGCTAGAATACAGGCGACAGGATGGGAGGAAGTAGTACAGAGGAGCTGGGATACAGGTGACGGGATGGGAGGAAGCAGAACAGAGGAGCTGGAATAGAGGTGAGGGGATTGGAGGAAGCAGCTTGGAGGAGCTGGGATACTGGTGATGGGATAGGAGGAAGCAGCACAGAGGAGCTGGGATACAGGTTATAGGTTAATATTTTGCCTAGGGTACTAACTAATCTTCCATCAGTCCTTCATTTTCTTATTTATATGCAGCATTATATGTTTATAGTTATCAAGTCTTGGCGAGTGAGAAAGTGGCGAAATCATCCAAAGTAACCAATAAGCTTCTTCCTGTCATTTCCAACACTGTGCTAGATAAATGAGAACACTTGATTGGTTGCTTTGGGCAACTTCTCAACTTTATCACTCTCCAAGGCTTGATGGTACATCTCCACCTAAGAGCTGATGTGATGGTGAACATGCCAGGAAAGGGAAGAGCATTACAGCATGGGATGATATACTGCTTGGTGAAAACTTTATCTCCCGCATTATAAAACATCCCAAATAATAGCGTTTAGCAATATACAGATGGAGCCCCTCTCATGCTTGCGCGGCTCTCACCAGAACGTCCCCGCTGGTGAGAGCCAGCAGAGAGGGACTCCATCAGACTGGGATGCGTGTGTGTCTCACTCACGTCCCAGTCTCTCCGCGGCTGTGCAGCAGGACCCTGCCCGTCTCCACTTCAGGGAGAGGGGCAGGCAGCGCTGCCGACAGGGGGGTTCTGTGGGTAAAGCTGTCCTGGGCCCCGGCCTCTGGAAGGGCCCAGGCAGCTAACTTTGCCCACCGCAACCCTCCGCTGTGCTGCCTGTGCTGCGCTTGGTCCTAGGGAATCAGCAGGTCCTGAAGCACAGGCTTCTTCATTGCAGGACGCCAGCGGCAAAATGCTTCCCCGGCTTATGAGCCAATCAGAGCTCATGTACCATTACCATTAGCTCTGTGCTGCATTTTAATTGGAAATCAGTCCTGGGCCCCAAAATTCCTAGTGGCAGCCCTGGGGGCAGGGTTAGGGGGGATAGGGGTGGCGGTGGGGACCATCAATGGCAGCGGTGGATGGCGGCGAGGAGCTCCGTCGCATCGTGGCGACGGCTGGCAGCTGAATGACCTGCTCTCCATCTGTAAGTCACAGAGTTCTCATTCACTAAAGACAGATTTTTATAAAATCAGAAAACATATTTGGGAAAAGTACGAAGTTAATAAAAAAAGCAACCTTTAAATACATTTTTCTTTTAACACTAAGGTAAGAAAATGATTAGCTTGGTGTGGTGCGTATCTTTAATCTCATACGCCATAAATTCATTTTATAAAGCTATTATCTTTCATATGCGAAGGCTGCTGGGTCTCTAACACTCCGTCTTGTGTCTTATATGCATAAGCCAGGCCTAATTCTCCCAGCCTCTGCCTTCTAATGGCACTCAGGGGACTATTAGACATAAACTACAGATATAAAAGCTGAAATGGTTACAAGAGGAACATTACCAGCAATAAAACTCTATATGCCAACCAATCAGCTCTATAAATCATATACATACTGGGTAAATCCAAGGCTCCTCTGCCTTAAATATACAGGAAATCTGTAATAACAGTAAAGCAAAACCAACTCATATTTGCATGATGCATTATATACATTACATACATTATAAAGCACCTTCCACCATGAATTGTTATATTATCTTATTTTTCAAATCAATAGTACAGAGAGAGAGAGAGAGAGAGAGCAGAATATATATATATATATATATATATATATATATATATATATAGTCCAAAAAGAGTCCGGCACTCAGGACTTGAGTGTGGATGCCCGTGGGTACTTGTTTCGGTGCCCTCTCACAAGAGGGGAAGGGTCCTCTAGGAATATGCAGGAGGGAAATAAGTGGCACTTGGAGGCTAGAGTAACTGGTGAATCGATATGGAAATTTATTCCATGTGCAGTTAGAAAACGTTTCGGAGCTCGGGGGCTCCGTCGTCAGTTCAGGGAAAGCACTTTCCCTGATCTGACGACGGAGCCCCCGAGCTCCGAAACGTTTTCTAACTGCACGTGGAATAAATTTCACCAGTTACTCTAGCCTCCGAGTGCCACTTATTTCCCTCCTGTATATTTATATATATATATATATATATATATATATATATATATTACAATATCTCTAGAATATCTCTATAATATGCGTGGTCGCTATTAACACTATGGGGGAAATTTACTAAAGGAAATTTGTAAAAAATAGGTGTATTTGTATCCAGAAATACACTTATTTTTGACATTTACTATCCCGAAAATACGGCAATTCGTATTCGTATTGATAGCACATCAATACGAATACGAATTGCCGTATTTTCGGAATAGTAAATGTCAAAAATAAATGTATTTCTGGATACAAATACACCTATTTTTTTTTACAAATTTCCTTTAGTAAATTTCCCCCTAAGTCTCCTACTAGAGAGACCAACCAATCCATAGCACAAACAATAGTGTTAACAAGCGTCCAGCTGATTTGCTTCCCCTAATTTATACAACCATGATCAACCAAGTTTTCATCAGAAATAAAACATTTATTAAAACAATGATATAAAACAAGCGTATTGTTGAATTTTGGAACGGTAATATTCTCCAATATGTATCATAACAAGTACCCGACGCGTTTTGTCTCTTTATGAGACTTCATCAGGGGCTTTTTTGTATTATTATGTATTCATTTATTTTTTACAGTCATATGTTAAAATGAATTATTGTAAATGTCTTCCCATGTATATGATTTGATGTATACTTACAATCATTAATGTTAATTCAGTGTGAATCAGACACAGTCTGTATAATTAAGCAATAATAAATATCTGTTCTATTGCAGGAATTGCAGCACTTTGCACAATCGCAGTTATAGCCGTGGACCGCGTGTTTGTGGTATGTAAACCCATGGGAACATTAACGTTCACACCAAGGCAGGCTTTGGCTGGAATAGCGGTATCCTGGATCTGGTCCCTCATTTGGAACACACCTCCTCTGTTTGGTTGGGGCAGCTATCAGCTGGAAGGGGTTGAGACATCCTGTGCCCCTGATTGGTACAACACTGACCCTGTTAATATGTCCTACATTGTCAGCTACTTCTGCTTCTGCTTTGCAATCCCGTTTCTCATCATCATGGTCTCTTATGGATATCTTATGTGGACTCTACGGCAGGTAATAATTACACACTACTTGTTGAATTATAAATTACTCAGTTTAGTTTCCCCATTAGGCATTAAGGGTTGTGAATGCGGACATTAGTCTTCACTCCAGGGTTGCCTACTTTGAAAGTTTTCTCCCCGGGAGAAGCCCAGAGAGGAGTAGGGATGGCCAACAACCATCAATGATGTTTATTGCCGATGTTGAATACTTTTGCCATCACTGTGGGAGAACTAGATGATTTCCCTATGGCAAAAGAGAACCGATTTTTTTAAAAAGGTGCCAGGACACAGAGCATAGCTACACACCCAGAAGCCCCGCCTCCCACGATCTTATTGGCTCACAGCCATTCAGTCAAAAATAATGGATAACCATTGATAGCTAAAACTATCGTTGGTTATACATCACATAGTTTATGACTATCGATGGCTGGTTGCAGAATGAATGTAGGCTATAGATTGTAAGCTTGCAGCAGGGCCCTCCTACCTCCAAGTCTGTCTGTTGTTACCCAGTTTGTTTTATCACTGTCTACCTTTGTAAAGCGCAACGGTATCTGCTGCGCTATATAAGAAACTGTAAATAAATAAATAAATAGACGTCAAGCCCTGTCCCCAGTACTGCAAATCCTGCAATTTTCTGGTCTTTGAGGAGGGGGTGGGGCTAAATGATGCAATTAGCATCTTTCGCCCCACCCTTCCCCGCAAAGCTGCAAATCGCGGGAAATTTACACTGTCGCGCATACGCGCGGGGAGGGAGGGGGTGACGGTATCCAGGAGGGTTGGGAGGGGGCTGGGATTGGGACCTGAATTTCCGGGAGGGTAAGAAAGTTTCTACCCCGTTGCTCATCTGCTGGTGATACCAGCAGATGAACGGTGGTTGCCGGTGATGATGCCGGGGGGCACGCTCACCACTGCTCTGTACACACTGAGCGGCTTTCGAGCTGGAAGCAGCGCAAACGACAAAACTCAGCTAGTTTTAACTCAGAGTAGTCCAGTGTGCATGGGCCTTTCGTGTGCCCTGGGCACTGTTTAACATGTGAGAAAATATAGAATTCATCATACTTCCCTTATAAGATGGTCGTTTGTTAAATTTAGTCCATCTGCGTCTGTAACATTTTATATAGTGTCATACTATCACAATATTGTATAAAGCTGTATACTGAAAGTATAAGGCTGATAATATCCAGGATCTTCAAGCCCTGTACAATCTTTATAAATCTATCATGCCACCAAGAATTTTGGTATTCACTATAGAATATTAAATAATAAATAGTGTACAGATGGAGCAGCCCACATTGGAGCTGCTCCTGGCGATTCTATCACCATTCGCCGCCAGCCATGGGCACGCGCACGAGATGCTCACACACCCCGTTATGACGGAGCCCGCCGGCTCCCTGCTGCTCCCCCCGTCCTCCCCGTAGCTGCCCGCACTGCCCACTCACCCTGCCCGTCTCCCCAAAGCGGACAGGCAAGGAATCTGCTCCCCGCTGCCATGCTGACGGGGACGCACATGCGTGTGAGACAGATGGAGCTCCTCTCTGCCAGCCAATGCCAGCTCAGGAGATCTGGCGATAGTTTAGGCTGGCTGACAGGTGATCCATCTGTATATTTTACCATAAAACAGTGTAACATATAACGTACTATAGATTACACTATAGCTCATAACTCATGAAAACCAAACGTGTCCATACCAGACTGTAGATGGAAAGCAGCATGGGGTTGCAAGCAAGATGGCTGCGGAACCGACCTTGCAAGTCTCACAAGCTGCTAATGTCCTGTGAGACATGGAATATATTACAGCATCTGATGCATTTCAGGCGTTTCTAGGTCTCTTTTCCAAGGTGATCTGGCCGCCTCTGGACGGGACAGTTTTAACAGCATTTGTATGCAAGCAATGCACTGGGCCCTTACATACCCATTCACAGGAAATCATTTTCCAAATACATAATTTTCCCCTCCTGTGGTCCTGCGCCACCTCTTTACAGCATCAGTACTCTGATTGGTTGATAGCTACTGCCAATCACTGTCTGGCTGCAGACTGGGGGCAGTTAAACAATGCTGCCTGGCTGCTCTGATTGGGTGTAATCACAATAAGAGGGTGATTCAGCATGGTTCAGTAAGCCGTGTAATTTCACTGCTCACCTAGTGGGGAAATACCGCCCGCTGGGCAAGTGAATGGCTGCATCTGCATGCGAATGGAAGTGTTCGCCGACCATCAAATGATTTGTCAGCCACTCGCAGAAAAAAGTCAGTCTGATCTGAGATGGGCAAACAGAGGCGGGCACTGATGTCATGTGATGTGCAGGCTTCCCCAAGCCTGCATTTGCATGTGGATGCTCAGCGTTTTTCTGGGAGCACCCACCATTTTTGAGGGCACACCAGGAAACGCTGGGTGTCCCCATGTCCGTCCAGTGACCGCCCCCCCCCCCCCCCCCTACCCTATGTGGGAATGCCTCTGTGACTGTGAGGAAAGGTGTTCGTACAGCGTTCCTGCACATGGGTATATTTGCTAACACACATGCAAAGAGCCGCACCATCGTTCCCTGGAGCGAATATGCTGGGGACTGATCCATCAGGCCCTAAGAGTGGACTTACAGCATTCTTTACTTCCCACCCAAGAAGTTCTAGAGTCACCAGCGAAGGGGAAAATCTATGGTGCATTTACAGGCATGCTGGTTGCGGATGAGTTAAAAGAGTTACTAATATCAGGACAAGAAAAGCAGCAAAAAGCAGAAGGGAACAAATTAGGTGAGCTGCAGCAGGGAGGGAGAAGAAAGGAGCACTGACAGAATGTGGGTAAGGGGCTGTACATTAACGACAGGTAATAATTACTGACTCATGAAGATTACAGAGGGAGCCTTATGGCCTCTCCTTTTCTCTTCAGTTCTGCTCTAAACGATGCTCATGAAATACCGTATGTCCTTATTGTAGCTAAACTCAGAAATGAAAGCACTTACAGTATGTTAATATGTCACCCGTTTCCATTCAAACATGGAAAAGGTGTAAAGGACTGTTTTATACTGACTTAAATTGATAAGAAGGTGAGCCTCACCTGGCTGAGAGCAATTGAGAATGTTAAATTGGCATAAATGATGAGTGTGTAATTGTAACTCACTCTCGGACAGATGTATCAAGCTTCAAAAAGTGATAAAATGGAGAGTGATAAACCTCCAGCCAATCAGCCCCTACTTGTCATTTTTCAAACCCAGCCTGTAACATGGCAGGCAGGAGCTGATTGGCTGGTTGTTTATCACTCTCCATATTATCACTTTTTGAAGCTTGATACATCTGGCCCCTGGCCAGCTGTTGTCTCCACTCATGAATCCAAGATGGACGAAGTAAAACTGATGTATTTGGCTTTCCATGAAAAGTCATCTGAGATGATTTAGGTAGGGGTGTACACCTAGGCTCCTGAGGTACATGCACTGAGGCATCAGAGGTACTCCTTTCATGGCTGAGGGCCAGATGTATTAAGCTTAAAAAAGTGATAAAATGGAGAGTGATAAATAGCCAGCCAATCAGCTCCTACCTGCCATTTTAGCAATGTTGTTGTCCAGGGCCCCCACAAACCTTAATCCTGCCCTATATGTTTATCATGGGGCCCAGGCCATGCACTGCCTAATGATTAGCCAAGCCACTGATGCAGCTGGCCAAACCTCCTCAGGATAGTAGCCACAACCCAAAACAGGGGCTCCTATAACTATATTTCATGGAGGGCCCTTTATGGTCTGTCCAACACTGGGTAAGCATGTGCTCTTGTATTAAGTATAAGTGTGATTGGTGTTGTATAAATTACACAGAACTTTTCCATTGCCATCCATATGTGGAAAGTAACCTCAGGAACTATTTCCTACACATGAATCCATGTTTTTATAAGATATGTAAATTAATAGTTGCACGCCTCCTACAAGTGTGCGACGGAAGCACTTAGCAATTGCCAAGGGTAAGCCATCAGGGCTACAGTTGTTAAAATAGTTACTACTTAAACATTCCCTGAGGTCAAACATGAACCAACTCCAAAATTCTTGTAATCTAATCCAATCATCCAGTTTTATTAGAGGAAAGTCTATGTAAATGAGAAGAGGTAATTACTCAGACATAATTAGTAGTTGCTGCTACTGAAAAGATGCTAAATGTTCTATGGTATGGAAAGTAATTCATTAGTGTTTATTTCTTAATTCTGCTTTATTTTATTTATTTTCAATATATTTTAGAATATGTTGCAGCCCTACTTTCTTCTTACCAATACATGCCATGTCACGCTTCATTACATTGATTAAATATGTACTGTAGTTAATGGGAAAGCCAAGTTAAAAGTCCCACTCCCTTTGTAGGAAATAAGGTGCTTCCACTTCACCTGCTGATGTAGGGGGAGTGGTTACAGATAACAGTGGATTTTCTATGGTTGTGACTAGTTCTCCTTCGCCGTAAGGACCTGGGGAGGAGAGAGGGCAGGGAGAGGAGGAAGAAGGTCAGAAAAAGGGACCCAAACAGACCGTGGCGTGCTCGCTTCGCTCGCCACGCTTCACTTGCCACGCTTGGGGCATGGTGGTCGCTCACCACCTGGTTACTAAAGGCAATCAGTGGTTGCATGGATAGTGGAGGAGCAAGCCCTCCAGCCAGTGTTTTAAGGTAATCTCTTACCGTGATCTACGTTACACAGCATTGTGACGCTCATCACATGGTACGATGATATCATAGGGTCCTTTCGGCGAAGGGGAACTAACTGCTACTATTTTTCTATCCTTGTTCAGCCTGAACAGCAAAATGACATTATTCCCTTCTGCCAGGGGTGGATGGGGAATTTAAATTGACCATGCAAAAATTGCCTTCAAGTGGCCATGTACAGGCCTGGACCAAAACAAATGTTAGCGGGGATTGCAGACTGTTAGTCCTAAACACATTGCAATATATTGAGTTATGCCTTCTGTTATGTCCACATCCAACAAAAGGTATTTTGTTTGGGGGACAGAATTTTTTTAATTATATTTAACAATGGAAAGGGTGCACTTTTTTCTCTATTGCAAATGGAATGTGTTCCAGAAGTTTGGGGGCCCCCCAGTACCCCATTAAGGACTACCTACCGGACTTTATTAAAAATAATTCAATATGAAACATGAATCACTGTGGTAGTTTTAATTCTATGATTTTTGTATTATAATATGTTGTGTTTTCCCCTAGGTGGCCAAACTCGGGGTGGCTGAAGGAGGAACCACCAGCAAGGCTGAGATCCAGGTTTCTCGCATGGTCCTAGTGATGGTTATGGCTTTCCTCACCTGTTGGCTCCCATATGCAGTCTTTGCAATGATGGTTGTGGCAAATCCTGGCATGTATATTGACCCAGTTATAGCCACCGTGCCAATGTACCTGACCAAAACCAGCACTGTCTATAATCCAATTATATACATATTTATGAACAAGCAGGTAAGACCCCAGTTCCAGATCAGCAGCAGAGTAAGATTATACATGCCAGAATTAGGCTGCGGGGGTGGGGGAGGGTAAAGTGCAGGGGCAGATAGGTTTAGTCTGCGGGAAGAGAGGGCTAGGTTAGGCTTCAGGAGGGTAGAATTAGGGTAAGTGTAGGAACAGAGGGAGGGGCAGGTTCTTTTGGAGGTGGATCACACAGCGGCTGCAAGCCAGAGCACAGTTCTGCAATGTGTTTGCATTTTTGCAATACAGTGTTGCAAATATTTTCCAATCGCAATTGCAAAGAGGGACCTGGTATGCTGGGCAGCCTTCCCCCAGCTTGTTAGAGAAAGCAATTGCAGTTTTGGTTTTTTTTTTTCACAAAACTGCAGCTGATCCTGAATTTGTGGCTGTGTACATCACTCATTTACCCAGGATCCTCTATGAACAACAAGAATCAAATCAGCAACTGTATTTTCTCTGTGTGGTACAAGCTAGACAATGACAGGAAATTGGCGGTGACAGTTTTCTTGCACCTTTGAGCAATATTAGCGAGTAAGCCTAAGAGAATGGTGTAGGAATAATGCAGTCACCCTTTGATATATATTTTCATTGCTGTACTAAATTATTATCTTTGCAGTTCCAGGAATGTGTAATCCCGTTTCTGTGCTGTGGGAGGAACCCGTGGGCCATTGAAGTGTCTACAGGAGAGACAATAACCTCTAACGCCAGCAGTTCCACATCACGAAAAGGACAAGTCTCCCCTGCCTGAAATGTATAGCTACTACACATCACCGTGATCCCTTCTAAGGCACACATTTCTGAAGGGGCTTTTGCATTGTAGAATTCAGCTTTTACCTCATTTCCCCCCAAAACTAGACATTTGGCTTAGGGCAGTTCTGACTATCCTGTGACTAACTATACATACCAGCATGCATTGCCACAGATTTAGCATTCTCTAATAGCAAAATGGTGGCAAGGCATGCTGGGACTTGTAGTTTTATAACTGCTGGAGAGCCACAGGTTGCTCTGGTTTAAAATTAAATCTGAAACATGAATCACATGTCATAGTTCTAATTGTATTATTTCACCAAGGGCCGGACAGCCCATCAGACTCTCCTGGCAAATGCCAAAAGGTCTGATGGCCAGATGCTAAACAACCTGCCCTCCCTCCATCCCACCCCCCTGACTTGTGGCACATCATTTTATGCTAGTGGATTCGTAGCTACTAATATGGGCACAGCTAATGAGCCCGATTCAGACCTGATCGCTTCTGCGCGAATGTGCACAGCAGCCGATTATCGTCACACTGCGCATGTTTCTGGGCCGCAGTGCGCATGCACAACGCCTGCTGGCAATGAAATCCTGTTACTTTTTTCCTTCACTAGACGTTTGCAAGGTGGCTGACAGGAAGCCGGCATCTGGGGGTGTTAGCTGGCCATTTAGTGGGAGCGCAAATAAATGCCAGAATAAATGCAGGTGCGCCTGAGGGTTTTAGGGGAGGGTGTGCGACGTCAACTCCGGCCTCGATCAGGCTGATTTCATCGCAGCCACCGAGTAGGTCCTTGGCTACTCCTAGCTTGTGATGGGTGGTGAGCGGTGGAAAAATCATTCAATGGTGAGACTCCTAACTATAAATGGGCCGCGTCTAACTGTCTGCTGGCCACTGCTAATTCGTACAGCAGCGATCAGATATGAATCAGGCCCAATGTGCAATACTATGCTAATGCTGCAGCCACCTAGAAATACAATGGATACCCACCGGCGGCTTCGCAGAGCCAAGCACTTGTGTACAAATAGGCAGAGGTGGCCGGAGATCCTTTGATAACCAACTTCATGAGTGACTCTATGGTCGTGAAAAAATTCCGCTTGATCTGAGATGCTGGCACCATGTTTTCTGCAAACAAGATGCAGACCAAGACACAGCCAGAAACCGGTTGTGACACGCCTACATTATTGCCACTACTTCCTGTTACCGCCCCCACCGGTACCGCCCCTCAAAGGTGATGACAGTGGTGGATCCATAGCTGGGGCTGCTGTGCAGTTGAAAAAGGGGAACCACACCACCTGGCATTGAATCCTGGCTGGCGATGTTTGCCAGTGTTTGGGGGGGGGGCATGGAAAATATAAGTGGTGAAGTGGTGGCATCACATATTGTTATTGTACATAACATATTGTTATTTTATTAATTCAGTCCACATTTATATAAACTTCAGTCATACCTTGTTTAAATGCGTAATTAAGCAGGTATATAAAATATTGGTAGTTATCTCAGAATTAGAGGATTATGTAGAGCCAAAAGCTTCTACTTTCATAGTATTAAAGTTTAAAGATTCTATTAAAAAAAGTGTTTTTTGAAGTAAATTATTATTAAATGATAATACGTGTATGGTGTTATTTTACTTCATAAGGAATTGTTTTCCTATTTGTTATAAGAGCAACTAAGCAGCCTAAGAAAATAAAATGAAGTGATTTAGGGGCTGCAGTTGGCATCCAGTTGTCCAAGATAACATCAGCAACGGAATCCTGACAATAGTGTGAATCCCGATGCCACGTAACTATGCCTGGGAGTTTTAGAGTTAGGCCACAGAGAAGGAGCCAGTATTTTGGTAGTCAACTCTGGGAGGGTGAAACCCGGGTATGGTACACAACACAGATGTACTCACTGTACATCCCGAAGGTGCAAGAGGTCCAAAAGGGGGCAGAGCTAAGGGTTGGGTGGACGTGGTCTAGCGCCACAACCCCCATTTTTATTATTTTTGCTGGCATGCCCAGCGCTCCCCTAGCGACTGGGCAACCCCCGGCTCCCTCCCTGCTGGCACTGAAGAGAGGCCATGCTCTTGCACAATGCATCTCTTCAGCGGTCACTGGCTGTCCTGCCACCCATGGAAGGGACAGTGGAACAGTCTTCAAATAGTGGGACTATCCCACTGTAATCCTGACAGTTGGGAGGTGTGCAGTACTAGCCTCAGTGGCCATCTTGGTACAGTGAACAGGGCCATTTTATCAGCATTATAAGCACACAAGACACTGCACAAACTGTAATCCATGCTCTCATCATCTCACACATTGATTATTGACCTTCCCCAATACAGACTCTCACCACTACAGTCCATTATGAATGCAGCTGCGAGGCTAATCTTCCTAGCCAGATGTCAGGGCCGGTGCAAGGCACCGGAGCGCCCCAGGCGAGTCGGGGTGGGGGCGCCCCGATGCCGGGGGGAGGGAGGGGGGGTGATACCTGTGTAAAAAAATTGCTGCCCCGGCGTCCCTGCAGTGCTGGGGCGGTCAGGGGGGTCCGTGCCGTAGGGGTACCTGCGGCGCCGTCATGTGTATAAAGCTGTCTGCGGCCGGCGGGGTCCCTGTAGTGAATAGCAAATAACTAGCGCTATGCGCGCGGCGGCGCGGGAAGCGCTAGTTATTTGCTATTCACTACAGGGACCCCGCCAGCCGCAGCCAGCTTTATACACATGACGGCGCCGCAGGTACCCCTACGGCACGGACACCCCTGACCGCCCCAGCACTGCAGGGACGCTGGGGCAGCAATTTTTTTACACAGTTCTCTGGGGGTGAGGGGCGAACTGCCGCCCTCCAGGTGCCGGCGCCCTAGGCAAATGCCTAGAGCTGCCTAGTGGTGGCGCCGGCCCTGCCAGATGTTCATTGTCTGCAAATATACTCTGTTACTTCATTGGCTACCTGTATTCGACCGAATTCAATACATAAACCATACTACACCAACATACATACTGTATCTTCTCTTATCTCAAAATATCTTTCAACCTGACCTCTACGCTCCTCACAAGATCTGCGTCTCTCATCCACACTCTTTACTCGCTCCCATTGCCAATTGCAGGACTTTCTTCGGGCTGCACCCACTCTGTGGAATGCTCTCCCAAGCACAGCAAAAGTGTGTACACATGGGCTATTATCGCTGGCAATATGGTCTCTGAGCGACCATATTGCCAGTGATTGGAGTGTGCACTGGTGATAAATCGCCGGGTGCGTGCTCCTGTTTTTAGCCCCCTTATGATCGCTGGTCGCAGGAGCTTGCTCCTGTGACCAGCTAATTTCCTCTGCGGCTCCCCTGGCAGAGGTTCCCTTTCATCCATCTCTGGTCGCTGATGAAAAGGAGACACTGAGCAATATATCGCCCCGTGTGTACACATCTTAAGACTCTCCTCCAATCTCCAAACCTACAAGCGTTCCCTGAAAACTCCCCTCTTCAGGCAAGCTTATCAAATGCCAGAACCAGCCACTTAACCTTCACATACCGTTCCTAACCCATCACATCCCCACTGTACAGGCCACACATATCCAGTCTTTTTCTTTTTCACATTTTCCATCCTTCTGACCCCTGGCCAAACTGCTGGATCACCGTATCTTACAGCACTCCAGGAACCTTTGCATTCTCGTGGAAATTAATTAATTAATTAATGCAATAAAGAATATCTATCCAATGCTTATTTCCCTATAGATTGTATCCTTTTGACTGTCAGTAAATACCCTGTTTGTTGTATCAGTGTCTCCTATCGTTAAGTGCAATGGAATCTGCTGCACCATATAAGAAACTGTTAATAAATAAATAACACTGGCCAGTGCTAACAGTATCTGGGCTTTGAGTCGACAATGTCTAGGTCAACAGTCACTAGGTTGACAGTCACTAGGTCGACACATAAGAATGGTTGACAGACCCAAGGTCGACACTAGCTTTCGGTCAACATGCAAAAGGTTCACACAACTTTTTCACTTTTTTTTTATGCAGACCCATTTGATTCATACTTAACTATCCACATAGGCATAAAGGGAGAATATAATAGTGTGCCGAGGGCAGCAACTCGTGTTGACTATGACCATGTCGACCTAAAGCTTGTGTCGAACATTCGTAGGTGTCAACCTAGTCACTGTCGACCATTAGTGGTCGACCTAGTGACTGTCGACCTAGAGATTGTAGATCTTCTACACCAGGGGTCTTCAACCTTTAAGACAGCGTGGGCCACCTAAAAAAATCCAGTGAAGCCCGAGGGCCACTAAAATCGCCTACGGAATTTCGGACAGCCCCATAGAATCACAGCTCCCCTATAACGTCAGCACAGTCCTTCATAGATAGTTGGCACAGCCGCCAATACTCAGCACATAACCCCCCCCCACACACACACACACACACACCCTAATAGTTATCAGCAGCCAATTTGGGTTCCAGTGCAAACAGTAAAATATGTGCCCCCCCCCCATATATAATTTGATATTGAATAAATTGCACGCGCCGTAGGCGCGCTCCCAAAAACGGTTGTGACCTAATTATAAGGGGCGTGGTCTAATTATAACGAGTGTGAACTAGCAGGAAAACAATTACCTGACACCTCTTTTGCAACCGGCATGACCAGACATTGGTTACCGCAGGAATGGTCGTTGTCCTCACACGCTTAAGTTGACTGAAGGCTGCACAATGACATATAAACATGAAGGCCCACACAGTGAACTAGTATGCCTCACAGATCAAACCCAAACAATGAAAGGCTACTTAAATCAATATACACTGTTACACTGTTTATCCGTAATGCCCATTACACATTGTGCATCACACCATAGTGTCCATTAGACATTATGCCACACACCGTAATACCTGTTGTATATTATGTCATACACCATAATGCCCATTACACATTATGCCGCACCGTTATGCCCATTGCACATTATGCCCCACACTGATGCCCATTATGCCACAGACCATAATGCCAGCAGTACTCCTGCTTATACATATGATGCCCCAGCAGTGCCCCTCACCTAATGCCCCAGCAGTGCCCCTCACACAATGCCCCAGCAGTGCCCCTCACACACAATGCCCCAGCAGTGCCCCTCACACACAATGCCCCAGCAGTGCCCCTCACACACAATGCCCCAGCAGTGCCCCTCACACACAATTCCCCAGCAGTGCCCCTCACACACAATGCTCCAGCAGTGTCCCTCACACAATGCCCCAGCAGTGCCCCTCACACAATGCCCCAGCAGTGCCCCTCACACATAATGCCCCAGCAGTGCCCCTCACACACAATGCCCCACACACAATGCCCCCAGTAATGCCTGCAGCTTTGCCAGGTCCCCTGCTCCCGCCAGATGTACCTCCTCATCCTGCAGCTCTGACGGGTCACCTGCTTCCACCATCCATGCCTCCTCCTGCAGTTTCGCCGGGTCCCCTCCGCCAGCTGTGCCACCTCCTCCTGCAGTTCCAGTGCCGGGTCCCCTGCTCCCGCCAGCTGCGTCTCCTCCTCCCGCAGCTTAGCCGGGTCCCAACTCCCCAGCTCGTGACCAGACGTGCCTCCTCCTCCCTCAGCCGCGCTGGATCCACTCCTCTGCCCTGCCTGCAGCCAATGGAAATCGGGTAGGCGGCACCCAAGGGGACTCCATTACACTGCCTCCCTCGGCAGCATTTTCTTTTACTTAAAAAAAAAAAATCCTGTGCATGGCGGGCAGGGGGCCACTGAGATCAGCTCCGCGGGCCACTCGTGGCCCGCGGGCCATGGGTTGAAGACCCCTGTTCTACACAATTACCCTGCTAACTAGTAACGTTTTATTTTTTATATACCCTGCCTGCTTTGGGGCCACTAAATGACTGAGCCATTAAAAACTAGTGGAAATAATGCTAGATAAGACTAGAGGCATATATTAAGTAGATGGGGGGGGAGGGGTGGGGGCAAGTTAACCTATTTCATGTCAGAGTCAATCATTGGGGGTTAATCAGACCTGATAGCTGCCCTGCAAATTTGCAGCATCCTGCATCCAGTAGCGCACGCAGGGGGGGTTTCTGAGTACCCAGAAACCCCCCCAGGAGTCTAAGGGCCCTAGGCTGATAGCTGAGGGTCCCCTCTTTCCATGGGTACAAGAATTTAAAAAATCAGCCCTTGGGAACCGGAGATATCTGACTTCAAAGCACTGGTCCCCATCCAAGTCTGTTGATTGCTCTTCCCAGTCAGATATTTCAGGTTCTGTCTGACTTAGAGTTTTTCTGAGGGTAGATTCCAAAAGCTAGGACTCTTCCCCTTTGATGGACACTAGTAGCTTGTCTCTACTTTTCCCAGAACCAGAGATATCAGCCTTCCAGCAGCTAGTTACTACTCCAGCTACACACACCTGGTATGTCGTTTTATATTCTCGTTGGTAGATTGCTCTGCCTCATGAACACTGATTCCCTAGTCCCCAGTACCATTTGGTAGGTGGGATTCTCTAGTTTTTAATGCCATTAAAATCTAAGAAATCTATTTCTGGGAACTTTAGATATCTGCAGTCAAGCAAGCTGTCCTCCCACCAGAAAAATGTGAATAATAAGCCCACTCCAGTATACACCCCTCCTCTGCGTATTAAACATCCTCTACCACCCTGGAAGTTATGTATCTGGGCCCCTTCATTCAGCCCAATGCCCCCTTCTCCCACCCCATCTTCCACCATCTGTGCAGTAAAGGGGTAATTAGTGGAAATTACTGATCCAGGCCCTACATGCTGAGTGGTTGATATAATACCCTCTACCACCCGTAGGACATCAAAGCTTCCCCCACCCCTACCACTGGAGGATCGGTAGGTGCCTCAATACATTGCTATGCCCAGGGGTCTACACTGCTGTTGACGCCCCTGTGTGTGTGTGTGTGTGTGTGTGTGTGTGTGTGTATATATATATATATATATATATATATATATATATATAATAAATATTATTATTATTTATATACATTTGGTCTATCTATAATACTTTAACCGACCCGGCATATACTGGGTCACCTAAGTGTCCATCTCCGTGCTTTGTTCCGCCCCTCTGGAAACCCCCTTCTGAAAATCCTGCGTTTGCCACTGGCATCACCACCGTCCTGCCAAAGTGGCTGTTGCGCACTGTGACCCATTTGTTCGATAATCGCTCGCCATGCAAATTTGCACAGCATCGATCAGGTCTGAATAACTCCCATTGTTTCTATAGGGTTCTTATTAGAGTGCAAATACTGGAAAGGAAATAATACTGCAGTCCGAAGTTGCATAACAGCTGTGACTAGAGCTCCCCCTACAGGAACTGTGATATATTTAATTTCCCTGTTCAATGCAAAATCCTCAGAGACAACAATAAGAGATCATATGATTTAATTAGTTTCAAGGTCATTTAAACTTGAAAATCTATTATAACTTTTTTTTATATAGTTTGTTAAATCAAAGGTTTTTACCAATTTTTTCTCAATGAACATTGTTTGTTTTCTAGTTTTTGGTAGATTTCTCCCATACATTATCAGATTTTTGTCCCCACTAGATATATTGGACAGATAAATCTGTAGGTGTGTATCCAGCTTGACTCACTCTGTACCTATTATGGGGCCCATACACTTGGGTAATATTGTATACAACCCTTCGATTTCGACCGCGTCTGTGAGATAAATCGCATGATTGTATGCACATCGAATGTGTCCCCCCGATGCGATGTGGGGCCACGCTGGTCGAAACTCACATCTCAAGATATTATGTGTTGCATGGGGCGTGCGATCGCATGCTGTTTTTACCACATTCAATTTATTGCACTTCGATGTGCGATCTGTCAGTTTATAATATACCCCAGATAGCCCAGCCCTCATTACATCACCCGATTTGAGGTCACATGGGGCATGTGATAAATCATATGATTGTATGCACATCCAATGCACAAAAACCCTTTTCATGCGATTTCACGCACGGGGAGCTTCAAAGGAAATCGAAGCACGATATGGCATCGCATTCATCTCCCTAGTGTATGGGCAACATCACATTTGCCTCACCTGCAGTGCAGCATGATTTTATCCATTTTCTAAAAAACAAAAGCAGCTTTGCAATCAGGTCTGAATTATGTTCCATACACACTGGGCATTTTTGCCCAGCGTGTACGGACAGCGATGATAGGGAAAATCGCTGGGCTAAAAAAACACTCAGTACATACACACTGAATGTTTTCCCCTTGCCCAGCGATTTCCTCGGGCTGGACGACTTTCCATAGCAGGACGCTATGCTGGCAATGCGGGAACGTGCATCAGCGCTCACCGCTCATCGCTGCCCCGTACACTCTGGGTGGCTCTCAAGTTGAAAGCCTTTCTGCTCAAAGTCCCTCAGTGTGTATGGGCCTTTAGGCCAAATGTCTGACAGTGATTTTGAAAATAATGAGTAGTATAATGTCTGGATTGGATGTGAAAATATTGCAATTAAAAAAATATATATATATTGGTATTTCCCATTTTTTAAGTATATGACCCCAGTTATTTAATTATTTATTTAGATAATTTCCTTAATCTTTTCGGTACTTGTGGACAATCACGGCTCCCACGATGTGCATCGTATAGCAAAAAATCGCATGCGATTTGATCGCATGCGTTTTTTAACAGAAAAGCATCCAAATGCATTGAAATTAGTATCAAACATGTTCAATGGCCCCCAAATGTCATTTTTGAGGCTGTACCACCCCCACTATCAACGCGAACCCGAAGCGTGGCGAGCGCAGCAAGCCCGCAAGGGGCGGCGGTACGCGTCCTACGACCTTTTCATACCCCCACTATCCACGTCGGCGTGGAGTTGAGAATAGAAAGTGTGGCGAACGCAGCGAGTCGAGCCCAAAGCGTGGCGAGCCCCGCGAGGGGACACGGATACCTTCACAGGTATCCGCGTCCCCTCGCGGGCTTCACAGGTGTCCGCGTCCCCTCGCCACGCTTCGGGCTCGGTGGCTCGCTGCGCTCGCCACACTTTCTATTCTCAACTCGATGCCGACGTGGATAGTGGGGGTATGAAAAGGTCGTAGGACGCGTACCGCTGCGCTCGCCACGCTTCGGGTTCGTGTTGATAGTGGGGGGTGGTACAGCCTCCAAAATTACATTTGGGGGCCATTGAACATGTTTGATAGTAATTTCAATGCATTTGGATGCTTTTCTGTTAAAAAACGCATGCGATCAAATGCGATTTTGTAAAAAAATCGTTAAAAACTGCAAAAATCATATCCCATCGCATGCCACTATATATGGCATGCGATGGGAGCCGTGATACTCCACAAGTACCATCTTTTCTAAAAGAAATGAAATGTGTTTACATCATTGAGTATCTGAGCAGAAACGACAGCCACATTTCGCTAATGTTCAGAAAAAAAATTATCTTCTTGCATACATCAGGGAGAAAAATGCCTTTATCAGCCATAGGAACACACACATCCAAAATTAATTACACTACTTTTATGATTAAAATCAGGGGAAGGATTACAGTAATCAGGTCATTTTAACTACAGATGACCTAGATTTCTGAGTATTATAGAAAGGTAAAGCTGTGTATCCACAAAGCAAATTGGCTAAAAAGGTTAGCCAGGATTGGTTTGTGTGTACACTGTGGGTGATAAGCAACGAACAGTGTTAAGCCGCTGCTTATCGTGCGGTACTGGGTGACTGTGCAGTGTGAAAGGGCCATTTTTAATACCCCGGTTCCAACAACCCGGCAATCCGACCCAGGGTAAAAGCAGTGGTTTATGCGGGTTAGAACCGGGTTGCTGGGCAGTCTGAAGTTTCGGAAACCCCGGGTCGAGCGAACCGGATCGCTTTCACTGCTATGGTGGAGGCAGCAGCATCAGTGTTGCTTCCACCTCCTCTCCTGCCCCGCACCCCTGCCCGCCCCCCCCCCGCTCCACCGCTGACATGACATGATTTATCGCAAATGCCGGATTGCTCCCAGGCCAGAACAGGGCCAAAATCCAAGGGACGACCCAGCTTGCAATGTGAAGGAGGTATATAATCCATGTATATAATAATTCATTGTAGCAAGCCCATGAGAAGGGAAGCGGTCATCTATTAGAATGAACTTAGGTCTACAGTCATTAGGTCGACCCCACTAGGTCGACTGGCAGGAAGGTCGACCTGACTTAAGGTCGACCTGGGCCAAGGTCGACATGACTTAAGGTCGAATTTGCATAAAGGTCGACATGAGGAAGGTCAACTGGTCATAAGGTCGACGTGAGGTTTTTCACTGTTTTTTGAGCTGACATGTGCCGACAGGCGGTATTTCATGCCTTACCATCCACTAGGGCGTGGAGGAGGTTATTAAAGCTGTGGCGAGCGAATCGAGCCACCGTGCCCGATGCATTGCGAGTGAAGCGAGCGATGCGAGGGTCCGATTCTCATTGCCAGCTGTGTCCATGTAGACTGTGTCGACATTCGGATCAAAAAACAGTGAAAAACCCATGTCGACCTTATGACCAGTCGACCTTCCTCATGTCGACCTTTATGCAAATTCGACCTTAAGTCATGTCGACCTTGGCCCATGTCGACCTTAAATCTGGTCGACCTTCCAGCCAGTAGACCTAATGGGGTCGACCTAAGTTCATTCTGACAGATGTACCGATTCCCATGAGAAATACCAGTTAAGATATTTTAATGAAATCTTTAAAAGTAGGAATGGCCATAGCGGGTAATCCATTGATGGTACATTGATGATAACCTCAATGGAGTTTAAAAAAAACACATTTGTAAGGGAACCATCAATGGTTTCACCTACCAATGGTCACCCCTACTTTAACGTTCAGTGAATTGTGGGCCAATCATAGAGAGAGAAAATATTCAAGAGCCCTGTATCATTAATGGCATGAAACTGGTTCTCCCCGATCAATGGTAAAAATAGTTACCATTAGACCATCGATGATTTCAAATCTCCAGTAGGGATGCCATCTCAATTTAGCAGTAGACCGCATAATCTGGGGTGTGCAGGGTCTTTTTGAATTGAATATAATCAGTATTATAACTTGTCATCGTGACCTATGACATCACTATGGCACCAGGTTACAGCCCATCTGGGTCACATAAGAACTAGGGTTAGCAGTTAAGATTTCTCAAAGTAATCTTTAGGAGGAGGCAGCATAATCTGGGGTGTGCGGGCTTTTTGGCACTGTGATGTACTCAGTGTTGTAAATTAAGTAAAAGGCAGATTGCAATGTAGACCTGACAGGCAGGTGGACCTAATAAAATGCTCACTTAGGGGTAGGGTGGCCAATCCCAGGATTTCGCCGGGCAGCGTCTGAGCGAGTGCTCAGACGCTGCCTGGCTACTCCCGTCCCGGCAGTGCGTCTCTGTGCAGTGTGACAAGGTGACAGGTCACGCTACGCAGGCCGCACAGCGTGCTTCCGGCTTCCTGACACCACCCGTTTCCACTGCTCTCCCACCCACCGGCTCCTGGCTTCGCCCGCCCGGCTTCACCGCCCACCCTCCCGGCCGCACCTCACCGCACATGTAATTTAATATGCTGGGCGGCCAAAAAGGGTTTTTCTTATTAGGGAAGCCAATCCCGGGATCCCTACTTATATTCGCTGCTTACAGAGTGGTTAGACACTGCCCACTGGGCGAGCGAATTCACACCCCCCTTCCCCCAAGCGAGCGACCATATTTGCATGTGAATTCATGTGTACGCTCGCACCTCCATTCACATGCGAGTGTACAGTGGGGAAAAAATCATTCGATGGTTGGCGACCATCGAATGTTTGTTCCACCTGTTCGCAAATAAAAGTCAGTCCAGACTGACTTTTATTTAAGAGCGCCTGGATAAAGAGGGGGCGGGCGGCCCAGGAAATGTTGGCCTTCCCCAATGTCCAGGCCCCTGTCCGCACAGCCGAGAGTGAAGGCCTCGGCAAGTGTGATATTCGCACTGCTGGTCTGCATGAGCATATTTTTGCCAATACGCATGCACAGAACCGCAACATCGGTCGAATTCGTCTCTTTGCGAGCCAACATATATGTATGTATGAATGATTCCTGGTAGCTCTATACCTTGTCAGCCGACATAGATATTAGGGTGTAAACCTGTCGGAGTCAGCAAGGGATGGCTATGGAACCGTTACAATATATTATAACGGGGTCATTTGTTGCCGTTTCCACACTATAACAGTGACATTGCTCGAGATACATTCATATTCACATTAAAAAAGGAATTCCCTGCATCCCTTCAAGCTATACAGGGGTGGGGTCCTGGGGTGCACACCAATTGAGAGGTGCGACCCTGCGGAGACCTTTCAGTAGAAAAATCCCTTCAAGCTCGTCAGTTCCATGCATAACTAATTAGCACATAGAAAATATTAGCATTCTCTGAGGTCACTGAAATGGTGTGAGCCCATGTAATCCTATAATGTGATGTGCCAGCATATATCTCAAAGCCGATTCTAGACTTGCAACAAAGATGGTCTTATTTTATATTCCAGGGTTATCAGGCAGCTTACACATAAGGCAGCTTGTGCCTGGTTGTTAAATGAGTTTTCTGTAGAGATCAGGCAGCTGTTGGTGTTCTGTATAGGAATAACAAGATGGAAGCATTCCGCATCCTGAAATTGCATTGAGGCTCTGTTGTGGCTTATTGGCTTGCAAACAAGATCACAGGCCGTGTAACCAGCAGCTACCCCCAAACTGCTGCCTAGGCTTTCTCAACTTCTGAAGACACCACTCAGTGGAGAGTATTCAGCTTCCTTATCTAATTACAGGCTCAGTGGAATTCTCCTTGAATAAATGCGTTTAAGGAAGTTGGGAAAGCCTTTGTGGTTAGAGCAAGCCAAGCACTTCGTTTCACACACTTGTCAAATGGGGACTGTGTGCCTGGGAGAGATAGTGCAATCCTCAGTGTGTATTATAAAGCGGAGAGAATAGGCCCAACGTATAGGACAGAGCTGCCAGGCAACTCTCTCAAGTGTATTGCAGTAATTGTGTTTCTTTAAAGCGGGGATGGGGAATCTTCGGCCCTCCAGCTGTTGTTGAACTACACATCCCAGCATGCCTTGCTATAGTTTTGCTATGTGGCCATGCTAAAATCGTTGCAGGGCATGCTGGGATGTGTAGTTCAACAACAGCTGGAGGGTCGAAGGTTCCCCACCCCTGCTTTAAAGCAGGCATGTCCAAACTGTAGCTCTCCAGCTGTTGTGAAACTACACATCCCAGCATGCCCTGTCATAGTTTTAGCATTCCCTGATAGCAAAGTTATGGCAAGGCATGATGGGACTTCATAACAGCTGGAGGGCCATAGTTTGGACATGCCTCCTTTAAAGCAATAGTTAAAGTGGTCTAGCAGCAAATCTGGAACTGTAAGCTGAACGCTCTGGAAACAATAGGGTTAATAATTTTTCTTTTGAGGTAAAAAACCTTGGGAAAAGGATCACAGGTTAACAGCACCTCAACCCAGCCCTGCATTATGGAGTTCCCATAAGGTTTAACGTTCAACTTCTCCCTGCTTCAATATACTGTAACTCAGTACAGAACAGTAGCGGGGCACAGACGCCCCTCCGAACCTCCATCTTTGGCATACTTGCTGATTACGTAAGTTCCTCAGCTCAGTCCAGGTGGGGAGGATAGGGGCTGGGAGCCATCAATTGTACCATAGGAGGCCCTAACCCTGTGCAGTATTGCTGAAATCCCAAATTTGCACCGCTGTGGACAGGGCCTTAATGATATACATCATGGTCAATCACATCATCTCCACCCGTGGACCCTCCCACCTCATGGAACAGCCAATAGTTTGACTACTATTGGTCAACAGGCCATACGTTGACATATAAAAACTGTCAACATACTCTAGGTCAACATGGTCAAAAAGGTCAACATGAAAAAGGCTGCTGTGAGTTTTTCACTTTTTCCCCCCAGAACAGGTGTTTTTCCATACTATACTATCCAAGTGGACATAGAGGGAGAATATACTAGTGTACCCGCAGCATGACGAGTGAAGCTAGGTTGCATGGTACACTTATACGGTGTCCATAAGTTGATAGACCGTGAGCTCTACATTAGGTGACTGGGATTTCGATCATTTGGTCTGCAGCATGATGGTCGACAGTCATTAGGTCGACATGGGGAAAGGTCGACATGGTTCTAAGGCGAAAGGTCATTAGTTCGACAATGTCTATGTCGACAGTCAAAAGGTAGACCTGGGGTTTTTCAGTTTTTTTTACCTGAATGTCAACACCGTCGACATGGACACAGTTTCAAGTGCACCGCATCTGCTCGCTATGCTCGGCACACTATTTTATTCTCCCGCCACGCCCTAGTGGATGGTAGAGCATGAAATACCGCCTGTCGGCACATGTCGGCTCAAAAAACATTGAAAAACCCCATGTCGACCTTTTGACTGTCGACCTAGACATTGGTGTCGACCATCATGCTGTAGACCAAATGACCGCATCCCGGTGACTGGACCATAGGATGCACAGATGCTCCTGTGCCTTTATAGCGAATAAAAGTCCCTCCTACTTGGTATCAACAATTCTACTGTCAGCAGTGCTGGTAATTCTCCTCTTATTGGGCATTGTCTACAAGTTCTAGAGCAAACTGGTTCCATGAGTCATCTACTGGAAGCAAAGCAGAGCTGCCAGGGATACGCAGCAACCACCGTTGCATATACCTACCGTTGATTCACCCAGGTACTCAGCCACCATGCCAACCTTGGAATCAAATGGATCCTTTGATATACATGGACTGAGAACATTACTTACCAGCATTCATCCTCCAGTGGTTACTAGTCCATCCATTATTTCCATGCTTCAGGAGACTACAGCCAGCTGGTCATATACACTCGTCCACCGATGGTAATAACTTTCCTTATTTACTGGTCACAATGAACTACTAGTCCTCAGTGGGATAATAGGAGTGTTTGGGTGTTTTTTTTTCATCTGAACATTGTGTATGTGCCATCGTTTTATTGTTGCTGATGCAGTGCATGCATACTAATTTTTTGCACGTTTTTAATAAATACCTTTCTATATTTAATTCAATCTTTGCAGTATATTAATTCTTCGTTTTAATCCTGTATAGAAAGCTAAAAACACATGCAAGAATTATACTACCTTGTTTAAGCAGCTGCTTGGACAAACCGCTCCTTGGAAGCTCCATTTTCCCTCCTTTCTTTCCTGTCACAAAGCTTCTGGTTACCACCCCCAAATGGCAGCTTCTAGTGAATCAAGTTGAGAGGGGATTGTGGAAAAAGAGAGTAATCGCTATATCACTATTTGGACTTGCGCATGCACACTACAAGCCATGAGCATGTGCAGTAATTCCATAACCAGTTGGCTTGCAAACTCGAACAGCAATCTGAAGAACCACCAAAGAGACTGCGGTGGTTCAGATGATTACACAGTAGACCATACCCCAGTACAGAAAGTGCACCAGCCATATGGCTGGTGCAAGTTTCGATGGGTGGAAGTGTATTAAGACGTTGCAATTAGTCATCTCATTAGCATAAAGCAGGGGAGGTCAAATCAGTCCTCGAGATCTACAACCGGTCCACGTTTTTCAAATCACTTAGCTAGTGCACAGCTGTAGTCATTACTAACTGCCAATATTTTCAAACCTGCTGCATTCATTCCTACTTTAGACCCACAGGTTGCCTGAGACACATGACCTGTTGGTAGATCTTGTGGACAGGTTTGGCCACCCTTGGCATAAAAGGAACAAACTGTGGCAAACAAGTCAACATGAGGGTCGCAAAAGATGCAGCCAAGGCCGTGCCTGTGGCCAGCCCTAAATCAGGGCCTAAGGGTGCTATTCATTTAGTTTTAATTGCAAACAGAATTTCATAGGCTCACGGCACCCCTTAGCGGTGAAAGCGACTAATGAGCGATTTCTGCACATTTGAACTGAATTTCCCTCTACTGAACACTGTGCAATTCCACAAATAATTCCCAGAATATGCTCCTTATCCTGCATTTGGCTGCACGCTGAACAGGTCTTTAGCATAGAAGTGCACAGGCTCTCCTTATGGGGCACGCATAGTGTTGCCATCCCAAAAACACACATGCTGCCACACGTGTCTCCCGTGGGGGTAATTCAGACATGGTCAGAGCAATCTGATAGATGCCACGCTGCAAAAGTGAAATACCACCTTGCAAACGAAATTGTATGAGAGAATATGTCCAGATCCCTTCGTAACAGGCTCAACATTGAATTATTATTACATAGGGCACAACTCATCGCAGTCTGGGGGTATCCAGAGACTTACTCCGTGTTGTGATGAAAATAGGCATAACTGGGCTGGAGCTGGTCACACACCCTCCCCTAAACAGCTTGGGAATGCCTGGAATTTTCCCGAAAACTCCCAGAGTTTTTCCTTGCACACCCATGAAACATCCGGTTACTACCCACAGACGCCTACTTCCTGTGAATCACCCTGTGAACAAAAAAAAAAGGAGCAGGAGTTCAATGCTGCCCAGGATTGCACATGCGTACTACGAGCTGTACACATTTTGCTGTTTACCAATAATTGGCCCCTATGCAAATTCATGGCCGTACAATCAGTTCGACAGGCCAAGAAGGTTGACAAGTTCGGAAGGTCAACACAAGCATTAGGCTGACAATGGGAAGGTCTACAATCAAAAGGTCGTACTGTGGACCTAGCGACCATATCCCAGTATGGTCGCTCAGCAACCATTTAGCCTGCGACACTGGCTAAAATCACCCTATGTGTACAGGGATTTAGTATAATGTAATACAGTCCATACCGCAGCCCCAGGGAAACTCAGTGCATTGCAGACCGAAGATGCCTTTAGTATTTTTATCCAGTTTTCTGTTTGCTTATTTGCAGAGCTTCCATCTTGGTAAATGTACCCGAGTGGCCTTTTTATTATAATGCTGCTTGATGTTCACTGAGCTCTGAATAAAGTTTAGCTTGTTTTTATTCCAACCCACTCCCTTGCGTAATTCCTGAACCCCTGGATAGCCAGGTCACCTGGTATCCTCACACTCTGGGCAAACTTTATTAACAAAATCTTATGTACAATCCAGCTATTTTTGCCTTATAAGAACAGTAAATTCATGCCAAAGCAAGAACCACAAAGTACTAATTTTGGTAGTTATGAATTATAATATATGTATTTCTTTAGTTTTCTGTCCATTTTTGGGCAAATGCTGTTGTAAGTGTACAAAACAAATAATTCATCCTCAAAATCTGGTATAATTTGTGTGGGTGCTGCAAAAAATAGCCGTATCACCATACAAAACTTCTTGGCATGCCATATCACGATAGAACCTTCTAGAGCAGCGGTGGCCAACCCGCGGCTCTCGAGCCGCATGCGGCTCTTCTTCTCTTTATCTGCGGCTCTGTGGCTCAGGTGTTAAATGTATAGGAAAAGGCGTTTGTCCGCCTCCGTGTCACTGTCCGCTCACCCTGGGTGCAGTGTGGCGGCGAGACTGACACTCAGTAATACCGATGCTGCAGGAGACGGACTGGCTCGGCTGGGGCTTGGGCTCGCGTTGCTGGTTGGCTGCTCACTCCGTTGTCAACTAGTCTAGTCTCATCTGAGTGAGCTAGACATTCTTTGAGTCGAGACGAGAGCAGCCGAGCGCTGAGGATGACGACGCATATGCGCAGCGCACCATGTGCGCGTGTAGCCACCTGGAGCCGGTCCTGGTCAGGTGTGCACTGTGCTTGTGCACGGTGTGCCACATAAGGTAAACACTACCCATGATCCACAGCAGGTGCAGCCCAGGCTGGCTCTTTCCAGCACAGGACCACAAGCTGTTCAATGACGCTGGGGCTGGGTAGCAACTGACCTGGCATCATTTTAGTAAGGTTGGGGCTGGCTGCTGTAGGCTGTCTAACTTTGGGTGCATAGCAAATTGTTGCACTGTGGGGGCATAGCAAATTGTTGCACTCTGGGGGCATAGCAAACTGTTGCACTCTGGGGGCATAGCAAACTGTTGCACTCTGGGGGCATAGCAAACTGTTGCACTCTGGGGGCATAGCAAACTGTTGCACTGTGGGGGCATAGCAGCTTTTTGGCACTGTGGGGGCATATGTGTATCTGGCACTGCACTATTGGAGGCATATTTGTATCACACCCACTCAAGGGGTCAAAATAGACCACGCCCTTTTTTTGGTGCGCGTGCGCCGCAGGCATGATGTCGGCTCTTTGGCTTGACTACCAATATTTTTCGGCTCTTTAACTCTGACCGGTTGGCCACCCCTGTTCTAGAGTAAGGCATCTTTGTACCAAAAGTGCGTCTTAATCGCAAATGCAATATAACTAGAACCCATGAGGAGACCATACTGATCATTTTTTCTATATATATTTAAGATTCTAAACATGCACAGGAAAAGATTACGACATGAAGCTGTGGCAGGACACTATTCTGCGTCACTACGGACGGAAAGGAAATGAATTCCAATAGCTGAAAACATTGCAAAAAATGCCAACAATTCTGCTTTCCATTTATTTGCCAAATGGTCATGTGGAATAAAATATGTACAGGAATATAAATATGCTGAATGTTTCTATTAGCAAAATCACATACAAAACATGAGCAGAAATCACTTCTACATAACCGGTAAACTTCAACAGAAGAAGTCAGCTCATTATCGTTTGGCGAATCAGCTCAGACTCATTTACTGTATGTTTCTGAAACAGAGAAGATTTGTATAACAACACACATGGAAATCGTGACCTTGCAGGTGACAGAATCACCATCACAAACATATTACAGATGTGTCCACCTACATCTATCCTACAAGTTGCGCTACACGTAACGTGTGAGCTGTGTGACTCTGTAGCACTGGGTGTCTTTGCATGTGACTTTTTCCGTTCCAATGCATCTGTGGCTGTATCTTTATATGGAAGGCTACATTACAGTGATTTACTGCGCAACACTACAACGCAACTTTTTTTTATAAGTAGTCACAAACGGAATATCGGTATGCCACATATTTTAATCAGCAGAAGCTGCTTGTGGGATAGATATGCACCATTTGTGAATAAGGCGCCCTGCAATGGAAAAATACACACACAAAGATGCTTAGTGCTTCCGGATCATGCCAGGAGGGCCGTTTAACAGGCAAGGCGGTGGACACATCTTTATGCTTATAAACCACTGTCAGAGTGGACATTCAGAGGACATACTACTGCTATTAAAAAAAAAAAAAAAAAAAGAACACACATTTACAGTTTTACATATGCTAATCAGTTGGTACCGGATCCTGGTCAAGGAGTTTCCAGCACAACATCATACATCTGCGTTGCTGCAGAGCATTGCATCAATGGGCGAAAAAAACAGGTCCAGTGAAATTAGCTCTCTAATCTTCTACAACTGGCGCTTGTTCTTCTCTTGTTGCCTACTTCTCTGAGCAGGCGTTTACCTGAAATATAGAGAACGTTAAAATGAATTACTTTGAAAACATGAAACAATTATTTCCTATTTCTAAAGAAGGAACATAAATCCCTTGTAACTGTAAAAGCTGTAGAATCCAGGGGCTGGTCCTTGTTTCAAAAAAGGCATCACAGCAGACGTTCTAGGTTGCAGGATGAGAGGAAAGGGTTAGGCACCAGGGGGAGGACTAGTGTTAAGCTGCTGGAGGGGAGGAGTTAGGCACTAGGGGGGGGGGGGGGGGATTAATGTTAGGCTGTGTGAGAGGAGGCTCATGTTTAGGCTGCAGGGGGGGGGAGGTTACAGTTAGGCAGTAGGGAGAGGATTACAGTTAGTGGTATTCCTCACTGGAAGCGCTGCTGGATCTGCCATAAATCATTATCCCAGGCCCGAAAGACACTGCTGAAGCCACTATATTAACTGTACCAATTAAATCACCACTGGACCACCAGGGGTGTTCTGTTGACATTCTAATCATGCAGTCAGCAGTGTCGACATGATGAATGCTGACTCATTCAATGTCAACTATACCACAAACACAAAACTACTTCACTTACACAGGTTTACAGATCTTAAGCTGCCCATACACGCTGCGATCCCGGCGTGTGTTCCGGGCTTAAATAGCATCCATCACATCACATTGCATGTCTTGTGCATGCAATGCGATGTGATGAAAAGCAAGTACAAAAAGTATGTGCAGCACATACTTTTTGTACTGTGCGATGAGGTGCCGCAAAAATCGGACCCGCCGGGATCGGTACGTGTATGGGAGGCATAAGCACTATATGCTATTTCACTAACTGTTTAAGGTCTGCATGGCTTCTGAATGCGAGGGGACGTGTTCTCTGACACATCCCTTTGCATGTTACTGATGGGATGCAGGCGGCGTTAATCAGCGAATAGCCGTTGCTTAGCGAGCGGTATTGAACGGGCACAAAAGGTGTACATCACTGTGGCAAGGCTGGTACACTTATGGGTTGTGAACCAGTAATGATTATTAATTCACATTCTTTGCAGAATTTCATATACAATTCACATTGCTGTATTATTGCATTATACCTTCCTCATCCACCTCCAGCCATTGGTGGTGCGCTGGGGCCGCTGCCATGATTGATTCGTCCCATTCTCCGAGGTGGATTCCCTGGTGGGCTGGAATGCAAAAACCAAATCAGTCATTCCATTAGCATAGACAGAACAAAAGGTAGAACAAGATTATAGCACAATGGACACAGCATTGGATCATCAGTCTGTTACGTTACCCATGTGGTCGCGCAAGTCAGCTTCCACAGATCCAACAAAAAAGGCCAGGATATGTTACAGAGACCCACCCCACAACAGCAGCGTCACATCTTGATTTTGGGAGAGTGAGGCCACCCCCCCCCACCTCAAATGGTACCCATCTGGCAATCATTGCCAGTCTGCTGTCAAACTGCCTCCGCTGCAAAAGAACTGTAGTGCCCTTGCGCAGAACTGATCAGACACATGGTACATTGCGGCACGTGCTGCACCACCAACCAAGTAAGCTCTGTATGATTTACTAACAAGCTTCAGAGCTGTAATGAAGGAGGCAAAGTAACAAAATAAACTTTTTTCAAGAACTTGTTTGCATTAGGTCAACATGGCTTATATCAACACCTGAATTAGGTCGACATGGCTAAGGCTGACAAGGTCGACACTATCAATAGGTTGACATTGGGAAGAGCCACATGAGTTTTTCACAATTTTTTACCCTAATGTCAACATGGACACCGCCTAAATTGGAGATGAACGCGTCTGGATTTCGGGGCTCCGGACAACCCCGAACACCCACTATCCGAACGCGTTCACGAGCCTGTCGGATCTCGCTAGATCCGTACAACGTCACTATATGTATATAAGTACGGCCGGGCGGGTGCCATGTTCACTCCAGTCTAGGAGATTGAACAGTGTGCATGTCTGGCTGTCTTCTCTGGCGCCCGCCCGCATGCTCACTCTCCCGCCCCGCTGTGCAACCTGCGTGGTGTAGTAGTTCTACACTGCTGATAGTGACAACCTGCTGAGTCTGACTGTGTTAGTGTAGTGTAGTGTGGTGGTACACTGACAGAGTCTGTGCTGTATATTATATATCTATCCCTGTAGTCTGTGCCTGTGCCTCATATAGATTGATTTACCTGTCCTCCAGTCCCTACCACCAAATCCCTTAAGAATAATCCTTTTCAATTTTTCTGTGTCTGCTGCTGTGTGACTAAGCTGAAACAGGGTACTACAAGTCTCACCTCACCTGTGCAGGCCACACGTCAGTGCAATTTGCAAAATATCATTTTTATTTTACAATAAAGGGGTTAATAAATAATACTGACTGATTAATAATCCTTTAAAAAATGTTCTGTGTCTGCTGCTGTGTGTGTAAGCCGGGAGAGGGTACTACAAGTCTTACCTCAACCTGTGCAGGCCACACGTCAGTGCAAAATATCATTTTTATTTTACAATAATAAAGGGGTTACTGACTTCTTAATAATCCTTTTCAATTTTTTTTTGTGTCTGCTGCTGTGTGACTGTTAGCTGGGAGAGGGTACTACAAGTCTCACCTCACCTGTGTGCGGTGTGCATATCGGTGTTGCAAAAAATAAATCATTCTTTTTTTTTTACAATAAGAGTTACTGACTTAAATAATAATCCTTTAAAAAGTTTCTGTGTCTCTACTGCTGTGTGGCTGTACTCCAGAAAGATAACGGAGAACCAAAATATGGAGGCTCCAATAGTACAAGAACCACTTCCTCCAAGTGCTGAGCTGCTGCCACTAGTCAAGACATACAGTAGGCCCGAACAGGATTTTTGTTCCAGGCACTTCTTTCCCAGTTGCTAAATCCTTAACTTTTCTTAAAGTGATTTAAAGCTTGCATCAATACTCATTGTCACGCCCTGAAAGCATCCATTGGTGGTTGTAAATTTGATATTCTTCCCAATGACTTTCATTAGGAAGCTGGTATCACTTACTACGTCCATTCTAAACGTGTACTACGGGCACAGCACACACAGCCGGCAGCAACTGCAAACAACCGCACCCTCCTAAAGATATTTTATCACAAATCCCCAAGGACAGTCAGAGGGTGTTGGTGGTTGCGATGCCGGACCTTCCCATCACTGTGGTGAAGGATTACTTTGGTGACAGTATCCAAGTAGACATGTCAGACAGTCCTTACCTGTACTGGCAGGACAAAAAAGGCAGTTTGGAAGCCCTGTACAAAGTCAAACTGGCTCTATTTTACCTGAGTTGTCCCCCCTCCAGTGTGTACTCTGAAAGAGTTTTTAGTGCAGCGGGGAACCTGGTCAATGAGCATTGTAGCAAGTTGCTTCCGCAAAATGTGGAGAAGATGATGTTCATCAAAATGAATTGGATGAGGATGAAGACGACATCTTGCCTCTATAGCCTTGATGGCTAACCTCAAACTCCAGCTGTTGTTGAACTACACATCCAAGCATGCTCTGCTTCAGTTTTACTATTTGGCCATGCTAAATCTGATGCAGAGCCTGCTGGGATGTGTAGTTCAACAACAGCTGGAGTGTCAAGGTTAGCCATCAAGGCTCTATAGAGCCAGTTTGTACAGGGAGAGGTGACTTTCTTCTTTTTTTTTTGTGGGGCCCAAACAAACCAATAATTTCAGCCACAGTCATGTGGCAGACCCTGCTGCTGAAATGATTGGTTTGTTAAAGTGTGCATGTCCTATTTACGCAACATAAGGGTGGGTGGGAGGGCCCAAGGACAATACCATCTTGCACCTCTCTTTTTTAACATTATGTGCTTTTTGGGGCCTAGTTTTTCGAACAGCCATCCTGTCTGCCTCTGCAGTGCCACTCCTAGATGAGCCACGTGTTTGTGCCACCCGCTTGTGTGGCTTAGCAGAGTTATCCAGCTACCTCGGTGCAACCTTTTGCCCTAAAAACAATATTGTGAGGTGTTCAGAATAGACTGGAAATTAATGATATTGAGGTTAATAATAGCGCAGGAGAAAAAAAAAAAAAAAAAACTACAAATTCTGCAATTGTAGCTGTTTTTAGGTTTTAAAAAAAAAAATCGGAACACAAAATATGAAAATGGTGGTGTTTTAGAACAGATCCAGATCCAAAACACTGCCCGAGATACAGACCCAAAACGTGTTTCACGGATCACGAAAAGTGCCCGGTGCACATCCCTAGTCTAAATGTACCGCATCCCCTTGCATGGCTCGCTGCGCCTCACCATGTTTTGGGCATGTGGCCTCGCTGTGCTTGACAAACTCTAATATTCTCCCACCAGGATAGTAGGATATGAAATACTGCCAGTTGGTACAAACCGGCTGAATAAAATAAAAATGAAAAACTCATTTCAAGTTGACCTTCCCATTGTCGACATTTTAACCCTGTCGACCTTAGAAAGATCAACCTATTTCAGGTGCTGACCTAAGCCCCGTCGATCTCCAGTGGTCGCCCTTCATAGGGTATCCGGTTAAAGAATAGACACCCTTACACATAAATGGAAGGCAGTGATCACAGAAGATGTATATTTGCATTTACCAAATGACGAATTATGATGCGAGTCAGCAGTGAATCACTCTTGCATGCATTGGAAGCAACCATGTTGTACGATGCACTAAAATGATTAAGAAAGTAGTGCAGAGCTTTACTAGAACCCAGTGTGATGTGCGAGAACAAGCGTACTCGGATTCCTAGTAAGAGCAAAGCTTACTATGATGTAATATCAAGGAAACAGGATCCCTGTAAGTAGACAGTAGCTGCTCTTTAAACAGCAGATAAAGGACCATGGCTGTGGCGCTAGATTTCTTATCTGATGTTAAACATTAATCATTTATAGTAAAGATGATTAAAAGCATACCCTCTCCGGTCAGAAAATCGCGAGCTGGTTAAAGAGTTCGAGTTTCCCCTTCTTGATACATCAGGCTGAATCATACTCTGAAAGCTGCAAATAAAACAAGAATGACGACACAAGTTACATTATGCTGTTTTCCAGAGCGACGTTGTTGGCCTCTCAGAGCAGGTGAAAGCAAAGCACACCACAGGCTCAGGAGGGGAGAGGTAGGGGAAGGAAGGATGAAAATACTGGAATAAATCCCTGCGTCTGAAAGTGGAAGAAGCATCCATAGATGTGAAAACAAGCACCTGTCAGACTTTCCATTGGAGTAAAGCCTCTCACGTGAGCTGTTCAGTGCCTTGGTACCAAACAATGGGCCTTATTCTGGTTCACTCCTTCTGGCAAATTCCTTCTTAGATGGACAAAACCATGTGCACTGCAGGGGGGGCAGATGTAACAGGTGCAGATAGAATTAGATTTGTGTGAGTTATTTTGTTTCTGTGCAGGGAAAATACTGACTGCTTTATTTTTACACTGCAATATAGATCTCACTTTGAAGTAAAACCCCACCCAAATCTAACTCTCTCTGCACAAGTAACATCTACCCCACCTGTAGTGCACATGGTTTTGTCCATCTAAGAAGAAATTTGCCAGGAGTGAACCAGAATAAGGCCCAATGTTCTTTGACACCTTCAACATTCACATAATAGGTCTTTTTAGCCACCCAGGTTAACTTCCAGTCACTGTACAGGAATGCATCTCCCATTTCTGTTACCATATCTGCACTGTGACACTGTCCATACAAAATGGGACACACGCGCAGGCAAAAACATTGCTCCTCTCCACTCAGCCTCTTAGTGATCAATGCAAACATGCCCCATTTACATATGATTTGCATACTTAAGATTATACTTCTGAATATTAAACACTGCATGTTAAGCCAATTGCAAAATTATTTTTAATAATCATTATTGTTTGCTCCTAAACCAGCGTCCAGTGTGTAAGTTGACCGGCTTGTGGTAGGAATGGCTATCAGAGACCGAATGGTTTGGAACCATTGGCTGTGAGACAGTAATGCTAACTACTATCTCAACTGTGCTGCCTGAGATGCTTTTGCGATTTGATGCTGGGATTGCAATGGTTGTCCCTAACGCATGCTTCTTTCCCACGTGGAGAAACTCAGACCCTTTGGCAGTGATCCTAGAGTCTTCTGCACATGTGCGTTTTTGCAGTGTTGAAGGTTTAGAAATCATGGCTGCATGCTAGTACAAGGCATATTGTGATGGTGGAAACATGGTCACTATTTGCTGGTGCATGGTCATCCCCAGCTTTTGCCAAGCTGAAGCTGCAGGGGAAGGAAAGTAAGGTCACCGCATGTTATGTTTTCCTATTCTAACTCTATGATCAATCCCGGGAGAAGATTACTCAGTTACATACTGTTATTTTTACTTTTTGGAATGGAAATAGGGGAACCTTATTATAGTTCAATTTAAAAATCAATCCAGATATGAAAATGTCATTTTTAGAGTTTAACTATCAGTTAAATGTAATTAGGTCTGAGTTCACCCAAGGTGCTGGATGTACTTGGATGTTTCTTTGAAGTGGCAATCCTTTACAGGGGATGGTTTTGCATTGTGATTATCGCTTTAAAAAATAATAATAATAATGTAACCTGGCTTCCCGCACCTCCTTTAAACTCAGACCCCATTACATTTTGCCACATATTACAGTTAAGGGGTGTACATACGGGGTGATTAATCTAAATGATTTTGACTACTTCGTTGTGGGTTGCATGTTTGTGGCACATGGGATTACAGCCTGAGACAATACCAAAAATGGTCACGACACATACTTGCGTTTTTGCCACCACTCCCAGTTACCTCCCCCAAAGGGTGCCTAAGTCATGACTCATGACTGTGAGACACATTGCTAAGATACCTTTGTGCATGCACAACTAAGACACATGCGAAGTGTACAATATTCATTCAACACCATAAATGGCGGCAATGTGTCATCTCTGAATCAGGCCCCAAGGACATCACGCTTACTCTAGTGTAAATATGGGAGGTAATGGTAGGGAAGCATAAACCGCTCTTCTGGCAGAAGTTCAAAGTCAAAGAAGAAAATGTATGTAGTGAGAGATAGTCTTTATTATGCAACAAACTAAAAATGAGGACATTGATACTTACAACATGACTACAAAGTCTGTGATGCCCCAGAACATGTCTGTGATAATGGAGAGCCTCCATGGAGATCTCCCCTGGCCATCCAACACTTGTCCTAAACAGAAGTAAAGGAGAACAAGACAGGAATTACTTTCCCAAACACAAGTACAGGATGACAACAAGGCGGCACCTCAGCTGGAATATTTGGCACTGGGCGGTTGGCCAAAGGGCATAGCAGACATGTGGCAGGATGTAATACAGTAGTCAGTGTACTATTGTGTTGTACTTTTGTTAACTTAGTGATGCACAGAAGATGCAGGTTTATGTTTATTAAGAAAGAGACACTTATACACTGAGATATGTTATTCTAGCACCTTGAATCTTTCAAAATCTGTGCAATTCCTTATAGCACAGTGTGGTCTGTATTTCAGCACCAATATGAAGACTAGATGTGTGCTAGAAGCCCCATAGCAGAGCTTGCCATCCACATACTGGGATATGGACAGGTATATAGGCTAGACCAGTGGTAGTCAACCCTAGCCCTCGAGAGCTACCAACAGTTCACATTTTCCAGACAACCTAGCTGCTGCACAGCTGCACTCATTAATCACTGACACATTTTAAAAGATCCACAGATGGAGCTAATTAGCTCACTTGTGATTCTGTGAGGAGACCTGCAAACCATGCACTGTTGGTAGCTCTCGAGGACTAGGGTTGGCTACCCCAGGGCTAGATATATATGATATAAGAGTGGTGGGATGCCGTGGTCAAAAGACCACTCTTGGCATCCCAATATGGAGAAACCCAAAATGGGCTCTGTAGTGCCTCTTTTACACAAAAATCCTGGATCTGACCCGGTATTTTGGAACACTGTTCCAAGCCAGGTCGGATCAATGATATCAGTATTCCAGCATTGGCATTTTGATGCTTTGAGGTACTGGCAACAGTCAGGTGCCGGGCGGGGTCCCCACAGTCAGGATCCCGACAGGCATACACCCGATGTCGGGATCCCGACTGTCAAAACACCAACAGCCGGGTTCCCGACGGCCACCCGCTATTTTCCCTCATGGGGGTCGAAGACCCCCATAGAATAGAATAGGTGGCTCACATAGCGAGCCACCGTGCCCGCAAGGGGCTTAGTTGCGCTCACCATGCTGCCTGGGTCCGGGCAGTCGGGATAATGACTGTCAGGATCCCGACTGTCGGACCCCTATACCACACCCCAATGGTCTACTGATGGCAGTCAGGATCCGTAAATCGGTATATTGAATGCCAGCATCCTGACCACAACCCATATAGGCCCCATGACAACCACATAGTGGGACAGCTCAAGTTCAGAACATTAGACCCACTGGGCTATCAGTTTTATTATCCATGTGGACATTTACAGGGAAAAAGTAACCTGTGGCTGTCTGTGTACCGCACACTGTAACAGACATGTATGGAGGCTTCCTGCCAATTGCCCACACACAGGTATGGAGGCCCAGTGCCAATCGCATACAGGTATGGAGTTCCAGTGCCAACAGTACATAGGTATAAAGACCCTCTACCACCCACACACTAGGACTTGCCGATATATAGATACCCCTGATCTCACCGTTAGAGATATACACCATATTTTGTCTCTGCCAGCTGCTGCTGGTGACTCTCCCTCTGCAGCTGCCACAGATAACATCCGGCCACGTGACGGTGACACAAGAGGTGGAAGTCGCTGATTGGCTGAGACGTGCCTGCGCAGTAATGTTACCTGGTCTCCCAGGAATAGCTACTGGTTGTCCTGCATTAGCCCCACCCCCTGGCTGTATGCCATTCTCCCGGGGATAGCTACTGGTTGTCCCTCGTCCTAAGGAGGGCCGCTGGTGCCGGTGTTACGCATGCGCGGTCTGTCCTATCTTTACCATGACACAGGCGGAGAAGGGAGAACCGGAGAACGGGAGAGAGAAGGAGAAGGAGCAGCGCGGGGTGAAGAGACCCATCGTGCCGGCAGCTATCACTGAGCCCCTTCAAGAGGTGACTGAACTAGCACGGGGATGCTGGAGGCTCGGAGTACCTTGTTTTCACTGGGGACTGCGGTGGAGTTAGGACTGGCGGCTGCCACCGGGCACTGTGGAGGACTCAGGGCTAGTGGCTGTAGGTGGGACTGTGGTGGGCTCTGGACTGGTGCCTTGCAGTGGGACTGTGGTGGTGTTCAGGTCTGGTGCCTGTCAGTGAGACTGTGGTGGTGTTCAAGACTGGTGGTTGTCAGTGTGACAATGGTGTGTTCAGGTCTGGTGGCTGTCAGTGGGACTGTGGGGGTGTTCAGGACTGGTGGCTGTGAGTGGGACTGTGGGGGTGTTCAGGATTGGTGGCTGTCAGCGGGACTGTGGTGGTGTTCAAGACTGGTGGTTGTCAGTGTGACAATGGTGTGTTCAGGTCTGGTGGCTGTCAGTGGGACTGTGGGGGTGTTCAGGACTGGTGGCTGTGAGTGGGACTGTGGGGGTGTTCAGGATTGGTGGCTGTCAGCGGGACTGTGGGGGTGTTCAGGATTGGTGGCTGTCAGCGGGACTGTGGGGGTGTTCAGGATTGGTGGCTGTCAGCGGGACTGTGGGGGTGTTCAGGACTGGTGGCTGTCAGCGGGACTGTGGGGGTGTTCAGGACTGGTGGCTGTCAGCGGGACTGTGGGGGTGTTCAGGACTGGTGGCTGTCAGCGGGACTGTGGGGGTGTTAAGGACTGGTGGCTGTCAGCGGGGCTGTGGCGGTGCTCAGGATTGGTGGCTGTCAGCGGGGCTGTGGCGGTGCTCAGGATTGGTGGCTATCAGCGGGGCTGTGGCGGTGCTCAGGACTGGTGGCTGTCAGTGGGGCTGTGGCGGTGCTCAGGACTGGTGGCTGTCAGTGGGGCTGTGGCGGTGCTCAGGACTGGTGGCTGTCAGTGGGGCTGTGGCGGTGTTCAGGTCTGGTGGCTGTCAGTGGGGCTGTGGCGGTGCTCAGGACTGGTGGCTGTCAGTGGGGCTGTGGCGGTGCTCAGGACTGGTGGCTGTCAGTGGGGCTGTGGCGGTGCTCAGGACTGGTGGCTGTCAGTGGGGCTGTGGCGGTGTTCAGGTCTGGTGGCTGTCAGTGGGATTGTGGTGGTGTTCAGGTCTGGTGGCTGTCAGTGGGATTGTGGTGGTGTTCAGGACTGGTGGCTGTCAGTGGGACTCTGGGGGTGTTCAGGACTGGTGGCTGTCAGTGGGATTGTGGTGGTGTTCAGGACTGGTGGCTGTCAGTGGGACTGTGGTGGTGTTCAGGACTGGTGGCTGTCAGTGGGATTGTGGTGGTGTTCAGGACTGGTGGCTGTCAGTGGGACTGTGGTGGTGTTCAGGACTGGTGGCTGTCACAGACAGGCAACTGACTACAGACAGATGAGTTGAGCGCTCACAGAACTCCTTTGTTTATCATTCTGTGTATTGTTGTGCAGCATATACAGAGTGACTACATCTTAGTGATACACCCAGGATCCAGCATCCTGCGCATTGGCCGGGCCACAGACTCCCACCCAGCAGGGATACCTCATGTCATTGCCAGGAGGCACAAGCAGTCAGGCCAGCCCACCTACTGCGACAGGTGGCTTCTCAGGGAGGGCTTGAATGTAAGTCATCCAATTACACAAGGCGTCAGATAGATTATGGAATCTATCCTCTGTTTATTCCCCATTTATGATCTATGTTTTCAGTTATTGTCATTGCCTCATATGTCACATTTTGCAGAAACAAGAAAGTAATGAGCAGAGACAAAATGGCCTCAAAATGGTGGATCAGGCGATTTGGTCCAAAAAGATGTCTAATGGGACCAGGCGTATCCCAGCAGTGCCGGAACAGGTGCGTGTGCAAAGCTGGTGAAATTCCGGCATTTTATTAACTGTTATGATTTGCCGGTATGTCTGTCGCGTTGACAGAACTAACCAGGCTTACGGAAACAGGCGGTGGTATCCCATATTCTTACATGTCTGCATTTTCTATTATGCTTGCACAATAAAAAAAAATTTACCCAGTCATGTGACCTTCAGATGCTGTTTTAATTTTTCAGGCTCGAGTCTACAATAAACAAAGCAGACCGGCTATATTAGATCACAATTCTGGTGTGAAATGGACAAGCACGTCTCATCACCCGGAGTATCTTATAGGAGAAGAGGTATTGATTTTAGCACCATTCCTTGTCTCTGGTGTCCATCCTACCTAGTATTTCAGTTGACTGCTCTGTATTGTCCAGTTATATTTAAGTTTACATTTAGTGTACTCTGTGCAGTGCCTTAAAATTAAAGGGTACTAATAATTACTAGTACAGGCTGAGTATCCCTTATCTTAAATGCTCGGGACCACAAGCATTTTGCATAAGGGATATTTTTGTTTTTTGGCATATTTGTTTTCTTTCCAATACTAACCTGGTCCCCTGGTGGTGCCCCAATGGTCCCCCGACATCCACCATGTCCCCGGTGTCATTGGTGGCCTTCTGGATCCTCTTCAGCGGCATCTCCGGTCCCAGGGGTGCATTGCGCGAGGTGACTGCGCACTCGCGCAATGCACCCCTGGGACCGGAGATGCCGCTGAAGAGGATCCCGGAGGCCGCCGTGGACAACGGGGGATGAGGTAAATATTAAAAAAGGGGGGTGATGGCGAAACAAAACAAAAAAATAACCAAAATATTATAAAAACCACAGAGTATTTCGGTTTTTGAATTCACAGATAAGGGAGACCCGACCTTTACTGTCTGAGTTAGACCTTCCTCCCCCCCTAACGCCGCCACTGATTATCTTAGAGCTGCATGTTTTCCCTGTTCCATGACTTTTAGAAATTGTGAACTCCTTTAACAAAACAGATTGGGCTTTATTTACTAAGATGGGAGTTCTTTTGAAGACGGGATGTTGCCCTTAGCAACCAATCAGAATCTATTTCTTATTTATTTAGCACAGTCTAGGAGATAATAGATCAAATCTGACTGGTTACTCATGACGATATCCGGTGATCAGAACTCCCATCTTAGTAAATAAACCCAATTGTTTCATTTGTACTTTGCACGTTGCAATTTTCCTTTCACTGATTTGTGGTATTTCTGTTCCGTCAGGCATATTTTGTGAATCCAACAGAAGGCTATAATGTTCACTATCCCATTCGGAGAGGCCAGCTAAATACTCATAGTGGACCAGGAGGCTCGCTCACTGCTGTACTGACGGATCTGGAAACCATCTGGTCACACGTCATACAGAAGTTCTTAGAAATCCAATTGAAAGACTTGAAGGTACAGTTCTGGTTGTTTAATAGATGCTCATTATGTGGCATTAGCCACAGACCCCAATTTACGGCTACTCTATCTACAAACCCGCCCTGATCTCCCGTATATAGAGAGTGAAGATTGCGGGCAGAATTCAATTGATGTTTTTGATTTCACTCACGGTCGGGTTTAAACCTGATCAAACTAATCCTTGCAATGCGAGAAGTCAAGTTTGAGTGATTAAATGGATCACTTTTTGCTTATTTCAGATGACTGATTTGCTTTTATAGAATTAACACTTTCTATGCCATTTTCAGGAGCTTTTTTTGTACAGAATTTGGGACTGTTTTACCTTTTTTAAATTATTTCTGCTTTAAAAATATGTGGACAGCTAGCTATTCTATTGACCATAAATAATTTCATTGGTCCTGGACCACCAATCCAAGGCACCGCTGCATGTATCCTGAAGCACCCCTGTGTTCCATGTCAGTGTCCTGAGTCCCACTGGCCTAAACCTAACTTTCCCCAGCCGTACTCTCTCGCTGGCCGTATACTCAGCGAATGGGATACCAGCTGTGTGTTTCAGCATCCTGATCCTTTTTGAAGGTTCCGGCTCCTGTATATTGAACAGAAGCAACCTGACCACCGCAATGCAACCACATTCCGGCACAATAATGTATCAATATAAGGAATTTGGTACTTACCGATAATTCCCTTTCACCGAATCAGCAGGAGACACTGCAGTCATTACATGTGGGGATAGAGTAGGTGTACTGGAGGAGTGGCACTTTAAGAAAACTTTACTGCTGCAGGCTCCTCCCTCCTCTATCCCCGCCCAGACCCCAGTCTTAGAAAAACTGTGTCCGAGAGGAGAAGAGAGACCAGGGCCTGCCCGGTAGGGAACGGAGCTAAAACATAAACAGAGTTAGTAGACAATGCACATAACGTGAACATACTAACAGAACAGAACACATAGGATTTAAGGAAAGTTTCCTATGTAACAATAACTATGCAACAAACATTGCAACAATAGAAAGAGCGTATCTTTCACACACACACAAACCACACTAACATCATGGCAGGAGAACCAGTGCTGGGTGGGCGTGCAGTGTCTCCTGCTGATTCGGTGAAAGGGAATTATCGGTAAGTACCAAATTCCTTATTTCACCTACATGCAGCAGGAGCCACTGCAGTCATTACATGTGGGGATACATACCCAAGCTTTTAAGTCCGGGCGGGAGAGCTCTGGGGCTCCTGTAACACTGCCCTACTAAAAGCCGTAGCTGAGCTGGCGAAAGTATCAAAACGATAAAACTTTGCAAACGTGCTAGATCCCGACCAGGTAGCCGCTTTGCATACTTGTGTCAAGGAGACACCTCTCGCCATGGCCCAAGAAGTACTTACTGACCTCGTGGAGTGCGCTGACACTCCCGATGGTACCTTCTTTTGTGCATACAAGTAGGCTTCTCTAATTGTACAGCAAATCCATCTTGCCAGAGTCCTTTTTGTCGCAGGCCAACCCCTCTTAAGTGCATCGTAGAGCACAAAAAGGCAGTCAGATTTCCTTAGATGTTGGGTTCGCCTAACATAGACCTGTAAGGCTCTGACTACATCCAGAGAAGCATCTTCACCCTGAAGAACCGGTACAACAATAGGCTGGTTTACATGAAATGCAGAAACCACTTTAGGAAGGAAATTCCTGCTAGTACGTAGTTCAGCCCGGTCCCTGTAAAAGGTAAGGAAAGGAGACTTACACGATAGGGCTCCTAATTCAGAAACCCTACGTGCTGAGGCCAAAGCCAGCAGCATCACCGTCTTCCAAGTCAGAAATTTGAGATCCGAGGTGTCCAATGGCTCAAAAACATCTGACTTCAAAAACTCTAGAACCACCACTAGATTCCATGGTTCCGTAGGAGCAGTGAACGGTGGTTGCAGTCGAAGTACTCCTTTCAAAAAGGTTTGTACCTCAGGAATCAGCGCTATCCTGCGATGGAAGAATACTGAGAGGGCTGAAACCTGGACCTTGAGAGAAGCAAGCTTCAAACCTGATGCAAGTCCCGCTTGCAGGAATTCAAGAAGTCTAGCCAGAGAAAAGATTGCCTTTGGCACCTTCCTGGCCTCGCACCAGCGGATGTATGACTTCCATATTCTATGGTAGTGAGACGCTGTTACATCCTTCCTTGCCTTAAGCATTGTAGGAATGACCGTTCCTGGTATACCTCTTCTCTTCAAAAGTTCGGCCTCAACCGCCATGCCGTCAAACGTAGACAAGGCAAGTTTTGGTAGACGAATGGACCTTGCTGCAGCAGGTCTTCTCGCAGCGGCAGGCACCAAGGTTCCTCCACCAACAGGTCCCTGAGGTCGGAGTACCACGGACGCCTGGGCCAATCTGGAGCGATCAAGATGACTTCTACTGCTCCCCTCTTTATCCGTTTGAGTACCTTTTGAAGTAACGGAATAGGAGGGAAGAGATATACCAGGTCGAAGTTCCAGGGGATGGAGAGGGCATCCACTGCCGCAGCCGCTGGATCCTGAGCCCTTGCACAATACTGCGGGAGTTTGTGATTCAGTCTGGATGCCATGAGATCTATCTGTGGCATCCCCCATCTCTGAACCAGCTGTTGGAAAACCTCCGGATGAAGGCCCCACTCTCCCGGGTGGAGATCCTGCCTGCTGAGATAATCCGCCTCCCAATTTTCCACTCCTGGAATAAAGACTGCGGAGAAACCGGTGGTGTATGTCTCTGCCCAGGACAGAATCGGGCGGACTTCCCGCATGGCTGTCCTGCTTCTGGTGCCCCCTTGTCGGTTGATATAGGATACTGCCGTGATGTTGTCCGACTGTATCCTTACCGGCAAGCCGACAAGTAGGGGGTGGGCCTGAGCCAGTGCCAACCTGATAGCCCGTAACTCCAAGATGTTTATGGGTAACCGGGCTTCCTGGCTGGTCCAAAGACCCTGGAAAGTGCGACCCAACGTGACCGCACCCCAACCTCGAAGGCTGGCATCTGTGGTCACCATGGTCCAGACCTGAGACTGGAAGGAGCGACCCTTGGTAAGGTTGGATGTATCCAGCCACCATTGAAGAGAGAGACGAGCTTCCTTGGAAAGAACAATGGTCTTGTGGATTTGAAGATGGGACCCCGACCATTGGGCCAGAAGATTGCCTTGGAAGGTCCTGGAATGAAACCTTCCGTAAGATAGGGCCTCGAAGGCTGCCACCATCAGGCCTAACAGCTTGGTGCACAAATGCACCGATACTCTGCGAGGCGTCAGAACCTGACGAACCCTCTGCTGGATAACTGTGACTTTTGATAATGGCAGAAAAACTCTTTCCTGGACAGTGTCGAACAACAGACCCAGGAACAAAATCACTTGTGTTGGTTCCAGCTGTGACTTTTTGAAGTTCAGGATCCATCCGTTCTGAACCAGGAAGTCGCAGGTAGTCCGGGCATCCTGTTGTAGCTTCTGCGGTGAGGATGCTTTTAGGAGTAGATCGTCCAGATAGGGCACAATCGTTATCCCCTGAATCCGAAGGGCTGATATCATGCAAGCCATAACCTTTGTGAAGGTTCTTGGAGCTGATGAAAGACCGAAAGGGAGTGCTCTGAACTGGTAATGCTGATTGCGAATAGCAAACCTGAGGAACCGATGGTGTGGTTCCCAGATCGGAATATGCAAATAGGCATCCTTTATGTCCAGAGATAAGAGAAACTCCCTTGGCTCCAGGCTTGCAATGACTGACCTTATGGATTCCATCTTGAACCTGTGGTACACGATGTAATCGTTGAGGTGCTTCAGATTGAGAATGGGTCTTACCGAACCGTCCGGCTTCGGTACTAGAAAAAGACTTGAGTAGTAACCCAGCCTTTCCTGAGCTTTGGGGACAGGTATAATGACCCCTGCTTGTAAAAAACTTTGAATGGAGTTGACCAAAGCTGCTTGTGTTGTTGCTAAAGCAGGTAGGCCTGTTGTAAAAAATCTGTTCGGCGGAGCCTGAACAAACTCCAGTTTGTACCCGTGTTCCACAATCTGAAGCACCCAACTGTCTCGACAGTGAGACCTCCAGACGTTCTCGAAGAGGGATAACCTTGCGCCCACCTTGGGGTCCCCCAAATGGGCGGGAAGCCCGTCATGCCACAGGTTTGTCTGCAACCTTGGTTTCTGCACGACGGGTAGAGGTAACTGCGGCTGTGGCACCTCTGCCACCTCTGCCTCTACGCCCTCGAAAGGACGAAAAGCCTCCCCTGGCACGTCCTCTGAATGAGGCGCCCCCTCTAAAAGCCCGAAAAGACGGTGTAAATTGTCTTTTCGGCGGGGGAGTGGCCGAAGGAAGGAAAGTAGACTTACCTCCTGTAGCTTGAGCAATGAGTTTGTCAAGATCAGGCCCAAATAGCATATCTCCCGCATAAGGCAAAGCTTCTACTGCCTTTTTAATATCGGCCTCCGCCTGCCAAGATCTTAACCAGATAGTACGTCTGGCCAATACAGCTGAAGCTGAGATTTTTGCACCCAACTCAGCTACATCTGAAGCAGCTTCTCCTGTATATACAGCTGCATCCTTCACATACAGAGCCAGCTGTAGCAGTTCTTCACGGGGCCTACCACTCTGTAAACCCAAAGCAAGCTCTTCAGCCCATTTCTCCATGGCCTTACTGACCCAGGCTGAAGCTAAGGCTGGTCTGAGTAAAACCCCTGCTGTGGTATAAATAGCTTTTACCGTGGTCTCAAGACGACGGTCAGGAGCCTCCTTTAGAGCCACAGCAGCCGGAACTGGAAGCGTGGTTCGCTTGGAAAGCCTGGACAGCGAGACATCAGCTGGAGGCGGAGTCTCCCATTTTTCCCTAGATTCCTGAGAAAACGGGTAAAGTAGCTTCATGCGCCTAGACAATTGGAATTTTCTGTCTGGCGTCTTCCATGCATTAATAAGAGGTCTGTCCAATTCAGCCGAATCAGGGAAAGTAACCTGCTGCTTTTGTGTCCGACCAAATATGGACAAAGGCATAGGAGCATCCTCCTCCTCCAAATTAAGTGTGGTGCGGACAGCCTGAATCAGGCCCTCTACCCCCTGAGGATCATCACGCTGTAGCGCCTCATCCTGAATGTGTTCAGGTTCATCTACCTGAAGTAAATCTACATCTTCATCCCCATCAGTATCAATATCAGCTCCCTGTACTGAGCCTATGGGAGATCTAGGACGTTTTTGTGGAGGGCGTGAAGGGCCAGCCACTGGGTTTGACCCAGAGGCCATAGACTGCATAAGAGTCTTAACCCAGGCTGGTTCAGTAGAACCCATAATGGAGAGTTGAGCATGAAACCGCTCCCTGTCCTTCCTAGAAGCAGCTAATTCTGCAGCCAATCCAGCCAACACATTTTGTAGTAAAGGCTCAGAAGAATCTGACTGAGAAGTCTGTGTCTGAGGCTCCACTTCCTGTGTGTGCTCTGCTTTATAGCAAGATTCACACAAGGAGACACCCTTTATATGCTGGGTAAACTGCTCCTTACAAGCCTTACAGGTGAAAACCTTAAGAGCAGCTTTGGAGGCAGCTTTTCCTGCCATACTGTCAGTGTATGAGATTATGTTATAAAATCACACACACACACACAGACACAAATAACAAAAGGTGCACAGACTGTAAGCAACAGATACTATTCCTAAAACAGCGGAGCTGAGCTAGGATAGGGAGGGGGAGCCTTCCGCCCTTGTATCAGAGATTATGCACAATCTCTGTAACCTGTGCACAAAAATAATCCCCCAGTAATTTACAGACCTGCTCTGTAGAAATAAGGGGGGGCGCTGGACTGCAGTGCGTGCGCTGAGCGCGTTACACGATGTCCCTCAGTCAGCCTCGCGGTACACAGCAATGGCGCCGGCAGAGAGAGAGAGAAGAAAGAGAAAGGGCGTATCAGGTGACATCACCTAAGCCCTCCCTCTCCCTCCGGCGCGTAGTTACACTAGAGCGGAGCGCTGTGTACAGCCTCCGCTCTAGAACTGTCCCCGCTGACACACGCCAAAATGGCGGCCGTCAGTTACAATGGCTGCTGCGTGTATGAGACCGGGTGCGCCCGCCCGTCTCAGGCCACATTTCGGCGCACAGCGCCGCTTACCTGCAGCGATGCTGCTTGTCCTCCTGGAGTAGTGGCCAGGCCTAGGACCCGTAACGCAAGCCGCGTGCAGCTGCGGCGGGTCCCCGATGCGGTGGCACCGGTGGCCGGGTACATGGAAGGCTCACTGCAGGCAGTGGCGACCAGCACCCCTCCAGGTCCCACGGAGCAGGCAGACCCTGCGGAGGGGTCTGCCTGTATTCAGCAGATAAAAATAAAAATATTTTCCAAAAGAAAAATAAAAATAAAAAGTAAAAAGACCTAACTCCCTGAGGAGAATAGGCCCAGAGAACCTACTCCTCCGGGCACTTTTTCTAAGACTGGGGTCTGGGCGGGGATAGAGGAGGGAGGAGCCTGCAGCAGTAAAGTTTTCTTAAAGTGCCACTCCTCCAGTACACCTACTCTATCCCCACATGTAATGACTGCAGTGGCTCCTGCTGCATGTAGGTGAAAAAGAGCTTTTATCCTACAGGTGCTGTGACCATAATACTGATCGGCCATGGATGGGGAACCTTTGGCCCTCCAGCTGTTGAACTACACATCCCAGCATGCCCTGTAACCGTTTTAGCATGGCCAAATAGCAAAACTGTAGCAGCTGGGATGTGTAGTACAACAACAGCTGGAGGGCCAAAGGTTCCCCGTCCCTGCTCTATGGTGTCATCATACAAGACAGTTTGGGAGTCACTGGTGTATGTGGATACATCTGTATAATGATCTAGAGTGGGCACTACATTGTTTTATTACAGCATATATATACCTCTACTGATAAAGCGAATACAGTATCAGTTTCCTATGTCTAAAGCTGGGTACACATATATACAATCCATGTCTCTTTTAACCGTTTGGCCGACTGTACTCCCGTCGGACCGTCCACAAACAACAGCCGATCACGTGCGTACACACCTGTACAATTTTACTTGCGACGTCCGATGTACTCCTGTCCAAACAGTCGCAAGAAAAAGATTGTACCACCGTACACACTCTCTCGATTTGGGCTTTTGACACGATATATATGAACAAAATTATCATAATGGGCTGGGTTAAGGGCATACCAAAACAAAGAGGCGTGAGTACAGAACCTAAACAAAAGTGACGGGGTACGCGTCTACTAAACTTCAGTATAGAAATGCCGGTCTGGTCCCGCAGTTAAATTTGAGAGGCACAAGCAGACAGACAATAGCCCTTAAAATGGCTAAGGATAATACAAGGCACAGTTGCTAATATTTCAATATGCATTACATAATGTGACACACACGGATCACCAAACTGCTATAAAGCCGGGTATGCGAGTATAGTCAGTTTGCGGTAGTCACCCTGTAGTCGCATACCCGGCTTTATAGCCGTTTGGTGATCCGTGTGTGTCACATTATGTAATGCATATTGTTTTGTAATAGCCACATTAACAGGAATTTAGATTAAGTTCCCCCAATAAACCCCCAGCAGCTGCTACGTTGTCAGGAAAATTCACATTAACTGCGGTAGCTCTGTAAATATATATATTTATATATGTCCAGGCTCCAGTTAGCAAGATATATATTTATTTAATCTAAATTCCTGTTTGCCGCAGTGCACCTCTGTCCTCAAGGCTCAGCGAGCTCCTGCCGGTACTGTTCTTCTGGTGTTGTTCCAGCCGGGACCGGGTTGGATGCGGTGAGTGACCGGTCCCAGCTCCAGGCAGTGGCGGTGAGGTGGCCTGGGTACTGGAGACGCAGGGTAGCTCGGGCATCAATGGAAGGCTGTAAGCGGTGGGAAGGCAGAGCGGTACCCGGGCAGCTTACACTGTGAGGCGCCCATACAGTCGGGACACAGTCACCTCAGACTTCATGTCACAGTGAGAGCGCCGCTGCCCCGGTTCCCATAGTCGTGGAGCACCTGCCAGTGACCGTGGTGCAGCGACAGGGGAGCGGAGTAGGCAGCACTGATGGAGGGACACAGAGGAATGCCGGCTGATGCAACCATAGTGTAAGCTGCCCGGGTACTGCTCTGCCTTCCCACCGCTTACAGCCTGCCATTCATGCCCGAGCTACCCTGTGTCTCCGGTACTCAGGCTCGAGCACTATGTGACGGAGGGGCCGCACACAGCGGGTATCGGGAGAAACCTCCATTTCCCCAGCACTCCACATATATTTTAATGGGGGATTGCGATGCTGGCCAATTTGCAAAGCATTCCCAATATTGCCCCCCGAACTTTGTGGGAATTCAGGTATCCCACCTGACTCCTCCCACACCACTACTGTCCATCCCCTACGATCACCCGGCCAACAGACCCCTGGCCAGGGGCTCCACACCACATCTGGCTGCTCTTCACCATTTTCAGACATTATATGTGCACATACCCTTTTATCTAACATTGTTACATGTGTTGCTTCCAATTGTTACCATCTAGACTTGTTTTGACAACATTGTAACATTGCACTATTACTGATTAAATAAACTGTGTTCAGTATATTCACCTCATAAATCTCCCCTTTTTATTTCTGATATCATTTGCTGCTACACATTTACATCTAATATGCATGTTCGTCCAGCCATTACAACTTCATGAATGGAATCTATGTACTTATTATAGTGTAACTATTGTAGTTCATTATTTCTATAAAGCCGGGTATGCGACTAGTCAGTTTGCGGTAGTCACCCTGCCAAACTGCTATAAAGCCGGGTATGCGACTACAGGGTGACTACCGCAAACTGACTATACTCGCATACCCGGCTTTATAGCAGTTTGACAGGGTGACTACCGCAAACTGACTAGTCGCATACCCGGCTTTATAGAAGTTTGGTGATCCGTGTGTGTCACATTATGTAATGCATATTGAAATATTAGCAACTGTGCCTTGTATTATCCTTCATTTTAAGGGCTATTGTCTGTCTGCTTGTGCCTCTCAAATTCCTTTATGTTGTGACAGCCTGATATATCATGAGCAGCGGCTCCGTGAACTACATTAACCCTGTCACCTCCACACATGATTTATTCATGTGTGCGTTCTGAATGCAATGTACTTATTATATTGTAACTATATCTGTAGGAGAGATTATGCAGCTATGGAACGCCCACATGGGCGTTCCAGCTTTGGCAGTATAGTCGCAAGGACGGCAGCATATCGATCGAACGTGCGTACACACTGCACTTTTGTTCCGATATGAGGCCGTCCTGTCGGATAAAAATTAAACTGCAAAGAACCATCGACCGAGTATGGACGGTCAAGACAGTTTTTTGCCGTTTATCGCTCGTACGGGACAGCGTACACACCTATACAATTGAACGGCTGTCCAACCCAGAACGGAAGAACGGCCCGACAATTGTATATATGTGTACCCAGCTTAAGCTATTAGCCCTAGCCCATACCATTTTTGTAAAGTATGTGTTCCTGCTGCTATTATCCCTTTTATATGGCACCAGTTTACACTGTACCAAACATGAAAACACATACTGTAAGTCAAAGACGATTTACAGCATGGTCATTGCTGTATCAGAAGTCAGAATATCCAAGTGATCAGCACAGTGGCAGAACCCAAGGGTTAGGTGGCATTGTAGGCTGTGAGAATGATGGTATGAGTGAGGGAAGGAAAACCCCGAGGGGAGAGGGCCCTGCTTGTGAAAGCTTACAGTCTAAAGATGATCACTGTAATTTTAGACGTTGGCTAAATGTAAACACCTTTATTGTTTCTTACAGTATTACAGATGCATACTACTCATTCCGGATATATATAACCGACAGCACGTGAAAGAGATGGTTAATATGGTCCTCTTGAAGATGGGATTTTCAGGTATGGGTTTGTCTTTTAATATACATTTTACAAAGGAAAACTTCCACTCACTCTTTGGAAGCCTGTCAAATTGGAGATTTATACTGCCTTCCGGAAGCAACAGAGTCTGTTACCACCAGGCTCCGGCCCTGAAGGGGGCACCTGACGTTTTATTGTCCCCAGTTAATGGTATGTGAGCCAGCAAAATTGAGACAGGGAGAGGAGGTACATGGCTCACACTGGGGGAACGGGGGTCACGGCTCACACTGGAGGAACGGGATGTAGTGTAGGGTCTACTGTAGACGAGTCAGGGGAATGTAGTACAGGCTATGGAGGGGTAGAGGAAATGTAGTAAAGGCTATGGAGGGGTAAAGGAAATGTAGTACAGGCTATGGAGGGGTAGAGGAAATGTAGTACAGGCTATGAAGGTCAGAGGAAATGTAGTACAGGCTTTAGGGGTCGATTTTTTTAAAATACTAATCATTTTCTGTAGGGGGGGGGGGGGGGGGGGGAATATATTGGGACAACTGAGATGAAGTTACACCACTGATACTGCTATAACACCGTTACTAGGTAATAGGATATACAGAAATCCAACAATTAAATGGTAAATATTTGATAGAAATTTGTGAAGTGCCCGAGTATGACACTGATCCGAGAAATACCCCATTGCTTACATCACTCCCTGTGTATATAATCTAATAGCCACCACTAGATGGTGCCATTGTGGTTTCTCCTTACAGAAACAGTTCTATCGATATGGACATATACAGAAAAAATATGAATAATCTAGAGCACTGTTTTAAGACCATTTATATGCACAAAATTAAAATAAGTTTATAATCACAGTAGTCTGAATGTCTTAGAATGCCCTCAACATTTTACTTTATGCCTTTTTTTTTTTTTTTTTTTATTACATTGGGTTTTTAAACATGGAGAATTACAATAGTTTAAACAAATAATAATATAAAAAGTTCAGACAGACTGTACAGGGTCAAAACAGTGAGATTAGAACAAATTACAAATGTCTGTATAAGAAATGAGCATCACTCAATGACCCCATAACTCTATTTAACCTGTACTTTTTTTAAATTTTATTTATTAGGTGTGATCCTCCATCAAGAGTCTGTGTGCGCGGTCTATGGCAGCGGTCTTAGCAGCGCGTGTGTTATTGATGTTGGGGATCAGAAGACCAGCGTCTGTTGTGTAGAGGATGGGATATCCCATAGAAACACTAGGTAATAAAGGCTCCTGTGTTTGCTTTTCCTCTTTCATTTAAATTAGTGGTACTTGTTTCCTAGCACGGCCACACCGATTTGCATCGGGGTGGTCGTGTCGGAAAAATCGCGTCGGTCGCATGCGATGCGATCGACCCGATTTTTACATTGAATCAAATGTGAATAGGGTCCCTGGGACCCGATTTTACATTGGATTCAATGTAAAATATTCCCCAGACCCACAATTTTACCCCCTCAACGCCGCCACCCAACGATTGACGCCAACCCGAAGCGTGGCGAGCGCAGCGGTGCGCGTCCTCCGGCCTTTTCATGCCCCTATCATCCACGTCGGCGTGGAGTTGAGAATATAAAGTGTGGCGAGCGCAGCGAGCCACCGAGCCCGAAGCGTGGCGAGCGGACGCGTATAACTTCACAGGTATACGCGTCCCCTCGCGGGGCTCACTGCGCTTGCCGCGCTTCGGGCTCGGTTTCTCGCTGCGCTCGCCACACTTTATATTCTCAACTCCACGCCGACGTGGATAGTAGGGGTATGAAAAGGTCGGAGGACACGTCAATCGTGGGGTGACGACGGGGCCATATACAATGTGAAATGAGTCATATTGGCCCATTTCACTTTGTTTCCTATGTGAGATGGACTTAATCAAGTCCATCTCATCTTGTGCCATTATAATGGCACAAGACCGACGCTATGCTCCCGATTTTCAATGTTAAAAAATATTTTAACATTGAAGCCTATGACAAAATCGGGGGCATCGCGTCGGGGGCCATGTTAATGGCCGCGACCGACGCGATGCCCCCGATTTTGCCTTTGACGGTAAAATGGACCTGATTTCAAAGGAAATCGGGTCCATCGCGGGCATCGTGTACCTTAACTTTAAGGTACATGATGCCCGCGATTGTGGCCGTTCTAGGAAACAAGTACCAAATTAGTTTCCTATAACACGTTGTGGTTAATTGAGAACCAGAACTGAATGGCACTGCATTAGCGTTTCCTATGCATATTGCATTCCCTGTCATAGAACTGGGATTTCTAAATATTATGTGTACAGTAATGTGTAAGAAGGTGGTGCTTATAAACTAAATTAGAATAATAAGATGTCTCAATAGTTGAGCCCATTAGAGTTATCCCAATTAGCTCTGAATAAATATCAGGAGCGAAAAACGGGCTATTGTTCCCGATATTTCACTCTGATATTTCCCCCCTCTATCGGGTGGCCAAGCGCAACAGCAGGGCTGCTTTCAGGGATTTGGGTAGTTGGATCGTTTTCTTGGGTAATTGGATAACTTCCCATGTGTCCTATGTAGTAGTAATCTTACTGAATATGGAGGAAATGTTGGGAGGAAGATAGTTACCACCAGCAGCTACAAAAGACCATGTGGAGTTCAGAGATCATACACCGGAGGCATCAGTTTAAGTGTTCTGCCTGCAGCGGCTTATTTTTTATTTTTTTGCTCCCGATGATTTATTGGGGGTAATTGGTTATCCCCTTAAAAAATTTACACTTATTCTTTGTATTGATTATAATAATGACTTGTTGCCTAGGATGAGAGTATGGAGTTGCCTTTTGAAACTGTGTGTTTGCAGATTGTGTCTAGCGTACGGTGGTTCTGATGTCACCCGATGCTTGTATTGGCTCATGCAGAGAGCTGGATTCCCATACAGAGAGTGCCAGCTGGCTAACACACTGGACTGCCTGCTCCTGCAGCAGCTGAAAGAGACATACGCACACCTGGACCAGGTAGGTGCATCTTTAACATACAGAACTAAAGCTCACCAATCTGGTGCGAGCAATTTACAGTAAACCATTTGCTCCTAAACGCTGAAAAACGGTCAAAAACAATTGATTTGTTAAATAAAACTGATTTAATCAATTTGTCTGACCAATCATTGTCTTTTTTTCCAGCGTTTAGAAGCAAATGGTTGATTATCAAACGTTCCAATACATTACCAGGTTTTTTAAACCACGAGACAGATTGGACAGATACACCTTTAGGTGTATACCCAGGTTTAGTCACTGTGAACTTCCACATAAAGCACACATTTCCCACTGTAATCTACTTTGGGAATAGGACCGAATTGAATTTAAGCTAATCAGAGGGGGAGGTTTCTGTGTTGCTCCATTGACTAACAGAATATTCATTCTTTTTTTCTTTGCTTATTTATACACTTGCAAATGTTAGCATTTCCCTACAGAGTAGGTAGTTGTCATTTATTTTCTGTTGGACTAGAACTGGGGTAGCCAACTCCAGTCCTCGAGAGCTACCAACAGTTAATGTTTTCCAGATCTCCTCACAGGATCACTAGTGAAGTAATTAGCTCCACCTGTGGATCTTTTAAAATGTGTTAGTGAGTAATGAGTGCACCTGTGCAGCAGCTAGGTTGTCTGGAAAATGTGAACTGTTGGTAGCTCTCGAGGACTGAAGTTGACTACCACTGAATAAGAACACATGCATGTGAACAAAGACCTCATTTAGGGCCTTATTCGAGTTCACTCTTTCTGACAAAATCCTTCTTAGATGGACAAAACCATGTGCACTGCAGGGGGGCAGATGTAACATGTACAGATAGAAATAGATTTGGTGATTTTTTTGGTGATTCTTTGCAGGGTAAATACTGGCTGCTTTATTTTAACACTGCAATATAGATCTCAGTTTGAGGTAAAACCCCACCCAAATCTAATTAGATCTGCACAAGTTACATCTGCCCCACCTGCAGTGCACATGGTTTTGTCCATCTAAGAAGGATTTTGTCTGAAAGTGAACTCGAATAAGGCCCTTAGTGTAACAATCTTCTGACTCCATAAAAGCTATGCTGGTGCAACCCTCAAAAGCAAAGGCTCATCTTTTTCTATGATGGCATTACATTAATTTATATATAAAGCAATGGATAGCACATGTGTTGGCCAGTAAACACTGTGGGGTAAATTTACTAAGATGGTAAGTGCTAAATAAATAAGAAGTATATAATTGTTTATTAATAATAATAACAGTTTCTTATATAGCGTGCACATATTACGCAGCGCTTTACAGAGGATATTTGAATATTCACATAAGTCCCTGCCCCAGTGGAGCTTACAATCTATATTCCCTACCACATGTACACGCACACACAGACATTCTAGGGTTAATGTGTTGGGAGCCAAATAACCTAATAGTATATTTTTGGATTGTGGGAGGAAACCGGAGCACCCGGAGTAAACCCACGCAAGTACGGGGAGAATATAAAAACTCTGCACAGTTAGGGCCATGACACGACTAGCGTACTTGACTTACTGACACTCTTGGCTGATTCTTTGTATTAGTCTGTTGGAAACATAGGGAAAGCGTTGGGCCTAAATATAGTACTTGTGTATTTGCCGCAGGACGTTTGTGGACTGCAGGACCATGAATTTCAGGTGCGGCACCCAGATTCCCCCGCCTTGTTGTACCAAATCAGATTGGGAGATGAAAAGCTTCAGGTAAGGCTAGTCAGGTGTAACTTCAATGTGCAGTGACATAGGCATCCTAAAACCTATTAATAGCGATGCTTGTCTACCCGTTAGAAGTAAATACATCAACTAAAGCTGGCCATACATGAAAAGATTGATTGTCAGATCTGGCTGGTTGCCAAAAACGATCAGATATTGACAGGTTTTTGTTCCAGTTTTCCAGAATTTCAAAGCAAATGTTCAACTGTCCTCTACACTCATCCATTACCAGGTTTTTGTTCCAACCAATAAATCTGTAGATGTATGGCCAGCTTAAATAAGAGTATCGATGTATGAAAGTGAGTGGAATTGATAAAGGAGTCTATGGAGAATTGGAGGAGTAGCGTCATTGGAGCAGGTGCCAAAAGAGATGGGGCATAATGTCAGAGCTTAAAATAAATGACAAGGGATTTAATATTTCTGATGTGAAAGAGAATGACTCATTGCACAGCGCCACATGCAATATCTTCTGTGCAGCACGTCCGGCCGAAAGATATCACATGTCACTGTGGGAGTGTGCATATTGGGCGTACAGGCTGAATGATCCAGCCGATATGTTGTTCCAATTTGCCTGGAAAGGACATGTCGGGCAGAGATCGCTCTAGTGTGTACCCTCCCTCAGATCACACCTGCCCAACTATTTGCGTTACATCCGGAATTTTGCAAGGGGCAGTTACTCTTTCTGTCTGGGTGGTGAGTTTTTGAAGGCAGACAACTGCTTTTTTCTCTAACTAGCAATCCATGCAGAATTGGGCCTTTTAACCATCAAAGACCCATACAGTAGCATGTGGCACCTTGCATTGATCTTTCTTATCCCCTCTTCCCTGTCTACGCTATATTGCACACTACTTCTGTCGCCCACAGTTCCTAATCTTAAGTCTGTTCCAGCCATGTAGACCCCTTCTCCCAGGCACAGCTCCTTCATTCATACGTAGTTGCTGCAGTTTTTCTATTAGCCATGTGTACAAGATGTAACATTGACTGTGGAGGTGTCTCTGGTCCCAGCCATCTGTTTATTCTGTTGGTAGCGACAACTTCCTCACTTACAATTACTATGATGATGCCCTCTAAATGAATGAATAGTCTTGGAACAGATCCAGTCACTGGATTTTCTGTTTGCGTTACCTTATATGCAATCCCTACTGTGTAATAAGCTACAGGAACCATGTTTGTTGCTGCTCTCACACATGCTATGCATCTGATGTTCTCTTTGTGCTACATACTGTAGGCCCCGATGTCGCTGTTCTATCCAGCCACGTTTGGGATTGTAGGCCAGAAGATGACCTACTTACAGCACAGATCTCAGGGAGACCCAGAAGATCCCCATGATGAACATTATCTGCTGACAACACAGAGCAAACAGGACCAGGTGCGTCTCACACTCTTCCACAGCTTGAGGAGATTCATATTAATGGCTTCGTATTAGTGGGATCCTATGGAGAAAAAAATCTGAGCCCCTTGATATAAGTGTCGCATGCAAAGCTTAATTTATATTATGGGCCATAGACGCTGCTGCATCTGCTCTAATGCCCGTTGGGGTGCAATAATAGGCAAATGCTATTTGTACTAGTGTGTTCCTAAATGTGCATCCCTGAGATGGACATTTACTCTGCCACACACCATTGGTGCTAGACTGTCCTCCATCGGCGTGCCTCCATATTCCCTATCAGATGCAGTGTCTCTGGACATGGCCATAAGGGGAGCAGCTATGCACCGCTGGCATTGATGCCCTGGTGACACTCCCACAACACGCCCATGTATACCACCGCCCAGGAGCGCCCATCACTTTGCCTCTCAAGTTTGGTTACCAGCTGTAACGTAGGCACTAGTGCCAGTGTGCGCTGTGGGGGTTTCCAAACTACATTGCGCAGTAGCAAATCTCTCAACTGCACAAACGTCAGCACTACGTGTGGTTTGCCTGCACAATTGAATTAAGTCCAGTGTGTGCTGATATAAATGGTTATCTACGTCTGTATAATTCATTCTAAAAGTTGCAGTTGTGCAAACTGCTCTCAGGACATTTGTAATCCAAGTACAGAACTGCATTTCTTTGTCAGGAAAATGTTGTGCCCTGCTTCAGAACCCCCTGCTTACTATTACAAAGTTTCAATTAGCTTAATCGGGTCGATAATTCCATGTCATCTTTGGTGTTAAAAATAAAATGTTATCAGATTGCCCCAAATCAATTATATTCTTGGATTATAAACCCTACATTTAATCAAGGTGCTTTTTTTGTTTGTTTGTTTTAAGCAAGATCTGCTCAGTATGCACGAAAAGCAAAATTTTTTTTTTTTTTTTTTTTTTTACCTTTTTAGCATTTTTTTTTTTTTTTATAACCTTTGTACTAAAAAAAAGCACTCTGTAGTTTCTTTAGGACCGTTATCAGCCTTCTATGTTATTCTGCTAACAAAGTTGGGTTCTTGTACTTCTCACAAGTCGAAAACTTCCACGCCCTCATTGCAAATACCGCGGATTGTCATTTGTTATTGGACCTGCAAAGTCTATGTGGTTCATGAAACTTAAGGTGCCCACACACTAGAACGATTTTTTGTCCGATTTTCGATAAATCGGCTGATATATCGTACGATATTTACCGATAATCGGTCGAAAATCGGCCGATATCGGTCCGATGCGCGCTCCCGTGGATCTTTAGCTGAATCTTCTGATCTTACGTGCTGCACAAAAGATCAGAAGATTTAACAAAAGATCCATAGGAACGCACACAGGATCTTAAGAAAAATCTTTGGTAAAGATGTGCGCTTGCCTGAAATCTTTGGTCCAGGGCAGACCAAAGATTTGAAGGCTAATTTATGCGCACATCTTAAGATCGCAGATCTTTCTAGTGTGTGGGCACCTTTAGACTGGCACCTCATTGGATTCCCTCCTCCGTATCCATGTGCACTTCCGCTATCCTTATTGCAGTAAATCCATCTGCAATCAGCTGGACCTCTGCATCCGCTCACCTCCTGAATAGTCCACGCTCCCATCTACACGCACGCAGCAAACCTCTCCTAGGTGCCCATATGTCTGAATTGCCTTTTGAGTAACCTTTTTCCAAGTGTGAAAACAATGGGTGTACTACAATTTCCAAAATAAAACTGTTTATATTTATGGCCCTCCTTTCTAGTCTTCTAGGGCAGCCGCTGACCGCAAGGCCATGACCAAGCCCGGTATGTTTGATGATGCACGTGGACAGGCTATGGATGTGTCTGAAAGAGGACACATGCTGGAAGCGGAGCTCGGACCCTCTCAGAGTGACTGTATGGGGTCTGGAAATGACGGAGAGGAGGCATCTGCAGCCTTATTCTCTAGGAAAAGCATAGTCTCTCAATTTGAAGGGAAAGCGCTGGGTCTGGACAAGGCAATTCTTCATAGTATCGACTGCTGCGGTAAGACAGACATCCACCTGTTCCTTGTGATTGGCCAAACACGAGCTTACTGCTGTTTGGTTTTGTTTAAAAGTACTGGATTTTAGGGTGCAGATTACAGACCAGCCTTTGTTGCATGACAGCCTTCATAGATGAGAGGTGCATTCATTTGATTATTCGTTCCTCTCCGTGTTGGGTAAAGTCCTGTAGAACTTACAGGATTTGTAGACCTGTGATCTGGTCTAACGGCTCAAATGTTTGTCAAAATTTCAACGAATACCGCATACATTTATTTTGCGGACGATGGAGGGAGGGTCGACAATTTCTTGGTCAACGCTGTATGGTCAACAGGCAAGCCAAGCAAAACATCAACAGGCTATGGTTGACACATGAAAACATCGACATGAGTGGGTTTTTTTTCCGACTACGATCGGGAACGTTAACGTTTGCCAAGCACAGCGGTAGCGGAGCGAGGCACTTGGTCAGAAGCATGGCGAGTGAAGTGCTACAGTTATATTTTGGTTCTCGTGCTCAAAGTGTTGACATTGACACCCCCAAAAAAAAGCAAACACACGTTTACCTTTTCATGTGTCGACCTTCTTGCATCAACCTAGGCCTTGTCGACCTAATTTACGATATTTGCTATAACCAGATTTGCGTTAATAAGGCATTTGGCGTCTTTGTTGCAATGACCATTAGGTTGCTCAGAGGCCTGATGGTGAGAACACAAGCTGCGGATCTGGAAGGCTGGGCGGCTCAGTCCTGCACATTTACATATTTACACACCGTATCTGCATACAAAGCTGTGGCTCTTACAACAGTCTCTGTATCAGGCCCGTAACGCAGGATTGACCGAGCGCTGGATTATCATGATTTTTGTTCTTTTTTGGGTAATACTCTCCAACTTTCTTTCAGCTTCTGATGAGACCAAGAAGAAGATGTACAGCTCCATCCTGGTGGTCGGAGGGGGGTTAATGTTCCCCAGGGCTCAGCAGTTTTTGCAGCATCGAATACTCAATAAGATGCCCCCATCCTTTAGAAGAGTAGTTGAAAATGTAGAAGTCATCACAAGACCCAAGGTAAGATTTCTCCTCCCCTCTGCTAGCTGAGACCTCAGTATTATTACTGGTGTATATGCCGGCAGTATAGTGCTGTACAGTAAGAGATCTTTAAAATGGTAAATAATGAACCTACACAGAACATGACTCGGCCAATATGAATTTATACTGCAACATATAAGGAAATCTAGAAGGAATCATGTAAAAGGCAATTAACTGATAAGAAATGTCAGTATGCAGATCTATTGATAGGTAACAGGATCCACAGTATCTACTATTTGCAGGAAGCCATTAAAAGCAGAGCGTATATTGAAAACTAGTGAATTGGGATGGGATTACAGATATGCCTCTTATTCAATGCTGAGAATCACCAGATCTAATTCACCTAATTCTCTCTGCACATTTTACATCTGCCCCCTGCAGTGCACATGGTTTTGTCCATCTAAGAAGGATTTTGACAGAAAGAGTGAACTAGAATAAGGCCCAGTGTGCGTCTTTTTTTATAACATTTCCATTTGAAAAGCATCTGCAAAACAGAGTGAATAGAACGCACAAGCAGCTTTTGCTGATCCAACTAATATGTGGCATGTCTATTCAGTGTGTGACAGCTGCTGTATCTGTATAAGAAATGGAAGGTTGGTGATTTCCTGGAGAATGGTGTTTCGTATTTTGCATGACATGGTGCAGTTAGAAGGGCAGTTTAAAGCATCAGGAGGCTAGATGTAGGTGGACACATGGTAGGAGAAAGACGCACTAAAAGCATAAATGGAATAATTGTATAATGGAACTACAGAGAGTAGGTCAGACCTCTTCATGTGCTGCTGGTTTCCTTCATTTGAGCTCTGTAAAATACTGCTAGTAGCGCACACACATACGCGTAGATTGTACAGTCTAATCCTGGGTACTTACTAGGACAATGGGTTGGCCATCCAGCTAATCTGCTGACTGATCTGATTTACCAATCATTGGCCGATGTGTCCTGCCTTTCGTCACAACTGTGTGGGCATTTACATATGCCCGCCTAGTTGTGATGTCAGTCACACACTGTGCAGTGCACTAATATACTGTAACTGGAGGTATATCAGCCTTTGGCACAATAGGTCTGTGAACAAACACCTACGTGCCCAATTGAATGGCTGATTAAATTGGCCAGTGTGTACACAGTATAAGATGTAATCTTACACAACCTAATGCAGCGCCCTCCAATCCAAAGCCTGAAGTTTGGGTCATGTGAAACAGGAAAAGATGTATCTAACTTTCTAAACGGAGAAGTTGCCTATGGCAACCAGTCTGCTTCTACCTATCATTTTATGTAATGTACCTGATAAATGGTATCTAGAAGTTGTTTGGCCGATGTGGGCAACTTCTACATTTGTCCACCTCGGATGTTGCGTACATTTCCCACCTAGGGTCATGCAAATGAGATATCGCAGAACAATATCCCTCCAGTAATACATAATCTATAGATTGTAAGCTTGCAAGCAGGGCCCTCATACTTTTTGACTGTCTGTAAATACCCTGTTTGTTGTATCACTGTCTCCTTTTGTAAAGCGCAACGGAATCTGCTGCGCTATATAAGAAACTGTTAATAAATAAATACCTTGCGGTAATTTGCTTTGAGCCTTTGTTTAAAATGGGATTATTGTACTTCTTGGGTTTGCAGTATTTTGGTCATGACAAGTATCTTTTAGTGACCTATTTCCCGTCATGTCTGTGACTTCTGTAGGATATGGACCCGCGGCTGATTGCTTGGAAAGGGGGCGCAGTCCTGGCTTGTCTCGACACCACTCAGGAATTGTGGATTTACCAGCGGGAATGGCAGAGGTTCGGGGTGCGCATGCTGCGGGAGAGAGCTGCCTTTGTCTGGTGATCTTTGCTGACTCTTATGGTCCTTGCTGCAGCTGTGGACTGTTCCATTAGTGACTTGCGTAATGTACCCCAGTCTGCCTACGGTACCCGGACAGGCACACAAAATGTAAATAGATGGCTTCATCACAGAAAATATGTATAAAATAATGTATTTTTGTATTTAAAGTCTTTCAGTGCTAAAGAATGAAATAAAACTTTGTCTATGAAATCTTTCTTTTATTTTATTGACCTCTAGATGGTGCTAAAGGCACATTATAATTCATACGCTTAGTAATAAAGCTATGTTCTGCAATCTGTGCTACATAAACACTGGAGAGACTTTTTTACATGTAACGCTAAGAATGTTACTTGTTACCTATATTTAGCCGTTAAATGTTAACAGACCTTCTAGCTATAAATACTTGATATTTAGTTAACAAAGAATTAATGTCAAATAAGGACACATTTGTCTACAGAGGACTCTGGGAGGATACTATGGCCTGATTTAGATCTGTTCGCTAGGGTTGCATATGTTCACAGCCTAGCAAGCAGGTAAACGCCGCCCGACCGCACACCTGCGCCCCCCCTCGCAGTGCGAATCCCGGCATTTGCATGCAAGTGGATGTGCACGCGGCCGCAAGGGTGAAAAAAACATTCACTGGTCGCTGACCATCAGATTTTTTTTTTTTTTTTTTCCTTTCGCAGATAAGTCAGTCTAGACCGACTTTTAGCTTGGCCAAATTCGGGGCGGGCGCTGACGTCATGTGGTGTCAGCTGCACATCCCGAGCAGCGTTTTTCTGGGCTCGAACATAAACCACTGGCGTTCCCCCTTCCCTCTCCTCACAGTGCGAACACTTAGGCGAATGTGATACTCGCTGAAGCTGCTCACACAGGGGTTGCACATGTGCATATTCGCACATGCGCAGATCCACACCATTAACAACTGGGCCGAATCCGAACGCGGCTGAATCAGGCTCAAAATGATGACACTAACTGGGAGAGCCCAGACTCTGACTGCTGCACTGCACATTAGTCACATATGTCACAGGCTTTGGCCATGGCTACCTATGATGAGAGGCTCCTGTTCCTATACCAAGTATTCCTACTAGGGACTAGGGAGGCCAATCCCGGGCCATTTTTTTAATCCCGGGATTTGGGATTGAAAAACTGTCAATTCCGGGATTTACCTCCTGATATGCCCAATGACAAAAATATATTATGTCCAACCATGCGGCGGAGGAGCTGTGCGGCGGCATGGAGGAGGCTGGCCAGGGACTCAAGGTGGCAGGTAACTCGATGTCCGGGCAGACGCGGCGGCATGGGAGGCAGTGTGTGGCTGCGCAGCGTGATGTGATCACTCACATCATGCTGCGCAGCCACACAACCTTGTTGCCAGGCAGCGCAGCGTGATGTTAGAGGTCACGCTGTGCAACCACATAGTGTTCCCACGCCGTCGCGTCTGCCCGTATTCAGTTACCCACCTCCTCCCCGGCCCGGCGTTCAGTGCTACACGGGAGAAAGGGATCAAATGTGCATGCGCGTTTCGATCCCGTAATCCCGGGATTGGAGCCTCCAATCCTGGGATTCAAATCCCGTTCAAAAATGCCCTAAATCCCGGGATCCCGGGATTGGCATCCCTAATTCCAACTCAAATTACACTGTTGCCAATTTATCCTCGTCTAGTTTCTGGCTAGTTTCTATGACCATAGAAAAAAAGAGGGGAAGGTAAAGCGCTCGGTTCTAATTAATATACAATATAAAATATAACATAAAATATATTTTTCCAGCTGCAGTTTACAAGGGTTGCTTGACCCTTTGGATTGCACACAGAAAAGAAAAAAGGAAAAACTGCGCTAGACAGATTTATACATTCATTATGTTCATTTATTAAATATAAATCACTGGCCAGTGTAGCATAAAAGGATTCAATAAAAACAATATATAGTTGGTTTAGACGGTGCCTTTGGCACTAGACATAGACAAACAACATTTAACATGAAAGTCCCAATATTGTTATTAGGGGAAGATTAGTAACCTCAGGGTCTGTTTGTGTTAATAGTCTTTGTTAGTATTTTTAGGAAACAGATTGCTGTCAATATTATTCCTTTCGGTATTGTTTGGAATATATCAATCCATGTCTGGCCAGACTAATTGAAGAGAATACCTGCATGGAGTTGCTTCTCTCTCGTCTCCCAGCTGCTGGTGCTTATCCAGTATATGCAGCTATTTCTGGAGCGCTTGTGAAGTCTTGCAGGTATGGATCCAGATGGTTAGCAGAAATAATAACCTTTGGTTGACGCGTTTCCCCGCCTCTTGGTTGCCCTCGGCGGCTTCCTCAGAACCAATGGTGAATACACTTGATGTATCTTCATGGTATTTAATACAATTGTTCACATATGAAAATGAAGAGCTCTGCAAGCAGAATATGATTCTTTAGGTTTTGCTGGCCAAGGTTTCCTTATACCATTACTTGGCCCAGCTTACTGCTAAAAAGTCCATAAACCACCAAAAGCCACATGATCCAAGGGGGATGTAGTCAGCATACTGGTGTTTGGGATGTCCACACTGGAATCCTGTACAGAACATCTATCACAAACCCGTTGGAAGAGCCGGAGTACAGAGACTGCAACGGGCATAATTATATGTCTTTTTGGTACTTGTGTATTTTGGCGGCGCCCCCGATCTCCATTGCGCGATGTTTTAATCGCATCGCATGCCATGCACCCGATGGCATGCGATGCGATTTTTGCCCCCTATGCGATGAAAGATTGTATAAGCACCCTAAAGGGTGCTTTTAAGCACCCAAATGGCTGCTTACAATGTTAAATGCACCCCCACGCCACCCCCCCACTATAAACGTGAACCCGAAGCGTGGCGAGCGGCGGCAGTACGCGTCCTCCGACCTTTTCATACCCCCACTATCCACGTCGGTGTGGAGTTGAGAATAGAAAGTGTGGCGAGCCCGAAGCGTGGCGAGGGGACGCGGATACCTTCACAGGTATCGGAGTCCCCTCGCGGCCTTCACAGGACATATACAATGTCATACAATTTTAAAATTGTATGGCATTGTACAATATCGCGCGATATCGCGTCGCATCGCATACCATCGTATGCCTTATGGTATGCGATGCGATGGGCGCCGCTATAATACACAAGTACCGTCTTTTTAATCGAAGTGATGATCGTATGTATATAAATGGCTGTCAATATCTGTGTAACACAGAGTTCTGATATCATTGCATATTAATGGTGAGATCTGATGTAATCACTTCAGTGTTGATTAGGAAAACTTATTGTAAAATTTAACAATAATGAACTGTAACTTTATAATGAGTTATAAATACCATTTAACCCACTGGTATCCATACTGGATGCTGTATCCTGGGGCAGTGCAATGCGCTCTCAGGGGTGCCGTGGGAAGGTGGTCCAGTCCCAAATTAAATGATTTTCTTTGTAGGCTTGGCCATGTGTTGCCTGTAGCCTCAGAGGCAGAAGACTGCTTTACTGTACGCCTCTACATCCCCATGGGATACGGTCATTGGGTCTACAGCAAGTTGGGTTGACACCATTAGGTTGACATGAGTTTAGGTTGACTCATCATTAGGTCAACTCATCAGTAGGTCGACACAAGCATTTGGTCAACAGTCAAAAGGTTGACATGGGTTTTTTCACTGTTTTTTGAGCCGGCAGGCGGTATTTCATGCCCTACCATCCACTAGGGCGTGGAGAACAAAATAGTGTGCCCGAAGCATTGCAAGCGAAGCGAGGGAATGCAGTGCACTGGAAACTGTGTCCATGTCGACTGTGTCGACATTCGTGTCAAAACAGTGAAAAACCGCATGACGACCTTTTGACTGTCGACCATGTCGACCTAGAACCATGTTGACCTAAGGGTGTTGACCTAACGTTTGTCGACCAACTTGCTGTAGACCCAACGATCCCAACCCATCCCCATGGCCAATAAGATAGCTGCTGGTCCCAGGCAGAGAAAGGAAGTGGCCAAATCTAGAGGCATGGTTATACCCTATAGAAAAATAAGTGTTGGGGTTGCCGGTACTAATTAGATGAGTCCTTCACAGCATTGAGCAACGCATCCCAATGTGCATACAATAGTTGGTGCCCCTGCTTCTTGCAATTCCCATTCATTATATTCATCCTACTCCACATAGCTTGCAACATAGACCTGTGCACCAGGCAGAAGACATATTCAAATGTAAAGAGAGACCCCTCTTCTCCCTGCCCCCCCCCACCACACACACACACCACCACAATCACCTACATTTGTCCCACCCTTTATGTAAATTTCTGCTTCACCTCTGTGTGTGTGTGTGTGTGTGTGTGTGTGTGTGTGTGTGTGTGTGTGTGTGTGTGTCTGTCACCAACTTCTTTTAATAATTCTCCAAGCTGTATATGTATCTGTCTGCCCATGTGTGCCTGTCTTCTACTGCTTTACTATTATTACTTTCGGTACTTGTTTCCTAGCACGGCGCCCATCGCATACCGTATTTAGTGGTGTGCGATGCGATATTCCCGTTATATTAACAGTAGTGCTTGTACAATGAAATATCGCATAGCATCGCATGCCAGCAAATGGCATGCGATGTGATGCAATGTGATTTTTAATTGTACAAGCACCCTTATGGGTGCTTACAATGTTAAATGCACCCCCATTGTCAACGCCACCCCCACTATCAAGGCCAACCCGAAGCGTAGCGAGCGCAGCGTTACGCATCCTCCGACCTTTTCATACCCCCACTATCCACGTCGGCGTGGAGTTGACTTTAGATAGTGGCGAGCGGACGCGGATTACTTTACATGTATTCCGCAGCCCCTCGCTGCGCTCGCCGCGCTTTGAGCTCGGTGGCTCGCTGCGCTCGCCACACTATCTAGAATCAACTCCACGCCAATGTGGATAGTGGGAGTATGAAAAGGTCGGAGGACGCGTACCGCCGCCGCTCGCCACGCTTCGGGTTGGCGTTGATAGTGGGGGTGACGTTGACAATGGGGGTGCATTTAACATTGTAAGCACCCATCAGGGTGCTTGTACAATTAAAAATCGAATTGCATCGTATGTCGCTATTTTGCATGCGATAAGATGCACTTCGATCAAAATCGGGGGCGCCATGCTAGGAAAAAAGTACCTTACTTTCTGTATTGTAAGTATTGCCACTCTATTTACTAATACTATAAACATCACTCTGTAGCTGTTACTGATCATACAGCATTACCAGGACTCTTTAGTTATTGTTACTCTGTATTGTTTGGTAAACAGTTCTATAATTATGGCCACTCGCAAAGGCAAAATCCTTCTCAAATGGACAAAACCATGTGCACTGCAGGGGGGCAGTTGTAACATGTTCAGAGAAAATAAGTTTTGGGTGAATTATTTTGTTTCTGTGCAGGGTAAATACCATAGTTGCCTACCCTCCTGCATTCTGCAGGAGATTCCCTGAAATAGCAGCAATCTCCCTCTCTCCCTCATTAGTCTAGCAATCTCCCTCATGTCACCTAGCCCACATTACACTGTTACATTTTTGGGTAAAAAAGGAATGAGAGATAGATACATTTACATTGAATCATCAGCACCATTTCCCAGCACTTTACCAAGTATAGTAACTCTTACTAACTGCTCTGGGGCTCATCTACATTTGGATATAAGTCATTTTACAAGATTACTCTCAGATGTAGCAGTATACACCCACGCTTCTAGGTGCCACGTGCACAATCTCTTTTCACAATCTCTCCATATATGGAACTAGACACGCCCTGTGAGTGGAGCACGACACGTCCCCTCAATGGGGCTCTGTGCAAAATTCTACTACCAACTATAATCTCCATACTGTATAACTAGATTTCAAAAGTAGGCAAGTATGGAAAATACTGACTGCTTTATTTTTACACTGCAATATTTCACTTTGAAGTAAAACCCCACCCACATCTAATTCTCTCTGCACAAGTTACATTGATTATGTTTATTCAATCTGAAATCAATTAAAATCGACCTGTAGCAAATATAACCCTAAAGCTGTGTACACATGGAGCAATATGATCGCTGGCAATTTATTGCGGTACTCTTTACCTAGCACGGCGCCCACGATTTTGATCGTGGGCATCGCAGGTAAAAAAATTGCGGGCATCGCGGCATTGAATGCATTAAAAATCGGGTGCGACGCGACCGACGCGATGCCCGCGATTTCCCATAGGGATCAATGTTAAATTTCTCAATTGACCCGATTTTACTGTTCAATGCCTCAATTGACCCGATTTTTCCATAGGAAACAATGTTAAATGGCCCACAGAGGCCAAATGGCCCCCACAATTGTTAACGCCACCCCACGATCAACGTCAACTCGAAGCGTGGCGAGCGCAGCGGTACGCGTCCTACGACCTTTTCATACCCCCACTATCCACGTCGGCGTGGAGTTGAGAATAGAATAGTGTAGCGAGCGGATGCGGATACCTTCACAGGTAAACGCATCCCTTCGCGGGCTTCACAGGTATCCGCGTCCCCTCGCAGGGCGCGCTGCGCTCGCCACGCTTCGGGCTCGGTGGCTCGCTGCGCTCGCCACACTATTCTATTCTCAACTCCATGCCGACGTGGATATGAAAAGGTCGTAGGACGCGTACCGCCGCCCCTCGTGGGCTCGCTGCGCTCGCCACGCTTCGAGTTCACGTTGATCGTGGGGTGGCGTTAACAATTGTGGGGGCCATTTCACACTTTAGGGTGCCTATTTGGCCTCTGTGGGCCATTTAACATTGTTTCCTATGGAAAAATCGGGTCAATTGAGGCGTTGAACAGAAAAATCGGGTCAATTGAGACATTTAACATTGTTCCCTATGGGAAATCGTGGGCATCGCGTCGGTCGCGTCGCACCCGATTTTTTAGTGCATACAATGCCCGCGATGGGCACCGTGCTAGGTAAAGAGTACCTTTATTGCTCAGAGATGGTCGCTGATGAAAATGTAACTCTGCCGAGGCAGGGGAAGTCGCTGGTCCGACCAGCGACCATTAGGGTCTGAAAAGGGGAGCGCGACCCCGCGATTTATCGCCTGTGCACCCTCCAATCGCTGGAAATATGGTCGCTCAGCAATTTTTGCCCGTGCATACGCACCTCAAGACTCCACAGGATCCTCACTAGTGAAATACTATCTGGTGGATGTTTATGTTAGAGGAACAAGTATATGCATCGTTTGTGTAAGAGAGAGCCTTATCGGATCATGTAAATTGTGGCAACTATTATAAGCGTACAGCTAGACCAAGTGACTGGGTATACAGTATACATGAATAGTTTGTCTATATATTATAATTTGTTACCGTGCTTCTTCAGATTTACACAGAAACCTATTGATGTGTATAACCAACTAACAATAACGGCAAACAGAATGCACCCAACCGTGCGGGGCCGGACCATTTGTATATAGGAACGCCCAGCATTTCATGGGCATTCTCATGCTAATGAGCCAACAAAACGGTTGGGGGTGGTGGGCAGCTGACATCACTGGATGTCAGTTGCACCACCTACTTCCCCCCGGAGCATCCACGCATATATAAGTGACTTCAGAGTACTTTTTATATGCGTGCTCCTTCGCCACCATCGAATGATGCAGGAGGATCCCAAAAGCCTGCAAATGGATGTTACTGGATGTTACTCGCAGGCCCTGCGAGCAAATCACCCTTGCAAATGGTGGGCCGGCGTACCACCATTCGCAAGGCGGGATCTGGTTGACTCTCAAGGATGCAAATTTGCATCCGAGTGAATCAACCAGAATGACCTCCACAGGGTGTTTGTGTTATGCCCAGGGGTGTAGAGTAGTGTAGCGGGCCCAGGCAATTGTTTGGGGGTGTGGCCTAATTGCATGCAGCATGACCTCGCCACTTAAGCAAATTTTAATTAAAGAAATTATACTCCATGCCGCAAAGCATGGGGTGCACAGATTTGGAGGGTGTAAACATGCCCCTCAGCCATATAGTGCATAAATGAAAAGTGGACTATGTTCAGGGGCAAACGCAGGATTTGTAAAGGGGGGTTTCCAGTTATATATATATATATATATATAGATATATAGATAGAAAGAAGAAGAAGAAGAAATAAAGCAGCACTCAGAAGTCTTTGGAAACGGTAGAGTTTTAATCCAACATGTTTCAGGAGTTTGTACTCCCGTCATCAGGGATAAAAAAATCCCTGATGACGGGAGTACAAGCTCCTGAAACATGTTGGATTAAAACTCTACCGTTTCCAAAGACTTCTGATTCCCGCTTTATTTCTTCTTCTACTATGAACTTTGGTTCAAAGAAGGCACCGGAGCAAGTGATCTAAGCTGATCTTTACCTAGAGAGCTGGATACCAAGACTGTATATATATATATATATATATATATATATATATATAAGGAGCAGGTAACCTGATGACTTTGCTTCTGCTGAGTTTCATTGTAAATCAGTGCAGCAAGGTGCCTCCCATTCTCAATGCTTCTGATTGCCTGTGTCGAGTCTGAAGCGAGTCATCTTCAGTTCTGTCCATAGACAGCACTTCTAATCACAATAAAATGCTGTGAGTGGGTGGGGCCTAAGTGGACGGGGCTACAATCAATTGCAACCCGTCCCGGGTTGCAATTGATTGTAGCCCCGCCCACTTAGGCCCCACCCACTCACAGCATTTTACCGCAGCATAAAAATAAAAACACATTTGGCCCATCAAGGGGGGGGGGTGTTTCTGTGTACTCAGAAACTCCCCCAAACCCCCCATTCCCCAGGTGCGCTACTGATGTTGGATGAAAAGACAGAATTAAGATGGTTATTATAGATAAGGGAGGACAGTCTGTGACTATATTATAATGGACGATAATTATATGAGGGCGAAAAATTCTAGAATTCTATTCTATTCTAAAAACTGAGAAATGTTGTCACTTGTTAGGACCAGAGATGGATTTAGGCCTCTCTGCGCCCTAGGCAGAATACTAATTGGTGCAGAACAGTCACATCCCAAGACAGCATGGAGCTGAGGAAGGGCTAGTGAAGCCAGTGTAACAGTGCGCCCAGTGTATAAAAGGGGGGTCAGTGAGCAGAGCGCTGTAGTGTGTCTGCTGGCAGTGCTCTGGGCTTATTTTAACAGGAGGGCCTAGAGCTGCACCTCCATCCGCCCCTTGATAACCTGACCCTAATAGCGGGCTACTATACATAGCTGAATAGAGGGGAATGTCGCAAAGTTTGTGAGTCTCCCGGATATTCCAGCACTTTGTGAATCTAATACACTCTTCTGTTTGCTTTTCAAAACCTGTGTTCTGCATTGGCAGAGGAGGGGAGGCTGTTTTTGAGTATGGAAGGGACACATGTCCGACATTGAACTGATTGATCTCTGAACCTTTATACATTTATTTCACAATGCTGACTGGTCAACACACAGGTTAACAATTAACAGATTCAAATGTGATGTAGCGATGCAGAATTAATCACCCGGACTATTGGATGGTTGGAAGGTTGTGTTTGCCTGCATTGTTTATATGAATATATATGGTTTGTGTAAATGGTTGTGGGGAAAAAGGACAATAAATTAGAAACTGTATAATTAATGTACAAACATAAGGTGAGGGAGACAAATAACAATAGGAAAAGGAAAAACCCTGTAACAGAAGCTAGTGCAAAAAAAATAATAATTATTCAAAATATAGATTAGAGGAGATAGTTGTGATTTTTGCTGATATTATTACAATAGACTTGGCAAACAATTACCTAGTATACTGCATAAGAATGGTATGTGTTCATGTGATATTAGATAAACAGGCCCCGTTGTGTCTCTACAGAAGTATGCCATGGCAGGTAGGCCTCAGGCTCTTTTATCTAATGTTGGAGGTGAAGATTTAAAACCGTTCTCACTGTCAGTGCGCACAGGGCTGAAGACTGTGGAGTACATGTATGAAGCTTGGAGAGGTGGTAATCTATCCCCATAAAGAACATATTATGTTAAAGGCGATAATGCACCAGCCAATCAGCTCCAATATGTAAATTGACAGTTACGAGCTGATTGGCTGGCACATTATTGCCTTGCACATAAAGTTCTTTATGGGGATAGATACCACTTCTCCAAGCTTTATACATTTACCCCTGAGTCCGCTATAAGGCAATTGTCTCTCCAATGGGCTAACTGTTTAGCCGAGATAAGCTAGCACATGCTGTGGTTTATCGGTCCTTTTATTTCACCTGCCTCAGGCAGACGCTGCAAAAGCCCTGAAAACAGCCCTGTTTTTGGAGCAAAATTGGATGAGCCGAAGAAAAAAAAAATCAGCAAAGCATCTGGAAAAAGTGTGAAAAATGGCAATTCTTCGCATCCGATTTTTTTTGGGTGGTGGAGGAGGAATATTAGCCTGATTGTGAGTACTGCAATAGATTTTCCCCCTAAATCTGCAGGGAAGACAAGTGGCCTTATTATTATTAATAATAATAATAATAATAATAGTAATTTATATAGAGCCAGCATAGTCACTTGCACTTTACAATATACTACAAAAATAAACAAGAGTGGGTTATATCAGACAGGAAGTGAGGTAAGAGCCCTCACTATAGTGAAATAAGACTTTCATACATGATAAATAAAGCATGTGCACAGCGTCTATAAACTGATGCCCAGCGAGTGGCAGCAGGGACTTCCAAATGCCCCCACCCGCCGCGGGACACTGCTGGCCTCAGGTGGGATGTTCCTGTGGAAAGCGGGACAGTTGGGAGGTATGGTTTATTGGTTATTTAGCTGTATGTGCGACTGTTTTGTATGAGGGTCTGTTCATCTCAAAATTACAGCTCACTGAATATGACGTGTGGAGAGCTGAATATGATGTGTAGCAAGACGGATATGACACAATAAAAAAAAAAAAAATTCTGCTGTGCATTCTGGAATCTGGTATAAAAGCTCCACTAAAATCTATATGTAAATAAAGACAATTTTGTAAAACACAACTTTTTTTTCAGTTTTCACAAAAAGAAACTTGAAGAATTTTTTCAAATGTAATCATTTAAAAAATACAGTTCATATAATGTGTAAGAACAAAGGAAGAAATTAGTGATTACAATTTACACATGTGTTAGCACTAGCTGGGGTGTCACTGTTATTATTATGTGCTTAAGATAGCAGCATTTAGTAGATTTTATGATATATAGGGCAGTATTCAATGCTGGGGGCGAGCTGTGACCACGAGAATGGTCAGTATTCAACTGACCGCCCCAGCATATGCCGTTTCCCCCTCGCTCTGTTTTTGGAGCGAGGGGGAAACGGCGTATGTGGCCGCTAAATTAGTGAAACTCGCAGCTAAATGCAGCGGGCTCCCTGCATTAGCTCCAAGCCTCGCTGCTTGGGGGAATCCTCGCCGTCCTGTGACAGCGAGGATTCCCCCGGAACGTAGGGTCAGCAGCCAGCGCGGGGGTTAAACAGCGAGGATCACTTGTTTTCGGTGATCCATGACGTTTAACCCCCTCACCGGCCGCATTGAATACACCCCATAGTGTTTGACTTTAATATGGCCCCAATCTCCTATTTGTAGGTCATCAGTCGCGGGACCGCTGGTCTGAGACTACAGGGAGATTAGTGCTTTTGGGTTGCTTGTATGGGATAGTGCAGTTTTTCATGTGCTGCTATATTTCTTGCACTTATGTAACCGCAAGTATTTTGTGCAGGGCAAGGGAGAGCATAAGAGCAGCTAAGTGCTAACAGGATAAGAATCTGCCAAATTAGATAGCAGACAGCAGCTGAATACAATAATTACCGGACGTTTCGGCAGCTATTTTTTATCCACGATATACTGATCTGCGAATCCTAACCCCAGACAGCCATAGGTATATTGATAGGGGAAGGGAATTGAATGCAATATCAGCCCATAGTAGCCGTGAAACAGATCATAAGCTGTATAGCATTAGACATAAGTATATAAAGGGCAACCTCATATATCTAGTATGACCATTACCGCATAACAAAGCTATAAGGCACCAAATACAATCACACTAAACCGCTCCTCTTTGACAACTAACAGGGATTTAAACAACACCTGAGCGAGTGGTCAGACGCTGTTCAGCATTAAAGGCCCTACACACATGCCGATGTGTGTAAGGCGACCGAGCTATCCTGCGGTGCTGTCACTCAGAACACAGTGCTGACAGCCCACACACAGCGCGAGCTGTCAGCTCTGAGTGCTTAGCGAGCTGACAAAGCCAGGGTTCGCCGGTGGAGAACACTGGCGACCAGCAAGATTGATGCACACTGTCCATTAATCTCGGACAGCGACGCGCGGGGACGCACATTGCTGTCGCTATAGCCCCTAAACACACACCGATGTAGCGGCATGTGTGTGGGGCCCTTTAGACTGCACATGTGTGTCTAATTCCGGGATTGGAAACCCCTGTGATTTTGGATTTCAGGATTCACCACCCTCCTAAATATATAACACATGTCTGCATTAATTGAGGTTATTGAAAATTGTCTGCAATAATGAATGATTCTTAAGGTTTTTGGCATGCCAATTTGAAATATGACCACAAGTTTTTTTTCACAAAGAAATAATACAGTAATACAGTAATCCTGGATACACTGAAAATAAAAAAATGTGAGTTTGCCGAAAATGGCTGGTGATGGAACTTTTTAGTATGTTTTCTGAAAATAGCACCCAAAAACTTTTTTAGACCCTTTTTTCCTGTGCAGACACTAAAAATTATTTTAACCACGTAAATAATTTATATATTTGTACAACAAAGTTGAGTAGATAGGTTACAATGAATAGTTTGGGCAGTATTCAATGAGAATACTGACGACGTTCAGCGAATCCTGTTTAGGATTCGCTGCACATTCGCCACTGGTCGCCGCGTTCCGGAGCCTCGCCGGCTCCAGTATTCAACGAGTCAGGGGCTCGCTGCCCCTGACCGGCGAATTTGAGCTCCTGCGGCGGACGCCGCAGGGAGCCTGAGGACGGTGGCAGGCAGGGAGATGGAAGTCTCCCTGCCTGCCCCAGAAAGTTTGTGGGGGGGAGGTGGGCTCCCCGGGTGCCAGGCAGCACAGGCTGCCCCCCCGGGGGTTCCAGCAGGGGACCGGGTATATTCACTACACCCGATCATGCATATGTAATGATCGGGTTCAGTGAATATATGAATATCTAATGAGCGGCTCGGCTCCGGCCCTCTGCTGGCTGGTCTGTGTAAAAAAAAAAATATATATATACAGTATATATATATATATATTTTTTTAATTAAATATATATTCATGTGCTTACAGCACATGAATAAAAATAGCATGCCCCTCCTCAGAATAAAATTCCTGATTTTTTTACACCAAATGTAAAAAACGAAACACTTTATTTTAAAAGTTCACCTTCCACTTTACCATAAAAAGATAGCGATTGCTACTCGGTGAATCATGGCGAAAAAAACCTTGAAATGTATTCGCCATCTGGTCATTGAATAGGGTGATTCACAGTTTTAGTCAAAAATTCGCCTTACAGCACAAAATCGCCATAAAAACCTGGCGAATCAGCCTCATTGAATACTGCATAAATAGGTAATTATTAAAATAGTCAAGTTTGTACGTACACTGTATATATCTGACAGCAATTAAATGACTGCTAGGAGGGATCGTTCCAACAGGTTCTCCTGCTCAGACCAGAAGTATGAAAACCCTGTTTGGGGAGTGTGCGTATGTAGTTAGACCAGAATACTTCTGCAATTGTAAACTGGTTTGTCCGTTTCCAGTGTGGGCCAAGCCAGGGACATGGTAGCAGGAGATCAATTATCTACCACCAAGAGGTCACATTTATTGATAAAACTAGTTTTGGACAGAAAGTACAAAAAAAGAGATTTCCTGAATAGAAATTCCACATGTTATTATACTCCAGAATGACCCAACTTGTTTTATGACTCAATGGAATTTAACTCTAAATCTATAATTATATAATGTATTGTACACACTATTACAGTATGCCAGTTGATGGTAAAGTTGAAAAGGGTATATGAAGCTAAGTTATAGTAGTTTAAGGAGGCGCACGCTACTGTTCTCCAGGGAGGCTTTCTTGCCATATTGCAAGATGGCCACCAAGATCACTACAGAGCGTGTGCAGGAAATATATTGGGTACCTGTGTATTATCACGGTGCCCACGATATTAGGTCGCACGACATATAATCGCATCGCATGGCATACACCCGATGCACTGCGATTTTAAATTGTATAAGCCCCTATACGATGTTTAATTGTATAAGCACCCTAATGGGGGCTTACAATGTTAAATGCACCCCCACGCCACCCCCACTCTGAACGCCAACCCGAAGCGTGGCGAGCGCAGCGGTACGCGTCCTACGACCTTTTCATACCCCCACTATCCATGTCGGCGTGGAGTTGATTTTATATAGTGTGGCGAGCGCAGCAAGCCACCGAGCCTGAAGCGTGGCGAGCGCATGCGTATTACTTTACATGTATTACGTGTCCCCTCACGGGCTCACACTTCGGGCTCACTGCGCTCGCCACACTATATTAAATCAACTCCACGCTGACGTGGATAGAGGGGGTATGAAAAGGTCGTAGGATGCGTGCCGCCGCTCGCTGCGCTCGCCACGCTTCGGGTTGGCGTTGATAGTGGGGGTGCCGTTGGGGGTGCTTTTAACATACTAAGCACCCATCACGTTTAATTATGTTATAGGGGCCACTTTTTACATCGCAAAACCCATTAGGGTGCCTATACAATTTTAAATCGCATACCATTGTATATGCGATACAATGCCATACAATGCGATGGTATACAATTTAAAATTGTATAACATCGCCTGCCATCGCGTAACATCGCATCGCATCACATACCATCGTATGCCTTATGGTCTGCGATGCGATGGGCGCGATGTGCTAGTACACAAGTACATTTTTTTTCTGTGTTAGAGACCTCCGATTACCTGCAATCCACAGCGATCCCAATGTTCCTGCACCAGTACCCTACATACAGTCATGGCTGGTGAGCTATATGACATCAAACTGTGCTTATAGTCCTCTCCATCACCAGTTTGCCTGTAACAGTGAGTACGGCTGTTTATTGTTTGAGCCATCTGCTACTGTGCCTATGGGGGTGGGCGGGGCCAAGACAGAACAGAACGCATGGCTGCAATGTTACAGTACTTGGAGTCAGACACCCAAGCTACTAGGGTATCCAGAGCAGCATACAGACACCATTTTAAGCACCTGTGTAGGGTAGGCTGCCATAGAACACAGAGTGAGGACAGCATAGGGTGTTTCCTGTGCATGGTGTCAGTACAGAGACTAGTTTACAGAAGCTTAATAACCAAGTCTGTAAGAAGAATAGCAACAGGAGCTACACTCATAATGAGTTGTATTAAGCTAAGAGGTGAATAGAAATAACCTGGAAGTTTCCTATTTAAAAGTAAAAGAGGAAGATTTATTAAGCTCGGTGAAGTGATAAAGTGTCTGGTCTTTATTAAAGGCCAATCAGCTTCTACCTGACATTTTTCAAACCAAGCCTGTAACTTCACAGTTAGGAGCTGATTGACCGGTGATAAAGTCCCAGCCACATTATCACTTCACTGAGCTTAATAAATTTGCCCCAAAGTGTGATAGATTGTGGAAGGTCCTTTTGCAGTTTCAAGCCCAGATGCTGTAGAAATGGCCATGGGGACTATTAGTTTATAAGTGGGGCAACATGTGCTCTACATTATACATAGGAAGATGATAGCTAAAGATGTGTACTGTACCAAGATAGAGGTCTCATGAGGAGAATACATTTAAGACGTGTATTGTATAACACAAAACGAGTGAATGTAGCAGTATGAGCAATTACATTGTCAAAATGATGTCCGTTTCTCAGCAATCTGTTGGAGTTCAAGTGGATGATGAAAAGATAGCTGCAGCAATGCTATAGCACTTGAAGGGTAAGTTTGACTTCCTAGATGTGGTGTTAGCCATGAACACAGCAAAGATAACCTCTCAGACTCAGTCAGAGCACGTTGGTGAGCTGTTAAACATCCTGCTACGTTCCATCATTAATGTACATGTAACAGTGAGTACGGCTGTACCTGCTTTCTATCAGTAAACCAACACCATTGGTTAAGAAACTGGGCTGTTCATAGTTTGAGTCATCCACAGCTGTGTATCTATATAACTGCACTATCAACACCAGCACAAACATTATTTCCAACAGTAGTAAAAGTGAGGAAGAAAAAAAACAACTAATACATAAATAATAGGATCAGTGAGATGTTAAACCATGTGACATGCACAAACAGTGGCTCCTCCTAAGAAGCACGAAAATGATTAGAATAGTTATCACTCTGCATTTTTCTGTTGATTCGAATTACTTGTAAAAAAAAATCTCAATAAATAGAGAAGAACCTCTCACATCTCTGAATTTACTTTGTGTATATAAAGTACGATAGGTAAACTGTTCTGCAGCAGTACTGGAACATTACATAGGGGGTGAATTTACTAGGCCTTGGAGGGAGATGAAGTGGATGGTGATAAAGTATCAGATAGTTCACTCCTAATGCCATGTAACAGCCAGAGGGCGAGATGTACTAAGCATTGAAAAGTGATAAAATGGAGAGTAATAACCGACCAGCCAATCAGCTCATACCTGTAATTTTTCAAACCCAGTCCGTGAAGTGGCAGTTAGGAGCTGATTGGTTGGTACTTTATCACTCTCCATTTATCACTTTTCAAGCTTAGTACATCTGGCCATGTGTTTAAATGCCAGGAGCTAATTGGCTGGTACTTTATCTCTTTTTTAGGCTTAGTACAGAGACCTCATTGCCTGTTAACACTTTGGGCAACTTCTTATTTATTATTTATTAGCAGTTTCTTATATAGCACATACATATTACGCAGCGCTTTACAGAGAATATTTGAACATTCACATCACACATGTATCTCTATCCAAGGCTTGATACATCTCCCTCTCACCCAGGTGGACAGGAATTTCGTGCTGTATAGAATTCTGAAAAATGATGTTATGAGTTACAATCAGGTTACCCTCGAGCATCAGGTACTGTATTACATGGGACCAAGAGCACAGCACCCATAGATGCAGAGAGTGCAGCTGTCATGGGGCTCAGGTCTGAGAGGGGCTCACTGTCCCTGGTATATATGTTTGTCACCATTGGGTGGTCTATAGGGGCCCTTACAAACTTGTGCCTCAGGGCCTGCAATATATCTAACTTTTTGATTGGCTCATTGTGATGTGGTATAAAATGAACGAATATGAATTGGGGGGTACTGTGTTGCATAGTATGTACTGTCAGCTATGCATTAGCATTACCTAAGGCACTACTGTGTGGCATAGCATTACCTAAGGCACTACTGTGTGGCATAACATTACCTAAGGCACTACTGTGTGGCATAGCATTACCTAAGGCACTACTGTGTGGCATAACATTACCTAAGGCACTACTGTGTGGCATAACATTACCTAAGGCACTACTATGGGGCGTAACATTACCTAAGGCACTACTATGGGGCATAACATTACCTAAGGCACTACTGTGTGGCATAACATTACCTAAGGCACTACTGTGTGGCATAACATTACCTAAGGCACTACTGTGTGGCATAACATTACCTAAGGCACTACTTTGTGGCATAACATTACCTAAGGCACTACTGTGTGGCATAACATTTCCTAAGGCACTACTTTGTGGCATAACATTACCTAAGGCACTACTGTGTGGCATAACATTACCTAAGGCACTACTATGGGGCATAACATTACCTAAGGCACTACTATGGGGCATAACATTACCTAAGGCACTACTGTGTGGCATAACATTACCTAAGGCACTACTGTGTGGCATAACATTACCTAAGGCACTACTATGGGGCATAACATTACCTAAGGCACTACTGTGTGGGCATACTAGGAAGTGTAATGGGTACAGTGGAGGACATTTTAGCACACTCACAGTGAAACCTTTAACATTTGACAATCTCACTTGATTCCTATGGAGTGTGCGTGTCATTTTAGCATAATGGATATTAGTGTGACCCACGCTGTGTGGATCAGTGCGCACCAATAACAGGACCAATATCACACTACAAATTTGAATGTTTGCCTCTCACAGTTAGGGGGAAATTTACTAAGAGGGGAAATCTATTTCACATGGGATAATGCTACGGGCAACCAACCATTCAGAATCTACTTCTTTATTTAGCACCTTCTAGAAGATAATAGATGTTATCTTATCTTAGTCAATTTCCCCTTTCGTTTGTTGTCCTGTCAGTTTTACAGCTTTAAGAGCCCTCCCTTCCCCCAGCAGACTTGCATACGGTATTAAAATCTATTCCAGAAGCGAGAGCACAGGGAGTTTCACAACTGCGGGCGGTGTACATGGGCAGGGAAGGTGAGTGAGCAGTCGTCCAGCTGTGAGACCAGGTAAGGGGAACCCCCCCCCCATTACATGTATGATTATGAAGCACTATTAATGCATATTGTTTGCTGCTGTCCTGAAGTGAACCGACTCTGGTATTTATGCTCTGCAACAACTGGCCCATATTTTTCAGCTATGACTTCTAGTTATCTGCCAGCGAATGCTGTAATCTTCCACAATAACAATATGTCTTCTGTAATAGCAAAATAACCTCTTTATTCTCTATGAAATATGTATAATGGCTATTAATATACATTTTATCTTATTATTATAAATTGTTCATATAAAGTTTGCGAAATGCATCACTTTTGTCCACTGGCACCACAGCTGCAATGTGTTTTTGGGTGGGATTCTCTAAAATCCGCAGCCCTCTTCGTCCGGCATCGCATTTCTAATGACCGCATATTCTCTAAAATATGCGATCATTAACGCAAGGGACAGCTCTTGCGGTAAGAGCTGTCCCTTGCGATGCGGCGCCGTTGCTGGACTTCCGGGTCTATGACCCGGGAGTCCGTCTGCGCATGCGCAGACTGACGCGCCGGCCGCAGGGCATGCTGGGAGGGATCCGTGACGGATCCCTCACACACCGCTGCGGTAAGAAGCCCATAGGCTTCTGCAGGGAACCGCCAGCTTTTGCTGGCGATTCCCTCCGCAGCGGTGACACTGCGGAGGGATGTTAGAGAATACAGAAATGCGGTAAAAACCCCGATAACGGGGTTTTTACCGCATTTCTGTAATAGAGAATCTCGCCCTTTGTCTGTCTATGAGTCACGAGTGCAGGGCCGACGACAGTGGGGTTTTGTGGGTACAGCTGTCCTGGGCCCCGGCCCCTGGAAGGGCCCGGGCAGCTCATTTTACTGCACATTACAAAACAGTTGTATGATATTAATCAGTAAAGAAGATCCCTCTAACTGGCAATATACCAATTGAGGATTGTACTTATTTCCATGTGTTTTGCTGCTCTTTCCCAAAATCTGTGCCTGAGTCCACTACATTCTCCTACTGTAAGGACCATCCTAAAAATATGTCCAGAAAATGTAATACCACCCTCTATGGATTTGTTCAAATGAGGCATCAATAGAGGGGTTCAAACTGCACCAGGTGTCACCCTTTAGAGGGGGTGACACCAAAATGCTGGCTATTGCTGCACTGTAACATTACTGTGTAGTCACTGAGTAGGTGCAGACCACATCTCCAGGAATGCTGGGTACACCCCTGGTGCATAGCTGCCTACCCTCCTGCATTCTGCAGGAGACTCTCTGAAATAGCAGCAATCTCCCTCTCTCCATCATTAGTCTAGCAATCTCCCTTACGTCACCTAGCCCACATTACACTGTTACATTTTTTTGGGAAAAAGGAATGAGAGATAGATACATTTACACTGAATCATCAGCACCATTTCCCAGCACATTACCAAGTATAGTAGCTCTTACTAACTGCTTTGGGGCTCATCTATATTTTGGATATAAGTCATTGGTACTTATGTAGTATCTGGGCTGCCGATTTTTTGATTGTATGCCTTAAGTTAAGGCATACAATCAGATGCGATGCGATGCGATATCGCATCGCATCGCATGCGACCATCGTATGCGATGACCCGATTTTCCCATAGGAATCAATGTTAAAATGGACTGAGTCCATTTTAACATGGAATTCAATGGGAAAAAGGGGTCCTTTTCATACCCCTACTATCCAAGTGGGCATGGAGTTGGATATAAACCTGTGGCGAGCGTAGCGAGCCACCGAGCCCGAAGCGTGGCGAGCGGACGGTATTCTGTGTCCCCTCGCGGGGCTCGCTACGCTCGCCACGCTTCGGGCTCGGTGGCTCGCTACGCTCGCCACAGGTTTATATCCAACTCCATGCCCACTTGGATAGTAGGGGTATGAAAAGGACCCCTTTTTCCCATTGAATTCCATGTTAAAATGGACTCAGTCCATTTTAACATTGATTCCTATGGAAAAATCGGGTCATCGCATCGCATCGCATCGCATCCGATGGTCGCATGCGATGCGATGCGATGTGCCCGATCCGACCCGATTTAGAAATCGGCAGCCCAGATACTACATAAGTACCAAGTCATTTTACATGATTACTCTCAGATGTAGCAGTGCACACCCACGCTTCTAGCTGCCACGTTCACAATGTCTTTTCACAATCGCTCCAAATATGGAACTAGACACTCCCTGTGGGTGGAGCATTAACCCCTTGAGTGGTATACCAGGAAATTTTCCGGCTCAGCTGCGCTGCCGCAGTGGGCTGTCCTGGAAAATTTCCGGGCATATCACTAATATAGAATAGGTGTGCGCCAGTGGTGTCCAGGTGTGCACCACTGGCGCAGCACCTCTAGAGCCCCCCCCCCCCCTCCCAACACCCTTCCAGTCCCCCACCCCCGTCACCTTCGCTCCGGCGATCGTTACGCCGGAGCTCCGTTGACCCGCCCCCCAGCCAGCCGGCACTCATTTTACAGTGACGTCGGTGGCATGCTCGGGTATGGTCGGCGCGGCTCGGGGGGACTCGGGAGCCCTCAGGCACCTGAGTCCTCCCGAGCCGCCGCGAACATCCCCCAGCCTGCCGCCGACATCACTGCTGAATGTGACAGGCGGCTTACGCAGGGGGGCAGAGGCAGAACTCTGGGAGGCAATGTAGTCATCTGCTGCCAGGCTCCTGCTCCCAAGGGGGCACCTCTCCTCCCCCTGGAAGTTAAAATCAGTTATTTAAAAGCCAACGATATTGCTTCTGTGGCTGAGTTCTGAAATATATATGCGTTATCTATCTAGCTATCTATCTATCTATCTATCTATCTATCTATCTATCTATCTATCTATCTATCTATCTATCTAAACAGAAATATATATTTGATATAAGGTTATATAGGGTTGTATGTGTGTGTGTGTGGGGGGGGGGGGGGAGGGACCAATATATATCTTGCCTCCGGGCAACTGGAATGAACTTACGCCACTGCAAGGGGGACAGTGGCAGCACTGCAGGGAAGCTCCGGCGTACTAACGCCGGAGCGGAGGTGAGGGGGGCTTTCAACTTTATGTGGTGGGATTTGCTGGGGCAGGACAAACCTGCCCTGATAGGTTTGTCCTGCCCCAGCAAAACCCACCACTCAAGGGGTTAAACGCCCCCTCAATGGGGCGCTGTGCAAAATTCTGCTACCAACTATAATCTCCCTGAAACTAGTTTTCAAAAGTATGGCCTGGTGTGATGAAATGGAAGCCTGCCATGAGGCCACACCCCTGTCCACGCTATGCCAAGCCCCTTTTCAGATCACATTCAGACACGCATTTGTACACTAGGGGAATGGCTGATATCACATGTGACTATGGCAAACAATGCTTAATCGGTTAGGCAGCATGCACCCCAGAATTAAACTCAGTCTGACCCATTATAGATAAGGGGGATGGATATTTTATCAACACTCATAATGCAGACATGGTCATAATGTCAGCATGCAGCATGTCAACATTGATAAATTGCCGACATGATTAGAATATTGACAAAACATTCCTGGTGGTCTAGAGGTGACTCACCCGGTATACTGTAGGAGGTCCAACTGCTCCTGCATATCTCCAGTCAGCTGATAAAGACTACTGGGATCGGGCAGTACTTCCAGCGATGGGTATTCCCAAACCCTTACTGCCCCTTATTTCTTACCCTATCCCCCCCCATCCTGCAGCCTAATATACCTTCCACAGTCAGCCTGGGTAGAATAGTCAACATTTCAGATGTCAACATTGTTGATATATGTCTGTCTGCTGACATGTTTAATGTCAACATTTTATCTACAACCTTAGTGATAGCGCATCCTGGGAACGAGAAATAAGATGGATTGCTGCTGTACTTGTACTACGGCAAACATTGTTACATAGGAAGCTTTTGCCAGTGAGATCCAGCCAAATGTCACCTCCTGTGGGGCTACCAGATCAGAAGCCCTACCTCCAGCAAAGTCACCTGTTTTGCCAGAGATAAGGATTTCCTGTCTCAGTTACCCCCTTTTTATCAGTCTATGGATACATTCATCAACGGTGTTAAAACTCTTGTATAAGATACATGGTGGTCAAGCCAATCGGCTAATAACTGTCATGTATTTGAGAAATTACAGTTGGGTGCTGATTTTCTGGGACACCATTTATCATATGCAACAAGTTTTACTAGCTAAAATCCGTTAATAATAAATGGGCCCCTGTAAATGTTCCTTTTGTCTTCATAACCTTTCAATCATGAACCAATCTCATCAACCAGAGGCTTCATTATTGCAACATCCCCATCAGAGCCCAGGGACACTACAAAGGGGCTGCTGTGGAGTAAAAGTATGGGGGACAACCATGGGGCACTACTAAGGGGGTGCTTTATTAACAAAAATGTATAAAACATTTTTTTTCACTGCAAGGTTGCTGCTAAGTGTGCCATATCTGTCCAGGGGTGCCATATTGTGTGCCATATCAGTCCAGGGGTGCTGCTAAGTGTGCTATATCAGTCCATGGATACCCCCAAGTGTGCCATATAAGTCCAGGGATGTGGCCCTTTTATTTTCATTACAAAAAAAAAGGCCTTGACAAAGGTCCCAGAGGTGGACCGAAACATCGACCAACCCCTTGTTTGCCATGCTGCCTAATTAAACTTCTATTTTTACCTGCAAGACTGGTGAGTGACTCCATTTTTGGATATATAGATATATATATATTTATTTAGCCAGATCTGTCACTCATCCCCTGTGTATATAACATTCCCGCCCAGCGGGATGCACAACCCGCCCCCCTAGGGAAAAGACCAGTGTTCTATGTGTATAACGTTCCCGCCCAGAGTTATACACAAACCCGCCCCCCTAAGGAAAAGACCAGTGTTCTACTCACCCCACCCCCTTGACATCACCTCCCCCCGCCCAGCCAGAGCTACAGTACATGCCCACCATCCACCATTTCTCCACAGCCACCATCCACTATTAGTCCCGCCCAGACACCCACAACCCCTCCTCCCGTGATTCGTGGGACCCCCGCGACCTCCCCTCCCGCGATTTGCGCCCCCCCCCCCGCACGACCTCCCGCGATTCGCAGGCCCCCACGCAACTTCCCCCCCTCCCGCTATTCACGGCACCCCCCGTGACCCCCCCCCTCCCACGATTCACGGCACCCCCGCGATCCCCCCATCCCGTGATTCGCAAATTGGCAAAGGAGAACCCAGTTCTGATTGACCCACGGCCTATTCATTCAGATATAATGGATGACCATCGATAGCTACAATCATTGGTTATCCAAGTAATATGTTACTACTATCGATGGCAGGGTGCAAAATCGCCATCAATGCCAACCATCGATGGCGTCTGCACCAGTGCCCATCCCTTTTTAAACAGCCACAGAACCTGTGTAATTAATATGTGTCTGGAATTAAAGGGATGAGGTGGTAACCCTAGTGCTGCCCAGTGTGCCATGCCAGTCCAGGGTTGCTGCCCACTGCGCTGTATCAGTCCATGGGTTGCTGCCCACTGCACTGTATCAGTCCTTTTTTTATTCTATGCAAGGTTATTGTTTCCTTTGGTAATGTCTATTTACTATTGTGTTCTGTTTCCTCTAGGATACACCAACAAGCATGGCTCAAATGTGTAAAATGCTGAATAAAATCCCCTTGTGTTCAGTCAGTAGAATACAAGGTTTCAATGGTTTCCTTTCTGACTTCCACAAAAGAAAACCTTTGGTTGGACTAAGCTCACACCTATCCACTTCCAGCCCACTTAACGTGGACTCGTTCAGTTACATCATAGTGGGGGCTGGTTCAGCGGGTTGCGTATTGGCCAATCGGCTATCAGAAAACCCAGATGAGACTGTACTGGTTTTAGAAGCAGGACCACAAGACCTCATGTTGGGGTGCAAGAGAATCTCTTGGAAGATACACATGCCAGCTGCGCTCATGTACAATCTCTGTGATGATAAATACAACTGGTTTTATCACACTGTGCCCCAGAAACACATGGATAACAGGGTAATGTACTGGCCTAGAGGTAGAGTCTGGGGCGGCTCGTCCTCCCTGAATGCCATGGTGTATGTTCGAGGACATGCAGAGGACTATAATCGATGGGATGCACAAGGTGCCACCGGCTGGGATTACAGTCACTGCTTACCATATTTTAAGAAGGCCCAAACTCATGAACTAGGACCAGACAACTACAGAGGAGGTAGCGGCCCATTGCATGTCTCAAGAGGGAAGACGGACCATCCCCTCCACCACACGTTCATCAAGGCTGCCAGGCAGGCAGGGTACCCATTCACTGAGGACATGAATGGATTCCAGCAAGAAGGTGTTGGGTGGATGGACATGACTATATACAAAGGTAAGCAATGATGCCGCGAGTCATAAATAACTGTAAGATCTACATCAATTAGTTCCCTAATCTTTTATTGACCTGCTGAGAATGTTATTGTTGAGGTCAGAGATGGAGTGTGGCCAGCGCTTACCTGCGCCCAGCAATGACTCGCGCCAATGTCTCCGTCAAGGAGAAGACTCTGGTCACTAAAATACTTTTCCAAGGACAAAAAGCGACTGGTGTGGAGTACTTGCAAAATGGACAAAAGAAAAAAGTGAGTACCCTGCTGGCAATGTCCCAAAATGCAGATAAAAACTTTATACAATCTTATGTACAGATGTAGCGCCTCTCATCCAGCCCAGGAAACTGCCAGATTCCCTGAGCTGGTGATCGCTGAGGGAGAGGCGCTTCATCTGAGGCGGCTGCGCAAGTGTCTCACACATACGCGCATCCCCTTCACTCAGCATCTAATGGTGGAAACCCTGCCTGTCTCCACTTCACAGCTTTTCACATATTTTCTATATATAATGCAGCCAGCTCTGTACTGTAGGCCTGATTCAGAGATGAAGGCAAATTAAATTGCAATTTGCTAATGGCTCAGACACCGCCTTGTGCAGGGTTGGGATCATTCGGTCGATCACAGGAAGGTCGACATTCATTAGGTCGACCACTGAAGGTCAACACCCTCAAAAGGTCAACATGAGTTTAGGTTGACATGGGGTTTTTCACGGTTTTTGTCCCAAATGTCAACACAGTCGACATGGGCACCGTATCGTTGTACCGCTTGCCATGCTACGGCCACACTATTTATTCTCCCACGACACCCTAGTGGATTGTAGCTCATGAAATTCCACCTGTCAGCACAAAAAAATGTGAAAAACCTATGTTGACCTTTTGGCTGTCGACATTCCCCATGTCGACCTAATGACCGCGTCGACCTAAAGCCATGTCGAACTTTTGAGGGTGTCGACTAGTAGCTTAACAGTACAACTGGTAATGAAAGAATTTTATCAATTTGGAAAACTATTCAAGGTCAAAATGATTATTTGTATAAGTCCATAACACATAAATGTACCACACTCCACTAGCAGTGTGTTACAGGACACGTTCATATTCTCATTTTACCAACATACACTCAATCCTGGTTTGGCTGGCTTACATTCACTAACTGGGAAGAGTACTAAGCTCACATAAAGTCCCCCTTTCCCAAAACCCAGCACCTGCTTCAGACTACGCAGATCAAACTACTGTATACATTGCATATCCTTATTGTTACCAATAATAAACTGAAGACGATGAGGGAGCTGATTCAAGCAGTGAAAAGAGTGGAAAAGTCAGTACGTTTCCCATAGCAACCAATAAGATTCTGTCTACCATTTTCTAGACAGAATCTTTGGTTGCTATGGGTAACATCACCTTTTTTACATTTTTAGAAGCTTTAGTAAATATACCCCTACAATATGTGTCTTTTTCACAAATGTCCAAGTAATGATGATATAATCAAGTCAATTTGTTATAATAGATATATTGGGCGAAATGTAATAGGGTGCGATTTTTTTCTTTAGATTTCTGGCAACTTTTTTGTAATGAAAATGTGCGTTATTTTAGAAGTGTTTTTTTTTTTTCCTTTGTAGGCATTCGCCAGCAAAGAGGTGATCTTAAGTGGTGGTGCCATAAATTCCCCCCAGCTTCTTATGTTGTCCGGGATCGGAGATTCCACCGAACTCACAAAATTAGGAATACCGGTAATTTGTCACCTTCCAGGTATGTCTCTTGCAGAAAAGGAATTCACCGCTGTACACTGGAAATTGATATTTATTGTATATGTAGTGTATACATTGTGCTTAAAGGATGGGGGGCAGGAATCATGATATGAGTGAGGATGCTGTTGCCGTAATCCCGATGCCGGGATGCGGTAGGACTAAGTGGGCGGGGTTAGGTTTAGCCACTATGGGGCAGTTCATGGTTATGTGTTCACCATTTATATGTCAACCATTGTGATGTCGACCTTACCCACTGTCAACTTTTTACCTGTCGAACGAATGCATGTCAACTATCTGGGATTGACCTAATGACTACTTAACCATTGTTGATCTTCTATACCAGACGCAATGAATAAAGGGTTCTTAGGCTAACCAGACCACTGGCCATGCACTGTATGGGAGTGTGAGCTGGGTGCTGTTATACTGTTATTGTTACTGATAGAGTCTTGTTCTTCTTCTAGGAGTGGGGCAGAATCTCCAGGACCACCTTGAAGTATACATCCAGCAGATGTGCTCCAAGCCTGTCACTTTATACAGCGCACAGAAGCCACTCATGATGCTAAAGATCGGTTTGGAGTGGATGTGGAAATTCACAGGTGTGTGGGGTATGGGCTAATGACAATGAACCTCAGCAGAACACCAATACTGGGCCGGTCTCCAGCCTAGGAAACTGTGTGATGGGCAAGGAACTAGGGGGTTATTTTGGTTCACTACTTCTGGCAAATTCCTTCTTAGATGGACAAAACCATGTGCACTGCAGGTGGGGCAGATGTTACTTGTGCAGAGAGAGTTAGATTTGGGTGGGGTTTTAGTTAAAAGTGAGATCTATATTGCAGTGTAAAAATAAAGCAGCCAGTATTTACCCTGCACAGAAACAAAATAACTCACCCAAATCTAATTCTCTCTTCACATTTTACATCTGCCCCACCTGCAGTGAACATGGTTTTGTCCATCTAAGAAGGAATTTGCCAGAAGGAGTGAACCAGAATAAGGCCCTAGCTCAGGGCAGTTTAATACTGCACCCTCCTGCCACTCTGACTACATTGCTTTCTCTGTCTTATTGGCTTTGCAGACATGTATTTAAACGATTAGGTGCGGGTTTATTTGGATTTCATTGCACAGAGATATTTAATTTCCTGTAAGTAAATAAGTTCAGTGCAGAGATCTGGGAGAGTTGCCGCAACTCCGGGAAACAGAAATAAGGATGATACAAATACAGGGCTATAACACAAGACATCACTTTAAAGCCGGTTAACCTGAAGGTGGAGAACCCTTTTGAACGAGACCAGGGTCTTTTTTATGTTTAAGTACAACTGTGTTATATTGCACATAGGTTCAACTCGATGGACTAACGTATTTTTGCAACCTTAATTACTATGTTACTATAAGTAGCACAAACCCCGCAGGCATGTCCAAACTGTGGCCCTCCAGCTGTTGTGAAACTACAGGTCCCATCATGCCTTTGCTATTAGGGGCTGCTAAAACTATGACCACAGTTTGGACATGCCTGCCCTACAGTGTCCCTTTCTATTAGACAGTATTGTCAACAGGGCGGGATGTATAAATATACATCGCCGCCCTTCGCGTAACAGCTGCCGCATATGTACTAACATATGCGGCTAGCATCGGGTTGCGGTGACGGAGACCCCCGCGATACCTGTGATGTGGTCTGCGGGGGTCTCCGTCACCTCCCGGAGGCTGCCTGCATCTCCTCCTCCCCCCTGAAGCCGGATGCTCTCCCGGCTGTGACACCTGGGGGTGGAGGAGATCAAAGGAGGACGGGAGGGGGGGGGGGGGGGCGCGCGGACGGCGGGCGGTGAAAGAAGCCCATAGGCTTCTATAGGGTATCGCCACCCAGAGGGTTGACGGGGCGGCGGGGTTTTAATACATAGGGAAATGCGGTAAAACGGGTGTACATCCCGCCCATAGTAATAACATCTATTTTCACTAGTAACACAAATCTCTTCGCAGATCCCTTACTGATAAAGACTACATAGGGGGAAATTTACTAAGATGCGTATTCTACTTCACATGTGATGTTGCTATGGGCAACCAATCAGAATCTACTTATTTATTTAGCACCCTCTAGAAGATAGTAGACAGGAGCTGATTGGTTGCCCATAGCAACATCGCATGTTAGTAAATTTCCCTCATGTTATGGGATAGTTAGTGAAGGTAGATTATAGCTATATAAAATGTATTTTGCTGACTTTTTACACAAGAACTCTTATTTTATGGCCCTTAATCTTAGCCAATAAATTCCAAGTACAAATAAAGACACTGGTAGACTTGGCAGCATTCCAAGAGCCCTGAGATTCATTTTTAAATCATAACGGCTCGTGTGTTAATTCTATGGGGTAAATCTAATAGCCTGCGACTTCAGGCATCAGTGAGTTCCCAGCGAGTCTGGCTGGTGTTTTATTGTAGCAATCATTTACAAGGCCAAACCAGACATTTCCCGGGCCAGACACTCTGGGAAGGTGCAGATGCCTGTAAGTCGCGGGTTATTAGATTTACCACATTAACTCATATCTTTTTAGGTGAAAGATTTGCCCTCAATCTCACCAACCAGTCAGCAATTACATTATTCTTTACGGCAAGTTAGACAAGGAAATTAATTTCTGATTGGTTACTATGGTTCTCATGCAACTTTTTTCAAGTACAGTGAATGTCATGTTTCTGGATGGAGTCAAGTCATTTCCGAGGGTGTGTGGTATAGAAGGTCTACACTGTCTAGTTCATGGGTCTTCAAACTGTGGCCCTCCAGATGTTGTGAAACTACAAATCCCAGCATGCCTTGCCACAGCTTTGCTATAAGGGAGTGTTAAATCTGTGGCAAGGCATGCTGGGATTTGTAGTTTCACAACATCTGGAGGGCCACAGTTTGAAGACCCATGGTCTAGATCAGGCATGTCCAACGTTGGCCCTCCAGATGTTGTGAAACTACACATCCCAGCATGCTTTGCCACAGTTTTGCTATTAGAGAATGCTAAAACTATTGCAAAGCATGCTGGGATGTGTAGTTTCAAAACATCTGGAGGGCCAACGTTGGACATGCCTGGTCTAGATAGACAGTCATTTGGTTGACCCTATATGGTCAACATGCATTAGGTTAACTCGGTTAAAAGGTGAAAGGTAGTCAGTGGGTAAGGTCGACAGGTACAAAAATAGGACAGGTACAAATGGTCGGCACACGTTTTTATTTTTAACTGTTTTTGGGTGTCATTTTGTATGTTTTCTAATGTGTGACCACAATCAGTGGAAACGTGTACTCTCCATTTTCACCGCACAAGGTGGCTCGCTACAATCACCACAGTTTACTGTTCCCAGTAGTAGTCCACGTGCATAGTAAATCAAGCAAGGGCTGAGGGAAAAAACTTTTGAATATGTCAACCTTTTGTACCAGTCGCTTAATGCATATTGATTCTATCGTGTCGACCTGTTGACTGTCAATTTAAACTCTGTCATACGGTCATTCAGAACCCATGCAAGCAACCAGGGGAGGCTCTAGAGGTGGGGCTGCAGCAAAGAAAAACAATTCAAATAGGGGAGCGACACCCACTGACATTCCAAACAGACTTACCGGTAGTCGGTGTACATCCCGCTTTGAATTTTGAACTGTTCCGCAGTCACACCTCTGCAACTACCACTGCTCCCAGGGCCATTTTACTATAATGAAATTGGACATAGGCCCTCAGTTAGAAATCCCAGCAGTAGTTATTAATGAAGGAGACACCAGTATCGTTGGTCACTAGATGACGGTTATATAGTTGGTCACATGATGACGGTTATATAGTTGGTCACATGATGATGGTTATATAGTTGGTCACATGATGACGGTTATATAGTTGGTCACATGATGGTGGTTATATAGTTGGTCACTAGATGACGGTTATATAGCTGGTCACTAGATGATGTTATATAGTTAGGTGGTGTTATGTAAACCAGATTTGCTGTCAAGTGTTGGACTATGAAAGACAGAGACCTCCCCCTGCGTATAGCATTTGTTGTGGTCTGTAGTACTGTACTAATGTGTATATATTGTTTGGTGTTCTCGCTGGGAAAGGTGAGGGTGGGGGGTCTCCACTACTTTTCTAGATAATTCCCTGACATTTGTTTATTACTTTATTAGATCCCAGTAAGAGAACGGTTTCCATGGGCCTTAGGTAGGATGGGATAATAGTAAGTGGCTGAACTCACCCTGTGCGTAGCGCTTCCAGCAGGATTGCTATCTTATCATTTACAAGGCAGCTGTTCTACTGTATTCTACTTTACTTGTAGATGTCTACTGATTCCCCTCATATACACATTACACAGACATGTTTCCCTACACCTGGTGTAAGTAATGCAAACCATTTAGCAGCCTTTGTATTTAGTGTATATGATGAGGTGGTGATAGAGTTCAGTGATCACATGTGGCAGTAAATGAATCACTTGGTTACACTTCCCTAGTTATATTGCTCGTGGTAAAACACATATTATTAAATATGGAATGTTATCTATACTACCTAATGATTATAAGAACTATAGATTTTGTTTTCCAGGTTATGGGGCCACATCACATCTAGAATCTGGTGGATTCATCCGCAGTGCTCCAGGGGTTGCTCACCCTGATATCCAATTTCACTTTCTCCCATCTCAGGTCATAGATCACGGACGGGTGAGCCCAAAGGTGGAGGCCTATCAGGTGAGTCCATGTTCTAATGTGCACGTTTGTGCAGTAATTAAGGGTTGTTACCTTGATGAGCAGCTGCTTACGGGGGTGGTCAGTTCCCCAAATGTAAAAAAAAACAGAAACAGCAAAATAAAGCAGCGCTTATAGCAAAAATGTTATGACAGTGTATGCATCAATAGTTAAAATAAAAATGTAATAACACATAAAATTACATAAATATACATAAATAAAATACCAATGGAATGAGGGGACCTAATGGGAGTGTTATAGTCACCGCTGTAGAATTGATACGACCTGCACTGATCTTTAGCTTGCGTCCAAATGAGTTCAGAGGAAGTCCGTCCTAATGAGGTAAATATCCTGTGGAAGCTTGGTTGATGGCCCGTTGGCAAAATGATGGTATAGCCAGCCCGGGGAAACCTTTTGTAATGTGCAATCCAATAACAGGAGTGGTGGACGGTTCACGACCTCGAGTGTGGATGATGGGACGGGATCAGATGAATCAGCAGGTGGTCAAAGGTGGGCAAAGTGGGATTGGTGACTCTTCTCCAATAGGTAGCATTAGATCCTACATGCCAGTTGTATAACCCTTGCTACATGCACACGGGCAGTATGACTGGCGAGTCTATGAGCACCCATACAAGTGTGTTTACAAGGGAGCTACAAGTGTGTTAGCCTAGGCCACCTGGAACCTTTAATCAGGCCCTGGATTGCATTGACTTCCTATTGGAAGCAAAATCTGCTAATCACATGCTGGACAGGCAGCCTGGACTGCGATTGGCAGACATTGCATCCAATGGGAAGCCACTTCCCTGTATTTCTGCCACATCTAATAATGCTTCTAGGGACTGTAGCTGATACAGTCCCTAGAAGCGTCAGTAGACAGGTTAGTTATGAGGGTGAGGAAGGGTTAGCGAACATTAACAGGTTTTGCTGATAGCCGTAATGAGTTTCTAGGGGCTGCATCCAATGCAGTCCATAGAATCAAGGGGCTTGTGTGCATTTTTTCCCCCTTCCCTCTTAAGGAAGGCTCCTGAGGCGGGCAGTACAGTCCTACCTCATACCCTCAACATCTGAGGGGCAGAAATTGGAACTTGGAACATATTCGGGGTGTGGCCATGTGTGAAGTAGGCATGGCCACAGTTAAAGTGGGCATGGTCACCCCCCCTCTCCGAATGTGTACTGTGCATTATTTTTCACTCCATGCTGCTTGATTAGCTGCCCCATCCCCGTATCCCCTGCTCAGCATGACTTTATCTTCTCACCATGCCGCCCTAACCCCGGGTAGGACTCACCTGCATATTTCCCGGTCCTCAGACCAACCTGCACTCCTCTCCCCAGCACCCAGACCCGGACACCACACAGCAGGTGCTAGGCAGCCATCACACCCACCAGCAGGCCGCTAGCACTCCTAGGTACCAGAAGAAGCTGGCGCAGAGCACGGGCATTTCGGCCAGCAGAGCTGCAGCCATGTCCTGTAACCGCCTGCACAGCAAGCGACACTTGGAAGAGCGGGCGCACAGTCAGTCACCGTGTGCGAGAGGCTCCTGTCACCCAGTCTCCGTGCCCACACAGCCTACAACTCGCTGCCTCATTGGCCGCAGCTCACGTCACTCTTCCCAGCACAGCCTTCTCAGCATCTCATTGGTGAAGGCGATCGCATCTTCATTGGCTTACTGTAGCATCAATCACGTAGCTCCGCTTGAAACTTGCTGCATCTTCACTCTGATTGGATGTTTCCAAAAACTACAACTCCGAGGAGGCACTGGCTACAAAAAAAAATGGTACATTCTGTACAGTTAGATTTAGCCGGTACAGACCATTAAAAAACGGTACTGTACCGGCTAAATCGTTACAGTTGGAGGGTATGATGCCTCAAGACCAGAGATAGGACTTAGGCCCTTATTCTGATCGGTGTGGCCGGATCCGAATATGCGGCCAGGACAGTGCGTGCGAAACCCCACCTTCCATACGGATCGCCAACTCCGTCCGTACGCGGTAAGAAGCTGGCCGAACGGACCGCACGTGTATTTTTCATGGAATACGCCTCCTCCATCTCAGGGAACCTCCCCCATCATTCGATGGTCACAGACCATCGAATGCAGGACCGAGTGGTCCACCAGCTCCCGCAACCTCAGACCACACAGACATTTTTCCGTGCAAAAGCAGGGATCTGGGTGGGCAGCTGACATCTGGCGATGTCATATGTCCACCCCCTACACGTGCGTCACGGCCGCATTACCATACGTACACCCAGCGTTTGCATGGGAACGCCCATGAAACGCGGGGCGTATGCATATGGTAATGAGCCCAAATAGCCCTTCACGCCCCTCTCCACCCCCTGTTCGGAGTGTTCACATTTCATGCGGGATTTGGCCGTACGCCCCGCTCGCACATGCGCAGAGATGCCTCTGCACATGCGCAGACACAAAACATCGGCGGCACGAACACACGCAGATATTACCGCACCAACCAGAATAAGGGCCTTAGAGCCGCCATTGGTAACCACTTTTCCTTATGCTAGACCATGGGTTAACATCCCCTTTAACTGTGTGATAATTAAACTTAATGAAAAAGTTAACTGCCGCTCTGGGACTGAACTGCGATGGAGAGGTTTGTCAGGTGCTGAGATCCCCAGTTTTAGCTGTCAGGTAAATCATTACCTCTGTGTTCTATAATGTGCCATTAGCTGCATTCCCATGACATCTGTGACAACTTGATCGCTCTACAGTAATTTGAACACAAGGAAATCTTATTTAATTGAAAACTGTTGAGCTATTAAAAAAAAATGATCTGCAGTATGTAAAACTGTCAGATTAGCAGCTGGGTGTCTTACTGCCAAGGCCAATAAATATCACCCACATTCATTGATGCAGCTTGTTTTTGAAATGCTAAATCTTTATCCATTTTTGGGTATGTCAGTTCCTTAGGAAGGGGAAATGGGAGGGGGTTCTAGAACTATGGTGGGTTCTAGCACTATTGGCCTAATTCAGACCTGATCGCAAAGCACCTTTTTTCTCAAATGGACAAAACCATGCTGCACAGCAGGTGGGGCAGATGTAACATGTGCAGAGAGAGTTAGATTTGGGTGGCGTTTGTTCAAACTGAAATCTAAATTCCAGTGTAAATATAAAGTAGTCAGTATTTACCCTGCACAGAAATAAATTAACTCACCCAAATCTAACTCTCTCTGCACATTACATCTGCCCCACCTGCAGTGCAGCATGGTTTTGTCCTTTTGAGAAAAAAGGTGCTTTGCGATCAGGTCTTATGCCCTATGTTTTATTAGTGTGTTCCAAGAAGAGGGTTGAAGTTAAATCTTATTTAGTTTTTGTTCTGTATTACTAACAGGTCCACGTTGGTACCATGAGAGGCACAAGCGTAGGGTGGCTGAAACTTCGCAGTGCCAACCCCCAGGATCACCCCATTATAAACCCAAACTACCTTTCAACAGGTGAGTACAGAGCAGATCGCCTCAGTAACTAGTGAAGAGTGTATGTGAGCAGATATGACTGCATATCCTGTGGGGCTGCCCTAATGACAGATTACTTTCTTGCGTAGAGCCCACATTGGTGTTAACACCGCCAACAACACCACAACAAGCGGTGGTCCTAATATGCCATGAGATCAGTGACTGAGACTGAGCACACACTCTAGTAGATATTTATAAGCATCTGTGTGAGAGCAGGTTAGCCTCTTGCATCTCACGACTTCCTGTCGGGAGTGTGACAATAAACTAGGTCATCCTAGTCGCAAGATTGGCAGGATTACAAGACCATAATACCACAATTACCTCGTCTCCTTCCCTAGTGCTTAACTACATCTCCCCCTAGGGTACAAAGAAAGGAGGGCAGGTGCAGGATGTAATGAAGGGTGCCAGTGATCGGGAATCACTTGCTACTGTCTGACTGTGAGGCAGATAGGTGCTTGGACATTTATTGTATAATGGGTTTGTATGTGTGTGTAAGAATGATATCTCTGCTGCAGTATTTGTACAAAAAGAAGGTTTAGAAATGATGGGTGTAATGTAATGTGATGTGCAGCTGGCATAAAGGTGGGCACCAATGCTGCCTACATTACCTAGCATACAAGGTAGGTGGAAAAGCGCTACTTTTGTAGATTGTTTTACGGGATGCATCCTGGAGAACGGGATGCCAGCAGTCAGAATCCAGACTTGCTGCCAGAAGACCGGCACCTGAATCTTGACATTGTCGAAGATTCTGGATGCTGGAATCCTCCTAACTGCCGGCATCCTGACTGTAAGTATGTGGGGCGGTTTAGCGTTAGGCCGGGGAGAGGTAAGGTTTAGGCAGTGGCAGGGGACTGAGAGTCTTGAAGGACCTTTGTCCGGATTTCCTCTATCTGGGTACCGCTGTCGGTATTCTGACCTTTGGCATTCTGTCCGCCAGTTATATGTATTCCATTTTCTACATCCATATTACAGAATGTTATTACTTACTCTGCCTCACCTACTTTTTACATAGTTTCATCAGGCTGGAGCATTTCTAAAAATAAAAAATAAAATGTAATCCTGTATAATGTTGACTGGTGTTTAGCGATGTTTTGTTTGGCATCGTCTACACCAAATCAACATTTTGATCAAAACAAATTTGCAACATGAAAAGACGCCCTGCTAGCCAGGAGTGAAGGCTGTTGGGTAGCACTGTGCGGCGGCAGCACTCACACACCCCTAGTGAAGGCCCTGGATATAACGTTATATAGTATTCCGTACAAGAAGAATTGTCCATTCTCGCCGTCTTACAGAATATCCCATGCGTTGTTATATGAACATATGAAAGTTGTTTATACTACTTTATAGGATTACTTTGTTACATTTTCTACATAAGGGGTTCAAGGCACACTAACAGTCCAGGTGTCCTAATTAGCACACAAGTTATTTAATGAAACCATCTATGCTGAAGCCTGGATATCATTAAAACCTGACTGCTAGTGGTTTATTTATTGATGGGAGTTCTATTGAAGATGGGATCATATTCTATTACCTTCCAGATTAGAAGGTGCTAATAAATAAGTAGATTCTATTTGGTTGCTATGGGCAACATGCAATCTTCAATGGAACTCTCATCTTAGTAAATTTATCACTCTGGGATTCCTACAGTCGGAATCCCAGGCCGTTTTTGTTCCACTTGACGCAAACTCAACAGTTGGAATTCAATGTTCTGACTTTCGAGTGTCGAAAAGTCAGAGGTTTGGAGAAAACGGACATTCCTGTGAATTCGACAATCCACGGCAGTTTCCAACAGAACAGATCTGACATGTTTTAAGGTCGGATCTGTGTATATATTTCTGAAAAACAGTGGCCGGGAACAATTTGCTGTAACCATAGCAACCAATAAGGTTCTAACAAAAAAAAAGTGGCTAACAAAGTGACAGTAACTGGTTTCTATAAGTGATGATATTTCTCCTGTGTATCATTTATAACAGCATTCCCCCTCCCCTACTTATGTGTCATCATTTCTATATGCTCTCGTTGACAGAAAAGGATGTTGCAGATTTCCGCCATTGTGTGAAGCTTTCGAGAGAGATTTTTGCACAGAAAGCGTTTGATGAGTTCCGAGGACCAGAGGTCCTGCCAGGATCCAGCGTTCAGACGGATGAAGAAATTGATGCCTTCATCAGGCAGAAGTCGGACACGGCCTACCACCCATCCTGCACCTGTAAAATGGGAAAGTCGACAGACAAAGATGCCGTGGTTGATCCCGACACAAAGGTTATAGGGGTGGAAAATTTACGGGTTGTTGATGCCTCCATCATGCCCAGTGTTGTAAGTGGGAACTTAAATGCCCCAACAATCATGCTGGCAGAGAAAGCTGCTGATATAATAAAGGGTGTTCCTTCTCTCCAAGAGAAAAACATTGCAGTATACAGACCCCAAACACTAGAAACCCAGCGATAGACAATCACCGGCCTTCATAACATCTACATAAAAACATGAGAAAAGTACAATCCATTACGTTCAAGACCAGGGACAAGGAAGAATCAAAAATTGGATTCTACCCTGGAGCAATATTTGAAGATAATAAAAAAAAATACACAAACAACCACCTTTGTTGTACACCAATATATAAACCTTTAGCAATATGAGATTCGCAGCTGTTGTGCTCGGGTGGGGTACAGGTATCCGATAGTCGGGATCCCGACAGTCATTAGCCCGACGTCGGGCCCTTGCAGGCTCACAGGAAGATCATAGACCAAGCTCTTGTGAAGGTGTATCAAATCGTTCCGTGTGTACGCACATTGAAGGATTTGATACACTCGCGAACAATGTCGGATGGCTTCCAGCAACGTTGTGTGTATGTACCTTAGGAAGGGAGTCCTTTTTCAAATGGGATGTTGCTATAGGCATTCAATCAGAATTGACTTTTTATTTAGTTAGCACCTTCTGGAAGATAATAGATAGTGGGACCTATTGTGGTTGCTTCGCATGTGCATACGCAGGGTGCGTGCACCCAAGGTGAACTATCTGTTTTTAGGGTGCACGCACCCTAAACAGCGGGTGTCGGGCAGCCTCATTACCATATGGGAACGCACATGAGAACTCTGGGCATTCTCATGGTAATGAGGGCATGACGGACAGCGGGGGGTGGGCAGCTGACATCAGCGGATGTCAGCTGGGCGTCTACATCCCCCCGAGCAGACACGTATATATGTAAGGTTGCTCGGAGCAACCTTACATATGCGTGGGCCTTCGCCATCATTCGACGAAGACCCACGAATCAACCAGAATAACCCCCAGTATCTGATTGGTTGCCCATAGCAACATTCCATGTGAAACAGAACTCCCATCTTAGTAAATTTCCTCTTACGGGGTAAATTTACTAAAGCGTCTAAAAATAAAAAGGGTTGATGTTTCCCATAGCAACCAATCAAATTTCATTTTTATAGGCAAATTTATCCAGGGCCGGCGTGGGGGACGCCCCGGTGCTCACCCGCCCCGGCGCTCGCCATCACTTCGTGCGCGGGGGGTGTGGCCGTCGCCGCCGCCCCCGTCGTGCGCCCCCCCCCCCCCCGATGGAGCGGAGGTGACCGCGCTGATCCCCCCCCTCTCCCCTCCCCTCCCTGCAATGCCCGGGCTGTACATCACCTCACCCGGCACCCTCTGTCTCCTCCCCTCACGCTCCATCAGGTAAGGGGGTTTGATGCGGCCACTGCTGCATCGCTACATGGGGAGATGGTGCCAGGTGATGCTGGGCGGGCCCCACCGCATCGCACGGGGGGGGGGGGGGGGTTTGGGGGAGGGGGGGTAGAGTTGCTTACCTCCATGGGGGGACGGGACCTCCTGCTCCTTTCTTCTGCCCTCCAGTGGCCGGCGCCCTAGGCAAATGCCTAAAGCTGCCTAGTGGTGGCGCCGGCCCTGAATTTACCCCTTAGCTTCTATCATTTGTAGTGATTGATATTAATCTGGTATAATCCTAGTTCCCATACGTCTCTACAATGTATTCAAGGTTATAATACAGAAAATAACACTAACACCGTAGAAAAGAAGTTTATTGGTTCAGGCATGATGTTGGGTAATCATGTATATTCTGTGACGCCTCACTGTATTTGCACAAAAAAATGATAAGACATACATGTTATCCAATTCTCAATTACCTAAATTCATCCTTTATCTCCGCCACTTATGTAAATTGTCAAATCCGCTGACCCCCTTATTACAGAGTGCACACAGCTTATACAAAGTTATATTTTAAAGGTTCAGTGCCATGTTCTTTGTAGACTATAAACGTCTTCCACCTAGAAAGGGCGATCTCTTCATCCCCTGTACCAGTTCTTAAATGTGATTATATAATTACAGAATGTACTCTTCCCATTAAATCCACAGTATAGCCAAGTTTCCTGGTCCTCTTTTCTAATTATCCGTCCACTCTGTTTGGATTATTATGCAGTTTGTGTTACCTGACCACAGTAGAGCAGTCTGTAATATAATCCAATCAGAAGAAGGATAATATTATCGACCAATGCAATCCAGGCTAATAGCAGGGGTGGTAGTGTCCCATCTGCCTGCACAAACATACTGGTATTCAATAGGAAGATGGCGTGGACCTTTAAAATATCATAGTATTTGGACGATGCAAGGTCATTTCAGTGCAGAGTATATTTGTTATGTGCTAAAGACCTAGCATTCACATCTCTGAAAATATGGGTCTTTGTATAGAGTGTGAACTACAAAATGTGTCTGTCAACCAGTGTGGCAGCCCTGTGTAACTGTATTGGAATGTCATGGAGCAAATTATTTTAAAGGGACCAAGACATTTAAAAAACTGTACCACAAAGCCTCTTCCTCCTCCTCAAAAATAAATAAGATCAGAGTTAGTTTTGGGGGTCCTTATTATACTATACAACACGTTGAACGCGAAGGAAAAAATCACTACAAAATCTTGTGAATTTTTGGTAAAATGTTTCGTTGCAGATTAAAAAAAGATTCACAGCTCACTGTCACATTAAAGAAAAAAAAGCTCCAAAAGAGACATTTTAATAAATTTTTCTAATATCTGTATTTTCTTTTCCTTTAAAGATATATTAAATTTGACATAAAATATTTGCTTTAAAAATCTGACATAAATTTTGATTTCAAAACCATTTTTTTTTGTACGTGTATGTGTGACTACGAATATATTGTTCTATCTCTCTCTCTATGGTATTCCAGAAAAGAAAAATAATTGCATTTATATTTCTGTGTGGAGAACTACATGAAATCAGAAACCATTAGATATTGCTGCAGTTCAATTTACCGGAAATGATTACAAAATATAAAACATCTCTTTACAAATACAAATTAGCGTATATTACAGGTCATTTACAGATATTCTAAAGAGTCTTTGAAACAACTATCGACTTTTTATCTGGTTGTCAGTGCATTAATTGCAGCTATTCCAGTGTCTTCTGCCCTTGAAGTGATAGTCAAAAAATGTGACTATTAAAATGATATTTTTACTATGTAAGCTAATGCTACACTATGCAGGAATGATCATCCTGGACCTGGGGTAATGATTCTGTGCAGGCTACAAGCCAACGCATTAAAAGAGGGCGTATTTGCAGAAGCCAATCATGATTGGCCCATGGCCCTCCAATTGACTGAGGTTAAAGACTTGATAAAACTGACCGGATTTGGTAAACAAGCAAGTATCTGATATGGCGTCTATGGATGAGGATAATGACCAGGGCATTTTGATTGTCATCACCAGATATCACATATCTGCATCACTGATTCAGGTGCAACATGCGGCATACTGTTCATATATAACACAATATGGTTTGACCATCATCCTTCACCACGCACAACTGTGGTGCTCCAGCTGAGAAATATGTACATATGCTCTCATCCAAAGCCAGGATACTGGGAGCTGTGCTCTGACAGCGGCAGATGTCCTGGAAGTTGCACCCATGGCTATCCATGGCTAGAACCACGTGTGACCACACAAAGCTCGGACAGTCTTTGCTCCCTTGTAGTGCCACGAATCATTAATTGAGGCACTTTTTTGTGTTGTTTTATAGAATCCTAAGTGTTTCTGTTAATCTTCATTAAATACTATAAAGTTGTTATACAAATCATTTCATCAGCTAGATCTTCTTCATATTTATTGGTTTCGGGCTCCTCGTCACTGTACCCTGGGCCAAAATCCTGGAGATCATAGTCTTTCCTGCTTAGGATAGGGAACATATCGCCCCCTGCTGTCCCATTACGAATGCTTCCGTTGAGGAGATTGCTGGCTGCACTCTCCATTTCATCTATAGTCATATCGCAGGCATCGGCGATTTCATGCTTTGTGGCCGACACAAACTTGGGATCCCGAGCGTACCTCCCCAAGCCCTCAGAGATTAGTACCTGGAAGAGAGAGGAGAGGGTCACATGAGTAGGGAGGGGATGTGCTATGAAGGCCACTACATACAATTCTGGACCTAGGTCTGGAATCCTCATGAAAATAGGATGTTTCCTCTTCCTTCGCAATAACAGTACTGTAGTGTGGACAGGCAATATTCAATGTGGTGAACAAGGTCCAGGCAAGCACACACACACAGGACCGGTGCCAATAATCCTCAGGGCTCCACTGTACCAGGGAACATCCACCAAGGCAGATCCCCCAGGTATGGATAGAACTGAGCAGCACTGATGGTAATCAGCGGGGGAACCTGTATAGATGAGCAGGGGACCCTGCTACAGAGAGAGGGTCGTAGGGAAGAATTCTGCATTATTATGGTCCAACAAGGACACCTTGTCAATTAAAGAAAAGGGACAATTTCCAGAAAACAACATGACCTATCGCTACCAATGCGCTGTGTAGGTCGACCCCTATTGGTCGAGAGTCATTAAAATCGACACATGAAAAAAGGTCAACTTGCATTATGTCGACATGGTCAAAATGTCAACAGAAAAGCGGTCAGCATGGAAAATGGTAGAATTTTTCATGATGGTTTAAAAAAAAAAAACTTTACCATCCCAGTGGGCATAGAGGGAAAATGAAATATAGGGGTTTATTCTGGTTCGGGCGGCTGGGCCGTAAGCGTACGTACCTTCCGCAATGCGCAGGCGCGACGACTCCACAATGCTGACTGACGGGTCTTTCCGTGCGAAAAAACCTGTCCGCAAGAGTACGGTCATTGTGGTCATAGGGGCATGTTGAGGGGAGCGGCCGAAATAATGAGGGAAACTGGGCGTAAACATGGGCGTACACAGGGGTGTGCACAAAAAATGTACGGTGCTACTACCGCTCGATCGGCGAAAGCACCGTTCATTTCGGACACAAAACAGGCGGCCGCCAACCACCACCTCAGACCACCCCTACAGATACCGCATGAGAGCGAACGCCTGTGTCTGCTAATTAACGCTGATTACTACCAAACACATACACCTGAATGTAATAAGCAATGCTGCAGCCTATTAAGTCCAAACCATTATTTCACTACCTGCAAGCCACACACAGCCCTCAAACACATTGGAAGCATATCTTTATACACTTCTCTACATGTAAAGGTTGGTTTAATTTAAGGTAAGAATCATTTTAAGACCAGCTTATATATGCTAAGGTAGGTATTTGTAAAACATTTTTACACAATCACTACGTGTTTTCATATACTTTACACAGCAGCACACTCAATCTACACAAGTCGACATGTGTAGATTGTAGAAGACAGACGAGAGACGTCCGTAAACGGTGGCGTACGCTCTGTTGTACGCCAGTTGTTGGAGTCTAAGCAGTGATCCGTCCGTGTACGTTGGCGTGCGCTCAAGTGTACGCCACTCCCCTTTGTTGGTGTTTGTGTCCGTCCGTATGCGGCTGTTTTGTGGGTGGACTTTCGCTCACCGGCTGCGTACGGGGAACGTACGCCGTTATGGAACGCTTGGCCGCCGCAACCAGAATAAGGTCCATAGTGAGGGGACGTGGTAAACTTATACGGTGTCCATGTGGACCTATGTCGACATAGACAATAAAAACCTGTGAAAAACTCATGTACTTTTCCGTGTCGACTTTTTGACCTAATGACTCATGCCCACGCTACCCAGGAGCCATGCTGCTTATTGGCTTACTGGGAGTGCTAAGCTCTGTGTCAGTGCCTACTAGCCATTTTGGTGCCATGTGTTAAAAAACAGGGAGAGTGGGGAATTGGCGTGCTCATATAAAAGTACCAATAACACCATAATCCCCATAACACATTATGCTTTACACCTCAAAGCCCATTACACATTATACCACACACAGTAATGCACATTACTCGTTATGCCACACATCATGATGCCCCTTACACAATATGAAGAACACCATAATGCCCATTACACATTATACCACACACAGTAATGCACATTACTCGTTATGCCACACATCATGATGCCCCTTACACAATATGCAGAACACTATAATGCCCATTACACATTATGCCACACACCGTAATTCCCCTTACCTAATATGCCATGCACTATAATGCCCATATGACATTGACACACATTATGTTACACATAATACCTAGAGTACTCCTGTATATGCCTACATTTGTAGCATTGCTTATTCATTACACCCACACCAGTTGCGAAAAGTAGTTGCTCTGCTTATAAGTAGTGCCCACACCAGTTGCCGACAGTAGTAGCGCTGCCTATATGTAAAGCCCACACCAGTTGCCCACACCAGTAGCACTGCGTAACCATATGCCCACACCAGTTTCTGACAGTAGTAGCGCTACCTATACACGTGCCCACACCTTTTGCCGAAAGTAGTACCTCTGCTTATACATAACACCCACACCAGTTGCTCTGCTTATACATAGTGCCCACACCAGTTGCCGACAGTAGTAGCACTGCGTAACCATATGCCCACACCAGTTACTGACATTAGTAGCACTGCCTACACACATGCTCACACCAGTTGCTGACAGTAGTAGCACTGCCTATACACGTACCACACCAGTTGCCGACATTAGTAGCACTGCCTATACACATGCCCACAGCAGTTGCCGACATTAGTAGCACTGTGTAACCATATACCCACACCAGTGGCTGACATAAGTAGCACTGCCTATACAAGTGCCCACACCAGTTGCCGACATTAGTAGCACTGTGTAACCATATACCCACACCTGTTGCCGACATTAGTAGCGCTGCCTATACATGTGCCCACACCTGTTGCCAACATTAGTAGCGCTGTCTACACCAGTTGCCTACATTAGCAGCGCTGCCTATACATGTGCCTACACCAGTTGCCGACATTAGTGAACCTATGATCACTGAAGGCTGAGAGGTCTGTTTGGGGATTTGGTTGTTACTGCAAAACAGTTATAAGGAGACACTGATTCCAGTTTGACCAGCCTGTTTCTTAACTACTCGAACATATTGTTTTTTTATTTCTATATAGTAGTGAGAAAAAGGTGACAAGCTATTTCTTAGCTACTCTACATTGTAAGCTCCTTTGAGCAGTGCCCTCTTTCCTCCTGTTCTCACAACCCTCTTCTGTCTTCAGTTCAGCTCTCTCCTACTTTACGACCGTCCATACCCGCATCACAACTGATACGCGGACAACTACTCCCAACATCTCGGCTTGTTCTGCTTTTGTTACCTGTGCTCTGTTTTTGTTTTTCCAGTTACATTAATGTTTAGTTCTGTGTACTGTTTTAATGTGTCCTCTCTGTACGGCGCTGCGAACCACTTGTGGCACCTGATAAATAAAATTTAATAACTGCAAACACACAGCGTTATATTCAGCTCCCTCCGCCCTCTAGTTTAGACATTTCTTACATTATATATTTAGTTTATATGGGATAATGTATTCTGTACTATTTAGAGTCTAAAACATAACCGTCATCTCTATACGTCAGACCCCCTATATGGTATGGCCATATACAATACAATATACATTAGCCCCGCCCCCTATACCTCTCGGCTACTTACAGCTTCCACAAGGCTGTCTGCACTCCTCTGCTTGTCGCTGTGTTTGTTCCTGAAGTCACAGGGCACAGTCAGGTTGGATTGTGTAAATGTCCTATATGAACTATCACTATCGTCTGTGTACCATGAGCTTCTCTGCAAGGACGGTAGGCTGCCATTCATCTGCTCCTTGGACTCTGCTCGGTCTACCCGGATGAGAGGGGTGTAGAATGAGGTGCGGTCCCGGTTGTTTGGAGTTGCTGGGGGAGTGGCCCAGGATCGCGTGGACCGACACGGAGAATGCTTCTGCGCTTTGCTAGAATCCAGACCGGCCACTGCCATAATCTGCAGGGAAGAACAATGTGATTATTTATACAGCAATGCCTGGTCAAAAGGCAAACGAGTAAAAGTAATATTATAATTATATAATTATAATATTGTTATTCTGGGTTAAAGGGGACATACAGCTTAATCTGTATTATTTATATGCATATATGCTGTTCTAGCATAATAATGGTTAATCATTGCGGAGTAAAGAACTGAAATGGAATCTACATTGTGAATTGGATTCGATATCTACAGTTGATACAGTAGCACACAATTGGTCCAATGGGAATGTGCCGGAGATGTTACCCAACCAGTTATTCCCAACTGCATCCCAAACTGGTGCTGCCTATTTTGGAACACTTTACACAGCTTTTCAGGCAATAAAGGAAAAGTTCCGTCTGATTATGCTGGTTGTCTTATCTCATTAATAGGATCTATAAAATTTCAAATAACTGAATTCTGAAACTGAAATTGTTACATACACAGTAATAAAAGTAAAAGTACAATACTGTTTTTCATCTTGTATTTTTTTTTAAAGGAAAAACACATTCCTCTACCTCTACATCAGAAACATTTAATTTCTGATGCTGAAAATATGACAAAAAGTTAAAATCATAAAGCATAGCATGCCAGTTATGCTTGCTGTAACAGCTTTGTCCCTTAGCAGCTTTGCTATTTTGGTGTCAACTCCTCAGACATTGTTACCGGATGCAGTCAACACCAACCTAGCGGGACACTATTTGTTTTGTCAACTACTATTTCCTGCCTGGAATCTAATGCGGCCTACGCACGCAGTAATTTCAGGGCATTTTCTAAGCGATCTTACTGGTCCTAGTAACAGGTCTCCTAGTTATCCAGGGGGCCAAAACTTATGTATTTGACATTCCGTCCGACCCGATGTGCGGGCCCGTGCACATCGGATGGAGTTGGGAAGTTGGACAGGATGCACATGAGATTTGATAAATATTATAGGCAGCCAGGAGCCGGGTGGGGGAGACACAGTGGCAGCGGCCAGGGGGGCGAATAGAGGCGGCGGGGCCGGGGGGGGGGGGTGCGAACAGAGCCGGAGGCCAGGGGGTGAACAGAGCCGGCGGCCAGGGGGCGAACAGAGGTGACAGCCGAACAGAGGTGGCCAGGGGACCTGAGAGGCGGGCATGGAAAGCCAGGTAGTGGGCGGTTAATTATTAAAAAAATAAAAAACCATACCAATGAATGGGCAGCCAGTGATTGCTCCATTCATTTGTGTAGCTTGTCTCCTGGCTCCCCCGCCGCCTATTTGCATCCCCCTCACTCAGCTCCTGCCTCTCCCCCGCCACCTCATGCAGCCTGGCTCCCCGCGCTCCCTCCACCTGCAGCTCCCCAGGATTTTACATGTGATAAAACGCATACGATTTATCACATGTAAAAAAATGGCACATCAAGTGCCTAATCGTATGTGACTTGTCCCGGGGAGCTGCTGGGGAGATTAGGTCTGACTTGGGCCCTAATGTATGGGGTCCTTCAGGGCTATTTCACAGGCTGCGGCTCCTGGCAGGCGGCGAAACCCTGCACGGCCAGGAAGCCGTGCCGCACATAGCAGTTTACAATGGTGGGGATGGCCAAAGCCTGGCAGCAGTCCCTTCCAGTGGTGGGAACCGGCTGCAACCGGGCGGCCGGGCCGTGGCCGTCCCATGTGAATGGACACAATCGTGTCAATTATTAACTACTCTGTGCGGCATGACTTTTGGCTGTGCAGGGTTTCGCCGCCCGGCAGGAGCCGGAGCATGTGAAATAGCCCTTAGTGTTAGAGACCGACCAGATGAGGTCACATGGTTGCGGTGGGCCTATGTTGTAAAATTATGCTAAGCATATTTACTTTATGGTATAATACAGTTTACTCTAATGATTCTGATCAATAAGCGCATTTGCATTTTGTCTAGGTAATATTTTCTGTAGATAATGGGCCATTGATGGACAGTACATCCAAAAACATTCAATGTTCTTAAAGGAATTAAATGAATGTATTATAAAAGTACACGGTACAACATTCCCCAATATGAACCTACTTATTCCCATCTTAAGTGTTTAATGAACCTGCTTATATAATACAATAGGCTGCAGCAAATTCATATCATACTGCGTCTGCCTAGGTGACACGTGAAGCCCAATTACATCTGCTGTGTCCAGTGAATGGGGGACTAATATTACATCTGATGATAGATAAACCCATCACTGAGGACAGTAATCTCATTAGAATGTCCCACTACAGGATAGGGAGAGCCAAGATGGGACAATTACTGATCATTAACGATGAAGGATCCTAATCAACTTTATGGGCAGATATAAATTGTGACTGCACAGTGTTATATATACAGCATGGAAGCTGTCATGGTTATTGGACATGTCATGGAATACTAAAGCAGGAAAGGTTTACAGTAAAGTGAATACTGTACGTACAGTACTACAGATCCCACCACACTGCTCTGATCATATCATATAGTTATCCGTTCCATCAGTACTTTGGGGGTTATTCTAATTGCTTCGGTCCTCCGTGCGGACCGATGTTGCGCGTCTGCGCATACACATTTCTGTGCATGTGCAGACGTAGGGTGGCAGTGAAGGGCGGGGGGCGCTGGGCTGCCCTATTACCATATGGGAACGCCCAGTGTTCTATGCCCTGTCCTTGACTATATAGGTCACTCTGAGCTGCGTGCACGGGAGAAATCATTCGATGCACATTTATGTAAATAGCAGAAAATAGAAATGTAATTTGAAAATGACAATTGGTGGCCAACCATGTGGCCAGCTGGTGTCTGTCAGGTGATCATCGTGATGTCATGATGGGCGATGGTGGGGGCCATGCTGCATTCTGCTAACACTTGTGAATGATATACTCCATCGTCTGTACATGCAGGGCATTGTTACTGACCCGCAGGAGCTCTCCTGCCATTTTCACACTGCCACCAATGCCCAGGGGCGCCAACAGGTTGTCCGGTGCCCAGTAAAATGGAGGGGGCATGGTCACTGGGCAGGGCCTCTGGGTGGGGGCACGGCTACACCCATTAGAAAAATGTAACTTAATTTATGCGAGCGGCATTGCACACACACAGGGAGAGAGGCTGCCGCTGCTGCTGTCTCTCTCTCCCTAGCTCAGCACACGGCACTGAGCAGTGTGTGCTGAGCTGGGGAGAGAGGCTCTGCCATCATCTCTCTCCCCATACTGCCTGTCTCCCTATACGAGTACCCCCAACCCACCCGCCTGCCCTCTCTCCCTATCCCAGCGCACTAGGCAGCTTCCTAAAGTTAGAGCTGGCCCTGTGTGTGTCACGGCACATGCTTCACCAGGGAATCTCTGTCCTTGTGGGTTTCTCCAGCCCTCTGTGTAATGAACACACATAAAACAATGCATACATTGCTTATATGCAGACTCCAGTACAAGTGAATGAATGGAATATGTACACACACGCTACAAAACAAATCCATTCTTATATGACCCGGCATGCTACAAATAGAACTGCCCATGGAAGCACGAAAACCCAGTCTGACTCTGCTTTATTGTATGAACCAGGACATCTGCTTACCTGCTGCTGCATTAAGTGTAGAGGTAACGCCGCCCGGTGGTGGAACGTCGGTGATGGAGGGATGTCATCCTGACTGCTTTGCCTACGCAGGCATTCAAAATTAAACGAAGATCTTCGGTTTGCTGCAGGACACAGACACAGGACAATGATGTTCTATTCTTTCCATTGTTGCTCCGGTTTTTCGTTTTAAAAAGTCTAATTAGTAAATGACCATTAGGCTGCTATTCACATGGGGCATATGGTTCAACAGAGTTGACATTAGACCTTTTGGTGTCCTGTGCCAGAAAGAGAATTGGCTCAACCCCCTAACAGTTATTTTTTATTGTTCAGTTTCAATACTGAAGCCTATTGATTGGCTGCCATGCCCAGGATTCGAAACTATGGCCTATTGTATTTCAGTCAATCACTCAGTCAGCTGTTTGATCCTGAATAAGAACTACAAGATTTAGAACTATATGAAGCCACTTGCACGTTGTAAAAAAACAGCATTACAACCGAGCAGATCTACAGTATGGCCCTTATTCTGATTGAGACGGACGGCTGCGCATGCGGTCGGACGGCCGATGGTTGGTGTTTGTGCATGTGCAGAGGCGTTTCTGCGCATGTGCAAACGTCTTGCACGTCTGAACACGGCGTGAGTTGCGTGCAGAAAACGACCGGTCGGAACCATCCGAGCAGGGAGTGGAGAGGGGCGTGAAAGGATTTTTGGGCTCATTACCATATGCGTACGCCCCGCGTTCCCATGAAAACGCTGGGCGTACGTATGGTAACCCGGCCGTGAAGCACGTGTGGTGGGCGGACATCTGACATAGCCGGATGTCAGCTGCCCTCCCATATCCCTGCTTTTATACAGAAAAATATCCGATAAGTCTGGAGCACTCGGTGCTGCCTGACCGTTCGGTCCATCATTCGATCGTTGGTAGCCATCGGAGAATGGGGGAGGTTCCCACAGATGGGGGAGGTGTTCACATGAAACATCCACTCGCAGTCCATTCGCTCGGCGTCTTACCACATACGGGCGGTGTGAGCGATCCGTACAGTAGGCGGGGATAAGAACACTCCTGTGCCCGTCCGAAATACGCGTCCCTCCGATTCAACTAGAATAAGGGCCTATGTACAGTAGTGTAAACAGAGGGTCTGGCTGCAGTGTCACAGGTGGTGGGTTCGAGTCCCCAGTGTGTCACTATCTTGAAAGGTAATAAGGGTCAGTGTAATTACTGAGTGTCAAAAACCTCTCAATTTGGGTTCATGAATGTTTAAAATGTATTCGCAATGGCAGGGGTGGGGAAAGGAGACAGAGGAGGTCAGATGTCAGGCTTCAAAGAGGGAAGGGAAACTACAAGTAAAGTTAGTTTACAGATCATTGGCAAGTAATGCCAAAAGCGCCCCCTACCTTGCTGCGCTATGTGAGGTGGCACACACTGCACCATGCTAGTTATGGCAATGTGGTTCAATATATACAAATTACCATTGCAAAGCTGAAGAAATTGCTAATTGGAAACTTTCAGTAATGATATTCAGAAAGACACAGTAACATTTTGTTCGCTCTTATTACGGTGCTGCAGAGGTAACTTTTTATTGTATACTGAGAAACACTTGTGCAGCTGCATAAAGAGAATCCAATATGCACATTTCCATCGTAGTCAGACAAGAATACAGTAGCGCGCTTTCTATAGCCCTCCATAATGGCAGTAACTGGAACATGGCTAAGGTGGAGTAAAGTAAAAAGTTACATTTCTGCAATTGAATGTACATTTGCCCTATTTCAAAATCAATAATAATAATTTTATTTATGCAGTATAGTGCTCTTTCTCCAATGGGGCGCTTAACAGATAGAATGAATGTAATACAGTACAGGAACAATGTACAGAGAAGCTTTTGTAAACAATACTTAAGGGAATTAAGGAAATGCTTGAGTAAAGAGGAAAGTCTTGAGTCTGTTTCTGAAGGGTTCCAGAGGTGGGGGACTTTTGAACTGTGCGGGGAATTGAGTTCCATAGAGTCAGAGCCGCATGGCTAAAAAGATGAATTACAGGAGATCCTAGGTACTGCTAAATGTCCTTCATCTACAGATTTCAGTAATCGGGTGGGACAGTATGAAATTAGAAGCTGCTTCAGGTACCTTGGGCCTTGGTCATGTAGGGTTTAGAAATTTAGTAAATTAATCTTGGAAATTATCTTATGGGCGAAGGGAGTAGAGAATGGGAGTTATGTGGCTAGAATGTGCCTGAAAGATGAAATGTATGCTGAGATAAAACGGTGGAACTGCAGAACCGCTTACCCCAGCCACGCACAGACATTCTGCCATTGCAATCGCCCATCCCTCTGTATCCCACCAGTGCTGCCCCCTCGCCCTACTCTCTGTGTCTGTCCGTGTTCCCTTTCCAATGTAAGCTCTGGCGAGCAGGCCCTCTCTGTTCCCCTTCAGGTGAATACTGTATGTCAATTGAGGACTGTAATTATGTATATGTCCATTATGAACACATCAGTAACATTATCTACATTGTAATGTGATAATGTAATGTGATGTTTGTTCTTATGTTAATCGCTACTTACCATTCGGGATACGGTCATTGGGTCACCAGCATGATGGTCGACAGTCATTAGGTCGACATGAGTCTAGGTCGACATGCAGGAAGGTCGACATGAGTCTAGGTCGACAGGGTCGTTAGGTGAACATGGGCTAGGTCGGTAGTCAAAAGGGTTTTCACATTTTTTCTGAGCCGACATGTGCCGACAGGCGGTATTTCGTGCCCTACCATCCACTAGAGCGTGGTGGGAGAATAAAATAGTGTGCCCGTAGCATGGCGAGCGTAGTGAGCCATGCTAGGGGACGCAGTGCTATTTTTCAGTGTCCATGTCGACTGTGTTGACATTCGGTACAAAAAATGTCGACCTTTTGACTGTCGACCTAACCCATGTCGACCTAATGACCCTGTCGACCTAACCCTTGTCGACCTAATGACCCTGTCGACCTTCCTGCATGTCGACCTAACCCTTGTCGATCTAGACTCATGTCGACCTTCCTGCATGTCGACCTAGACTCATGTCGACCAACATTGTGGTGACCTAATGATCCATACCCTTTCCATTCAGCAATACAAACAACAATAACTGTGGGCTGTACTCACATGGGGGTGTTGGAGGAAGTAGTCTCCGTCTTGGTGATTTCCTCGATTCGAAACATATCTGGGGATCGTCTTCTTCGAAAAAGGTGTGCGGGTGGTGGTAGCCTTTGGGTCTCTCGTAGTCCAAGTCATTGGCCGGGAATAACATGGGGTCTTCATACATTTGCCTGATTTAAAGGATAGGTTCTGAGTAAGTAGAGGAGAGACATTGGTAGAGATGTGTGGGATATATTATATGCGGTCATTATGTACCTGTTCCCAGAGAGCATACTATCGTCTTCATAATACTCATCCCCACTGTAGTACTCCCGTTCCCCCAAGTAAGGCTCTTCATTGTAGTCTAAGAAGTCCGGGTCTTCTCGGAAGATGACAGGCAGGTTTCTTTCTCCAGACTCTGATCTGAGATGGTGATAACAAGTAGATCACAGCAACCAACATTCAGGTGTATAAGCAGCCGTAAATCTCACAATAACAGAGACATAACATGTAGTAAGCTTAGTAGCAGACAAGGTATGTGCTGGGGGATCGGTGGGGGGGGGGGGGGGGGGGGGGGGGGCTGGGATGAGTAATAAAATGTTCTGCAATTTAACCAAAGAGTTCATCTGAACTGTCCAAAAGGATTTCACCTCTCCACAGGTATGTGAAGACGTTCGATGCAGTGCCTTTATGAACTATATACACTCAGTAGCCACGTTATTAGGTACCCTATGCTCTTGCTGAGTACGACCCCCCCATTTGTCCCCAGAACAGAGTTTTTAGAAGAATAGACTCAATATTGTTGCACTACATCTCCTACTGTAGGTGCTCTGCTGGGTTGAGAACTGGTGACTGACTGAGGAGGTCTTTGTAATACTGAACTCACAGCCATGTACATGGAATTAGTTTGATATTACTTGTGCTATGTGGCACGGTGTTCTAGATTGCTGGAAAGTAGTCATTAGAAGCCAATGGTATTGTTGCTGATCATGGCCATAAACTGGTGCACATGATCAGCAACATTCAGTCAGCAGGGGCATTTAAACTATGCATAATTAGTGTTAAAGGGCCTAATGTGTGCTAAAAAAAAAACCATTGCAACACCTACTCTACCACCTGACTAAATGACAAGTTAGGATGGATCTACAGATTTATGTTGATTACGACACATTCTGCATCTTGCTGCAGACATGTAGCCTTGTCACACCAGAACCTGTTTTTACAGTCTTCAAGTGTCCAGTGCCAGCCTGTGCCCAATGCAACCTCTGCTTCCTGTTCTTAGATGACAAAAGTGGAACCAATGTTCTGCAACCCATCCATTTTAAGGTTTAACATGCTGTGTTTTCAGATATGCTCCTCTGCCTACCACTTTGGTAAGACATGGTTATTTCAGTTACTATAGCCTTCCTGCCTGCTTGGTACCAATCAGGCCATTTTCCTCTGACCGCTCTCACTAACAAGACCTTGATGCTCACAGAATTGCTCTTCACTGGATTTTGTTGTATTCATTTTATGCACCATTCTCCATAAACTATAGAGAATGTTGGTGCAATACTCAAATGACCCCATCTGGTACCAACAATCTTTCCACAAACACAGTCATTTCAATTGTATTTCTTTCCTACTCTTCCAACTCCTCTGAGCAGCAGCTCAATCTTTTGACCACGTCTCATAGGCAAACACAAGGGGGGGGGGGGGGGGTTCTGGTTGCCCAGAAACCTCCCTCCTCTTGGCAAGTGCCTTATATTATGAACACTGGTATATACTGTAATATGATTACTAGTACTGTATGTGTGAATCTGAGCCCTCAAACATCACAATGAACCAGAGAGTAGCTGGCAGGAGGAAGAGACAGGAGCCTTACCATGAAGTGGGAGATTGTGAGCGTAGATAGTGCAGCACTGGATCTATTATGTTTGTGTAATTATTATGATATGTTTAACCTTTTCCTGATCACTTATCTTATTAAAGCGCAACGGAATCTGCTGCGCTATATAAATGTTCGAAACAGCCCATCTGTAATCTGTATTCCAAACAGTATTCAGTGTATAAAAAGACCAATATTCAGGGCTGTCACCCTCCCCCAGACTTCCGCACTTACTCCTGCACTGAAGAGTGCGAGATTTTGGATTACATTTGGAAACCCCCCTCTAAAAATGCTGCTGCGTCTGCATATGTTCATGCATTGCGCAGACATAACGGAGGATATTTATAAAAGCTTGGATCTATACAAGATGTTATTGGGCAACTTCTCCAATGTATTTCTCACCAAAGTTTGATAAATTTCCACCATACTTGGCTGACAACATTTTTGCATTAATGATGACGGGCACATAACAAAAGTGACCATGGAGTGTAGATTAGTTACATTATAAGCTTCGGTAAAAATAAATAATGATCATATACTATCTATGAAGTAATCAGCTGTACAATTATTTTAGATGATCCCATTTACTGTACACGTGTTGTTCATTACCTACTGTATGTATTAGTGTTCATTCTAGCACCCGCTATCTTTGAAAATCCATGCAGTTCCTCTTCCCCGCCTGGGGTGTCGCTGTCTGCTGTGGTGTTTCTAGAAGTGTGGTCTGTATAACAGCACTGATAAGCAAACCAGACCTGTGCTAGAAACACCACAGCAGACAGCGACACCCCAGGCAGAAAAGAGGAACTGCATGGATTTTCAAAGATAGCGGGTGCTAGAATGAACATTAATGTATGTGTAATGCATCATCATGGAGAGAAGTAGTGTGTCGTCTATATACTGTAGCCTGATCAGGCCATTTACTGTATCTCATTAGACATTTTACACTTTGATTTGTACACAGCAAGGTCCCCAGTGACCACTGCTGGTCTCTGTTACTCTGATGTCTTTCTGCTTTGGGAAAGGGTGAGTTCTATTGGTTGGCAGACAGAATAGGTGACTACAATAAGCAGGAATATCAGGTCGGAGGATGATGTCACAGCATAAGAAGACAGAGCATGCAGCAAGCTTAGCATGTAATAACCATGACCTTCACATATATTGTATGGCACAAGCAGCTACCTCATTCACAGACATAGAGGAACATACCTAATATAACTCTCATAATAGCGGGTCCTATCCGGGAAAGCCATACAAATATGGGAAGATATTTATTAGGCAGGAAATAAATATCAGTTATTACATCATCAAGACAACACAGCACAACAAATACAGTGACCGTATTCCCACCAACCTGTACAGGGCCTGAGGAGAAACAGATTAATGGTTCATGCATATATTCCACACAGGGGGAATTAAAGGTTAGAAACATTGCACAATTTCCAAAGCTAGATCTGATCTTGAAACAATTCCAGAGATGGGATGTAACCACATCGCCCAATATTGGAGGTGATCTGATCAGGATGGGGGCGTGGTCACACTACTTAGAGGCGTGGCTAGTACTGAGAAACACTAGGCGGACTGTTATCCCCCTCCTACCACCTCTTTTACTGCCACACGCACCAGCATGCAGAGCAGTAGTGAACATACTTCCTAGGGCCCCCTGATGGGACAGTTCAGTCCTGATCGTGACAGTGGGACTGAGACCTCAAATAAGTACTGTCCAGCTGAAATCGGGATGGTTGGGGCCCGGAGTATAAGTAAACACACAAATAAATATGTGTAGTGTATAGTATATGAAGAGAATATAAAAAAAAGTTTTAAAAAGCCAGATTCTACCTTTAGAACTTAAAAGCGTATTTATCAGAGGTTGAAAAGCTCTTTGCCAGCTAAAAATCACCCTGGAAATAGGGTTTTTACTTTGCCCAATATAATAACAGCTATGCTAGCGATGGATGCCCCATCCTTATTGCAGCACTGACAATCTCCAGTTTTGATCCGATGCGTACGGAACCGCACATCGAATCAGAAATAAATGAAATGCGATTTGACATTATGGGTCAGATGTGTTAAAAGCATGTAGAGAAGGGCCAAATCGTACTAGTATATGGCTACTATACTATAATAGACATTAATGTGTAAAATTATACAAATCCTATCTACCCTTCTTTTTTTTATTAAAGGTTTTTTGTTTTTAAACAACTTTATTTAACATCCAGAACTTGAACGTTCACCTGCCAACACTAAAAGCACCCTCAAAAACTGAAATTGCTGTGAAAATGAATATTGCTTTCCCACGATAAGAAGACTCTCCGCTGTGCGTAGTGTAATGGACACTTATGCCACAATACTGCATTTTTTGTAGCCAGTGGAATGGAGATTTAGTGATGTACAATATGTACACAAATTGTATTCAGATACTAGGCGCTCTTCATATGGGCATAATTTTGTAGATCATAGGGAAATATACGAAAAAGATTTCTACTTCCCTTTGTATAGTAATAGACACCTCTTCTGATGGTATTCCTTGTTCTTTTTCTTCTTCTTTCTTGTGTCCCCTCAAGCGGATTTTGGAATATGTGAAAAATACATATATATATTGTGTTATATCTTTTCACACTTTGTGTACATTCAAATAAAGACTTTCTTTTTCTTGATGGTTTTTAAAGGCGTACCAAAACTCACTATAAGGAGTGCATAAACAGGTATATCAAGGTATCTTTGTGGGTGACACGCACCCGTACTCACGATGAAATTTGCGAGACCAAAAGTGTGTAAAAACTGGAGGACTGCAATCAGGATCAGGTGAGTGTTTAGGTGCTGGTCCACCTCCATTGGGATCCGGAATACCTTGTGGAGGAGTTGACTGCACATTATCACCACCAGATTCGGTACTGTGGTCCAATACAGTTATGTATTTGCTCGGATATACATTTTAAATTTCTTGTTTTTATAAATTGTCTGCATCAATAAAAAATCTTTTTGGAACCCGAAAGGAGAAAGAAATCTTGATGAGTGTTATATCGCAGATTTCATCGTGAGTACGGGTGCGTGTCACCCACAAAGATACCTTGATATACCTGTTTATGCACTCCTTATAGTGAGTTTTGGTACGCCTTTAAAAACCATCAAGAAAAAGAAAGTCTTTATTTGAATGTACACAAAGTGTGAAAAGATATAACACAATATATACAGGTCAAGTATCCCGTATCCGAATATCCGTTATCCGAATTATTCCGAAAACCAGACATTCCAGAAAGTGAAAATTTTTTTTTTTTTTGCTAAAAACTCACTGGGGACATTTGTAACAGCATCACTGGGGACATGATATGTAACTGGCACTATATATGTGCAAGACAATGATTGCTTGGCATTCAAATTCAGTGCTGAGATAGTACACACATTTTGTTTCACGTTTTGAAACCTTGTTTTTTGAACAAATAAAATATATTTGTGTGTATTTTATGTGGTAATAAAATATATTTGTGTGTATATTATGTGTTTATACAGCATACATGCAAGATACTTCAAAACACATCATTGAAATATTAAAATATTCCGAAATACGGAATAATCCGTTATCCAAAATTCTCCTGGTCCCGAGCATTTTGGATAAGGGATACTCAACCTGTATATGTATTTTTCACATATTCCAAAATCCGCTTGAGGGGACACAAGAAAGAAGAAGAAAAAGAACAAGGAATACCATCAGAAGAGGTGTCTATTACTATACAAAGGGAAGTAGAAATCTTTTTCGTATATTTCCCTATGATCTACAAAATTATGCCCATATGAAGAGCGCCTAGTATCTGAATACAATTTGTGTACATATTGTTTTCCTTTGTGGGGGTACTTCAGGGTAAGACCCCAAGATATTCAGAAGGGCGAACTTCAGACCATTTAGCGTGGTTAACCTTCACCCCAGTTTTTTCCATTATTGCTTCAGATTTAGTGATGTGGCTGAAGCTGCAGGCAGCAGCTGTGACACTAATGTGGAATCAGCAGCCACAACGTGACCACAGGCAGCACAATTTATGAAAACAATAAATGAAAGGCCTGATTCAGACCCAATTGCTCATCTGCAAATTTTCAGATGACCGCGAGTTAAAGCCCACCCTGTGAAAATCTGCAAGTTAATTGTGTAAGATGGTTGGTGGAGAAGAACACTCACATGCAGAGGACAGGGGCTGGGTGCAATAAGGGGACTTTCTGGAAAATAATTCAGCCTTTTTTAAGACTTTTTAAGCAAGTCCCCCCGGCCAAAGCATTCATCCCTACCGACCAGTCAGCCTGGGCAGGGGTCCTGGGGGAGTGGGGACCCCCCAATGAAGGCCCCCCCCCTCCAGAACTTACCTGCCCAGGCTGAAGCCTGGAGCTGTCCCTGGTACACCTGGGCTGTGGGTACCGGGCTGATTAAAGGTGTAAAAAAAATAGACAAAACTATTGGGTTTTGTTGTGGAACTTTGAATTCCAGCAAGCCTGGAACGCATACTGGGACTTGGAGAACCACAAGTCTTGCTGGGACTCTTTAGTTCCACAACAAAACCAATGGTTAAATAAAAGCACACTGACAGTAGTAAAACAAAACTTTAATACACACAAAGCCCACACATACTGATACTTACCTAACTTGAGCCCGTAGGTAGGTCCCTGGGTCCGGTGTCTGCCGAAATCCATAGGGGACCTGTGGAAGGAAATTATACTCCCGGGTCTCCTCCGGCGTAGATTACGTCCTCTTCTTTTCTGTAGTAGTCTACAATCAGCCCGATACCCACAGCCCAGGGGTACCGGGGACAGCACCAGGCTTCAGCCTGGGCAGGTAAGTTCTGGAGGGGGGGACCCCTTAATTGGGGGGATCCCCACTCCCCCAGGAACCATGCCCAGGATGACTGGTCGGTAGAGATGAATGCTTTGGCCGGGGGGACTTGTATAAAAAGTCTCCCCCCCGGCTGTGGCATTACCCTGCTGGCTGGGTTTGCCTGGGGCTGGTTCTTAAAATATGGGGGACCCCTATTCATTTTGTCCCCCGTATTTTGGTAACCAGACCAGGCCCTGGAGCCTGGGGCTAATTTTAAAACGTCAGCGGAGCCCTATCTAATTTTTTCCCTGATTTTTTAAAACCAGCCCCGGCTCTTTGAGCCTGGTGCTGGTTATGGCCGTGAGGGGGGACCCCACGCCTTTAAAAAAAAAATAATAATAATTTTTATACACTGCAGCCTGCACGGATCTGCCTGTACAAATTCCTATTAGCGGCCATATATACAGCCGATAATACGAATTAATATGAATGAATACGCCATCGGGGATTACAAAGCAGTCCTATTTGACTGCTTTGTAAATTCCCCTCTGGAATACAAATTTGCATATGGCTAAAACAGCCGTATGCTTTCGTATTCATTCGAATTAAGAATACGAAAAATCGTATTCGTATTCCTAGCAAATTTCCCCGAGGGTGAAATATACTAAGATGTGAAATACACTTCACAGGTCATGTTGCTAGGGGCAACCAATCACATCCTGTCTACTATCTTCTAGAGGGTGAAAAATAAATAAGAAGTAGCTTCTGATTGGTTGCCCATAGCAACATGACCTGTGAAGTGTATTTCACATCTTAGTAAATTTGCCCCCGAGTGTCCCCACAGCACACTACAAACCATAGCAAGCAGATGACCTATAAATAAGATACGCGATTATGAAGATCAAAACTAGATCCAACCCTTAGAACTATGCTATGCTACACTCTACTAACACTTTCAGACCAAAGCCGGGACTTTGACCCTGATTTTTCCCGGGATTATTGAACAGGAGTTTTACCTGGGTCTTAGCTTCTATACCCCTTTCACACTGATCCTGGGTCCCGATTTATTCCTGGGTACACCCCTTTCACAGTGAACCCGTGTTTGTCCTGCATGTCACTGCAGACAGTCCCTTAAGGGGTCTCTAGATACACAACCAATCAGCAGCTTTAAAAAGTATCCACAGTTGAATAACTTCAGTCGCACCTTCCACACTGCAGGCTACCATGTTTTGGTCCCTGACATTGGTCCCTGACTACAGGGCCAGCGTAGCGACCATGGTCAAGTTCCTGGCAATTTGGACCCAGATAGACCCTTTTATACAGAGACAGGACTCGACTTGCCCCAGCAATATGCCGGGTTTTCAGCCAGTGTGAATGGGGCAGAAGGCTTATTATTATTATGGTGTCAGTGAATTTGTGCAATGTCTTAACTTGACCACTAACGCTTGTCGTTTTACCTTTTAATACTGGATTTGCGTGGCTTCTCATAGTCATTTCTGGAGTATGTGTAGTAGCCGTTCTCAGACGTGTGGTCATGGGCTGTGAAGCTGCTGTGTTTCCCATTTACAGGCTTGAACACGTTGGCATTATTGAGGTTGGCGTTTGTGGAGTTTGGGACATGTTTCCCAGAGTATTCGTGGTTATGATGATTGTGATGTATGGAGTTCCCAGTGTGTGAATACACAGACTTCTCAGTGTCGCTGGCAGAGCGTATGGACGGTCGCTGGACATGCAGAGGACGCCGGGTGGTGTTAGTTTGCTGGTAGAAATCATGCCGGTCATTGGCCACATGGTTTACGTGGTTTCCAAAGAGTCCACCGTTTCTCTGCAAGTTAACAGATTTCCAGTTACAGTACATGGAGTTTATATGGAGTTCACATTATCGTCATCCAAAGCTGAATTCACGATTTGACCTTTCAACATTTTAATAGGATTTAAGTTTTTGAAACAAAATTGATCTTACTTCAAAGTTCAATATTTAATATGGTGTCTCATATGTATAAAAAGCTGTAGCGATGTGTCCACATACATACTGTAATTGCTGCAGTTGTGGCAAATAGCCCTTGGCGTGGCAGGTCCTGTGGGGAGACAGTCACTAGGTCTCCAGTAACTAGGTCGACAAGCATTAGGTCGACACCACAAGGTCAACATGACTGAATACCGACATGGGTTATGTCGACAGATCATTAGGTCAACACAAGCATTGGGTTGAGATGGGGAAGGTCGACATTCGTTGACATGGGTTTTTCACTTTGCCGGCAGGCAGTATTTCATGCCATACCATCCACTAGGACGCGGTGGGAGAATAAAATAGTGTGCCGAGCGTAGTAAGGATGCGATGGGACGCGGTGCTACGTTTCAGTGTCCATGTCGACTGTGTTGAAATTCGGGACAAAAACAACTGCAAAACCCATGTCGACCTTTTGACTGTCGACCTTCCCTATGTTGATCTAATGCTTGTGTCAACCTATTGACATGTCGACCTAGTTACTATCTATACAATAATCCCATTCCGTCCTGTGTGTCTTGGCTTGTGCCAAGCTTCCTTCTCCCCGAAAATGCATCTTGGTCACATATAGATGATGCACACAGTGTCACGGGACTGCGCAGATTTATCCGATATGCGACAATTATATATTTTTTGGCGATGGAGTCTGAATCTCTATAGGAAGTTGTACGAAGCAGCGGCCGTCGCATTTTCCAAGCCAAGTTCCTTTGTGGTTTCTATACAAATTCAGCCGCACACAGATATACAAGTGTCACATATATTATTCAGTGCAGTTTTGTGATGCAGCTTGTTGCACCCATTTACATCTGCTATGGGGGTATTCAATATGCACCAATATTTCCCGACAAGGGAAATATCGGCCCTCGCCTATTCAATGCTGCCGTTAACAACAGCATTGAAGGGTGTCAGATCCGACTTTTTAAAAAGTTGGATCTGTTTTGTCGGAAACGGCCATGGATTGTCAAATTCACGGCTGTTTTTGACGATCCACAGACTTTCTGACACTTGACAGCCGGAACATTGAATTCAGACTGTCGAGTTTTTGTCAGATGAAAACAGCCAGGGATATTCCGACAGTCGGAATCCCGTATTGAATACCCCCCAAGTTCAGACTGCCAGTCTGAAAGACACAGCTTTTGCCGGGTAATAAAACGGTCTGCACTCCGTTCTCACTGCGCAGCAAATTACTAGATGAACCAGTTTTGCCCAGTAGGTCCTTTTGCAGTGTGAACAGGTCAACCTGGGTCAGCATCGAAGACCTGGTAATGCTGACCCAGGTTGACCTGTTCACACTACGAAAGGACCCGTGATGAAAATGAATTTACCGGGTAGAAGTGTTTTCACCCAGTAATGTGCTTACCAGATACCTTTTTGGATAAAACAAACAAAAAAAAGGGCAGAAAAGGTGCTCGGCGGGAGCCAAATCACATGGGAGCTGGTAGGTCACTCACACCAGCTGTCTCGGGTCACTTGCGGTATTGTTGCTTAGCCAATCACCACCAAGCTGTCATTATTACTTGTTCACAACATCTTTCAGTTTGCTAATGATGCAGCCATCTGCCAGATATTGCACAGGCTGCCTGTTTCCTTTAAGCAACCAGCTTACAGGCTGCTCCAACAGTGTTGGGTGGTGGTGATGGGAAAGAAGCAGGGGGTGATGTAATAAGTATCATTTACAGTATTATGCAGCTGACCAATAGCGGAACTATACAAAGATACAGTCACTTGCACTACAAGCCTTAGGTCAACATGCATGAAGGTCGGCATGACTGAAGGTCGACATGGGTCATTAGGTCGACACAAGCATTCGGTCGACATGGGGTTTTTCCACAAGGGGCAAAGAAAAGTGAAAAACCACATGTCGACCTTACCCATGTCAACCTAATGCTTATGTCGACCTAATAACCAATGTTGACCTAATGCTTGTAGACCTAGTTGGTGTCTATACGTTGAACCGTTACCCTTCCCATGAAATACTGGCTATCCAGCTGGGTACTGATGATAAAATACAGAAGTTCTAGGCCTTTGCAAAAAAAAAAAGCAAATTAATAGAGTTCCATTGACAGAGACATAGACTATTGCAGTATGGGGATGCTGATGTATCGGTCGTCCCTGCCTTCCACACTGGATTGTAAGCTGAATTTTTTCTCAATGTAGCTCCAATGGTGTCAAGAGAGGGACCCAGACAGGTGTAATGCTAACCGTATTCTGTCCTGATAGGTTATGCTGCTGGAAACAGTGGACCAAGGGGGTTATACTGGTAGATTCGCTCCAATTCACATCCTTACGAGTCAACAAGAGCCTGCCTCACAAATGGTGGTATGCCGGCCAACCATTCACAAGGGCGATTTCCTCGCAGGGCCTGTGATTGGATGTTACACAGCAGCCTTGTGAGAGCCGCCCACATTAATCTATAGTTGGCGACCATTGAATGATGGCGATGGCACAAGCATATAAAAGTAACTCTGAAGTCACTTATATATGCGTGGGCGCTTGGGGGGGAAGTGAGCAGGCAGCTGACATCCGGTGATGTCAGCTGCCCATCCCTAGCACCATCGCCCCTCTCTGCCCACTGGCCGCATGCACCCAGCGCATGCGTAAAGGAAAAACAACGGCCCCGTGTGAAGGAACTTGGCACCGCGAATGGACCTGAATAAGGTGTGAGAATCAGACAAAGAGATTTTGGGAGATTTTGGGCGAGGTCCCAGCAGGCCATACCCTGCACCCTTTTTATATTATTTTTTATTCATGTTTTTTATATGTGGGGGTAGACTGGTGCCCGCGGGAACACTCTGTCTTGTGCTCCCTTAAGTGCCTATGACTCGCCAGCACCGGGGATTTAGAGCAGAATACCTGGCGCTGAAACTGGGAGCACTGTGATGGGAGAGGGCGATCAGCGTGGTCTGCGATCGGGAGCTGGCAGCCCGGCAGGTGAGGGAGCCCTCAGTCAGCCCTGTGATGCCGGGGACAGGGAGATCAGCGCTGCCAGCGATTGGGAGCTGGCAGCCTGGCAGGTGAGGGAGCCCTCACCCTCAGTCAGCCCTGCAATGCCAGGAGAAGCAGTTTTGCGCCCGGCGCCAGTGAAAGGGACCCCCCAGCAAGCCTGGCTTTGAGCTGCCGGACGGAGAAACACAGCTGAAGACCCCATGCCAGAGATGGGAGCCCTGTGATGCCGGGGACAAGCAGTTTTGCACTGCTGGCGCTGGGCATCAGTAGAAGCTGAATACCCGGCACTGGAGATGTGAGCGCTGTGCTGCTGAAGGTACATGTCCTGCTGCTTGGACTGTGGACAGAGCCCCCCCTGACCTATACCACCCCCCTCCCTGTCCTCTACAACCCCCCTCTTATCCTCTACCCCTCTCTCATCCTCTACCCTCCTGCCATCCTCTACACCCCCCTCCCCCTCTCATCCTCTACCCTCTCCTCACACTCTCATTCTCTACCCCCCTTGTCCTTTACCCTCCCTTCTCTTTCACACCGTCTCTACACCTCTCTTTCCCTGGCACTCTCTCTCTCCCTGGCACCCTCTCTCACTCTCTAGCTCTCTCCCTTTCTATCTCTGACATTCTCTTTCTCCCCCTCTCTCCCCCTGGCACCCTCTCTCACTCCCTCTCTCATCATTTCTCTCTCACAGTGAACAGCACCGTGAGAGAACTCCCTGGGGCTATTCCAGTAAATGGGATGCCAAGTCCTAACTAGTGGATTTCGGCTTACATCCCAGGAGAGGTCTGAGCAGAAATCTGACAAAACTATCTCAGCAATGCTGCTTTGTGCCCTAATACAGTGTAAACAGCATTGCGGCAGGGCACATTAGTTGGAGAATGCCAGCACTTGCGATTAAACACCCGTGAGTACCGGCATCCTCCAACATAACAGCATGCTGATTCCACTAGCCATGGGAGCTCCCTCCTGGCACTATTCATAGTGTGTGGAGTTAAATTGCCACCCCAATAGGCACTGTAGTGGCAATGGTGGGGGGTGGGCCCTTTCAAAATTTTGCTATGGGGCCCACAATGTACTAGTTACGCCTCTGACTGTCAGGCTTGAGAGGTCAGATCGCAGGACAGTGGCTGAGACTGTCATTATGGGGTGTGAAGGTGACGGGTATTGTCAGAAACTGCGAGATTAGTGGGAGGGACTGAAGGTTATTATGGGCTATTATCATCAGAGATGGCAAAGATGAACATGGGATGGGTACATTAGGGGGCTATGTACGGTTATTTCGGGGCATATGTGGTGCGCTGCTTGACTGGCCTGCAACTAGGGGACTGAATGTAACCTCTAGGGAGCTGGGACCTCTAAACTCTCATCTCAGTGTATTGCATTGCATTGTATAGTTGCAGCAATGTATGTCATCAGATGACAAATACCATTATTTCTTTAGAATCCTCTTTGTATCATTGACCGTTTCCCTGCAATACATGAATAAACCTTATACTTTCAGTTACCCTGTAGATATCTTCTTCTTCTTCTTCATGGTTATTCTGTTCGGGTTCATCATCTTGCAGGTCACATGATATTGCACGCCGGATTTCAGGGCCAATGTCATGAAGTGTTCTCAACCCCGCCTGGATCAATGACAGCAACAAAATAAAGGACTTACTAATGTATGTACAGTATTTACCTGGATGAGGGTATTGCAGTTGTAGATGGTGCAGTGGTCACCTTGTGCTGCGTTCAATGAATGATGAAAGTGATGTCAGTGTTACAGTAGTCTGTCACTATGTGAGCTAGGATAGGGATGAACGCTGGGCCTCATTCAGAGGTAGATGCAGTTGCATTCACTATAGCGGCCGCCGTTGGTACAGCAGTAGCAATAATGTCCATTTGCTAATGTCAGCCGTCCCCTTGTGCACAAGCGCATGACAGAAATGACAAGCGCGGAGATGACCATATTTAATATGTTGGTAGTTCTGAACACTCTACGCCACTGGAGCACCAATGACACATATGACCGCCTACGGGCTGTTTAGTGTTCCTTTAACATGGCAGGTTATAATGTGGATCTGCGATTGGGAACACAGCCACATTAACTGACACACCCATGACACTCCCACAACGCGTCAGGCCAACTCCCCATAACCGCTCAGGAACCGCTGTGGTTATCCAACACAAGCTTTTTTACAACAGCTATGTCAGCATACAGTCAGGAGAATACATACACAGTAGTAAATAATCCCTCAACTGCATCTCCCTATGAGTCAGGCCCTGTAATACAGGTAACTAACCCGCTTGCCATTAGAAAATGTCTAAGTGACCTACCTAACATATTGGTGGTAGAATTTGCAGTCGTGGAACCTACCAGTCTCAGTGCCACTCACACAGCCACTATTAGCCAACACAACTGTTAATAGCAATTATACCTAATAGCTGGTGGTTCTCTGTGTTTCCCAAGGTATCCTAGCATCTCTCTGTATAAATAACAATTACTATAATAATAATAATAATAATTGAAACAGATCATACACTGAGACCATTATTATTTGCCAGGCTTACATAACCAGAGTGATGCAGCATCAGGACCGTATATGTAGCACTGCTTGTCTAAGATACAACCAAGATACAAGCAAGAGGTAGCTGTCTGCCACCTTGTGATGCTCATGTATTGTGCAGAGGCATTTCCTGAGGTTACTCAGGTACAAGGTACTGTAGATCATGCTTACTGCAGCTAAGGTGAATACTGTAGGTGAAAAAGTCAGTGAATGGGTCTCCTGGCTGAACCCCATGATTTGGTTCTCTGGACTGAGAGAATAGGCCCAGGGGATAATAGCTAGTTTGGGGAAGTTGCTTCTCTGTATCTGAGGTGTTATCATAGTTTTCGGGTTGTTGTTTAAGTGTGTTTAATGGTGACCAGGGGAAAGATTAAGCATATAGAAATAATGGGCGAGATTTAGTGGGTTTACCGTTTTTGGGAAAATGCGATTTTTTCTCAAATCGCCCTATATCGCCGTTTTTTAATATCGCATTTTTGCCGCGAATTCGCATATTTAATGAGGTGTGTATTCCGGCATGAAAAGTGCGAGAAAGTGCGATATAGGGCGATTTTCGGAATGAAAAAGTGCGAATTTTTAGTCATGAAAAGGTGCGATTTTGGTGAAATGTGCGATTTTGTGATAAAAAATAAATAAATGGCGTGAAGTCCCCCGTCCTGTACATAACCAGCCCCGGGCTCATTGAGCCGGACCTGGTTCCAAAAATACGGGGGACAAAAAATCTGGGGGTCCCCCATATTTTGAAACCAGCACCGGGCTCCAGCAGCCCGCAGTGTCATGCCACAGCCGGGGGACACTTTTTACATAAGGTCCCCCGGCCGTACCATGAGCACCGTGGCTGGTCAGCCTTGGACGGGGTACCTGGGGGAGTGGGGACCCCCCCAATAAAGGAGTCGTTCCCCCCCAGGTTTCACCTGTCCAGGGCTGAAGCCCGGGGGCTGTCACCGGCGTCCCTGGCCATTGGACGCCGGCCTGATAGGGTTAAACTCACATTCCTAACATTGCTTAATACAGGAGAACTACAACTGCCAGCAGACCTCCCCCGCATGCTGGGACTGGGAAGAACCACAAGTCCCAGCATGCGGGGCATTAATGGGCCTGCTGGGACTTGTAGTCCACCTGTAAAAAGAATGTTAAAAGAAAACACACACACACACAGAAAAGTAAAACTTTATTACATACACACACATCTCATTTTTACATGAATATACTCACCGATCCAGGATCCAGCGCTGGTCTCCCTTCTGCAGCAGAGCCGGCTCCCCCCGCACTGACAGTGGGGACAACCGGCTTTCTCCGATGCAGCTAACAGCTTCTGTCGCGTTGTCCCAGCGCAACAGAGGCTGAGAGCATCTTCGGCTTATGCGTCTCCATGGAGACGCATAGCTCAGCCAATCAGGGCTGAGCTATGCGTCTCCATGGAGACGCATTGCCCAATCACGCTCTCAGCCTCTGTTGCGCTGGGACAACGCGACAGAAGCTGTTCGCTGCATCGGAGAAAGCCGGTTGTCCTCTCTGTCCTGGATCGGTGAGTATAGTGGTGTAAAAGTGAGATGTGTGTGTATGTAATAAAGTTTTACTTTACTGTGTGTGTGTTTTCTTTTAACATTCTTTTTACAGGTGGACTACAAGTCCCAGCGGGCCCATTAATGCCCCGCATGCTGGGACTTGTGGTTCTCCAAGTCCCAGCATGCGGGGGAGGTCTGCTGGCACTTGTAGTTCTCCTGTATTAAGCAATGTTAGGAATGTGAGTTTAACCCTATCAGGCCGGCTTCCAATGGCCAGGGACGCCGGTGACAGCCCCGGGCTTCAGCCCTGGACAGGTGAAGCCTGGGGGGGGGACGACCCCTTTATTGGGGGGGTCCCCACTCCTCCAGGTACCCCGTCCAAGGCTGACCAGCCACGGTGCTCATGGTACGGCCGGGGGACCTTATGTAAAAAGTCTCCCCCGGCTGTGGCATGACAGTGCGGGCTGTTGGAGCCCGGTGCTGGTTTCAAAATACGGGGGACCCCCAGATTTTTTGTCCCCTGTATTTTTGGAACCAGGACCGGTCCAAGAGTCCGGGGCTGGTTATGTACAGGACGGGGGACTCCACGCCGTTTTTTTTTTTTTATATATTTTAACTTTTACACATATTTTAGCAAAGAACCATACACAGATCACAATGATCTGTGCATGGTTCTGACAAAATCGCCATAGTTCTGACAAATTCGCCAGTCAGGATCTATTTTTTTTTTATGTTTAGACCATTTTTTATGGCGATTTCCAAATTCGCATCTCATTAAATATGAGATTTGTATATTTTTCAATGGGGAAAACATCTGGATGCGAATTCCGGAGATAAAAAAAATCACACTTTCAGAAAGTGCGATTTCGCGGCAAATCCCGCATTTTTTGCATCTCATTAATTATGCGAATTTGGGAAAAAGTGCGAAAACGGCCGTTTTTGCGATAAAAATCGCCAAAAACCCAACATCGACCTCTAATAAATGTCACCCAATGAGTGTAATTACGAACAGTACAGTTGAAGACGGTGGGTTTGATACAGGGCCGGATTATAATGGAGGCACAAGGGGTCAGTGCCCCTGGGCCCCCCTCTAGCTAGGGGCCCCCTGTGGTTGTCATGTATTTAAAAAAAAAAAAAAATTTAAGTTTTTATTTGTTTTTTTTAGCTAAAGGTTTTGTGCATGGGTGGGGTAGTGCTGCAGCTTCACCTATCTGCCAATGTGACAATGATTTATGGTGCTGAGCATCGGGAGCCAAGGCACACTGATTGCACAAGTGTGCAGTGCATTTCTGGGAGTTGACTAAGTCCCATGACACTTTGCACCAGAGGACAGAGGCTGAGAAGTTTGTGCTGAGCTCTGATTGGTGGAGCTCATTACATGCTTCTCAGGTCCATGGAGAACAGCAGCAGCAGCTTAGTCATGGGAGGGTTTTTAATCAGAGGCAGCACTAGGACTGTGAGGTCTCCTCCAGAGTAAGGGGCAGAGGGACAAACACAGGCTTTTCATGTGGTGTGTGTGTGTGTGTGTGTGTGTGTGTATATATATATATATATATATATATATATATATATATATATATATATATATATATATATCCCCTGCAGTTAACCATTGACCAAGTTTATTCTGCCTTTACTCTGTGTTTTGACAGTATAATATTCTCCCATGCAGTGTGCGGCCAGTAATGACAAGTGCAAGGGGGCCCCCCGGTCTAAAGTACCCCGGGCCCCCCGAAGGCTTAATCTGGCACTGGTTTGATATATGACCCCGAGATTGAAACCATCATCCATTATGGGATACCGTGTGAAAAATGTATATACTGTATTGATTTGTGTTTTCCTGTTGTCGTCTGGTCTGCATCTTTACACATATACACACACACACACATATATATATATAAATCCCCAAATGTAGCATCAGGTGAATGTGATTTCCTATTTATCAATAATTTAGGATTAGCCATATAGCGCATGATGATACAGTTTCCCCCAACACACACCCGTACACACATGCTCTTTACCCCTAACTCTTTTTTCTTTTTCTGTTAACATAGTGAAAACGTTACGAATTAAGGGTGACATTTAATAGGATGCGAGTTTTAGTAAGATTTCAAAATCGCCCATTATCGCACTTTTTGAAATAATTTTTTTTGCCATCAATTGGCATATATAATGAGATGCGTGTTCCGTGCAAGAAAGTGTGATAATGGGTGATTATTAGTTATGAAAATGTGCGAATTTGAGGAACTGTGCGAATTTATGTTTAAGAAATGAAAAAAAAAATGGCGTGATGTCCCCCCTCCGGAGCATAACCAGCCCCGGGGTCATTAAGCCGGACCTGGTTCCAAAAAATACGGGGCCAATCAGGGCTGAGCTATGCGTCTCCATGGAGACGCATCGACCAACCACGCTAGCAGCCTCTGTAGCGCTGGGACTTGTGGTTTGCCAAGTCCCAGCATGCAGGGGAGGCCTGCTGGCACTTGTAGTTCACCTGTATAAAGCAATGTTATGAATGAGTGTTTTAACCCTATCAGGCCGGCGTCCAAAGCCCAGGGACGCCAGGGACAGCCCCGGGCTTCAGCCCTGGACGGATGAAGCCTGGAGGGGGGGACCCCTTTATTGGGAGTGCTCATGGTATGGCTGGGGGACCTTATGTTAAAAGTGTCCATGGCATGACACCGCGGGCTGTTGGAGCCCGGTGCTGGTTTCAAAATACGGGGGACCCCCAGATTTTTTGTCCCCCAGATTTTTGGAACCAGGACCAGTCCAAGAGTCCGGGGCTAGTTTCAGAAATACGGAGGACCCCTACGCTTTTTGCCCCCCATATTTTTGGAACCAGGTCCGGCACAATGAGCCCAGGGCTGGTTATGCTCAGGAGGGGGGATCCCATGCCATTTAAAAAGAAACAACCTTTTACACATTTTTTAAGACCGGACCATGCACAGATCGCAATAATCTGTGCATGGTTCTGGCCAATTCGCCTGTCAGAACCTGATCTGCATGCATTAATGATCTCATTAAATATGCAATTTGTATACTTTTCAATACAAAAACATCTGGATGCGAGTTTTGTCGACACTAAAAATCGCACCTTCAGAATGTGCGATTTTGCAACAAAATCTGCGGATTTTGCTGTTTTTCGCATCTTATTAAATATGCAAAATCGGAAACCCGTGCGATTTCGGCTGTTTTTAGCCCAAAAATTGCACAAATCACATTTTAGCATCTCATTAAATGTCACCCTAAATGTTAATGAAATTGATATGTGACAGTTTGTTTCACTGTCAAAGGAAGAACTATTGAAGTTGAATTGCATCTACCCACACCTTAGACCAGTGGTAGCAAACCCTAGCCCTCGAGAGCTACCAACAGTGCACATTTTCCAGACAACCTAGCTGCTGCACAGCTGCACTCATTAATTACTGACACATTTTAAAAGATACACAGATGGAGCTAATTAGCTCACTTGTGATTCTGTGAGGAGACCTGCAAAACATGCACTGTTGGTAGCTCTCGAGGACTAGGGTTGGCTACCCCAGCCTTAGACCAAGGATGGCCAAAAGGTTGATCGCGATCTACCCGTCAATTGCGGAGGTCCCGCGGGTAGATCACGATCAAGTTCCCTGCACATAGCTGCTGAAGCCTCTGAAGGAACAGAGGCTTCAGCGTTCCCAGGGATGCAGTGCGCGGGTGCAGATGTGACGTCACCCGCGCACTGCAAGTGTGAAGCACAAGTTGGAGCCGACTGGAAGGTTCAGCATCAGCGGCATGTAGGTTCAGCTGCGACGAAGAGACTCGCCTGACAGGACTGGGAGCAGGGACTGGAGGCTCAGCTGTGGTGGGACAGGACTCGCCGCACAGGACAGGACTGGGAGCAGGGACAGGAGGCTCAGCTATGGTGGAACAGGACTCGGTGCACAGTGATTGGCAGCAGGGAGGCTCAGCACTGCAGCGACGGGTAGCTGGACCGATACAGTGGGAATCACAGTACATTTACTAAGTGCAGTGCACTGTGCATGTGGGGGAATCACAGTACGTTTACTAAGTGCAGTGCACTGTGCATGTGGGGGAAGAAGTCTGTCAACGGGGTTTTGTTTTTATATGTTGTGTTATGCGGTGGAAGGGCTCTCTTTACAAATGTCAGGTGTGAGGAGCTTGATTTTTTGCATCTTGTGTGAAAAACACGGGTCTGTGCTGTTCAGACTGCCGTACACCTGTGTATTTCCCAGGAAAAACCCTGCAAAAAACCCATGTGTAATTCCCGGGGCATAATACCTGGGAATTTCACAAAGACCCTTTCACACTGAGACGTGACACAGGGATTTACCGCTCGCCCTGCCAAATTCTTGGGTTTTTGCGGCAGTGAGAATGGGGTATTAGTGTACTGTAGTGACCAGAGACATGGATTTTCCTTCTTTTCTATAATTTCCAACATCTTAATAAACAGTCTAAGAAAAACTTTCACAGTCTATTGTTTTCTAGCCAAGAACAGGAAAAATATCCACACCACCTCTTCACAGTAATTCAGCGATTTAATTTAGAAGCCAATCCAGTTAGATGCAAGTTATTTTAAGAAATTTGCTCTAATCCAATAAAAAATGTCTATTAAGAGGTGCTCACAGAAGGTGTGCAAATTGTCAGCCATATGCACTGTGAGCGGGGTGACCTTCATGGATCCCCAAAAAGTGTCAATTTTGAAAAAGAATATAAAAAAAAACAACTTACGGATTTCATTTAATTACAAAGGAATTAAATGAGAAATTCCCAATCAACTGGAAAAAAAAGGTGTTTGTGGGGTAATTTGAAAATGACCGAAGACTATTATTTGTGGCTTAAATAAACGCTTTCACTAAATTTGGGGTGTATAATGCAACAAAAAGTACATTTTGGGGTAATTTGAGGTCACTTCAGTTTTTTTACTCCCAAAAATAACATGTTCTTATTTTTGGGACTAAAAAAACTGAAGTGCCCTCAAATTACCCGAAAATTTACTATCAGGTGCGGATGATTCACACTCATGAATCATCACGGCACCGTGCGCACTTTACGGAGGTCTGAATTCACTTAAAAGTGAGTGCACATTTAAGTGAATTCGGCCCAGCGAAGGGTGCGAGATCAGCTTAATTGACAGCCAAAACCTTCAGTTTTAGCTGTGTGTCCATCAAAAGCAGGTGGATTAGCGGCTATTCTGTCAATCCACCCGGTTTTTGGAAGGTCGAAACATTTCGACCTGCCGAAAAAAAAACAGATAGCAAAACCGATCTGTTCATGTCGAAAACTGCCATCTTTTCAGCAAGACGGCAGTTTCAGCATGCATTGAATATACCCCTAGCTTTTTGTGAAAGAAATCAAAAATTAACCTGCCTGTACAGCCGACGAACAACCTTGATGAACGACCTGTGGGTACACGCATCATTGTTCGTAGCATACATACTGAACAATATTTTGACCAGTATTGGGCCAATATGAACGATATTGGTAAAAAAAATATATATCATAGAGTGTGTATGCACCTATTAAGATACATAAACACTGGGCGTTTTTGGTCAGCGATGATGACAAAAATAGCTGGGCTGAAAATCGCTCAGTGCATACACACTGAGCGATTTTCCCCCGTGCAGGCGATTTGTAAAGCCGTCCACCCTGCTTTTCCCCCGTGCAGGGCGCTATGGAAAGACATCCACCCTGCGCTCATCTGCCGGTAATACCAGCAGATGAGCGGCGGTGGCCGGCGATGATGTGGGATCGCGCATCAGTGCTCACCGCCGGGCCATATACACAGGGAGGCTTTTGAGCTGAAAAAAGCTCAAAAGGTAAAAATGTGTATGGGCCTTAAGTCTCCCCAAAGTGTAAATTTTAAACTGTTGGCAAACCAAGTATGCCTTACCTCTTACATATGTATTTGTTAATGTTACCGACAGCTCATTCCTAAGTGCACTTATTTAAATGTAATCCTTTAGAATTACAGCACATGCTGCCATTTCACATCTGTGCGGCCGTCTAGCATTAGAACTGACTAATCTCACTATTAAAGCGGGGGCAACAATGCTAAATACCAGTCATCAGAACGGGGCTCCTGCTCAGAGGTGGAATACTGAAATATGTAATTATCTAAACTCTTAGCTGCACACTTTTCCCAGCTTTCTGTATAATTAGACTTTATCCACAGTGAATAGCAAATGGTTTCTCATTGAATATGAAAAAAATGCTACAGATTTAAAGTGATGCTGGAAACAGTTGTCATACAGAGCAGAACTGCAAACAGAGGACAGCACCAGGCATAAAAGGAATGGGAGCAGTAAGACAGACAACAGAGGGGAACTTTTGCTTCCATACAAGTGTGTCAGTCATAAGCTGGGTACACATATGTACAATTTCATTTTTCTTGCGACCGTTCGTTCGACCGAATACACGTTCGACCGCCCAAAACATACGACCGTTCTGCGCGTACACATATGTACAATTTTACTTGCGACGTCCGATGTACTCCCGTCCAAACAATCGCAAGAAGAAGTATATGAGAGACCCTGTAACCCTTTGCCTGCTGTTTTAACTAATGTGTGTTTAATGCCTCACTGCCCAACACTTTAGAGGCATCACTTTAAGACATTAATCAATGTTGAAGTTTTAATAGAGTGTGCTGGAAGCTCTTTGCAGGGCACCATAACACACTATTAAAACTTCAACATTGATTAATGTCTTAAAGTGATGCCTCTAAAGTGTTGGGCAGTGAGGCATTAAACACACATTAGTTAAAACAGCAGGCAAAGGGATACAGGGTCTCTCATAATGCAGTATACCACCGTGCTTTGTCAAACTGTCAAGCATATCGATCGAACATGCGTACACACTTCACTTTTGTTCCGATATGGAGCCGTCCTGTCGGATGAAATATTAAGCAGCAAAGAACCTTCGACCGACCGACCGTGGACGGCCAAGAGCGTTTTTGGCCGTTTATCGATCGCACAGCAGCAATTGGGACAGCGTACACACCTATACAATCGAACGGCCGTTTTCCCCCAGATTGGAAGAACGGCCCGACGATTGTATATATGTGTACCTAGCTATAGACTGATGGGGTGAAATAGGGCAGCACCGGTTAGCGCTGTTGCCTTGTAGTGTTGGAACCTTGGATCTTATTCCAGCCAAGGGTACTACAGTATATGGAGTTTGTATGTACATTCTCCACAGATACATGTGAGCTTTGCCTACAGGCATACAGATAGGTAATTGCCTTCTGGCTATATTTACCCCATTGTGTGCACAATCTTATTAGATTGTTAGCTCCACTATGGCAATGACTATGTACAGCACTGGCCAATATATTGTTGCTATGGAAACGGAAGATATTAATAATCACGTTACTCTATATAAAGAGCACACAAATATAAACAGGTTTGTAAGCATGTAGTGCGTTTATGACTTCGTCCTCAACTGCGTCAAAGAATGATTTCCATCGCCCTTTACTAAGGACAGCATATAAGATTCTCTGTTCAAGCTGGATGATGTTGGTGAAAATCGCAAGGTGACTTGCTGTAGAATAAAGACATAAAGGCAAACACCCCCTACCCAAGGTACGGTCTCAAATGGAATATCCCAATTTGTTCCCCTAGTGAAAAGTTACTAAGGGGGAGTCACAACCATAGACATCAGCAACCATCTCAACTCTTCCATGTTCTTCTATTTAATAACAGACATTGGGGTAGATGTATGAAGCAGTGATAATGGAGAAGTGAGCCAGAGGAGCAGTGGCCCATGGCATCCAATCAGAACTGAAGTAACATCTATAATTTGCATAATATAACATTATACAGAGCAGCTGATTGGTTGCCATGGGCTCCCTAATCACTGCTTAATACATTTGGTCCATTGAGAGAAGATGAGAAATGGGCGTTAACTTCCCTAAAAGCACTGCAGCGGCTGCTACCTGTATGCCATACACATATATATTCTCATCTCAGCACCATATGATTGATAATGATCAGAATATCTATTTAGCTAATGGAAAAGTGAGGAGGATGTAGCTATGAATGGTTTTAATAGGGAAGTAGTTCAAAATGGAGAATACTCTAATTTATCAGTATGTTTTGTCTAAAACAATGTTAAGTCTGTACTCCATCGTAAAATACACATTCTCTTATGACAAGTTAAATAGGCTGTTACGAGATTGTCCTTAAATAGGTTTTTATTTTGCCATCAAAGGACAAACATCGGCAAAGAGGGCGGAGCCTGTATATACCTCCCACACCAAGTCCCAAATGCCCAAAGAGGTCAATAAAACTGTGGGGCTGCATTGATCATTTGTTGAATGATTACTATCTTTTTTTCATTAATTACTAGCGAACTGGGAGAGCTTATAGGCACAGTATTAGCACTATTACACTAGGGCAGTGATGGCGAACCTTGGCACTCCAGCTGTTGTTGAACTACACATCCCAGCATGCCCCAGGGTTACCTTCCTGACCCTCTCCTTCAGGGAGCAAATGCTCTGTTCCTGGACTTCCCTGGTAATGTATGATTGCCATCACCTGTGGGGAGCTAGGTAATTGCTAAGAAAGGTGTCTCACCACAGGTGATGTCAGTCATACATTACCAGGGAAGTCCAGGAGCAGAGCATTTGCTCCCTGAAGGAGAGGGTCAGGAAGGCAACCCTGGGGCATGCTGGGATGTGTAGTTCAACAACAGCTGGAGTGCCACGGTTCACCATCACTGCACTAGGGTGTGGAGCATTGGGTTGGCCTGAATAAGGTCGACAGCTAAAAGGCTGACCCCCGTCTGCAATAGGTTTATATGTAAAAGATAGCCACTTGAAAAGGTCGACAGATACAAAAAGTTGACATGGAGTTTCTATTAAACCACATGGTGTGTCACCCCGGTACCACTGTGTTCAGCACAGGTTACTATTCCCAATCATAATCCATGCGGATGGTAAATGATGAAAAGGTGAATAACCCATATAAACCTGTCAACCTTAAACACTGTCGACCTTGTCTACATCAACCATATGGGGGTTGTCCTAGTGACTGTTGACCTATCCTCCGGAACCAATTACATTCCAACCTTTACAGATTCTTATGATCACACAGCTATGGACCGATGCTTTAAAATGAAAGGCTTAGCAGGATGTAATTATAGAGGAGATGTGGAATGTAATATGCTATACTACATTTATGTTACAATAAACCATACACTATCATATACAGTAAATACCAAGTAGCAACAGAGTCATAGGAAATAAAGCATTAGCATATTTACAGAAAAGGCTGTATCTTAAGAGTTTAAGCATTTAACAACACAATTAACACAATACCACATATACTGAAAGAAGCACAAAACTAGATACAGTATTATGACCAGCTCAACACAACGCTTTAAAAAAAATGCCATTAACCCTGACAAGTAACATTCACAAACCAACAGGCTGATCACCTGCTGCTGCAATATTAATGAGACCATACAGTATCCTGCCTAACAAACTGTTCAACATATCATAATAGTGGCTACAAGTACAAGACAACACACAAGGTGGAAACCTACGCTGTAGCAGTGGACATAGGACACAAAGTAGTCAAGTCGGTGAGTCTCCGCCTGCTCTTGATCCATTGATGCAGCTGCACGTAATACTGCCTGGTAAATGTCAGGCTGCTCTCTGTTATAACCAGCAGACCTCTCCTCTCAGCCTTGTATACATAAAAGCCTCATTATGCTGCAGCTGAGTGACAAATTAACCTCAGGCAGGTTTCACCAGCTGACTGCAAATGCTTTAAACTGTAAATGTTCCCGTGCAGCCCCTTAAAGTGCAACTCACCTAATCAGATACATTTTATACACGGTACTGGGGGTTAAAGTATATAGTCTTGCCTCATCTTGAAGGTTAGATCCGACAGAATTATCCAGTTACCCATTTCAAGTGTAAAACCACATGTACGAACGTAAATGAAAGCTAATTGTCATGTAGATTGTAGTTTGCAAAGACTGGATATGTTCACAAGATTAAGAAAAATAATCCAGAAACAACAGTCAGAGATTTTCCCGTTTATTTCAACAGCCCATTCATTTCAATGAGGTTTCCAACGAAAGTAGAAGCTCAATTCAAATTAATGGTTATTTGGATATTGGAATGGAAGGGGAAACTCAATACAATAAAATAAACAAAATACCATTGTGGTTCTCTTTCACCCAAATGTCTCAATTATCTCCTAGTACAGAGGAGACTTAACTTAAAAATTTGACAATCTGTTCAAGGTAGGAGAAGGCAGATTGGATAAGGATTTTGGGTACTTATGTATTGTCTGGGCTCCCATGTTAAATGCACCCCATTTTTTCATACCCCTACTATCCAACTACGCATGGAGTTGATTTTATATAGTGTGGCAAGCGCAGCGTGCCACCGTGCCCGAAGTGTGGCGAGCGCAGCGAACCCCGCGAGGGGACGCGGTCTCATAAGAAAAACGGGAGCCCAGATATTACATAAGTACCGGATTTTGGTTCAATTTGGACATGCCAAAGAAGTAATGTTAGGCCATAATGTGCAGGCGCAAGAGAAGCAGTTAGACACATTGGAAAAAGAGTAGGAGATAGGTCATACGAAGAGGTATATTTGCGTGTCATCTGCACACTGGAGGGTGTGGAGGTCAAAGCAGTGTGTTAGCTGTCCAACAGAGCAGTTACCAAAAGAAAAGCAGATTGGAGAAGATGTGCGACAATCAGAAAAACAGAAGGGTTTTAAAAAAAAGAGTAGGGGTGTACCAGGAGAGGACTGAAAATACCAAGCTGAAGAGTGTCAATGAGAAGAATGTGGGCAACTATACAGTGGCACAGAGGTCAAGAAGGATGGGTAGGGAGAGTTGATAATTTGACTTTGTTACTACGAGGAGCATAGAAGACGGAAGTCTGATTGGGATTAAGAAAAGAGTCAGAAGAGAGAAAGTGTTTTGGACAGAAAGGTGAGGAATAAATTGAGCGCCAGCTGGAAAGAAATGTAACAACCTTAGAAAGATAGAAACAGATGGTCTCTTGTGGGTTGGAGAGATGGTTGAAGATGGAAAGGAAAGAATGAAAAAATATGGTGCAAACAAGTATTGAGAGGATGGAGTGGCAGAGTTAGGATGGAATGGAATTGGGAGGACAGTTGGACAAAGATTGTGAAGACATCACCTCCATTAACAGGAGAGAAAGAACGAAGAATGGGTAGGTGATAGTGTGTGTAGAGATAGATCAAGCAAAATATATTTTAGTTGATAGTGAAAAATTTCCCTTTAAAGTATGTGACAATGCAATGAGCAGTGAGGCCACAGTTAAAGAGGTGGGCAGAGAAACAAGTTAATGTGCCAAGTCAATCAGCTACAATTGTTCTACTCACAATACAGATGTAGCCATGCTCAACAGGGTCATGTCAATCCCCACATGCGACTCCCGTGGTGATTGGTAGGATCCCATCGCCACACGTACGCTACTAATTTGCTCCCACGGCTCATAGAAAGGCACTGAGCAGAGATACTGTATTGCAGTGTGGCGATTCTGCACCACAGGTTCTAATTTTCAAACAAGTACAATCGACTGGATCGTCACACAATGAGCAAGGCTACTTCTGTATCTAGGGGACACCCATCAACGTTTCATGCCGTCATATTTAATTATTATGATCAATATATAGCTGTGTGTAATATTTGGCTGCTTATTTAAAAAAAATTCTAATAATAATTATTATTGATATATACAACCGATTGGTTTCCATTTCTTTCAATGGAGTGTGTACATGAATGGGCCATTGACATAAATGGGAAAAATGCAGCACAACCCCTTATGGGCATATACACAATGTACTTCCATAGAGGTGAATTGACTCTTCCAAGATCTGTGATATGATTTAAATGAAATAAAGAAGTCAGCATCACTTAAAACAAATCAAAAGCATGCCTCCAGGGCCGGCGCCACCACTAGGCAGCTCTAGGCATTTGCCTAGGGCGCCGGCACCTGGAGGGTGGCAGTTCGCCCCTCACCCCCAGCGAACTGTGTAAAAAAATTGCTGCCCCGGCGTCCCTGCAGTGCTGGGGTGGTCAGGGGTGTCCGTGGCGTAGGGGTACCTGCGGCGCCGTCATGTGTATAAAGCTGGCTGCGGCCGGCGGGGTCCCTGTAGTGAATAGCAAATAACTAGCGCTATGCGCGGGGCGGCGCGGGAAGTGCTAGTTATTTGCTATTCACTACAGGGACCCCGCCGGCCGCAGCCAGCTTTATACACATGACGGCGCCGCAGGTACCCCTACGGCACGGACACCCCTGACCGCCCCAGCACTGCAGGGACGCCGGGGCAGCAATTTTTTTACACAGGTACCACCCCCCCCCCCTCCCTCCCCCGGCACCGGGGCTCCCCCACCCCAACTCGCCTGGGGCGCTCCGGTGCCTTGCACCGGCCCTGCATGCCTCATAACTAAATACGTAAATAGGAGCACAAATAATTATAGATACAGTATATACAACAAAATGGTTTGTAGGCTTTAACATTCTATTGAAACCATTCCTACTACAAGCAGTTTTTTATGTCTAGATAGAACAATCCATGTATTACTAGTGCCCAACAAAGTCACTTCATATAAGAAACTCACTGACTACACTATGTGATGTGGTAAGGTCATGTGATCTGTGCCATGGTTACCGTACCTGAGAATCCGTGTTACTTACCAGCAAGAGTTCTAGAAATAACTCATATCAGTTATTAGTCAGAAAATAAAATGTAAGAAAAATACAAAAATACAAAAATAGACAATCACCTGTAGGGCCACAGTGGAGTTCTTCGCAGGGTACTTCCCAACCAGTCCTTGTTCCTTGCGCTTCTTGAATTTCCTAAAGTAGTCCTGTATCAGGAAGGTGGCATAGAACTTCCCCACGGTTACCTCATCATCTAAATGAACAGACAAATCTTTCCCAAGTCAGCAACATTCACCATCACCCTGAACACTAGTATCTGAAAAGAAATGTGATGGACGCGGCAGGTTCTAAGCTGCGGAGCTAACGGTAGGACAGACTAAACTAACACAAAACACTAGCAAGCAAGCGAGATGAGACTGGATGGTGGGAGAGCCATAGGAGATATGTTACAGGAGGTCCAGCTGGGAGTAGTCTATTAGAAGGCATGCTGGAAGTGAGGGTTGGTACTAAATGTATGCAATATTCAAACTGCAGAAATGTATATGCTAAAATGGAATATACTCTTGAGTAACTGAAAGTTGACTTAATTTTTATGGTCTTCCTAAAGCCCCATGCACACGGGGTGATGGGGGTGCTTGTGCTGAGCGAAGGGCTAAAGCGCTATCGCTCAGCACACATTTCGGTACACTCGCGATGCATGCGGTGATGTGTGCTGAGCGGTCTGTGCAGGGCAGAGTTCTCTCCATTGTTTATGGGCGAATATAGCGAGATATATTAGTGTGGAAGCTATATATAACATATAAATAACACTTGTACAGAGTACATATTATGTACCTAAATTATATGTGGCAGTAGGGACGGTGTCATAGTTACTGTTACTGCCCACAGCACTGAAATCATGAGTTTATTTCCCATCACAGTCCTAACTGTGTGGAGTTTGCATATTCTCCTTGTGAATGTGTGGGTTTCCCCATGGGTACTCCGGTCTCCTCCAACAATACACATATATTGTATACTTGTCGGTTAATTGGCGCCCAACAAAAAATAACCCTAGTGTGTAAAGGGGTGTACACACAGGCAAGCTACTGAGTGTACTAAGAGATAAGAGGGGTAAATGTATGAAGCTTGGAGAGGTGGTATCTATCCACAAAAATGTGTCTGGAACTTTATCACCGGCCAATCAGCTCCTACCTGTCTTTTTTCAAACCAAGCCTGTAACTACACAGTTGAGAGCTGATTGGCCGGTGATAAAGTACCAGCCACATTTTCACTTACCGAGCTTAATAAATCTGCCCAAATGTGCTTTATGGGGATAGATACCACTTCTCCAAGCTGCATACATTTATCCCTGAGCATTTATTTTGCTTAGTGAACTGAGCGATTTTGATTATGTGTGCTTAGGGCCACGCATCGCTATCGCACCCAGTGTACACAAGGTACGCCCTTTATCTGCTATGCAAACATACAAGTAAGAACATCTAGAAACTAAACACAAAAAAATGAAAGTCTAAAATAAGAAGAATACACAGATCGCCTTGTGATGTGAAGTACAGAGAACAGGGCACTTTTTCAAACAGAGCAAATTAAGTATTCATTAAGGCCCTAATCTAAGAAAAGGGGCATCTGCATTAGACTAAAATCTCTTTATTTAATTAAGAGCCCAATTTCCACGAATAAACCCTTTTTTATAGGTTGATGTTGAGAAATATACTACACGCTCATATACTATATGAAAGTGATTGATGTGTAACTATTCTAAATTGGTCGGTTATTTGATTAACTATTTTCCATTCTTGTTTACACTATAAACATGACTAATTGGCTACAATGTTAAAGCTATTCTGTGTATCTGTTTCTGCAGTTCAGGATTGTTTAATGTCAATCCACTATGTTGTATTGGACTACTGTATGTAATAGTTATGTTCATGGGGATTACGGGGATGAATAAATACTTACCACCTGCACCTGTCTCCATACAGCTAACACTACAACACACGTTTAGGATGACCAGGGAAACGTATGATATAAAAGTTGACCTTCGTGACTCTACGGGACCCATACATGCAGGCACAGTTACCAGAGATACTGTATTCTGAAGCATGCATCTGTATATATATATATATATTAACAAGTGGAGGGGAATACAGCTGGCAAGAGGCAACACTAGTTCCATGCCACCACCCTAAAACAGAATTGCTTCAGAATATTCTTAGAGGATAGTTGAAAGGATAAAAAAAGGCTGCAGAAAAAGCTCAAGCACAGTAGTTACAACAATAACAAAGCAGTTCTGTAATGCCATGCAAGCAATAGAGGTAAACGACTATAAAGACGGCAATAAGACAGAAACAACGGTTTTAAATGTGCAGTATCAATGTTTTTGTCTGTTCTTTGGTCGCCCTCAGATCTCCCTGGTGTCAGCATTCCGTTGGTTGCCACGGTCACCATAATCTAATAGGAAAATGGCCGCCCTAGCCTAGTGCCAATGCGAACGCTGGATCATGCTGAAGAGCAGAGTGGCTAGCATGCTCTCCTTTAAGAGACTGAGAATGTCACCTTCACAGCGCTCAGCCTCCATCACCACTGGGACTGCGGTCCTGAAGTTGCTTCCAGACCTGAACATTCCTTAAAGGTGCTTCAATACTACAAAAGTAGAATAAGCTACAAAATGACTGGTTCATAGGCATGCATTGCAGCTAGATGGAGGGTGAGAGAAATGGATTCTGCACCTTTAAAACACCAGACAGTTATAAGAAAGCAGTAATTAAGACTAAGGAAGGTGGGCTGGTGACAGGGGGAAAAAATGTCACAATAAGGCCACACTTGTCCACTGATTTAGTAGGACAGGAGATCTCAGCTGCTTGCAGTACCTCTTAAAACGGGTACACACTGAGACGATATTGGCCCGGTCCAATCGGAACAACATATTATCAGTGTGTATGCCCAATATGCCACCAACTGTACAACACCACTGGCGGCATGGTGTATGCTAATGAAGGATGGAATAGTGATTATTCCATCATTTATTGGATGTGGATCAAATGTTGGACTGACATATCAGCTCGGTACACATCACCCACCTTACAGATAGAGTAAAGGGGGCCCATACATCAGAGGATTATTGGGGCAATTCCCAATTGTCCAGATGACTAGATTGGGAGCATGGCAAAGCCCAATATGTTGGAAATCCCAGATCCAAAAATGATCAGAATTGGCAAGCCTGGGATTTTTAACATGTATGATTTTGACGATTCTCCAACAAATTGCTGATAATCAGAGTCCGCCAAATGGCAGATCTGCATCGGCCTAACGGGGAATCACAGCTTATTATTCCTACTGTTATTCACTATGTATCACCAATGGTCACAATTCAACCATTCACACGTGACCTGAACTGTGTTGGGTCCTGAGGACCGGCTATGAGAACCTGTGATTTAGAATGTTTTGTCTGTCCTCACAGAATCACCTAGTTTGGAATTTCATTTGTATAGTCTGTAATCAGCCTAGCCCGAGGGGTTTTGACAGTGGAACCTTTAACCGTCAAAGCATTAAAAAAAAAGCAAAGGGCAATAAATAGTACGGTACAAAGTGTTTAAGAGTTTGTTACAAAATATTTTTAATGGGCTATGATGGGTATCCAATAATTTTCAATAATTTTTTGGCCATTTAAAATGATTTGATATTGCGATCAATGAGGATTACTCTGGTTGATATTCTCCAGTGCAAATATGCATAAGAGCGCGATGCTTTTATTCTGCGTATGCGCATTTCTGCACATGTGCATGCGCTGTGTGCGAGAGGCCATGGCGTATAGAGTGTAACAGTGTGGGCGAGGGGCGTGGGGTGGTGGACTGGAGGATGTGCCCATGGTAACTCCTAGCGCTTCATTAGGGTTCCCATGAAATCGCTGGGTGTTCTCATGGTAATGCCCCGATGACGTGGGTGCCGGGGGGTGGGCAGGTGACATCACCGGATGTCAGCTGCTTACCCTGTCCTCGTACAGGACACATGCAGAGCTAAGACACCTGGGAGTTTCTTAGTTTTGCGTCAGCAACCGTCAAAACCATTGTGCAAAACATCCATTAACAGCCATGAATTTGCCTTGCAGAGGGGGGCGAGTGGCAATGCGAGCCGTGGGGGGGGGGGGCTCAAAAAGACAACCAGAATAAGGTCCAATGGGTGATGGCCCCTAATTGAAAACCACAATAATGACCATTTTTAACATCCTAAATAGACCTGCAATCGCATTAAAACATGGGAATCAGGAATAAGCTCCCGATCCCATGAGGTCTGGCAGCTGCTTATTGGGGATTATACTTTGTGTGGCCAAAGCATGCGAAGTATAACACGTGTTAAGTGTGTGATTCGGGGTCAAAACGACACCTGAATTGGGCTAATAGGATAGACCTATTAGCTGCTGTAAAGTATCACTCCTAATAGAATCCCCACTAAATGCACTATTGGAGGAGGTACACATTTTTGAAATGTGTATAAAACTTTTAACAAAATAATATTATATATGATATTGCACAATGGTGCATTGGGTACTGCAGCCGTCTGTTACCTCTCACTGGGGCAACTATAAAAGGAATCACATCGTCCCCTGTCACTCAGCCTACAGACTCATTATACATTTAAAGGAACACACACAAAAAGCACATATAAAACATTGAAACAGTACAACAATGTTCATTAATAAATATAAGAGCTGTAGTGGGAACAACACAATCAGCACAGTTAGAAAAACATCTGTCACAGTAAGAATATATAACACCCGCTCATAATAAAGTTATTTGTGTAATATCCCTGATCCTGATTGTTTTGTATAGCCATACACAGGCTGATGACTCATTATTGCACAATCAGAAACAATTTTGTTAAAAACATTGAAAATAAGTGTAGTGTGAGTACTGTTACTTATTGACGGATTGTTATTAGAAGTGTCTTGTCTTTCCTTATGTCTTTAATAGTCTCAAATATGATCTGTTTGCTTTAAAACTGTGTTTCTCAACTCCAACACTCATGTACCCACAACAGGTCATGTTTTCTGCATTTCTTTAATCATGAGTGAGTTGATTTATTAATTATTCCCCCTGTTTTTACTTCTAACAACATGACCTGTTGGGGCCATTTAAGGACTGGAGTTGAGAATCACTACTTTATAATAATAAAGGGCGACATTTATCGGTGCACCACAAGGTGTCATAAGAAGGAGAGTGACCTAGGGGAAGCAGGAACATGTTTGCACCTCTTCTACAGTGTCCCACGGTGTGGGGGGACTGTTGGGAGTCCCCCCTGTCAGCTGCTAAGCAGCGGGGAATAAACGCTGTGCGCATGCGCACAGCGTCTATTCCCGCAGCCAGGGGGCTGGGGGCATGGCTAGAGGCTCACAGAGCCTCTGGGTCATGCCCCCATAGCGGCAGAATGGGGGCGTGGCCTCGCGAAAGAGCCGCAAGTATAGGCCACGCCCCCAAATTAGGCCACGTCCCCGAAAATTTCACCGCGCCTCCGGCGCGCAGCAGCAGCGTCCCGCCTGCTGAACTTCAAAAGTTGGGAGGTATGAATAAGATTCTGATCATGTAATGACCGCCAGGAGCTAGCAATTTCCATACCCAGGCTAGGAGTATATGGATGGTGAGTACCTATTCCAATGGGGTGGACAATTCTGTGAAAAAGTAAATTGCATTGGCAGAAATGGACATCAAAATAAAATACAAGGTAGGGTTTTATCACGAAGAGTTTGAATGTGGCATCATAATTCCAATGGGTACTGTTGAATATTTTGATGCTCATTTCTGCCCCTAGATGGGTAAAACTGATCACCATAGGACTATGGAGCACTAATTTGGTGACAAATCCAGACGGACAACCTGGACAAGAGCTGGCCTTTCAGGACACATACCTGATCTTAGACCACTGGGACCGATTAATACAGTTGTAATACAGTATATCTCAACTTAAAACCTTATTTACTAACATGTCCAAAGATAACGTGATTGGTGATTATTGGCTAGCAGAGTCCTCTTTAGCCCACACTTACTATGATATTGACATCATGTGACCAGGATAACATAATACTGTACACGGAGTATATTAACAGGAAAAGCTCCCACCTGCACTATACATTAAAGTGTTTGCAGACCTTGGCTCATAACAGTATATGTATACAGTATATATAGGGAACATTTACTAAGATGGCAGATCTATTTCAGATGTGATGCTGCTATAAGCAACCAATTAGATACTATCTATTATCTTCTAGAAGGTTCTAAATAAATAAGAAGTAGTTTTACTCCGGGTACTCCGGTTTCCTCCCACAATCCAAAAATATACTGGTAGGTTAATTGGCTCCCAACAAAATAAACCCTAGAATGTCTGTGTGTGCATGTACATGTGGTAGGGAATATAGATCGTAAGCTCCACTGGGGCAGGGACTGATGTGAATGTTCAAATATTCTCTGTACAGCGCTGCGGAATATGTGCGCTATATAAGAAACTGTTAATTAATAAATAAAGTAGATTCTGATTGGTTGCCTATAGCAACATCCCATGTGAAATAGAACTCCTATCTTAGTAAATTTCCCCATATATGTACAACCTGCACACCTAAAATGTATATAAATATGTATCATGGCCAAACACAGTGCTTCGGCCATAGGGGAGTCTATGTGTTGTGCTCGGAATGTAGTAACTGTCATGTTTAGGCCTGTAGTACAGAATGACATCACAGAACACGGGTTCTCAAGTTTGTTCTTACTTTAGCATTGGAAAACGTTCTAGATTTGCTCATAGGAGCACAACCTTAAATTAATGTCATATCATGCATTTCTGTGGAACTGTGTGTAAAACAGCTTTACTACATTAAGTCAACCTATTTGTATGTCATTTCTCATCCACATGTATAAATAATCCGTAGCTAACAGTCTCCGACCATCTGCTTAGGCCCTTCCAAAGTTCACCAACATATTAAGCAATGTGCCAAGTGGTTATAAACTACTGGGGGTATCTGAGAAGAGGAAGAAACATGTTATCATGAGCCTATAGTACATCTACCCTGGTGCCTGAAACAGTAAGGAGCGTAACACCTAGGTGGACCCAATCAGAGTGTGTGACACATGTGAGGATAAAGATGTCACACTGACCGCCTGCAGGAGGCACCACTTGGTCCAGAAGCTTCATGCTTGTTTTTTTCCATATTTTCTTTATGACAGCTCGGAGCTCTTCATTGGCTTGTTCTAGATTACCTACAGATTGGGGAGACAACATATGTACGAAAGTTTGTTCAGATTATAAAAGAAAAAGGTATTAAATAGTGGAATTTTCAACCTTTGTGGATACAAAAACATTGTATTAATTTAAATATGCTTTGGATGTAGCATGTGAAATGCGACCTTATGTTCTAAACCAAAGGTTGTTAACTTCAGTCCTCGCACCACCTCCTGGACCCAGGAGTCCAGATCCTACAGTCCGACAGTTTATGCAGGCTGGCCGGGTGCCTGAAACCACAGCGAATCACAACTGATGGTCGAGATGGTGGACCAAGGCTGCATCTTGTGATGCAGAACTCGGACCTTGCTAACAGGAAACGTCTGTCTTCTAGAGATGGTTTGGTACAGCGGATCGAAGCTGTCTAGATCAAACATGTTCTGCTCAACCACCCTTAGTCAAACCTGTCTAGTTAGACGCCTAAAAATAGTTGACATTGGACCATGCTCCTGTCACTCTAACGCTGGCATCTAACTTCAGTTATTGATGATCTAGAAGTGGTTGACTATCTTTAGGCATCTAACTAGACGGGTTCGACCAAGCCTGGTTGACCATAACATGGTCGCTCTAGACATTGTAGAACCATCGCCCGGATACCCCTACACACAACCTCCTGCTGCATTTCAATGCTAATTACACAGAATTGCACAGCCTCTTACTTGTAGCTGTGCAAATCCTTCCAAACATGAATTAGGCACATTTGCCATTGGTTTCCTTACAAAGCGTTGAGATATTGAGCTAATATAGAAAAAAAAATATTTTGAAAAAATAAAATAAAACAACAATTGATATTTTTGTATTAAATACCTTCCGTTTTGATTTTCAGGGCAGTTCTAACCAAAGCAAACAATGTGGCATTAAACATCACTGTCCCATCACTGTTGAGTGGCATATTCATGGCAACCAGTCTCTGTCAGAGGAAACAGAACGTGTAATTATTGTTACTTATTCACAAACAGTGTGAAACTAAGCTCGGAGTAAAAGTAAAAAATTGGTACTTATGTATTATCTGGGCTCCCATGTTAAATGAACCCCATTTTTTCATACCCCTACTATCCAACTACACATGGAGTTGATTTTATATAGTGTGGCGAGCGCAGCGAGCCACCGTGCCCGAAGCGTGGTGAGCGTAGCGAGCCCCGCGAGGGGACACGGTCTCATAAGAAAAACGGGAGCCCAGATATTACATAAGTACCAAAAAATTATTTGAATTCTATTCTTTGAACCTGTTCCTGGTGATGTAATATAGGCGGTATATATACTCCTATGTTTTTCATTCTGTAAATACAGTACTTCCCTGTCTGAACCCTCGCTGGAATTAGCAGTCCCAATTTGTTTACATTCAAAAGGACAGCGGCATATCTAGATGTTGGTATGATTCCACATCATCACCGATATATACTAGAATCATCCGTGAGCTATAAGGACCAGAACTCCCATATCCATAAATCGCAATAATTAAATGTGAAAAACAGCATGTGCAGAAATACAGCTGAATCTGTTCAAAATAAGCCAATAATACTTATAAGGTGCCGGGCAACAGCTAAAGACAGCAGTGCGTTCATGTCTCCAGGAAGTTCCCTAACGGGCCGTTTTGGTGCTCATACTAATTTTTTAAAGGGCATCAGTAAATGATGGTGGTATGTATATGAGTTTATGGACTAATTTTGGGTGTGGATTAAAAGACCAACAGCATATACTGTAGATAAACAGTTAACAGGTCAACACCAAATGATTGACAGGGTGAACAGGTGAGGTCACTGTGGCGTGGTAGAAGGGCCCACCTTTTTGACCAAATATTGTGGTAAGAATCTCAATTTTACTCCATGTTAAATTGTAGAGTCTATTATAATTTATGTGATTACCAGTGTAAGCGATTAGAGCAGTGATGGCTAACCTTGACACTCCTGCTGTTTTTGAACTACACATCCCAGTATGCTAGGATGTGTTGATGAACAACAGCTGGAGTGTCAAGGTTAGCCATCGCTGGCTTAGACCATGCACAGACAGTTTCCTTTTTTCTTTAGGGTCAACAGCGCTAAAAGGTTGACAGGAAAAGTTAGACAAATGGGTTTTCATAATCATTCAGGTGTTGGTTTGGCTGCTCAAGGAGGGGGTTAGGCACATGGTGTGAGAAAGGCATTAGTGTGGGGGTTAGGGACTAATGTGGGGGTTAGGTTTAGGTACAAGGGGAGCGTTATGTTTAGGGTTAAAATAACAACAAAAAAATCACACACACACACAAAAAAGTCCATGATAACATTTAACAGTCAACCTTTTGATAGTGCCTGTCCACCTGGTGACGACCTATTGACTGTCTATCTATTTAGTGTTAATCTTTTAATCCATACCCAAAATGAGGCACACAAACTGACATACCTCCCAACATCTAGATCTGCCACGGCTCTTCCAAGCTAAGCAAACTGGGAGAGTTCAGAGCAATGTACTTAAAGCTCTGTGGATGCATTTTGAGTCTAAAGATTCAACTTTAAAGCCAGAATGTGTCCGTTATGTGTCCAACACCTTCATTAACCCTTTGACTGCCAACGTTGCTGTGAGAGATCCTCAAAATATCCGTTAAAAATGCCAGCGCCGCTCACAGCGACTGTTCTTTTTTGGGTGCAATATTTAACTAAAATGTATTGAATTGACTTGACGGTGTTTGAATTTATACTAAAAGAACAGTCGCTGTGAGGCTGGAATTTATAGCGGATATTTTGCTCACAGCAATGTTGACACTCAAAGGGTTAAAACAGAAACTTCTGAAGAGGGCAATACACTATTTCAAACAGTTAATCATCCTTAGGGAGGAGCGTAAGTGCTCGCAGGATGCTCTGAAATGGGTTATCCCCACCCAATGTCTTTCTCCACATAAACTCCTGCAAATACGATTGGAGCATGCTGTGTGCTGTGCCTCTGTAGCGCTTAGTGCGCCATTTGCATGAGCCCCACATTCTCTCCACATTCTGGGTATGTACCCCTGTGGACGGGTCTATGAAATTAAAACGGTGATTAACTTGGGCGTGCTGATAACCTGCAAGTTCCAGATGTTCAGTGCTGTACGCCCTCCAGCAGTCCGTGTAAATCGTAATGCCTGGTTCTATATTATCAATAATAGCCGCCATCAAAGTGCTGGCATCGCGTCTGGGCACCATGGTGAGGAAACACTGTCCAGTTTCCCTGCAAATTCCCCCCAAAACCCACTGCTGGGGTAACAGACAGCCGACATTACTCTTTCTTTTCATGAATAAACTTTCATCGACCTCCACGATGTTGCCTGGACCGCCGATACGGCGCTGTGGCTGCGCCATGAGGTCCATCGTGCAAGCCTCCTGCATCCATCTGTTGTACAAAACAGCTGTCTTCTTAGATATGTCCAGCTGTTGCTGATAGTACTCAATGGATGTCAGCTCCTGGGCCCATGAACAGATAAAGCGCACCGACATCACAAAGGATAACCGGTACCCTGGAAACCAGTGGGCCGCTCTGAGGCTCACCTTGAGCTGGCACACTTTAACATGGCACCGCCACATACATTCCTTCCCTGACAGGCGCATTACATGCCCATTCGCACAATTCTGCGCCAGCGGAAGGAGATCATGTCGTTGAAAGAAGTCGTTAGGCTCCTCCTCCGTCTGAGGCAAGCTAAACATATTCATTGATGAAGCCATTGCATAAATTTAAATTAGTTCACCAGCAGCTCTGAGGGATGCTTCCACTCCTGTTCGAAAATCACCTCAGAGTGATTTCTGAGAGGATCTGACAGGGGGCGGGAATGACAGGGAGCTGGAACGGGAGCGGTGCTGAAATCGCATCAGATCGCATTGCATGCCACTATAACGTCATGCGATGCGATTTCAGTACGGTACCGTACGTAGTGAACTTGGGCGCCCTGCTAGGAAACAAGTACCAAATAATGTGTCATGCCTACCCCACCCCACCTGCAAAATGATGTGATTTTTAAAGATCCTCACAGGTGGCAGATGAGAAAGAACAAAAACTTTATCTGACAGATTACAACAGTTTTTTTTAAAGAGTATATAAATGAGCCTCTACAAAGAAGATAATCAAGTATCATAAATTCTAATGCTAAGGTAGAGGGGAGGCATGAAATTACAGTCATGATACACATTTAATAATGTTCATAGGTACAGATTGTTTTATCTTACCTTACAGGCAACTCTATGCGGACATAGCTTCCCGAAGCCCAGGGGAGGCTGAATCCGGCGGAGCAGAGTGACTACATCCAAATGTTTAATTCTTCCCCTTTGTAATAAAAGACGTTATGTAATGTCAGTGTCACTGCCCATGTTTCACTTTTGTCACTAGCAGGTTTGTCACACACACATATACAGTGGGCAAAAATAGCCACAACAATCAGATTTCCTAGCTAGAGTATTCACTACCTTCTAGTTGTGGTGAAGATCTATAGGGGGCTATTCAATGTTTGATTCTGGGTTCCACCTGTCGGTAGCGTTCCAACTGTCGGAATACATGGGGATTGTCGAAATCAATGTGTATTTTGCTGTTTGCGGAATCGTTTGTGTAACTTATAATTACAGGAAAGATACAGAAACCGGTTTCCCTCTGTCTTTTTCTCCCGCTATCAGCAGCTCAGGCACACTCTGCAGTCTCAATTCCCAGGGTCATTGCTTATATTAGCTGCCTCACCTTTGGACATTTTCCTATTATCCCTTGGCTCTCGTAAGTCCCTCTCCCATTCATATTTTCTTATTTGTTGTCCTTCTACCACACTACCACTCTGCCAGGCCTTAGGGATTCTTGCGAAGTGGACTTCGGTCCGAACGACATAGGCGTGCACAGCACATTTTATTAGGGGGTGCACCATCAAAAGGGTTTGTCTAGCACCACCTATTGGGCATGTCTAACACCGCCCATTGGGTGTGTCCAACACCGCCAATCACACATGTCTACCACCATCTATTGGCACTCGCCACACCATAATCTCCTGCCCTTTTCAGTTTAAGTCTTCTAAGTACTCTGTGTAACAGTACATGCAAATAATGTCACAAACATATATGGATGACACAGGTATGTAGTGATATGTATGACGCAGGTATGTAGTGATATGACAATGGTCTAGTACAATTAACAATGCAAACACATATAACTGATTATTGGACGCTTCTTTAAATGGAATACAGTTCTAAATAGCAAATGTCTTTGGTAAAAGTTATTGATGGTATTGCTAGCGGCAGGGAGGTGTTCATAAAGGTGGGCACAGCATTAGGGGGTGCCTATGCACCCCTAACACTCAATGTGCGCATGCCTATGCCTATCGATGACGATGGTTGAAAAGTAGCATTGGAGAACCCTAAGCTGTCTCTGGTATCAAATAAGAATGCCGCAGATCCAACTATTTATTCTTCACCACACGCCTTTAAAGCTATGTAAGTTTGAGGGCCATTTATGTCCCAAATGCAGGGCCGGCGCCACCACTAGGCAGCTCTAGGCATTTGCCTAGGGCGCCGGCACCTGGAGGGCGGCAGTTCGCCCCTCACCCCCTGCACTGTGGTACCTGCGTAAAAAAAACTTCTGTCCCCGGCGTCCCTGCTGAGTGCTGGTGTAGGGGTGTCCGTGCCGCCGGGGGAGCCTGCGGCGCTGTTATCGTGTATACGCTTGTCGCGCCCGGCGGGGTCCCTACAGAGCATAGAAAATAACGCCGCGCGCATAGCGCTAGTTATTTTCTATGCACTGTAGGGACCCCGCCGGGCGCGACAAGCGTATACACGATAACAGCGCCGCAGGCTCCCCCGGCGGCACGGGCCCTGCCCAAATGTAATGCAGAAGTGGGCTCCTTTTGGCATTTGTTGTGGGGTTGTTCACTGGTAGCCCAGTTCTGTGAAAGTGTACGGTCAGTCCTCTCTGAGTTGGATGTTCCCAGGTCTATACTTACCCCGAAATGCTGTTGTCTGGGTATATTTGCTGAAGATTCTTAATTAATACTGCAGATTGTTTTTATTTATGTCTGTGCCTTGGCCTAAGTAATCATAGGTAGGACTTGGATGGCCTCTGAGGGACTAGAAGTGGCTGCGTGGTTATCATTGGTTCGCCTTTCTGTCCAACATAAAAACTATGACCCTTATTCTGACTCGGACAGATGAGTATTTTCGGACAGCCACCGAGTGTTCTTAGCCCCGCCTACCGTACGGATCGCTCACACCATCCGAATGCGGGATGCCGACCGAACGGACCGCGAGTGGATGTTTCATGTGAACAACTCCCCCACCTGTGGGAACCTCCCCCATCCTTCGACGGTCGCATATGGTAATGATCCCAAACAGCACTTCACAACCCTCTCCACCCCCTGCTCATATTGCTTCGGCCGATCGTTTTCTGTACGGAACTCACGCCGTATTCGGATGTGCGCCTCTGCACATGTGCAAACACAATACATCGGCCATCCGACGGAACACACAGCCTTCCGACTCAATCAGAATAAGGGCCTATGTTTACACTGTTCATGCAGTGGAGCTCAAATTTCATCGTATTTAGGAACGATGGTTGGACTCACGGTCACCTATATACGGTGAAATACTTCCCTAATGGGTTATACCTCTTTTTCCTAAATTTTCCTTAGTCGCCTACTATTTCTATTTCTCTTACTTCTTATTTTTTCTCATGGTACAATTTTTTTTTTTTTTTTCTGTATTTATTTAATTATGACATTAATGTATGGTTTGTCATTACTATAAAAACATATTGTATATTATTAATGACTGCAATGATTTGTACTGATTTCCTTTTTTTTCTCTTTCTCTTGAAGTTGTATTGTATTATGTAAATTCAATAAAAATGACTTGATCCAAAAAAAAAAAAACCTGTTGCGTCACTTCACATTTTATTTATTTATTCTTTTGAACCTCAAAATTATTTTGTATAACAATAAGTATAGCTAGAAGACACAATTGTGTACCCTAGCAAATTTATGTTGTGCTGCACAAGAGCAGGGGATTTGCCCAGATACACATTTGAATCCCTTATACCCCTTTAACACCGCACAAATAACCTGGGTCCAACCCAGGTCTCTGCGGTGTGAAAGGGCCTTTTGAAAAATTCCAGGGCAGTTTTCTGCGCAGTGTGAACTAGTAACCTAGGTTCGCTCCCATTCACACTATCCCCCATCCCCCCCCGATGTCCCTGCTCCCCGCCCCCAGATGACACCAGCAACTCAGATTATTTCCGGGTCACTGTGGGAAGCTTCACCTCGCAAATGCCAGGTCACTCCCGGGACGAACCACATCTAAATCCCGGGTGTGACCCGGCATTTGCGAAGTGAAAGAGGTATAACATTGCTGTATATTGGAGATTATGGGTTAACACATGTATTACAGGCTGGGTACACATCAGAATAAAGTGCGATGAAACCCTGCATTGTGCCCTGCATACACACTAGCACAACACAGGGGATGACAGCAAGATGTGTAATGCCATGCTGAATCGTACACAATATATTCTGGTTGGTCATGCAGCACCACCAATCAGAACATATCACATACAACCCACGGGAGCATGCAAACAACCTTTGAACTGACCGATATGTCATTCTGATTTGCCCAGAAATTACATATCGTGCCAATATCGGTGTAGTAGTCTGACAGAAAGATCAATAGATATATCATTGTGATACTAATTAAACCTACTTGGCCTCTGGATCATATTCAGACCATATTCTTTTAAATTCATCCAGATGATGAGGGCCCAGTATCGACCAATCGCGAGTCAGGTAGTCAAAGTTGTCCATGATGACAGCCACAAACAGGTTGATAATCTGCAGACGTAAGGTATAACAGGAAATATATAGCCGCATACAAATTATAAGCAAGCTGGTCATTTTGAAAGAATATCCCTGACATTGTAGCTTTGAGGGGAGTAACTAAATGTTTTATATTATGTCATTTGTTTCTGTATTATACTACAAAAGCCTGTTTTTAACACCCATAAGACTGAATGATAAAGTAGAGCCGTTACTGAAAACAAAATATTTTATGGGCAAATGTGGATGTCAATAACTAAGTATTAAAAGAAATGTGATTCACTTTCAGTAAGTGACAATTCAGTGATGCACTGGAGAGACTATACTGTGCCATACCTCCCAACATTGTGGAGGGACGAGGAGGGAAGCTGTCGAGCGACGTAGGCACAGGGCCGCCGACAGGGGGGTGCCAGGGGTACAGCTGTCCCGGGCCCCTGCCTCCGCAGGGGCCTGGGCAGCTGCCCACAGTGGCACGGCACCACCACCCCCCCCAATGCACCCTCACAAATCCCCCCACCCAGCGTGGAAGCCATGCGTGCACAGTACACAGTGCAGCCTGCAGAGCGCCAAGCCTAGGATTCAGAGGGGCTCGGCGATCTGCAGGCTGCACTGTGCAGTGAGTGCTCCGAGTCCCGGAGGAAGAAGATGCTGCGCCGCCGCCACCGCTGGTAAGTAATAGTAATGGGGGGGTGGCGGGTGCCGCCCCGTGGGGGGGGGGGGGGTGTGTGTGTGTGTGGGGGGGCAGGGCTGGCTGCGCACGAGGGGGGGTGCCGCTGGGCTGAAGGTCAGTCCCGGGCCCCAACATTACTAGTGGCGGCCCTGCGTAGGCATGCCCAAAAATTGTGGGGGCATTTCCTAGCGGGAGGCCACACCGCCTTTAGGGGCATGAATAGACATTGTGCGCATACACTCACTGCCAGCATTGCAGAGCCGAGCGATGTGTCCGAAGACAGTTTCTGCCACTTAAATAAGCCTAAGCTTACAACTCTAAATCAGTCCCTACTGTAAATAGCATAATGATTACATGTTGTTTACTTGACAGATTGACCAATGAGTGATATTCTTGTTATCAATTGTTACTAATGTTAAATGGTGCTCCAGACATTTAGCTCCTAACTGTCCTGTGTTTGAAAACAAGATCATCACTCGTGAAATCTGCTGCTATGTGTTTGAGTGGTGACTGTACAGTATGCTGTGGTTATTGTTATGCGGTGGTTGTTAGTGAATAGATCCTGTTGTTTAATGATTGCACTTTACTGCAGGTTTCCATCACTTACCAGGAACGCACACAGCATGTAAAATGTGATAAAATACACAATGGCAAAATTGCTGCCACATGTGTTCTCCTCCCCAGGGTTGTAATCAGATTCTGGGTCGCACCGCTTCCCCGGTAGGCATGCCAACATGATGTCCTGCCAGGCCTCGCCAGTCGCACACCTAGTGGTCATTACATGAAACACGCATTCATTATCAACATGGATATTAAAAATATCTGTAATGAGCAAATATAATAATATATTATACATTGCAGTACTTCAGTATTGGTTTACAGATTACAGGAAGTGGCGTATCGCTACTGGGTCCAGGGTATGTGGGGCACACAGTCCTGTGGGTCCAGGAGGCCCACACCACACTCCCTGCACCCATGCTTACCAATACTTACCTCTCTGGAGTCCTGCATCAGCAGTGACCATTTTCCTGTCAATTTGCTCAGCAGAATAAAGGATAAATAGCAATAATAACAATAATAACCCTTATAGTAATAGGAACATCACCAGGAAAATGGCCACAGCTCTCTTTTTCCAGGGACCTAACAATGAGGAGTAGGCTCTACCACAGACCCAGAGTCTACACCCTTGCACCGCTGACTAGAGAGGAGGGGACCCATATGGAGACTGCACAGAGGCCGCATCCTCACTTAATAGGCCCTTGTTTACAGGTGATAGAAATATTGGAATCTAATAGTAGTAATAGTAGTAGTGGTAGTAATAAAAAAGACCATTACCTGAATAATAGGAGTACAGCCTGTGGAAATGTCTGAAAGTTGTTGTTCCTATTAATTTGGGTGTTGTCCCTCATGGCGACTTTACCAAAAACCTGCAGGAAACAGTGAGATTCCATTAGTACTTCATGATGACTGATCTGAAAGTAACACAGGACTGTGCGATTACTAGCAGTACTGTACATTGTGACCACCTCACATAGGTGCAGTTCCTGCCTATAGAAAGTGACTCCGTGCAGATACTCCTAGTGACCATTTGAAGTACTGCAGGCCAATATTGCAATCAGGGCCAGCTCTACCATTAGGCAGCTGCCTAGGGCACTGGGATCCAGGGGAGCGCCACGTCTGCCTATCACAAAATGAAGGATGTCTGTGGGGAAGCCTTCCTTGTTGTATTTAATGCACCTGGCGCAGGGGAACTTATAGGACACCACCACACTTTCACATGAGGGGCTGGAAAGTGGGTATTGGTAGCAGTGTGGTGTTGGGGGCATAGTAATATGCTAAGGGCCAATGTACACATTATATTAAAACACAAGATATGAAGATGCAAGCCTGATTTTAAGCAAAGAAGGGAAGCACCTAACCACACAGCAAATAGACACTTATTAGTGCTGCTGACAGGTGACATGGGGCCTAATACATGTTTGTACACAAATGAAATTGTGATTTTCTAGGCTGCTAATTTTAGCAAGTGCTGCTGACGCCCAGAAATGATAAGAGATGCCCACTGGAATCATCGCAAACTCATTTGCAATTGGGTTCACATTCGCAGCCTAGATAATACAAGGAACATCAGGAACTAAGGGTAGGCCTTTGGCTATCCAGACTGGATCCTAGCACCTTGGCAAATGCGCATTGTGATTGCCGCACATGTACAGTCTGCCAATTACCGCTCTGTTGTGTAATCATCGGCCAATGCATACAAACATGAATTATTCAGATCGGATTGTTATTGTGTGAATTCGCAATTGGTTCGATTATCAAATGACTGAACAGAGTCTGATTGGTTCATCACCTCTTTTCACTTTTAGAACTATTAGAAAAATAAATAATAGTACTTCAGTCATTTGAAAACATCTATTAGTGTCAAGAACAATAAAAAAACGGACAGTCTCATTATTACTAAAACTACTAACCAATAAATGAAGACAGAAAGACTACGCACTACAAAAAAAACGGTTGTTTAACCAGAGTGTGATGCTGTATTTCTAAAATTATTTTAAAGTGATTATTTGCATTTTAATGTATATGTCCTTTTAAAATGGTTTTCAACTTTGTCTGTGTAATCCTCTGCGCAGTATAGTGGTTCCAAAAAATGTTTGATTATTTTTTTATTGTACCTGCTCTAGATTCCTACTAAATTTGGATGTACCATGTTCTCAAGCGCTGCTGCATAGGTTTTTTCTTTTCTGAGTCTTTTGGGAATCGAGCATCCCATTGCAGCTCAGCTGCTGAGATTTCGGTCACATTAGAAAAGAAATAGATACAAATCAAAAGGCTGGACCATTAGTGTCCCCTGATTTCATTACGGTCATCAATTCTAAACCCATCATTTATAATAAAATGGTGCCTCCGTAATAAATATTCTTCTTGGTCCAATGTTATCCAGTGTGATGAACAATCCATATGGATATAAAAACAAAACCCTGTGGATGATATGGAATGCTACCATGAGCAAGCAGAACACACACAATGGGCTGGATTCAAATAAGTACACAGACCCAAGGGTTTATCTACTACTCATGCTGCTTTCCCACTGCCTACCCGGGTAAAGACCCGTTTTTTTTAAATGGGTCTTTACCCGGGTAAGAGCCACAAAGACCCTTTCCCACTGCAGCTTTTAAACGGTAATTTACCATTTAAAAGCAGTAAATGTCCCATTCACACTTACCCGTGTAAACCACAAAGCAACACGTTTAAACTCTCTAGTAAACCTTGCCTGTCATTAAAAACATCACATGCACCAATCATGTTCTTAACCTTTATTATTATTTCTAAATACCGTTTAAAACCCTTTTCCATTGCCAAAAAAACGGCTCTTACACGGGTAAAACACTGCTTTTTACCCGGTTAACAAATACCGGTATTTGTTACCCGGGTAAAGCAACCTGGAGCTTTACCACTGCAGCTCTAGCCGTTTAAAAAGGCCAAAAAAACGGCATTTTACTGTGTAAAGCCTGCAGTGGGAAAGGGGCATAATGATGTAAGATCGGCGCATAAGCAGTATCTGTACTGCGCATGAGCCAGTCTTCTCCTGGAAGATCTCTCAGAGGTCTCCAAAGCTGCAGCATGATTGACAGGTTTGCGGTTGTTTGGAGGCGGACCCCCGATGGGGATGGCTTGCGTTTCTGAAATCTGAGGCTTGCTCAGAATGGCAATGTTTTCGCAGAGTGATCCATGGCTGCTTCTTCAGGTGCAGGAGCAGATTACAGAAGCAGGCAGGAGGCATCTATATGAACAACATTACCATATTATCACATCAGTGCCGCATCTAAAGATGAAGCATCAATGTGAACGGCGTCCATCTCTGAGTAAGATGCAATGAGTTAAGCTTTGTCTTCCTCGAACACTTTCTAGCCAGACAGCCAATCAGAAGCGGTCTCCTACACTACTCAGCCGATCTCAGAATAGTGTAAGCATCGTTTAAAAATTTCTATGAGTAACAACATTGGGCACCTATCTTATTAAATATTCTCAAGTTTGTACAGTGTGTCATATATTATACTGTTAGAAGAGTACATCACTAGCCTGTTTTCACCAGTTAGAATATAGTTAATGTTGTTATAATGCTAGAAGGTCAGTGGGTCATGGTGAGTATTTTATGTGATGGGAAGCTGAGTTACGGAAGAAGCCCCAAGTCTGACTCCTCTCTCCGCAGCGATTACTCCAGCTGGCTCCCCCGGTTATACGTCACTGAGCCTATTTATAGATCTCTGTACAATACATGCAAATTAAATAAATGTTGCGACAGAATAACAAATGTAATAATTACCACCCACAGTTAAACACAAAACTCAGTTTATCGGTAGTGATGGAACTGAAGCGAAATGCCAAACTTTGGGGGTGGATGGCTCAATACAGAGGTAATTAGATACCAAGACATAAAGGAAGGGGTCATTTTGTGTAATTAAGTGCCATTCCTGTTTTGTAGTTAGTGACTAGTACAATCCATGTTTAATGCTGTATAATTACCCAAGTATAACAACACTTTAACACTTTTATATTGGCGTTACAATCTGTAAACACCTACTGTAACGTAATCTGGTGACATACTGTACAGATGCGGCTGGTCTCTCAGTTATACCTGACATCATGCTTGTTTAGTGACCAGCTGGCCAATGCCTCTAGTATAATCGCTGCATTTACAGTATATCCTGCATTAGTGTACCCAACCTGCGATATTGTGTAGAGATTGTGATGACATACCTGCATTCCGATCACGGCGTAGATAAAAAACAGCATAGCAATCAGCAGGGCCACATACGGCAAAGCCTACAGAAAAAAACACAAGTTGCAAAGAATTCCCAAACAATTATTATTACTACCATTTATTTCTGGTAAATCATCACGGCACATTCTCCCCTAAGCCACATCTCCAATCTCTTCACTGCTTGGTGCATCACTCTTAAAGTCTCTACAATAGATGGGATACGGTCAATAACTAGGTCGACAAGCATTGGGTCGACACCACTACCCATCATGTCATTTCTTCTGGATCTACCCCTGCCTACAACTTTCCAGTTTACTATGGATATACACATTCTCGGCAGAATGGATGGTGGAGCCAGATAGAACTGAACAAAAGGCTCACGCTAGATTTTAGGTGAACCTGTTTTGCCACAAATAAGGACGGTTATCAAGAATAAAATGATGGTACTTGTTTCCTAGCACGGCGCCCACTAAGCTAATTGCTTAGTGGGCTATTCTGCGTAGGAGCATCGCATCGTATGGGCCATTTTAGTGCCGTGTGGTGCGACGCTATTTTTTAATGTAATTTATTCACTGCTCTAGGGGATCGCATCGCACCTCCCGCAAAATCGCATGCGATCGCATGCGATTTTATAGGGTGTGTGATGCCATTACATTAGCTATACAATAATATGATTGTATGACATACCAAGAGGTTTTAGGCACCCCCGCACTATCCACGCCCCCGTGAGGGGCGGCGGAACGCATCCTCCGACGTTTTCATACCCCCACTATCCACGTCAGTGTGGAGTTGATTTTATATAGTGTGGTGAGCGCAGCGAGCCACCGAGCCCGAATTGTGGCGAGCGTAGCAAGCCCCGCGCGGGGACGCGTAATACATGTAAACTAATCCGCGTCACCTCGTGGCACGCTACGCTCGCCACACTTCGGGCTCGGTGGCTCGCTGCGCTCGCCAGACTATATAAAATCAACTCCACGCCGATATGGATAGTGGGGGTATGAAAACGTCGGAGGACGCGTTCCGCCGCCCCTTGCATCGCGCAGCACTAAAATGGCCCATGTGATGCGATTTCACTACGTTAGCGTACGTGGGCGCCATGCTAGGAAACAAGTACCTAAAATTTTCAATCTTTTTAAGGATGCTTTTTTATTTAGCAATTAAAAATAAAGATGTCTTATTTAGTAATTTGCAGCCTATATACAGTATTTACAAGAATATACTGAAGTGAAATGCTATTGATTACTTTATTAAGATTCATTAATAAACGGCATCCTCTGGTTGGTCTGCCCCACTCTATAATAACCACATATAGCTATAACATACTGTACCTGAAAGGACTTTATAAATGTCCACAGCAGAGTTCGGATACCTTCACCCCTGCTTAGAAGTTTCACAAGTCGCATGACTCTGAACAGTCGGAAGAACGTGATTGAGATGCGGGCGCTTTCTTCTGAACTCTGAAAGGCATTGGGGAAATAAAGCCACAGAAAAGGAGAGCATATAGACGGTACATCAGGCAGAGCAGGCGGATGTACACAGTTATAATGTTGAGCAAGAAACAAACCAAGATGAAGGGTGAACAACCTTTAAAACTGCAGTAACAGAACTACAGATCCCGTCGTCTTTTTGACAGCGTTATGGAAGATATAGTTCTGAAGCAGCTGGAGTAGCAAAGGATGTCTAGCCTATTTTGTTGAGCCTTTCCATCAGTTAAAGCACAGCAATATATCATTGAATGCATACGGAACTTGCCAGGTGCACCAGTTGCTCTACACTACAGCCACATGCTAAGACAAACTTGGTTTCCAGCTGCAGGACAGGAGCACACACATGCAATTCTAAGCCTTCGTTCTCATTCAGCTGGATGGAATGAATGCCATAAAACCCACTTCAAAACCTTTCCTGGAGTGCACAGTAAAAACAAGGCAAGCCAACACAGAGTAAAGGCAAGAGGAGGTCAAACCATTCCAGGGCCACTCATCTTACCGCTGGGTCCCCTGTGGGGCCTTGTTCAGTTGGCATTGGCTTTAAAAAATTAAAAAGATTAAATATTTAAAAAAATAAAAATAACTCAGGAGGTAATATAACACTGTATGTAGAGGCAGCAATGTCTTATGAACATGAGTTTCAACTGGGTTTGGACCATAATATAATAAGGAGGGTAGGGTGATTACAGCTGGGCTTTCACTAGCCCTACAATAAATTTGGAGGAAGGGATCTACATTATCATTTCCCCTAGTGGGCGCACAGTGTGATGGAGTATTGTGCATGCTTGTGGGGACTTAGACTGTAAGCTCCAAGGTGTCGATAGGACATTCACAAGGTCAACATAGACCAAAGGTCAACACAAGCAAATGTCAGCACATGAGAACATTTTTTGGGGGTATTTTTTTCCTTTATGTGAATTTTCCATATTTTACGTTTCCCAATCAGAGTGCACATGGATGGTAAAGTCTGCCAAGTGTAGCAGTAGCACAGTGAGGCACCTTGCACAAAGCATGGTGAGCTTTTGACTGTTAACCTAGACACCTTTTGTACCATAACTAATGGGACAGGAACTATTATGAATTACAATTATTCTCTGTACTGCCCTGAGTAATTAGTGGCGCTATCCAAATAAGCAATAACAACAATGATAGGTGTTTTACATTAATATGTATACAGCTCCCGTATGGCCAAAGCTAGGGGAAAAGGCGTAACTACCATAGGTGCAGGGGGTGCAGCTGCTATGGGGCCCACAGCTGAGAGGGGCCCACTTTGCATGTCAAAGTATTGTGTGCTATATACATTTTTCAGAATTAGGTGATGAATAGGGGCCCTTACAAACTTTTGCTATGGGGCCCACATGTATCTAGTTACGCCACTGGCTAGGGGTCTGCATATAACCCTTTCTCAAACTAATACATGTAGTTTTGTGATGGATTGTTTCATGGACACATATCTTGTTAAAATATGAGCTCTGTCCTTTAATGAAATGCTATTCTAAAGCCTGGATGTGGTTCTAGATGGCCCGGAGCATATCCTGCACATGGGAAATGAATAACAAGGGCAATATAGTGTATGGGGCACTACACAAGGACGCGTCCTGCCTCCATGGACCTATTGCCTTCATCCTTATCATCATGACAGAACCCAGGTTCTAGTAACAAAAGGTGTGATTATTACACTATACTTCTAGTCACTGATCTCCAGTCTATTGCCACATTGCTCGTTATCTCATTGTCATTAAAAAGGGCGTACTAATGAAACCAATGAAATACATTTTCAAATATGTATTCATTTGGGAAAGAATATATTACCCTACAGCAGGGGTGGCCAAAGCTGTCCTCAAGATCTACCAGCAGTTCATGTTTTTCAGCCAGCCTGTGGATCTATAGTAGGAATGAATGCAGCATGTTTGAAAATATGACAGTTAGTAATGACTACAGCTGTGCACCAGCTAGGTGACTTGGAAAACGTGGACGGTTGGTAGAACTCGAGGACCGGTTTGGCCACCTCTGGCCTACAGTATGTAAACTCGCAAGGGTAGTGGTTTACAACAGTTACTCTGTAAACATCCAACAAAACTATAAGAAGAGATGAAGGGTCCAAACTTGTTCCAAAGGTAAAACATACAGTACAGAAACTTTGGACAAGTGTCTTTATTGACAGTACAGCATACTATGGACTGGAAACTATAGGGTTCTCCCTCTCTGCCAAGCCCAATGGAAGCACTGATCATGCTGTAAACCTTTGCTGTAGTTCTAGAGTAAACATATGTTATACATGCCTTACTGTATCTCCCCCGCTCATGCCACATGCAACAGGAATGTTTACTGAAGTCCATTTACTTCAACTTGCTTTAGAAATGGTTAAATGTCCCGCATTCAATGGGGGCTCAGAGAAGCATATCAGAAAATAATAAATATACTTAATTGGAAAAAAATAAATAAAACCCAGGAGGGAAATCTGGAATTTTTTACAGATAAAAAACAGAATTAAATATATACAAAAGTTACAATGCATCCTTGCAGGTTCCTAATCTTACCGTGGGTGGCCCAGTTGGGTCAATTTCTGGTGGCTTTGAAAAAATTAAAAGCATTGTAAGTTGAAAGCAAAGAAGTACACTGTTTTCTTATGGAAGGGTTCTAGGTGATAGGAAGTGATGTCATCCCACCTACCGTAAACATGGGGGGGTGATTGGTTTCAGAAACAACCAGTAAAATCACATAAAACAATTGCCCTATACAGAAACAAACTGCTCATTGGTGGCTGTGGTTTAAATATCGAATTGCACCATTAAGCAGTTAGAAAATGACCCTCAATGAACTTGAGTAATAATAGTTCCATTTAAAAATTATAAGTAAATTTACTATATCATCGAATGGTTAAACCTTAACTATGAAATGACATAAAATTGAAATTCCCAAAGTCGTATGAATAAATCAGTAATCGGAAAAGACTAACTGCAAGCTTACACAATAAAACATATATCTTTTTAAACTTTTTTGCTGGTTTTCGCATGTCCGCCTATTCTGTGAAACTGCTTATCCGCAAAACACTGCTAGTGAAGTTACAGGGATAAATTTACTAAAGCTTTGAAAAAAATGAAAAGAGTTGCTGTTGCCCGTAGCAACCTATCAGATTCTGTCTGTTATTTCTCTTTTGCATTTTAGAAATTGATAGATTGAATCTGATTGGCTACAATTGACATCACCTCTTTTCATTTTTTGAAGCTGCAGTAAATGTACCCCTTACTGTTCTTTCTTTCAGAAACATAAAGGAGCAGAGAGATGGAGCAGAACAGACCAAACACGGAGGGAATATCAGCCCAAAAAACAATACTGTACCGGCCAAAAAGGTACTGTTGGAGGGTATGAAATGTGGGAGTGTCCAGGAAAACGCTAGGTGTGCCTGAGCGTTTTAGGGGAGGGTGTGTGACATCAGCTCCTGGCCAAATATGCCTTTACCCATCACCCCAGGGCTACGTGGCGCCTGCGATAAGTTGTGGCCAGTGTAAGTACCATTAGATGGTGAGTCTGTGGCTTTTGGACATATTCACACGACTGCGAATGGATGTGTAGCCGTACACATCCATACGGACAGCGTCCACATTAATTCTCAAGGAGGGATTTCACTCTAGCGGGGCGGTAGCTTAACTGAACTCTGGCGGCTGCGTTCAGCTCTGAATCAGGCCCTTAATACAGTGACCGGTGACACCGGAAAGTAAAATACAGAGAGGCTGGAATAGTTGATGAGAGCAATCGTCATTTAGGTGTCACACATTCACTCTAATCATAATAATGTGCAATATTGAAGAGATCATTCTAAAAATGAGTTACATTGCTGTTATTCTGGGGCAGTCTTCTAGAAAAAGATGTCTTAATAAGAATTCAACTCGAGGTCATTCTCTAATTCAGAGGTCAGATGATGATCTCATTAACTGCATAAATAATTGATTAAGTAGGAGATTCTTTACATTAAATTAAATTGCAGAGCATAAAGCTAATTAGAGAGAAAGACAGTAGGCGTTGGCTTTGCGTGGCGCCAGGAGCAGAGGGCATGAACCCAACAGGAAAGGCCTCTTTATACTTTATGTGCTATGGAAATACGACAATGACGACTACTTAATAAGATTGCATCTAACTGCAGTAATTTGAACTAAACCATAGTAACCAATCAGATTCTTGCTTTCATTTGCCGACGTATTCTAAAACTATAAAAGTCAATTGCTTATTGGTTATTGCTATTGAGTGCAAATCTGTCCCAAAATGCAATAAAAACATAAAATAAATCAATTTGCAGATGATATACTTTAAGAAACAGTATATAGGATAATGTGAAGACGTAGAACAGTTTAAACCAGTAGGTCAAAAACTAGCTGTCAAAATATAGGTACCTATAACCATACTGCAAAAGGGTATTTCTATAGCGAGACAGTCATTGCAATGGCGCTCTCAAATGGTGTACAGTAATTACATGCTCAGTATTGAACCACCTCTTTCCCAAAATAGGTCGCTGTAATTGAGATTTCATAAATGGGTCTCCTTGGGCCAATGTAGTAGCCCATGATTTGCAGGAGCCGGCTATTACATATGGCCCAAAGAGATCCATTACTGGTTCTGACTTTTAAACTAATTGGCACTTTAAATCTTGCGACTCATGGTTGCTCCTGCAAATCACGGGCTATTACATTTAGCCCCTTGGCTTGTGTGTGCTGCTTCTAATTAGACATTGAGTGTTCCCGCTAGGCTTCTTTTGCAGTGCACCATACCCGATTTATTACTGGTAAGATGTGCCTTGCTCTAATTCCTGGGGCTTTGGTGCCTTTAATCAAACTCATTCTCCGCTCTTTTCCGTTTCCGGCTGCCATGCATTTCTCATGTGGGACGGTCATATGGCGAAGAGTTTACAATTAATTCTAAGCTACACTTTAGTGCCCCAATTCCTCATATACCACACAGTTATAGCAGAGTCCAAAATTTTGCCCTTCAAAATGAAGATGTGCTCTTCTCACAGAGGATACGTCTCTTACACCTTAGTCTGATGCTTTTATCTATTCTGAAATCCAAACTTTCAATGGGTGTGTAGTTCTAAATTTAGAGATTGGTATATTCATTAGGTTCAGAAGCAGATCTCTTGGGTGATGGGAGATTGGAGCCTATTACTTTAATATTCCTGTACCACCAGATGAGAAGGAGTGTATTAGTGGCAAGACTATATCTCCAGCATAGGTCAGAGAAGTCAGGTTCCATCTTATTAAACATATTTAGGCCCCTGTACCATCTACTTAGTTATCTTAAACTGTCTCCAAAATTTAAACAAAACTAGAACTTAGAGGTGGCCATCGATGATCAATGGTTAGTAACCATCAAATGTCTGACACCAATGGTCACTAGGTCTATAATCGATGGATGTTCACTGATGGTAAACATTGACCTTGGAGGTTGGATGGCAATTGCAGTCTCTACATGTATAATTGATGGTATCGATGATTGAACCACCAATGTTTTATTTATCCAATGATGGCAATCCCTACTACAATTCGCATAGCTATGCCTAAAGATTTAGACACATTTTTCAGGTATCTGTATCTGAAGAGCATAATTGACCAAGCAAATATGTTCATCTTAAAAACAGTAATCAGGGGTCTCGGCACATCAGCCGCAAACACCAACAGACCAGTCAAACAAATACTGCAGGTTTCTATGGTATTCACAACATACAGTAATTAAAGCAACACGCTATCCAGACTGGGGTGGCGTGTAACACATGCAGACTGTGTTATGTGACAGCTCCTTCAGTGTGCCCTACATGCAATATGAGATGGTGGCATTGTAAAGTCAATTGTGAAGAAGAGTGCTGTTCTATCTTTCAAAGCGTACTCAGCACCTACCCATAGAAGAGGCAGCCATTTTGTGGATTGAACCACTCTTTATAGGCATGCAGTCAATCTATCCTATGTATCACGGTTCACAAAATGGCTGCCTCTACTGTGTGTAGCCATAGTCTAAATGTTTAGAAAAAAGAACAACATGTTTCAAAAAAATGGAGAATTTAATTAGTGGATTCAAGTGAGAGATATATTAATAAGTTGGGAAGGTTAGAACACGAGTGCAGTATGTTGTTAGCTTTGTATTTCACACATGTTACATACTTGCCTGTAGAAATTTCTAAGGATAAAATAAAGATGACAACGGGTTAGATTATGCTCCATGTTGTGGGTACATATAATTAATAATGTGCAGTTCGGCTTATTAGCACCATAAAATATGTCAGATTCTTTGCACCGTTGCACTTGTTCTATATCTGGAGGGACATGCAATCATTTCTCAGTAGGTACCCTCTAGGACCTGGCATTGTGTTTGGCTATCAATGGGGCAAGAAGCACAAAAGAACTAAAGTCTCAAAAGAAAACCGTTCTCATAACCTTGTGATGAGACAATGTTATAACTCTACAGATGTGTCATCATATATCGATACGCCATGCAGTGTGAGATGCCTGGCACTAGAGAGCCACCAGGTTCAGTTCAACTCTACTAGTATTGGGGGCCTTATTTTGCTGAAAACGTGTCTTAGTTGCAGCGTGATGTGACCAAGACGTGCCAGATGACTGTGCCGATTAATGTGATGACACTTATGCGATGACACTGTATGTCAGTGTGTGACTGAGTCTGTGTGTGATGGTGCAGAACAGACGTGGCTGCGGCATCATAGTATTTGGTATACATATACTGAGCTGCATGTTCAGAGGATGTCACTAATGACCCGGGGAAGAGATCATTGTTAATGATATAGGGGCTATTTCAACTAGCCCTGCAGATCTTTGAGAGTCACTAATCGTCGATTTCCGGAGTTCTGCATATGTGCGCATGCACCATTGCACGTGGTTGAGCACTTGAACTGCATTGATATCTACAGTTAAGTAGCAATAGCGGGCTGTGACGGCACGACTGTGGAAACTGACCAAGCGTTTTGTGGGAGCGCTCTAGACAAAGCAGCGGTGTCCAGGTCGCGCGGTGGGAGGGCCGGGGCATCTGTGTGATGTCACACCAAGTCGCCGCAACCCGAAACATGGCAGACCTGCGCCTTGCTTCACAGCTAGGCCGGGGGCAGACGGTTATTAGTTGAATAGCTAAGCATTTGCACAATAGCGATGCGGGACCCAGCATGCGGGTGGCCTTGCCCTGTGCTGATTGGCTACTGCAGTCTGCCACTACAGGTTGCAATTTTGCAAGGATTTGAAAAACTACAACCCAAGCTGAATTACGCCAATAGGGGGAGATTCTAATCTTATCAACCAGAATCACCCCTATAGTGCGTATGTATACAAATGGTCGTTATTGTGCATATTGTTTAAATAATTGGCCAGTGTTAAGTAGCCTTTTCTGCAAAGAAAAAATGCCAAAAAAGATGCCCAATGTTAGCAAAGTCTCGCTCGACCTGGAGCGCATGACCTTGGCATGACTGCAGCAATGATGTATGAGGACACATTTTAACTGAATGCACTTTTTCAGATTGGGAGGATAGGATGTGTCTATAGGCTTATGCTATGTAGTTCACCTGCAAAAACAGAAGCTATAAATAGGTCCAGAACTTTCTAGTTATATTAGAAATTTAGGGTCCATTTCAATTAGTTGTGAGACTTTGTAGTTGTCTAGTGCATTATGTTTCTGAGCAACTGTGATTACTAAAGAGGGGATGTGACTACTGGGACCTCACGGCTAATGCTTCATCTCCTATGAGTTTTTTTGTTATTTTAAACTCTAAAGGCCCCCATACAGTGTGCGATTGTGGCCTGATTTCATCTGATTCCGACGGATCGGGCCGAGAGATCGGGTGGAATCGGCCCAAATCGCATGTGTATGACATGCAAGCCTATGTGTGGTCCCGTGCGCATCAGATCAGAGTTGGAGGTCGGACGGGCAGAACATAAGATTAGTCAGAATCAGACTCACCTGCAGTACATCGCAGGTGCAGGTGAATACGATTTCACTTGACTTCCCCAGCTAGCTCCCAGGAAGTTCTTATACATACAATAAATCGTATGCCATTTATCATATGTAAAAAATGGCACATCAACTGCCAAATCGTAACTGAGCCCTCCCGGGGAGCTGCCGGAGAAGCTCAATTGAAATCAGGTCTGACTTTCCTTATGACAAGCCGGTCTAGTATATGGGGCAATTAGAGACACAGATTTGCTCCCAAACCTCTATCCAATAATGTAAATGTTCCTCTTAATAAAGGAGATTTGCATTTGACAGATGGGATCATTCCACAGTCGCAGTTATACCTCCTTCACACCAAATAACCTGGGTCCGACCCAGGTTGTTGCTGGGTTGACCAGGGTCACTGTGCGGTGCGAAAAGGTCTTTTGAAAATACTGGGTCCAGCAACCCGGCAATCCGACCAGGGTAAAAAGAAGGTTCTTACTGGGTCGGACCCGGGTTGCTGGGCAGTGTGAATGGGTAATCCGGGTCCCGTTCACCTCCATGGAAGAGGCAGCATTACCTTAGTTCTGCATAATCCCCCTCCCCTGGATGATGTCAGTGACCCGGCAATAAGCCGGGTTGCTGAAAACCGCAGTTAGTGCAAACGCCTGGTTTCTCCCGGGACAGACCCGTGTCCAGGAATCCCGGGTGCTACTCGGCATTTGTGATGTGAAAGCGGTATTAGTGAGTCTTTAGCGACTTTACAGAAGTGAAGTCACACATATGTGTGCACCTGCAGCTGATTCAGAGTTGTCTGGATCTTGTATCTCTTTGCATGTAATAGGTGTAGGTGGTAATGCTGCGATCACATGTGTGCGTGTGACTAGTAGTGTGTGCTATTCTGAGGCCCAGTACTCATGGAGCTTTGTACCCTGCATGAGCCAGCTACAAGTATGATGACATTGCAGATGTGGAAGGATATACTGTAGTATAGCGGCGTCAGACTTAAGACCAGGTCCCGAATATATATTATACAAAACTATACAACTGAGATATAGGACAATAAGAAAATGACAAACATACAACTGGGGAACAGTGACACGTGGCGTTAGGCATGTAAAGCAGTGGTAACATAAAGCATAACATATTCATATCTGCAAGAGATAGAATTCTTACACAGGAAGACTCGAGACAGTGGTTATAGCCCAATGTGCACATCATGGCAATATGTAGACAGATCATGGCAATATGGAAAAACAGACTGGCGGGTCCCCTCTACCAATGACACCTCTGCCTCTGATCACATGACAGGATCGGCTATTCACGATAAGCGCTTCACATATTGCAAGACCACTACGTATGTAACACATCTGACAACAGAATTGTACTTGTCATGTGACTAGAGGGTACTGGTTCCTACAAACAGGACATGTTCTATGTCATCATACAGCCATACTATGCTATAGGTACTGGATGATAGAGATGCTATTGTCCATAGCAACTAGATTATATCTATCATTTCGCTATTGCATTCTAGAAAATGATAAACAGATTGGTTGCTGTGGGCAACATCAACTTTTTATTTACATTTTTTTTAATTTAAGAAGCTTTAATAAAATGACCCCGTAGACGGGATGCAAACTCTTAATCTAAAGACATATAAACTAACATCACTTTATAAATTGATTTGTTAAAGATTTGCTCTCAGACTTCACACATTCAACACTGATCCATATATACGTGTGTATGCAATAAGTATAAGCACTACATTTCTGAACACTACATGTAAGCACCTAGATAATATTATATACATGTTCTTGCATCTACACCTACATATACTGTATGCTCTATAAAGCACACTGACTTGTGGAAAGGCTCAAAAGGAAGACATGCTCCCCCTCCTGGCTAAACAGGATTTTACAAAAAAAAATTTTTTTTATCTCAGATTTGTTTATTTTTATGAGTATTTGGAAAGGATTAAACCATACCTTTAGTGATAGCATTAGCTGCATGAAACAGTCACAAACATCTGTAGCTTCTCATCATCTTGTGATTAAATAATACAACGTTTTCAGCTTCCCTTATGAAGTTAAGCATGATGCATAGTTGCCTACCCTACTGCATTCTGCAGGAGACTCCCTGAAATAAGAGCAATCTCCCTCTATCCCTCATTAGTTTAGCAATCTCCCTCATTTCACCTAGCCCACCTTACACTGTTATATTTTTGGGATAAAAAGAGAAAAAATAAAAGGAATGAGAGATAGATACATTTACATTACACATACCTCCCAACAGTCCCGATTTCAGCGGGACAGTCCCGATTATCAGGGCCTGTCCCGCTGTCCCTCCCGCGGCCAGCGGTGTCCCGCGGTGAGGGGGGCTGTTGGGAGTCCCCCCTGTCGGCTGCTAAGCAGTGGGGAATAAACGCTGTGCGCATGCGCACAGCGTCTATTCCTGCAGCCAGGGGGCTGGGGGCATGGCTAGAGGCTAACAGAGCCTCTGGGTCATGCCCCCATAGCGGCAAAATGGGGGCGTGGCCTCGCGGGGGAGCCGCGGGTATAGGCCACGCCCCCGGAATTAGGCCAGGCCCCCCCGAAATTTTCGGCGCATCTACGGCGCGCAGCAGCTTCGTCCCGGCTCCTGGACATGAAAAGTTGGGAGGTATGATTACAGAATAGTGGGGCAAATTTATTAAGCTCAGTGAAGTGATAAACTGTCTGGTTTTTATCACCGGCCAATCAGTTCCTACCTGTCATTTTTCAAACCAAGCCTGTAACTTCACAGGTAGGAGCTGATTGGCCGGTGATAAAAACCAGACAGTTTATCACTTCACTGAGCTTAATAAATCTGCCCCAGTATCTCTTACTGACTACATTTTAAAAGATTCCTCTCAGATGTAGCAGTACACACCCACGCTTCTAGGTGCCACGTTCACAATCTCTTTTCACAAATCTCTCCATATATGGAACTAGACACGCCCTTTGGGTGGAGTATGACACCCCCTCAATGGGGCGCTGTGCAAAATTCTACTACCAACTATAATCTCCCTGAAACTAGTTTTCAAAAGTAGGCAAGTATGATATGATGTGTTCCACCTTCAGATACTCTATACGTGTTCTGCTGTAACTTTATACTAAATGCATTGAGTTCTTCCTAGTTTTGTATTGGTGTCATCAAGCTGGAAACTATGGTTCTGCTGTATATGCATCACAGGCAAGAGTATGCTATATCCATGGCAACAGGTACTATGCCAGGTAAACCTGACGTACATGATATGATATATATATGGGATGACCTGAAAATTAAAATGTAAAAGCACAGGATGGTATGTATGGTATAAGCCCAGACATCACATTTATCTGGAGGTGACCACAACACATAACATGTATCTAGTCTCATATAGACTAGGGCACACTTGTCAGAGGAGTCCTGCAGGGTAGAGGCCATGATTCACGCTGACAAAAGTACAGTAGGATAGTTGCGCTTAGCTGCGTACAGCACATTCCCTCGCTGCTTCTCTATAACAGATCTTGGTGAAGGGAGAGGGGGCGAGGGGCACATGTATATGATAACAGGGTACAGAACACGATAACAGGTGGCAGAAAAAGAAAGTCAGCTTTGCTCGGAATTTCCAGCAGTGACCGCTAATAAAGATAACAGAAATTCTAAAGAATAGAGAGATAAGTAACTATACAAACTACCACTGGGTTTTAATAAAACATATTGACATATATATTAAAAAACGATGGGCTCATTAGCAATTAGCAGTGTAACTGCATGTATCAAACAAGTATTGAACATCTTAATCTTTAGGTTTGATTTTGGACAAGCCCCTCTCAAATATAAATCTCTGTGCACCGTTTACATCTACCCCACCTGCAGTGCAGCCTGGTTTTGCCAAGTTACATAGTTGCTTGTTCTTTTTGCTGTACTCCCCCGTAAAGTGCACTTGTGCACCCCAGCAAAATCATGCTGCATTGGAGGCAACTCAAATTTAAATTGTTTATAGATTTAGCACATACAGTACTTGGTCCCTTCGTGAACCTTCCCTTGCTAAGTGCATCATCAGTACCCGCCACACTGAAGGAGACTAGGCTGGTGTAAACTGAGGACATGGCCTGTGCTAACGGAAGTCTGAATAACAGTGTGTACATTTGTGTGAAAGCATATAATTAACCACTAATATTAAATATTATCTCCAGATACAAATAAGGGCTAAAGGGAAAGGTAACCTCCAGACAACATTATCTTCCAGGAGTTTCTATTGCATTAGATTTACACAACAACAAATATGCTCAAGGGTAAATGTACAGTATGCAGATTGGAGAAGTGGTATCTATCCCCATGAGCAAGGTGATAATTCTCCAGCCAATCAGGTTCTTCCAGTCAATTTACATATTGGAGCTGATTGGCTGGTGCATTATTGCCTTGCACTTTATTTTCACTTTATCTCTTCACCAGTCATAAAACATCTGCCACAACGTTTTTTTATGGGGCTAGATCCCACTTCCCCAAGCTTCATACATTTACCCCTGAGGTCAGTGCGATGTGTAAAACTGTAACTAAACAGCAGACTACAGCCATAGGGGCAATGGAACAACTCTGTACAGATACAGGTGTCTGAAGACGGAGAACGACACGGATACACAACACAGAGCTACGTGAGTTACTTACATTAACTTCAGTTATAGCAATATCTACGACGCTACCGACAACAATTAAGGCATCAAATGTGTTCCAAGCGTCAGTGAAATAGTGCTGTTAGGGCGAGTGAGGACAGAACCAGACAAGAGAGAGATAAGAAGAGAGCAGAACCATGACTGACAGAGAGATACATCTCACATCATCTACCCAAAAGGGGCGTCAATGTATTAACCCTTTGAGTGCCAAGTGAATCGGACAAAATAGGTGTGAAAATTGCAAAAAGTTTTATTCATTATAATGACCTGTAATATTTCCCTTACTGTATATAGGAAATATAATCTTTTTTTTACACAACATGTTTTGTTTGAATTTGTATACCAAATGTGAGCGACGCTGTCATTTGTAGTGGATATTTTGCACATCTGATGTTGGCACGCAAAGGGTTCATAAAACATTAAATAACCATTACTTTAAGGCAGTGTTTAGCAACCTCAAGGCACACCAACAGCCCATGGTATAAGGAGAACCTTATTTGAGCCAGGTGACGTAATTAGTACCTCAGTTATTTTGCTTGAAATATCTGTGCTCAAGCATGGATATCCTTACACCTGGACTGTCAGTGTGCCTGACACAGAGGAAACTCCACTTTAAGGAATAATTGCACCTATGACTCCCGTCAGCAGTGTCATACTGAGCACCTGTGTATTGTTCTGGTGTCATTAGAACCATGTAGCTGACAGAAAATTCCTGGAAATAAAATGAAACCTGCAGACACAGTGGGAATAACTGAGCCTAAGAGGGGGGGAAAGTGTTAGAAATGTCTGTGACTTGTCCAAGTAGTGACACAGAACAGAAGACACAGAGGTGGCAGACACGGGGGAGGATGGGGGGTAGGGGGGGGAGGGCTGTACTTACATCAGCTTCACTGAGGACCACGTCTACTATGCTGCCGATAACGATGAGGGAATCAAAGGTGTTCCAGGCATCACTAAAATAGCCCTGCACACAGTGGCCAGGGGGCAAATGGAAGCGGTTAACAACAACATGTTTGGAGGGTTGACAAGCCACATTCAGTGGACAGAGCACACAAGCACAAACGTACAGAGGTATTCAATATTGTCTGGGAAATGGACTGAGCAGGCTGATACAGGCCATTAAGGGACCAGTGGGCTCATGGGATGAGGCCCAATCATAAATAAGATACTGTAGCATTTTTTTTATACAAAGAAAATAAATTGTTATTGCCCTCTTGTTCATCAGATAAATGATATTGTATATCATTATATATATATATATATATATTTGTATTAGAAAAAATTATGCAAAATAAATGCAATATTACCAGAGGTTAAGTCCTCCAGTGGTTATGATGGATGTAAAAGCCAGCATTAGAAGGGCAGATGTTTACCACCACCTGCTGGTTAAAAGTGGTAATGCAGCTGCTAATATTCCCTATGGACATGAAGTACACTTGGGGCCTTATTTTGGTTCACTCTTTCTGACAAAATACTTCTTAGATGGACAAAACCATGCGCACTGCAGGGGGGCAGATGTAACATGTGCAGAGAGAATTAGATTTGGGTGAGTAATTTTGTTTCTGTGCAGGGAAAATACTGGCTGCTTTATTTTTACACTTCAATATAGATCTCACTTTGAAGTAAAACCCCACCCAAATCTAACTCTCTCTGCACATTTTGCATATGCTCCCCTGCAATGCACATGGTTTTGTCCATCTAAGAAGGATTTTGTCAGAAAGAGTGAACCAAAATAAGGCCCTTGGTGAGGGGAGGCATTCAGTCTCAGGTGCCAGTAATTTCTGCCACTTGATGAGATAACAGCATAGGGTTGCCAAATTAATGTGATAAAAATACTACTACTACTACTACATACCTCCCAACTTCTGATTAAATGAAATAGGGACACTCGCGCGGCGAAGCGTCCGAAAAGGGGGCGGGGTGTATGCAAATGAGGGCACAGCTTATGCTAATTAGCCGCGACCTCATTTTCATACGAGAATAGACGCTGTGCGCATGCGCACAGCGTCTATTCTATTAGATTGGGGGGTCTCCCAACTGCCACCCCCCACAGCGGGACAATGCCTGCCACGGGTGGGACAGCGGGACAGGACCCGAAATCGGGACTGTCCCGCTGTAATCGTGACAGTTGGGAGGTATGCTACTACTAATAATAATAATAGGACAATTTGAAAGAAACAATTCAGTGACTCCTGTATATATATATGATGCTTTATGAAGCCAATGCTCAGCCATTTCTCAGCAATACTGCACAAATGCACATCATGAACAGCATGTATTCTACAAGCACTGACAGCAAACCTATATCTGGGAGACAAGGGGATATGGGATATGGACAAGTCACAGCAAATTCAGTCTTGTCATGCATTTCTGAACACAGCAATCCCTCCGTCACTTACGAGCCAACGTTTTTTTTTGGCGACACAAATCTGACAGATGATAGGCAAACACAGCGTCAGAGTCTTAGTGATATAATACAGGAGGCATGTAATGGGCACAGGCCCTGGGCATACAGCATATAACAGAATAACGTACACAGGGCATTATGTGTCTGTAAATGAAAACTTATTATGATATACATCTTATTTGCAATAGAACTAAATATCATTTACATTTGTGTATTGCGTTATAATGTTCCTGCCTACTTTTTATAACTCCTCTCCAGGAGAAGCCCAGAGAGGAGTGAAAGGGGGGCGGGATGAGGTTACTTGTTGGGGGCGGGATGAGGCTGAAGTCACCAAGCCCCACCCCCATGACATCCAGCCGCCTTAATTCACGGGTCAACGGATTGGGGAGGGGCTGAAATGACGCTATTCACGTCATTTTAGCCCCATCCCCTCCCCGTGGACCCGTGAAATTCGGGATTTTATACAGCGGGAAAGGGAGGATCGGTAGCTGCGGCGGTGATGCTGGAGACCACCTTCCCAGGGGGCCGGGAGCGCGACCCAATTTGCTTGAGAATTGCGAATGTTAGCAAGTGAAGTTGCCACCCAAAAAGGTAGATAGATGCCCACCAGGACCATTGCACACTTATTTACAACTGAGTACAGGCAGCCTGTGCTGAGTCGGGGACTCCCTGCAACGGGGGTGGGGGGCAATCGCTCTCTTGCGTGAGCATTGTTCATTGCGTACAAAAAATGAATTCGGCTGCATGTTCAGGATGTGAGCTTAAGCATCACACTTAGAACAACCTATTTGGCCTAAGTACGACCTTCTAGAGCAGGCCTGGCCAACCTGTGGCTCTCCAGCTGTTGTGAAACAAGTCCCAGCATGCACTGCAACAGTTTTGTGATTAGGTAATGCTACTATGGAAGGTGTATGGGATGTGTAGTTTCACAGCATCTGGAGAGCCACAGGTTGGCCCCAGGCCTGCGCTAGAGGCCATATCACAATAACTACTGTGATGCTTCAGGTGTTTGTTATTTCCTTTATGTCAAGTCTTAGGACCATGTACATAATACTGCCTACATTATAGTAATGTAACAGTGCACATTCAATTATGTGCGGATAACAAGACTTCAATTAACATTTTTTATTTTGGGTGCAGTTGGGTCATATTTATCAAAGTTTTCAGTACTAAATAAAATGTATGTGTTATTGGTAGATTATTGCCATATTAATTCCAGTTTAGTTAATGCTGGAAAATAGGTCTACAACCTGGCTGATGTCAACATTAGTTTTGGGAAGTCTATGACATATTACATAGGGTAAGGATGTTGGAGGATAGGTTAGGCTGTGGGAAGGAGGGTAAGGCACCTAGTAGGGGAATTAATGGTTAGGCTGCGTGGTATGGGGTATTGAGCGCCGTGCATATAAATGAGCCGCTCATTACATATGCGCATATGTAATGAGCGGCTCATTTATATGCACGGCGCTCAATACACATGCGCATAGTGAGAACTACTAGTTACCATCAGCCCCAGGGACTGCCCGGATCCCAAATGGACCCCACCCCGCTGCCCTGCATCCATCACCAGCCACAGGGAGGGACCTGAAGTGCTGTGCCCATGCCATGATGCCAGACCCCGCTGCCCGGATCCCCCGCGCAGGTAAGTGCCAGGGGAGGGGGTGGGTGCAGGGTAGGTACCAGGGGAGGGAGGGGGGTGCAGGGCAGGTACCAGGGGAGGGAGGGGGGTGCAGGGCAGGTACCAGGGGAGGGAGGGGGGTGCAGGGCAAGTACCAGGGAAGGGAGGGTGGGTCCAGGAAAGGTACCAGGGGAGGGGGGGGGGGGGAGTTATGAAAGACAGGCACTCTTTTTTAAACGGTTCACTGCAATAGGAATAGCACTTAAACGGTATTTAAAACGGTAATCTGCTGCAGTGGGAATGCTAATACCGTTTTAAATACCGTTTAAAAATACCAGTACTTAAAACGGGTCTGCAGTGGGTTGTGGGTAGGCAGAGTTAGTGGGCAGGGGGGAGGTAAGTATTCTTTCCTCACCCCTGTTGGGATTCCTGGGGAGAGTTAGGCTTTGGCTGTGGGCGGGGAGGGGGGGGGGAGGGTAAGTACTTACCTGACCCCTGTTGGGATTCCTTCACTCAGGATGATGGTGTCGGTATTCTCAAGGGGAGTTAAGGGTTAGGCTGCGTGGTATGGAGGTTAGTATTCGGCACTAGCAGGGAGAGTTAGGGTTTGGCTGTGGATGGGTGTTAGGGTTCGGCTGTGGGTGTGCAGAGTTAGGCAGGAAGGGGGAAGGTAAGCATACTTACCTGACCCCTGCTGGAACTCCCTCAATGGGGATGCCGGTGTCAGTATTCTCAATGCCGGCATCCCCTTCACCGGTTACCCGTATGTATCCCGTAATATAATCATATCCAATACAATGCAGAGTACCAGGCAGATATCTATTATTTGACTAATGTTGACATCAGCCAAACGCAGACTAGCCACGACCTATACACATATTATTTCACAAAAGGTCTGCACTTACCTTGGGTTTAAAAGCTATAAGTTTCAAAACCATTTCTACAGTAAAGACGGCAGTGAAGACCATATTCATCACGTCCATGACATCATTAAAAATCTTAGATTGTCCGTAATGCTGAAAAATAAATGCATCCTGTTAGTGCCCAAACCAACATTAGGTTATCCATTTAAATACACATCGATGGAATGCCCTTGTAAAGCCGCCATGACTATAAGATTTCAACAGATCCAGTTATTTGGTTTACACTGAAACATATATATATATATATATATATATATATATATATATATATATATATATATATATATATATATATATATATAGGGGGAAATTTACTAAAGGAAATTTGAAAAAAATAGGTGTATTTGTATCCAGAAATACACTTATTTTTGACATTTACTATCCCGAAAATACGGCAATTTGTATTCGTATTGATAGCACATCAATACGACTAGAAATTGCCGTATTTTCGGGTTAGTAAATGTCAAAAATAAGTTTTTTTTCTGGATACAAATACACCTATTTTTTACAAATTTCCTTTAGTAAATTCCCCCCTATCTTTCCCGAAAATACGGCAATTCCGAATTGCCGTATTTTCGGGATAGTAAATGTCAAAAATAAGTGTATTTCTGGATACAAATACACCTATTTTTTTACAAATTTCCTTTAGTAAATTTCCCCCTAAATGTCAAAAATAAGTATATTTCTGGATACAAATACACCTATTTTTTACAAATTTCCTTTAGTAAATTTCCCCCTTACTCTCCTGAAAATATGACAATTCGTATTCGTATTAATAGCACATCAATACGAATATGAATTTCCGGTATAGTATATGTAAAAAATAAGTGTATTTCTGGATACAAATACACCTATTTTTTACAAATTTCCTTTAGTAAATTCCCCCCCATAACCTTTGTTATGTTGGTGAGAGTCAGTTTCAACACACCCCACCCAAATCTAACTCTCTCTGCACATGTTACATCTGCCCCACCTGCAGTGCACATGGTTTTGCCCATTTTGAGAACAAATTTGTACTGCGATCAGATCTGAATAAGGGCCTTAGTTCCATTGGTGAATGTCTCTGTGGAACACGAGCGGTATATGTATCTTCCTCATAAGGCCAAATTTGATCATATTTGGACCAGGTGGCTGGAGTCCGAATTTGTACCTTCTCTGTGTGTAGTATACGCTGGGATTGTATATGTTAGTTTCTATTGGTAAAAATAATTTAAGTTTGGCAACTACTATAATGTATGGTATTGATTTTATATTATTAGGTTTCCATTTAGTATTTGTAGGCTTAATTTCTTACTAGCTAAGCCCGCTCGAAGCAAAAGCTTTGAAAGCTAGTTTGCTACAGTACCTTGTGATTGCCTCTGTGTTTCTTTATGTGTGAATGCCTCTGTGTTTCTGTATGTGTGAAAGAGATGTAGTTTCACTCGCTGCCAGAAGATGGCAGTGTTTCTGTTACACACGGACAATAGACATATATATGATTGAATTGTAAGTTAATTAAACTGAATAGTTGTCTTTAATGTTCACCAGCAGTGTATATAGAGTGTGTGAAATACCCGTTTATGTATTGGAGCATTACATATAATGTTTGATGTTACGTATATTATGTTCTGATGACTAGTATTATTTACTTTGACTCATTTCTTTGGACTGCATCTATTTGTTATGTCTGTGTTTATTAGGTGGACAATCAGATATGGGAAAGATTTCATACACTCGGCATTCCCACAGGAGAGAAAGGTACAAATAGCAGGAAGGAGGCAAAGCAGCGAAAGGTGCAAATAGCCGGAAGGAGGCAAAGGAGAGAAGGGTGCAAATAGCCAGAAGAAGGAGGCAAATGAGAAAAAAAGGTGCAAATAGCCGGAAGGAGGCAAAGGAGAGAAAGGTGCAAATAGCCGGAAGGAGGCAAAGGAGAGAAGGGTGCAAATAGCCGGAAGGAGGCAAAGGAGAAAAGGGAGCAAATAGCTGGAAGAAGGAGGCAAAGGAGAGAAAGGTGCAAATAGCCGGAAGAAGGCAAAGGAGAGAAAGGTACAAATATCACAGGGTTGCCACCTGACCCTCTCCTGGACTTCCCTGGTAATGTATGATTGCCATCACCTGTGGGGAGCTAGGTAATTGATAAGAAAGGTGTTTCACCACAGGTGATGGCAATCATACATTACCAGGGAAGTCCAGGAGCGGAACATTTTCTCCCTGAAGGAGAGGGTCAGGTAGGCAACCCTGAAATAGCCAGTGGTGAGGGACACAGTAGAGAAAAGTGCAAATAGCAGGAAGTGAGAGGCACAGGGGAGAAAGTTTGGAAGCGGTTCTACTCATTCAGCTGGTGTTACTGGGTTACTCAACGCACAGACTATCACACAAAGCCAATACCAAAGTATACCCCCCCCCATGTCACGTACCTGCATAGCCAAGCACAGTGTATTCAGCATGATGAGAACGAACATGATGTACTCAAACCCCGTGGAGTTGACGACATACCAGAACTTATACTGATAGGGATTTTTGGGGATGTATCTTCTCAGGGGACGTGCTTTCAGTGCATATTCCACACATTGACGCTGCAGTGTATAATAATCAGGGAATATGAGTTACACAGGATATATAATATGCTGTACCAACTACACAAGTCTGTAATCTGTTAAGTAAGTGGATAAAATTGATTATGGAATTACGTAAAAGAGATTGATATACAACAGGGTTAGCAAAAAATAAGCCTCTCTCCCCGGCACAGTGACAGTGAACTGTGTGAGGTGATTACCCGCGGCACAGGCTATTAGTACAGTAGCAGGGTACCACTATGCCGGGTTCTCTGTGTCTGCTGCTGGCACTAATGCTCTTTGCCATACCAGCGCTGCCCATTGTCGTGTCCCCAGGCTCTTGGTCCCTCTGGAAGATACGCAGCAACAAAAGAGAAGCCAGGCACGCTGCCCACTTTACGTTTCCAGTATGTCCACTGATATTGCAAATTCATTTAGTAAACTATCCATTACTTTTAATTCATTGTGGCCTATTTTTATACATTCCGGTCCCGCTCTATTTATTTTCTATAAGCGCAGAGTTTACATTGTGGGTTTGTTTGGTTGGCACCTTAAGGGCATCTGAATAGGCAATAACAGGCATGGTAAAACCCTGCTGCTTGATGTCAAATAATTTGGATATTATTTAATACACGTCATTTTATATTAACGCCTGAAAAGATTTTTTTTGTGGTTACAATATTAAAAGGGTTGATACTTAAAGCATATGAATGATGTAGCAAACATGAGAGAACAACATACAGAGAACGTGTTACTTCTGTATGTTCTGCAATCATAGTAGAGATCTGCACCAGGGGAGGTCTCTGGGCCTGATTCAGATCTGATTGCTGTGCTGGGAGAATTGGGAACCCAGCGAGTTGGTAAACGCTGCCCCAAACCGCCCCGCACGAGAGAAATCCCGCCCATGTGCACAGCTGCGGGAAAACCATCTCTGTTCACAGTGCCATGTAAGTCTAGACGCACTCGGCACTGCGAAGGCCATGGGAACAAGGAGGTTGACGTCATCAGTGGCCTTCTCTCTCCCAACGACAGGGGAACGTCTGCGTTTCCTGGGGCACTCCTAGAAAACGCTGTTACTGCCCCCAGATGGCAGTAGGGTGTCAATCACCCTGCAAGCAGCCAGGTGTCTTCGTACAGATGGCTCTTGCATGTGCATTGCGGACCGTGCGCACGCAGGGTCATTCCATGATCGCTCGGGATACAAATTCGCAGCCCAGTGAATAAATCTGAATCGGGCCTTTTGTCCTCTGTGAGCCAGCATTATGACACTTGCAATACAGTTTGGTAACCATAAACCCACTGGTGACAACTGCAGTTCCAAACCCTGATGAAGTCTCAACTTCCTAGAAAACTACATTCTCATAAATACTGGATCACCCCAACAATGTCTGCTTCCACTGTGAAGGTGATGAGATCACAATAGCAATATTAAGACTAAAAAAGTGAAAAGGGAAGAAAAAGTCAAAGGTGGAGTTCAGCCAATGAGATGGAAAATCCACCTTGTGGTGATGGATGGTAATGTATTTTCTGTTTCTATAGGAAAACTGGACATATCTGACCTGGTTCTTGTCCAGCTCGCAGTTCTTGTATTCCTTCTCTCCCTGCTCTTGAAATGTAACAATGACGAAACCCACGAATATGTTCATCATGAAGAAAGCAATGATGATGATGTAGATAATGAAAAAGATGGAGATCTCCACTCTGTTGTTGTAAATGGGTCCAACATTTTCCCCGTTGGAATCGATGGCCTTGTACAGGAGTCTGGATAAGTGTAAGTGATCGACCATTAGTGGTTAACCATGTGATTGACGATCTAGAAATCGTCGAACAGCTATATTATAACCATGACAACAGGGTTTTTGCTATTTCATCTGCATCAATTTTTATAAAACATAAAATTAAAACATAGAGCTGCTGAAGGGAAGACATTCAAATTGACCTTTAACAATGACTTAATAAAACTTTCTTATTCAATTGAAAAAAAAAAATGTAGGTCATGTATTCTTTACATTTTATTATTTCCTTTCCTGGAAGACCCTCCCAAATGCCAATGCCACCCATATGTGATGGAAAGGAGGCCAACACATTAGGCATTCTAGTACCTCTATTAAACAAATTTGGTGGCTTGAGGACACATACTGTATGTAACTTTATAGGTATCCTGTCGACATTGTCTAGATTAACAGACAATAGGCTGACACCATATGGATGACATGTGCAATGTTGACATACACAAAAGGTCGACATGACGATATTCAACACATAAAAAAGGGTCAAGATGAGTTTTTGGGATTTCTTTTTATTTTTCAGGACTTTTTCATTCTTTACCATTCACGTGGCCACAGATTGGCAACGAGCGAAGCGAGCCATGCAAGGGGATGCTGTACACTAATTGGGAGTCTATGGGGGTGTAATCAAGATGGAATATTGCTATGGGCAACCAATCAGATTATATCAGTTGTTTTCTAGAAGGTGCTAAATAAACAAGAAGTAGATTCTGATTGGTTGCTTATGGACAACATCTCATCTTCAATAGAACTCCCTGCATGTTGAAATCTACATCTACAAAAAACATGAAAAACTCACATTGACCTTTTTGTCAATGTCCATAAAATTCATGTCAACTATATGCCTGTCGACCTTGAAAATGTCGACAATTTGGTGTCAAACTAGAGAGTGTCGACCCTTTATACCATAACCAACTGTATATAGGAATGACAGACACAACTTAAAGGTGAGTTTACGCACGATGGCCAACCCTCGAAGGTGGAAACGGTGAAGAGCGCCATCATGGCAGAGAGCACGTTGTCAAAGTTGAAGTCGCTATTATACCAGTGTCTCTCACGAATGGAAGGGCTGTTGACGTCTCCATCCTTGTAAATTATATATTTTCCCCTGCAAGATATGAAAATGTGTTGAATCAATTTCTCTTGGCATAGATGACTATTCATGCTTGGGACTTCAGTAAAGGAGTGAGGAGATCAATGTGCTCCTGGGGTATGCTATGAACCTGCAAGATCGTACTTCATACAACTAATAAATCCCATGGTACTGTACATCAAGTGGGCCTTATGTCACTGGCACACAAAGAAAAAAGCTCACGATAATAAAGACTTGCATAGTATATAATCTAAATTATACAAACTATAGATATTACTGGATGTGCCGTTTCATTTTAATGTTTTTCCTCATTATGTAGAAGATAATCTAGCTGTGGGCAACATGCAGCCTGCAGGAAGATAGCAGCTCTGCAATTATGCTCGCTTTCTGATTATTGTCTATGATCTTGTAATAAGGTAGATAATAATACTAAATAGAATCAGCCAGCTTTTGTGTCATGTGACCTCCTCTGTATGACCAATCAGAGAAGAAGGAGCAGTATACTGTGCATAATGTGCTCTCTGGGGAGGTGTGAGTGGCATGTGGGGAAGTGTGAGTTGTAATAGGGGAAATGTGGCATGTATGGAGATGTGAGTGACATGTAGGTAAGACATGAGTGGTGCAAGAGGTATATGGGGAGATGTGCGTGCCAAGAGCAGTATTCAATGCTGCGGGCGAGGGGGTTTGTACAGCGACGATGGCTTTTCCTTACCAAAGATAAGCCATCCTCGCCGTGAAACCCCCTCGTCATATTCAATGTGAGCCCAAATCCCCTTACAAGGTTTGCCGCATTTTGTGACTAGCCTAGTCATTTTAATGGCCACACTCACCGCTTCCACCTCGCCTCAGGGAACAGGCGAGGAGGCAGACGGCAAGCAAACCTCGCCTCAGGGAAGTGTTCAATACACTGATGGCGAGATAACTCACCGTCAGGGCATTGAGTGCCCCTCCTAGTGAGGAGTTGTGAGTGGCATGGTGTGGAGTTTCAGGAGTACATTTGGAATCTTATGGCATGTGTGAACATTTTTTGGAATACGATAGGGGAATCTATGAGCGACTGGGATGCATGTAAGGCGATTTTGCTAGTGAAATAAGCTGCTGTATAGTCATTACTGAAATTAAGGGTAATGTGCATCCCTGAAAGTTGAAGGCCCTTAAAACAAGCTGGGTTGAAAATCACCAATTTAGTCAAAGGCTCAACCTCTTCTTGGAAAGTAAAAACAGAATAAACACAGAAAATGTACTATTAATACTAATTAAAAGCGAACATTGGATTTCCTTATTTGCCTCACTTCCCAAACACTAGACTTTATTTGGAGATACTGAGAAATAATCTATGGTTATTATACAGTAACAATTCTCCTAAGAAAAGGGGGGACTTCCCCACAGGCTCTTACTTGCAATCCCCTGGATTCTGCTTCGCTTCATCCGAACAGCGATAAAATTTACCCTGTTTTAGAAAAATAAAGGAATGCTAAATCTTTGTGCAGACAGATGTGCTAGACCACAATTATATCACGGGCATGTTGTGTTCACCTGCGCAGCGTTCCTGTCACCTACCTTAAACAGCTGAACACCGATACAAGCAAACATGAACTGCAGCAACGTTGTCACAATCATGATGTTACCGATGGTCCGAATGGCGACAAACACGCACTGAACGACATGCTAAAGAGAAAAAAAATGTACCCATTACACAACAGACTAAATAAATGTAAATATATTTCCCATTAAGCATTTTGTTTTGGAACCTGTATTCTATTCTGTTCCAGATGGGGGGTGATTCCTTTTCTATTCACAGTGCAGTGTACACATTCAATTTTTGCTACATAGTACAGATCGGTTTTTCTATTTAATTTCAATGCCAAGGGCCGTGGCAATGGGGTCAAATCGGTATCGAATGTGACTGAAAACCATTTGATGTCTATTGGATTTTTAGAGATAACTGATGCTAAATGAGGGCCATAATACTTAAGAAGATAGGGGGAGATGTACTAAGCCTTTAGGACCATACACACAGGGCCGGCTCTACCATTAGGCAGCTTTAGGCAGCTGCCTAGGGAGCCGGGATCTGGGGGGCGGCGCCACTAAGTCTGCCTATCAAAAAACAAGGCTGTCTATGAGGATCCTTGTTGTACTTAATGCAGGTGGTGGATGTGGAAGTTCTAAGACCTCACCTCCATACTTTCCCTTGAGGCATACTTCCATTCTGTGCTGCCCCCTCCTCCTTGTACTTTGTTGTGGGTGGCAAAAAGAAGAGACCTCCAGGGAAAGCAGGGGACTTGCCCACCTTCCCGGGGTAGGGCTGGGAGGACCACCCGATTTTTGGGAGCCTCCCTACCATTCCAGAATGTTGGTCAAGTATGCCTTAAGGGGTTGGAAAGGGATATTGGTGGCAGTTTGGGTGTGGTAAGTTGAAGTTTTGCCCAGGGTGCTGAGAAGACAGGAACACAGGCCCTGCATACACACTGGGTGATTTGGATCTGAAAGCAGTGCAGTGTTGTCCTTTGAGCTGCTTTGAGCTAAAAAAACGCTGTGTATTCGGGCCAGTGATGAGAGGTGAGTGCTGATGCGTGCTAGGGTGGCCAACCACCGGGATCAGCGGGACCTCAGGATTTAGCCCCAAAATGTCTGGGATTTTGGGATTAGACTCATGTCGGGCAGCGTCTGAGCACCGCCTATGACCAAATCACGCTGCGCAGGCCGCAAATTCAAATGCAAGTTCCAGTTACTGTAATGTAACAATGTGTCTGCTATAAAATATACATTTTCTCTATCTGTAGAACATAAAAATGAAATGATAATCACATACATAAAACGCAGCATATATTTTGCAGTAATGTTTCTTGAGAGTTCCCAAAGATGAAGAAAACTATTTAGACAACTTTGCAAATGTCATACTGTAATACACACAACAGATGAATGACATTTCCAGAAATACCTTTAGCCCTTTCGCTCTGTTAATGGCTCTCAAGGGTCTGAGCACCCTCAAGACTCTCAAGATCTTCACCACAGATATTGCACTTGACCTGAAGAGATACAAGTTGTACGGTGAGCAGCGACTTAAGAAGAACCACCATTGTATAAATTGGTGGCAACACTTTTATCTTTCACATAGTAGGATTAATGGACATTAGGCTGTGTGTGGCCAGTGCCATGCTAGGAAAACAGAAATACAATTTCAAACTTATGGTGTATGGCGGACAGGGGGCTGGACATCATCATGCTGTCATAATAATGGACCTATTTTTATGTGGAGACCTAGAGCTGTACCCCCACCCATCCCATTGTTAATATGGCCCTGATCTTTCATGGTTCTCAGTGTGGTCATCTAGAATACATTACAACACCTGCATTATAACTTTACTATATTAAAAATCCTCATATATATTAAACCAAAGATATTACAAGTATTCTAGGTCTCTAATTTGACATCATGAAAGCCGTAAATCTGCAGTTACAACTGCTGCGGGGAATTATTTCTGACGCCCCTGAACCGGGCGGCAAATATTCATATATTTCTGCAATGGGTAAGCTACAGTAACATGATTTTTGCTCACAGCCTCCTGAGGTGGACAGCAGCAATGTTGCATAGTGTCCCATTTCAGAATCCGAACGGCACGTTTCACCTCACGCCCAGTAGTTGAGTTAATTTTAGATGTTTTGCGTGACTTCCGGTGTATTTGGCCACAATGTGCAATTACAGGCACCCAGAAAAACAACTGAAGGTGCACCAATGAGAACAAGCTTGACGTGAGTAATGCCCCTTTCAGACCGCACTAAAAAAACAGTATTTTGCCGATTTTTTGCACTTTTAAAACGGTAATATGTGGGGTCTGAAAGGTGCAGAGTGATTTTACTGTTTCCAAAAAATCGGTTTTTGGAAACGGTAAAAAAGCAGGGTCCTACCCGTTTCAGACCCGTTTTTCTTGCTGTCTGAATGGGTCTGAAACAGTACCCAGGCAACAGTGAACACTATTGGTCCCCAGCGCAGTGCATATTTAATGAGCCGGACGCGGATATGTGCATATGTAATGAGTTGCCGGCTCATTAAATATGCACTGCGTTGCCTCTGTTATTACTGTGTTCTGCTCCCTCTCCCTGTTTCTGTGTCGCACACCCTCCAGCAGCTGCCTCTGGTGTCCCGGGGATGTGTTACCCCATCTGGCACCTGCTATATGCCCCATCTATCATATGTGACCAGTGTCACCATCCCTGTCCCTTACTGCCCCCTATATACTGTATGCACCTGTATATCCCACACTCTGCGTCACCTACTTCTCCTATACACTGTATTATTACGTGTACCTACTGTATGTCCCAGATACTGATGCTGTTTTCACACCGCAAACCTGCTTTAGACCAGGTATTTACATGCGGTGTGAAAGGGGTTAAACTTTCTCTGACCCGTTTTTTTTTTTAAACGGTTTAAATACCTGGTCTAAGCAGGTTTTGCGGTGTGAAAGCAGCATAAATGTGTAAAGTGAGTAAACAGAAAAAATAAAAACATATGGACACAGAAAATATAGTAAAGAAAAAAAGGGGAGTGGTGGAGGTGTGGCAAGAACAGTAAGGGGGGGCAGATTAAAATAGATGTATGGTATGAAGGTGGTGTGGGTTGACTCAGGGGTCAGCAAATGGGCACAGGATGATAATAACAGGTCTTTACCAGTCTACTCCACCTCTAAAAACAAGCCTGATACTCAGCAGATTCTGTGAATGCCAACCAGGCTAGATAGTATAACTCCAAACTGTCCCACTTTTCTCAGGACAGTGACATGTTATTGGACTATCCCACTGTCCCATCCACGGACCACGGTATCCAGCAGGTGGACTGCTGGGAGGCTCCCTGTCACTTGCTGCCAGCGGTGAATAGATGCTGTGCACATGCGTACAGGATCTACTCATGGAAGACAGAGGGACTGTGGGATATGTTGGGCTTTTCCCCACGGTGATAAAAACAGGAGGGGTGGTCTGCAATGGCCTCATTCCTGTGAAGCCATACCCCTATTGCAGAGACCACCCTTTTTGGGCACTCATGGGTGTCCAAAATCAGTGACTGTTGGGGGCTATGGGATAGTGATATGTTCTCCATATTCATGTAGATCTCTATTCTGTAAAACCATACAGATAGCGGTGGAGGGGCACAGAAATGCGGGATTACCGCTTTTGCTGCATTGATAAAATGTTTGAGCATAGATATCTTGTATCTATTATTAGGCAGGACTGTGGGGGTGATTGTATCTAGTAATAGGTGGACTGTGAGATTGATTGTATCCAGTAATAGGTACTTAAGCTGGGTACACATATGTACAATCGTCGGGCCGTTCTTCCGTTCTGCGGACGAACGGCCGTTCGATTGTATATATATGTACGCAGTCCCGATCCCTTCGTTGCGATCGATAAACGGCCAAAAACGCTCTTGGCCGTCCACGGTCGGTCGGTCGGTCGAAGGTTCTTTGCTGCTTAATATTCTTCCGACAGGACGGCTCCATATCGAAAGAAAAGTGACATGTGTACGCACGTTCGATCGATCGATATGCAGCCCGTTCCTGCGATCATTCCTCCCAAAAGCAGCACGCCCTCTTTTTCTTGCGATTGTTTGGACGGGAGTACATCGGACGTCGCAAGTAAAATTGTACATATGTGTACGCGCAGATCGGTCGTATGTTTTGGACGGTCGAACGTGTATTCGGTCGATCGAACGGTCGCAAGAAAAATGAAATTGTACATATGTGTACCCAGCTTTAGGTAGGACTGTGGGATTGATTGTATCCAGTAATAGGTGGACTGTGGGATTGATGGTATCTAGTAATAGGTAGGACTGTGGGATTGTACTGTATCAAGTAATAGGTAGGACTGTGGGATTGATTGTATCTAGTAATAGGTTATAGGTAGGACTGTGGAATTGATGGTATCTAGTAATAGGTGGGACTGTGGGATTGTACTGTATCTAGTAATAGGTAGGACTGTGGGATTGATTGTATCTAGTAATAGGTAGGACTGTGGGATTGATTGTATCCAGTAATAGGTAGGACTGTGGGATTGATGGTATCTAGTAATAGGTAGGACTGTGGGATTGATTGTACTGTATCTAGTAATAGGTAGGACTGTGGGTATGATTGTATCTAGTAAAAGGTAGGACTGTGGGATTGATGGTATCTAGTAATAGGCAGGGCCGCCAAGAGAAATTCTGGGCCCCGGTACAACAACTTCCTGGGGCCCCCACGGGTGGAGATCCCCGCACACTCTGCGGACCTTGTGTTACGCCACTGTTTCCAAGGTGGATACACGTACAAAAATTTACACTGTAATGTCTATTACACATGTCACACATCCATTACATATTATACCACATGCCATAATGCCTTATTACACGTTATGCCACACACCGTAATGCTCATTGCATATTAAGAAGTTAACATGCTCTACCAGGGGTTAACATGCTCTGCCAGGGGTTAACATTCTGTGCCAGGGATTAACCTGTCTGCCCTGATATACATGCTCTGCCAGGGGTTAACATGCTCTGCCAGGGGTTACATGCTCTTTGCAAAGGATTTACACATACCCTCCAACATGGCCCATTTCATTAGGTACAAAATGCTCTGTTCCTGGACTTCCCTGCCAGTGGCAATTACAGATGTGAGCCTGCAGCACAGTCCAATATTCAAAAGGGGGGGTCACATATACTGCCACCCCAGGCATCACTGTCCTGGACTCACTGGCAGTTGATGTGACTGCCCCTCTTTGCATTTTGGACTGTGCTGGAGTCCAACCTCTGTAATTACCACTGGCAGGGAAGTCCAGGAACAGAGCATTTTGTACCTAATGGAATGGGTCATGTTAGGGGTACTTGCCACCAAATAAAAAAAAAACTGTGTGTCTAGACCAGGGCCCCCCTGACAGGCCCGGGCCCGGGTAAATTGTACCTGCTCCCCCCCTCTCTCGGCACCCCTGGTAATAGGTAGGACTGTGGGATTGATTGTACTGTATCTAGTAATAGGTAGGACTGTGGGTATGATTGTATCTAGTAATAGGTAGGACTGTGGGATTGATGGTATCTAGTAATAGGTAGGACTGTGGAATTGATTGTATCCAGTAATAGGTGGACTGTGGGTATGATTGTATCCAGTAATAGGTGGATTGACTGTATCTAGTAATAGGTGGACTGTGGCATTGATGATATCTAGTAATAGGTAGGACTGTGGGATTAATTGTATCTAGTAATAGGTAGGACTGTGGGATTAATTGTATCTAGTAATAGGTAGGACTGTGGGATTAATTGTATCTAGTAATAGATAGGATTGCGATTATATACACCCAAAAATCCAGCAAATAATACAAAATGATCCTAGAAAAAAGATAATGCTAAAAACATAATAGAAATAAGTGTCAATGCTTCAGTCATAATACTTACTGAATGCCAAAGGAAACCAATGAAACACCCACAACTAATAAATCCAGTAAATTAAAATAGTTTCTGCAGAAAGAGCCTTTGTGTAAGAATGCTCCGAATGTCATCATCTACAACAGTAAAAAAAGAATGAATCGGGCATAGTATATGGCACATACATATCACCAGTCACCCACCCAGGAAGCCCCCCAGCACATGTAGTGACAGAAGAAAGCTCATTTATGTGAGGACGATATACATTACAGTGAACACTGAGAAGCATCCATCTAAACACACTTTTGGTGTACAGCGATTTGTTGTCAGCGATTTGTTGTCTTTCCCCATGATGCAGTTGTAGGAACATTTATTGTAAAATGGGATCCTAACAGCAGCCACTTTAAGATTTAGAACTACGTTAGTCACATGGGCATTAAGGGCCAGATGTGTCAAGCTTCAAAAAGTGAAGAGTGATAAACAACCAGCCAATCAGCTCCTTCCTGTCATTTTCCAAATCAAGTCTGTAAAATGACAGGTAGGAGCTGATTGGCTGGCTATTTATCACTCTCCATTTTATCCCTTTTGGAAGCTTGATACATCCGGCCTTACTAGAGATCAAATGATACAACCGCAGCTGTTCATCAGTGTTTTCATTCATAAAGAAACTGGAAGGTCTCTGAGACTTGCTGGACCCTTACATGGATTACATAGTATACAAGATAAAACTTAAATATGAGAAAAAAGCATAAACAGAGCACGCTGGAAGAAACCCATACATGTAATGAACATGGCTTTGCAACTCCAAAACATTCAGAGCTCAGACAGTCACTGTGCAAAGTCCCACAATGTAAGGCTCATGCAATCCGGCAATACTGTATATTGAGCAATGACTAAACTGTAAGCAAAGTGTGTGCATATTTCATATCGTGTTATACCAGCCTCTCCATGCATTGCACACATTCCCACCAAATCTACAATACAGAGATCTTACCAGTGCACCATTATGGTACAATCAGTGGCTGAAGCGGGATTGTGGCAGTACTGTACTGTATGTGCTGCATTGCAACGTGTACTACTCATAAATTCTGTGTGATTACATATCCCAAACTGCCACATCTAAATTTCCACTTCAACCACCGCATGTAATTATGGATTATAGAGAGGAAACTGATAAACAGAATAACTCCAGAACACTCCGATGCACGGAACACAAGACACAGGACACACACGTGCACAGAGGCACAGTATATGGTTGATAAGTCGATAGTCAATAAGCTGAAACCATAAGTTCAACATGCATATAGTTGACATGGTAAAATGGTCAACACAGGACAAGGTCGATATGAAGCATTTTCATACTTCCCCATTGCCAACCAGAGTCCATGTGGATGGTGAAGTAGCAGAGCATGTGGGCATGTGGGCATGTGAGGGATGTAGTTCAGTAATTAGGGGTCCATGTGTAGAAACCTACAAATTGACACCAAAAATTGGTAAAAAACTAATGTCGAGCTTTTCATGTGTCAACAATTTCCATGTCAACTTTTTGCTTGTTTCAACCTTGACGATGGCATTCGTTTGGGGTCAATATAGACACTTTCAACCTTTTGACTATCGACCTTTTATACCATAAAGGTCTAGAGATAGACGCTTGTTCTAGAGAAGCAGTTACACACGAGGCACTGAGTGATGTCGGCGCGATATGCCGTTCTGTGATGACATATAACCTACATTGCTCAGTGTGCACAGGGGATTGTGTGCTCTCGCAGTCACTAGCGACACTTGAATCGATGTTCTGCACATCACACCTAGCTATATCTCCATGCTAATGAAGGTTAATGAACATGATCGTTCCCTCCTTCATTAACAATGTGCCAGTGTGTAAATGCAATCCCCGCTGATGGGCATTTGTTCCGATGTTGGAATTAATGCCCAATGCTCAAGCATGAACAACATATGAATTACACAAGACTGACATTTGTAAGGTAAGGAACATACATTACAGATAGGTGGTAGATGCATGCTGTAGATATAGTACTATCATGTAAACAGCGTAGTCATGGTGTATAGATGGAAGGTTCTTGGCAGATGTTATAAAGAGATGGAAGACAGGGGAAAGACTTAGGGGTATATTTAATAAAGTGCAGGTTTTTAGTCCTGATCGCAGGACAATTTGTTCTCAAAATGGGTAATACCATGCAGCACTGCAGGTGGGGCAGATGTAACACGTGCAGAGAGAGTTATGCCTCATACACAATTCAGTGTCCCATTCGACTTGATTTGGAATACATTGTCCAAATCGAATCAAAAGTGACCCTGAATCGTGACATTTGATGCAGATTCGATAGTGATGCGTGGCCCCCCAGCATCGGGATCAAAAGCAAAAATAGAGTGTGCAGGCAATTGGGATCAAAAGCAGTGCCATGCTACTCAATGCAGCATCCCCCCTCCCCCACGTGCCATACTTCCCTCCCTCCTGATGCCGAAACCCTGTCGACCAACGATATCGAATCAATATCGATGGCCGCCAGGTCGGCCGTGTGCACACCCCATTAGATTTCGGTGAGCCATTTTGTTTCTGTGCAGGGTAAATACTGGCTGATTAATTTTTACACTGCAATTTATATTTCAGTTTGAATCATAGTTACCTACCCTCCTGCATTCTGCATCCCTGAAATAACAGCAATCTCCCTCTCTCCCTCATTAGTCCAACAATCTCCCTCATTTCACCTAGCCCACATTACACTGTTACATGTTTTGGGGGAAAAAGAATGAGAGATATATACATTTACATTGAATCATCAGCACCATTTCCCAGCACTTTACCACGTATAGTAGCTCTTACTAACTGCTCTGGGGCTCATCTACATTTGGATATAAGTGATTTTATAAGATTCCTCTCAGATGTAGCAGTACACACCCACGCTTCTAGGTGCCACGTTCACAATCTCTTTTCACAATCTCTCCATATATGGAACTAGACACGCCCTTTGGGTGGGGCATGACACGCCACCTCAATGGGGCGCTGTGTAAAATTCTATTACCAACTATAATCTCCCTGAAACTAGTTTTCAAAAGTAGGCAAGTATGGTTTGAATACAACCCTCACAAATCTAACTCTCTGCCCCACCTGCAGTGCACATGGTTTTGACCATTTTGAGAAAAAATTTGCCCTGCGATCAAGTCTGAATTAGGCCCAATGTGCCTATCTGTCATCCTTAGGGTCAGTTAAGTGATGGTGTACAGTGGTGAGTCTGATTATCCACGTTTTGTGATGGACTATCACTTTGACGTAAATTATTTGATTTGGTCCTGTACCACCAACCAGAGGCACCACTGCAAGAGCGGCACACCAAGGTGCCTAGGCACACAGTTTGGGAACCACTGCTTTAAGGTATTTCCCGCTGACATATCAGACCAAATGCTCATTAATGACTGCAATACAACAAGGATAATACAGGGAAGAGATCGAGCTTAAAGAACAGACCATGCTTAACGATGGAAGATCTGACGAGTCACGACTGACCAAATCTAGTCTAATAATGTGATGACCGATGAAGGACAAACACTACAGACAAGAGTCAGAGAAAGCCCACTGATGAGACATGCAGACCTACCTTATATACAGATTTAGCTATGTAACTATGAGATAGGAAGTCCAGAGCAATTTCAGAATATCTGAGCCTTGTCTTAATGCTACAGATTGGGTGGGAATGTTCTGCTCTGGAGTTAAATGCAGCCACACAGTGTATAAGTCCAAAAACACACGAACCTCATTTACAAAGTGCCAAACACCAAAGTACAAATATCGGCTGTGCGCCTTAATTTGCATGACTGTGACTAGATTCCATGACACGTTCTGTTGGTCTGCAGCACAACTGCAACATCTGCAGTATGGTGCTGGTAGGCTTTGAGACACTGGAACTGTCACCATTGCATGTCATTGCTAGCTCCATGCTATAGAGGACTCCAGTCCAGCTTCTAAAGACCATCCTGAGGCTACAATAAGGATACCCGAACAATATATTATAATCCAGTAAAATATATTCATTTGAAAGGGGAGGTACTGAGGTCATAAGCGGTTCTAGGCGACCTCTCCACATACTGCAGGGCACTGCCACTTTGCAGGGCTGACCCTAGGTGCATAGGACTGGTTAACACAGCGGTCCACCAAGGAGCACTGGGGCAAACTGAGGGTGTTGCACTTTGTGAATGAGGATCATTATTTCCTGTTAAAGAACAAACATCTCAGCTTCCAATGTGCAGCCTGGACACACTCCATTCAGAAAAAACTCACACGGAAAACAGTATTTAAATCAGCAGTACTGTAAGTTGTTATTTTGTCCTATTTCATGATACTGCTTCTACTGCTGTCTTATGCTTACACTGAGCGACTGATTCCTCTAGGTGGCGCACATAACATTAGAAAACACATTTTGGTAGAATCAATGGAATGTGAAGGAATAATGGTGATGATCATACTTCTATGCAAGGGCGTATCTCCCAAAGGCAATGGGTTCATTTGCCTCTGGGCTCCAAGCCCTGAAGGGGCACCTGCATGTACAGCAGCACATGTGTGGATAACAGTGGACTTCAAGGGTGACCACTGCTCTTCAAATGGAGCTCTGTGCCGCACTCGCTGCAGAGTTAACCATCCCTGTCCCACGAACCATGGTAACATCTGCATTAGGGGACAGGACAACTCACTACACATGAGCAGCTGGGAAAAACGCCACGCCATCTATCGGCAAACCACATTAACCCACTGCGATTAGATACAACCTCCTATTTATTTGGACACACCTTATATAGTCACAGACTCAGCATAACAGAATGTGGTGGGAGGAATCGCCATTGCCACAGGAAAAACTCATGACTGTAGACTTTCCCATTGTTAATGCTTGCGTTGACCTTCCAACCTTAGCCATGTCGACTTAATTCAGGTGTCAACCTAAGCCCTATCGAACTTCAGTGGCTGACCAATGCATGAGCCATACCCGGTGGTCACTGGTGCTATTCATACCATGCAGCAGTCGCTGTTGCTATAACTGTTTATGTTCACTCGAAGACCAAAACCTCTCCAATAGAAACATTACAGAGTTGGACCTTCTGGGCAAAACCGATAAAGAACATTGAGAACTGCAGGACTGTACTATGACAATAACCCTGGCTGATGACTTATGGACCTATTGCAGTAGATTGGGAACTGAAGACGTTATGTAGCGGAGGCTATAGTAACAGTACTGCTGTTTTAAATACAGATTTCACACAAACCAGGTTACCTTCAAAACGATTTCAAATGTAAACATACTAGTGAAGACATAATCTGCATATCCTAGCACCTGGGGGTACAAAGAATTACATGTTATAGTAAAAAGCACTTGGTGCATCAGAAAAAAAGAACATTGTTTTACCTTTAGGAAGATTTCAACTGTAAAGATTCCTGTGAAAGCATAGTCAAAGTAACCAAGAATCTGCAAGGTACAAGAGGACAGTGAGATATCTGTGACGGGAGAGGAGGAGGTGGAGGGTCCCTGTCCTGACTTCCACCATAAGGCCATGGGAGAAAGCTTACAAGATAGCAGAAAATGTAAATAAATAAAGGTAACACTGGAAAGATCAATTGTTTTCATACAGGACTTTCTTGGCCTGTTTAGTTACTAGCTATGATAATACAGGGTATTTCCAGGAGTGAAGCTAGCTATGTCTCTGTCAATTGGTTCTGGACCTATGATAAGAAAGCACAACTAAAAGTGTGTGATAGGGATGGCCATCGTTACTATTGCCATCGATGGCAATAGTGCAACTGTCCTTTGATAGTGTTAAACTATGCAATGGATGACCATCGATATATTTACCTATTGATGGTCATCCACTGTGTTTGACTGATTGGCCTGTGGGCTAATTAAAACATGGGGACGGGGCTTTGAAAACAAACGCAAAACATCAGTTTTGCTGTACTATCGATGGAGGGAAACCATCTGGTTCTCCCCCATCGATGGCAAAAGTATTCAACATTGGCCATAAACTATCGATGATTTTGAATCTGAAAATTGGAGCAATTCTGTCTCATTCTGTCTCTAACATATTCTTTCACCAGAAATTGCTGGTCGCTGGTACCAGCACCAACAATTTTTATTTAGCCATAATCGCAGGAGCATGTTCCTGAGACCAGCGACCATTAAGGGCTGGTTGCAGGAGTGCGCTCCTAGCGATTAATCGCCCCCACAACACACAAAAACACTGGCGATATGGTCGCTCAGCAACCATTTAACCAGAGATAATGGCTTAAATTGCCCCGTGTGTACAGAGCATAACTGTGCACCTGGACAAGCAATGCTGCAATGAAAGAGGTGCAAATTCAAAATAATCATGCAGGGTAAATACCGCAAAACACGCAGCCTAGCGAGGTCTGAATCAGGCCCCTTGTTTCCTTTAGGGAACATGTTAGCAGGGCTGCTGTGTAAATGGCATCTCCAGCCTATGTGTTATGCTTTTGCACTAGCTCATTTTTGGCACGTTCCTGTTAAAAACCTAAATCCCGAGTGATGTGACTTGTACAATTGCCTAAGGCTCAATTCGGAGGAGGCGGCAGCACAGACATGGCCGTGGCAACACTTCCCATTTTTTGCCATGCTTGCAGGTGCTGGAACAATAAATACACCTTGCCTCCTATATTCCTCCTAGTAACTGTTTTATATTTGTAGTGTACTGTATGTGACATCACAACGTTGTGTCACTGAGGGAGAAGTGGAGCTGCCTGAAATGGAAAAGTATTAGAACAACAAAGTAGAGAAGAAATAGAGCGAGACCACAGTGCAGAGCCTGTAAGGCAGAGGCATGGGAGGGGTGAGGTGGGAGGAGAGCAGGGAGGACCTGGCACTTGACCAGTGGCGTAACTACTGTAAGTCAGCCCCAGCAGCCTGCCGCTGCCCACTGACTGAGCACTGGAGGCGAGTCAGCCGCAGCATGGGTGGGGCCATGGCAGAGATGTCCAATACCCCCACTGATTCAATTGATTGTACACAGAGCCGGCTATTGGCTACTGTGTACAGGATGGGCGGGCGGATGGGCGTGCTAGGGCGGCCTGGGATGTGTCAGAGCCAAGGGAAGCAGCAGTGTATGCTGGTCTCTCTTCCTCTCTCCTGCTTCTCCGTTATGCATCACGTCACACACTGGGGAAACATGCTGTAGAGGAGCCTGGGGAGGGGGGGAATTTGGCACAAACTTTTTGGCAGGGGGAGTAAAATTTATAGTTACGCCACTGCACTTGACCAGTAATAAATGACCAGAGACGGCACTGGCTAACTTACACCTGGGAGGGTGCAGCGAATAACAAAATGATCTTCTATTTCTCATGTCTTAAAGTGAGCTACTAGTGTATCCATTGCTGCCGATCCCCCTTGAGCTGCCAGGGAAGGTCCCAGATGGCAGGATCTATAGGAGATATATCACATGCAACTGACATATTGCATGTGATCCTGTTCCCCGCTGCCAGGAGGCTGCCCGTTTCAGAGGTCATCTCCAACTCATATCCAATGCGCACAGGGCCACACATAAGATAGGATGTCAACCACATCCGATTTGGCCACTTTTCACCTGATTTCTTGGCCCAATTCGGCGCAATCGGGTGAAAAATGGCCAAATCGCACTAGTGGATGGGGAGAAAGCACCTAACAAACCGTCCTCTGCCGGTACAACACAACACATGTATTATGTGGCATTTACTAAGGCATAACATTGCACAATGATTATATAATGTGGCACAATTGACTATGCCACTTGCTGTGCCCAGAGTGGCATGAATGTATTTTTAAAGTACAAAGTCCATTTTGCTTCATAATGACTGCAATGACTTCAGGAGCTGTGACCTGGTGTGTTACCGCAAAGGTCAGCCTAAACCACCCGGTACCCAGAGTACTTAGCTTAGCAGCAGGGTAGTCTCAGTGAGATCCTGAAATGTAGTGTTAATGAAGGCCTGCGCAGTGCTGGGCTATGGGCTGTGCGGGATACACAGAGTTAGCATTGCAAATGTACAGCAAGCCAGCTCTATAAATGGGCCGAAGTGACAATTTCTGCAAAAGGTCAGACACCAAGTTCTGCAACGTGTTCATGTTGTAATGCCAACTGCAGGAGCTAACACGGGGAAAACTGTTCAGGCAAAAATGTACAGTATTGTGCACAATGATTGACAAGACATAACATTAGGCCCTCAACACATAGGCACACTGGGCAGCTGCCCAGGCCACCGCTATTCCAGGGGCTTCCAGCAGGGGTGTGCTGACGTCTACAGAGCTTCTTGGGAGGTAGGTAGAGAATACTACATGGCCACTCTGATTGTGAAGTACACACAATCAGAGTGGTCAGACAGCAACCTCTAACTGCCACCCAGGCTGCAACCAGACAGTGGGATGCTGTCAGCATTCTGATTGGTAGATGGCTGGAGCTATGCACCAATCATAGTGCGGACATCCCATTAACTCTATGGAAGCATGGGTGGGATGTTATATAACAGCATTGTTGGCCTTGGGCAAAGCAATGTACTGGGGTCCCTCAGTACATTGCTTTGCCCAAGGCCGACAATGTTGTTATATAACATTTTCTGGTTAGTACACTAAATAAGTCTAGTCCTTTGAATATTACTTTTGGACTGCAGGCACTTAATAGGTGACAATAATGATGCTATGCAAAATGTAACAATCCTTGCTGGTTGGCAAGGGAGTTGATCCCCTTTTGTTCCGATTGTATCCTATAGGTGGCACTGTTACATTTGCAGGCTGTATAACTGCAATATTAAAGTGCTCAGAGAAACTTTAATATTCGCATAATAATAACTGTCCATAGTATGAAGAATTAAGGGTCCTGATTCATTGTTGTACTGCAAATGCATCACGGATGCATCCTTGGACACAGCAGCGATGCTTTAATACGCTAATGCAAATGGAGACGTTGGAGGAGAAATGACACCTCCTGTCCAAAGACGCAGCATCAGATCACAATCATGACCATCAGTTGTGTTGGATGCAGTATCGGCCAACAAGGCTGTTTACATAGCCGAGGCCAGGAAATCTGCTTCTTCCAATGCAGACCCTGGACTTGCCATTCCGAAGCCTGTGCTACTCCCTCCCCACCCCTAGATGGCGTGGAGACACTGCGCACAAACATTCCACATGCATGGTCCCACCATAGGAGTTGCAGTGCTACTGCTTACCATCCACTTCTGAATCAGGCCCAATGTTTTTTTGCTTTCCAGGGCACACAAGGCCCTATGCTTTCAGACATATATTTCTGTCACTTTAGCACTATGCCACATAGTAGGGATGCCAGTTCACACTGTCACAGTTTCATACCTCCCAACTTTTGAAGTGATGGAGGCGGGACTTTGCTGCGCGCCGCGGGCGCGCTGAAAATTCCGGGGGCGTGACCTAATTCCGGGGACGTGGCCTATACTCGCGGCTCTCCCGCGAGGCCACGCCCCCATTTGGATGCTATGGGGGCATGACCCAGAGGCTCTGTGAGCCTCTAGCCATGCCCCCAGCCCCCTGTCTGCGGCGTTTATTCCCCGCTGCTTAGCAGCCGACAGGGGGGACTCCCAACAGCCCCCCTCACCGCGGGACACTGCCGACCGCGGGAGGGACAGCGGGACAGGCCCTCATAATCGGGACTGTCCCGCTGAAATCGGGGCTGTTGGGAGGTATGCAGTTTAGTGCCATCAGTTCTCACAACGAAACATCATAGCTTCCCCAGTTCCCACCATGCCACATTGTAGTGCCCTTAGTTCACAATATGCCACATTGTAGTGCCCTTAGTTCACAATATGCCACATTATGCTGCTCTGAGTTCTCACAGTGCCTTTATTTCTCGCTCTGCCAATATAACTTCCTCTAGTTCACATTAGGCCACTGTATTGCTCCCAATTCACATTATTTTCCAAAGTACCCAACGTTATCATTAAGCAACCGTGCCACCTCACATTGGGGCAGATGTATTAAGCCTGGTGAAGTGATAAAGTGGTGATAAAGCAGAAGCTATTCAGCTCCTAACTGTCAAGTTACAGGATGGGTTTGAAACGTGACAGTTAGAAGCTGATTGGTTGGTGCATTATCTCCTTCCACTTTATCACTTCACCGGGCTAAACCCTTTGAGTGACAACTTCTCTGTGAGCGATGTGTAAAATTATCTGCTAAAAATCCCAGTGTCGCACACATTGGTTATATAAAGAAATAAATAAAATGTGTAAAAAAAAAATTAGGTACTTGTGTAATAACTGGGCGCCCGATTTTATGATTGGGTCGGAAAAATCGCATCGCATGCAACCAAACCGCATGCGATGCGATGCGATCGACGTGATTTTCCATAGGATTCAATGTTAAAATGGTCCTTGAAGAGTTGAATAGAGTTGAATCTATATAGCGTGGCGAGCGCAGCAAGCCACCGAGCCCGAAGCGTGGCGAGCACAGCGAGCCCCGCGAGCCCCACGTCCACGTCCACTCTCGGGGCTCGCTGCGCTCGCCACGCTATATAAAATCAACTCTATGCCCACTTGGATAGTGGGGAAATGAACAGAACCATTTTAACATTGAATCCTATGGAAAAATCGCGTCGATCGCATCGCATTGCATCGCATGCGATTTGGTCGCGATGTGATGCGATTTTGCCGAAAATCGCGTTGCATCGCATCTGATTGTATGCCTTAAGTTAAGGCATATAATCAAATAATCAGGCGCCCAGATATTACACAAGTACCAAAAATTATATTTCCTATATAAGGTAAACTTTACAGGTCATTATGATGAATAAAAGTGTTTATTTGGCAATTGTCACACCTATTGTGACAAATTCACTTGGCATTCAATGGGTTAATACGTCTGCCCCCTAGTTCCCGGTGCTTCCGCTTTCCTCCGAAAATGTTTTGTGGTCTCTTGTCCAGCTCCTGGATCTCATACAGATGTAGCGCCGCTCATCCAGCGCCAGGGATCGCCAGACTACCCCCGCTGGCAAGCGGACGCTACATCTGACTGGGACACGTGAGCGCCCCACACGCATGCGCGTCCCAGTTTCCCGTTGGCGGGGGACGGGAACCTTGCCCGTCTCCGCTTCTGGGAGATGGGCAGGGTTAGGGGGGAGCGGGGAGGTGGGGGAATGCGTTGGGGACTGGAGGCGAGGCGGCGGGGACCCAGAGGGTGCTCCGTTGTAAGGGGACGCGCGCGCGTTGTGAAACTAAAAGTCCCATCATGCCTTGCCACAGTTTTGCTATTAGGGAATGCTAAAACTATGGCAAGGCATTCTGGGACGTGTAGTTTCCCAACAGCTGGAGGGCCACAGTTTGGACATGCCTGCTTTAATAAAAGGGACAGTCTACACACTACTCCCCACAATCTAGTGTATTCTATACACTGTACTAAATACACTATTATTGTGGTGAGACGTACTGTATGTAGCACTTTTCTGTAGTGTATTTTACTGAATATACAGTACTGTAGGGAAGCTGAGTGCATTCAAAAATCAGCGTCAGGCGAGGTGCAGGAGAGATGGCCCCCAGAGTAACAGAACCCCCTTTCACCCATTATAGTTAAGCCCCTGCTGATTACGCTATACGTCTATGTCTGCCCGTTTGTATCACTGGTCTGAAGGATACTGCAGAAATTGGTGTTGTAATATGAATAAATGCCAATACTGAAAAGAAATCTTATCACACATATTTTCCTATTGTACACTGAAATACACCAGAACCGGCTTCTTATACAGATGTCTTCAGGTGTCTACATATATTAAGTATATTACTTGGGTATTGTATAATAATACTCACTATATTGCGGAATGAGTGACTGCGAATGGGATCCTCAGCTGCTAATGAGGCGCTGCTCAGCATGATAAACACCAGGATGAGGTTGGTGAAGATATGATGGTTTATGAGTTTGTGACAGCCCACGCGGATCCTACAGGAGACACACACAAGCGTATTATCAGGTGCGGAAATGGTGCACCCTATCAATGCTCTGTTCCAAATCAATAAATAAATAATAAATAATAATAATAAATTTTGGGAAAAATAAATAAATTACAAACTATGGAGGGGGGAAACCCTTTATGGGGGGGGCATTTCCCCAGAGTACCCCGGCAAGCAGAGCCTGGTGCTGGTTTCAAAAATACAGTGAGGCCGCTACATCCTTGTTCAAGTGACATGAAAATAATGAATAATGATTCAGACCTGCTCGCTGTGCAGTGAATTCGGCCCCAATGTCGATGGTGGGGGGTTGCACAGACGCAGAGGCGCTACTGCGCATGTGCAAACCCCAGCATTGTGTGCCTTTGGCAACATTTTCATTTGCCCTACCTTCTTGGGGCAGGTAGCTGGGCAGCTGAGCAGGTCTGAATGACCCCCTACAGATGGAGCGCCTGTCAGCCAGCCTGCAGGATCGCCAGATGTACTGCGCTGGCGCAGTCTGGCAGGCAGGAGCGACATCTAACGGGAACTCGCGAGCGTCTCACACGCTCGTGCATCCCCATCAGCAAGGCGGCGGGGAGCAGCTTCCCTGCCCGTCTCCGCTTCAGGGAGACGGGCAGGCAGGTAGTGGGGAGCCAGCAGAGGGCTCCAACAGAACGGGGAATGCGAGCGTCTCCTACGTACGCCCCCTTTTGTTGGAAGGCGGCGGCTGGTGCGGGACGGCGACTGGCGACAGGAGCAGCACCATTGAGAGCTGCTCCACCGGTATGAGTGTGCCGTCTAGTTACAGAGAGAAGATCTCACTTTCCTACTGCTGTATTCCCAAGTGATTCACTGAACACATGGCATGGACTCAGCCAAGGCAGATGTAGTGACAATGTACATAGATAACATAATAATAATAATAATAATATTTATATAGCGCTCTTCTCCAAGGCGCTAACAATAATGCTACTGACATAAAATATAAACCTAGCATAAACAGTAATAAACACATCTGCACATTTACTGTAAATACCAATACCAATGGGATGGTGATATTTACGGGTTGGTGTTGCTGAAAATAAAGAAGGCGCTCCCTTCTGGAATTGGGGTGATCTTCTCCTTCATGTTTAGCTCAGACATTCGCCTTGGGCGAGGGCCAGCTGGTACTTCCGGTTCTTCTTCATCCTCCTCATCTACAATGAAAAAGGTCTATACATGAACAAAGATACCGGTGAAATGGCTAGCAACATTATTAGGAACTTGCCGAATACTTTGTCACATTTGTCTCCCAGCAAAAATCACACAGTATCTAGAGGACTATGCAGCCTCCCAAGCCAGAAGAGCTTGCAATCTAACAGACAGAGGGAGGCCAATAATGTGAGGAAATGAAGCCTTGGCAGGGAGTACACAGTGCATTAATGTAGTATGAAATGTGTAGAACTGAATAATTGGGGTCAATTTACTAAAATGGGAGTTCCATTTTAGATGGGATGTTGCTATGGGCAACAAATCATATCTATTATGTTCTAGAAGGTGCTAAATGAATAACAAGTAGATTGAGCTAGTGATTGGGAAAAACACAGCTCAATATGGGTGTAGAGTGGGGGAAACTGGGGAGAGGTACCTCCATTTATTTGGAAAGTTAAGCAAAGTTTATCGAACATGAAAGAGCGGGAAAATGCATCATCATATTAAACTGTACCAACTTTCTGTATAAAATACCAGGTGCAGACATCTGACTGAAACCCGGCGCGTTACCCTAAGGGGTGGTATTTCCTGGAAATGTCAGTGACTGTGCTGTTCTCTCCCTTTAATAATTAGCCTGAGGGTGATTGTCTGCAAGTATTGCTAATATGAGGCTAGGAAGCAGGTTATCGGAGGGATGTAGAACTGTTACTATGCTGCCCGCAAGCAGCGCTATGAAGCCCTGCTCTCTGTTGGACTCTCCGAATTATTAATATACTGTATATACACAAAACACAGAATATGGAGTACAGAGGATACCTGGCTCTGTATGTTCCTTGTCTTCTTCATTTTCTTCATCAACTGCGACCTGGTAGGAAAGACATAAATGCAGATATATATAAAAATAACAAGGACTTTTTTTGCGCAGTCCTTTACTATTCTCATGCGTTCGTGGTGCACAAGCTTGTATGGTGCCATCAAGCGTGACCAGGAAGTGGGCGGAGCCGAATTATTTCACATATGGCAATGGTGCTTACCTTGGCCTCAATCTCTTTCTTCCGATCATTTTTTCCTTTATCTCCGTCCTTGTTCTCCAGACTTTCTTTCCTGAAGTAATTTAATTTCCCCATAGGACAAAACACAGCAAGTCAAGACTTCAAAATTAATGCTATGAGCTGATACTTTGTATTTGAGAAAGCACAAAAAAAATTGGATACAAACAATGCAAGTTAATAAAGTTATCCTGTAGTTGCACAGCCACAGTAGACAGTAAGGGGGAAATTTACTAGTATGAAAAACCTAGTTTTTCGTATTACTATTTCCCCTACGACTGCATACGACTGTTTCAGTTGTATGCAAAGTCGTGTTCCGGAGGGGGATTTACAAAGCAGTCATATACGACTGCTTTGTAACCCTCCGATGTCGTACTAATTCGTATTAGCTGGCCATATATACGGCCGCTAATGCGAATTAGTAGAGGCAGTCTGCACGGATCAGTCAGATCCGTGCAGGCTGCAAGGTGTAAAAAAAAATAGAAAAAATAAATAAATAAATAGACGGCGTGGGGTCCCCCCCACAGCTGTCCCCCCCTCCAGGACTTACCTGACCAGGCTGAAGCCTGGTGCTGTCCCCGGTGACCCTGGGCTGTGGTCACCGGGCTGATTTCAGTGTAAAAGAATAGATGAAAAACTATTGTTTAAAACTGTGGAACTATGAGTCCCAGCAAGCCTCCCCCGCAAGGTGGGACTTGGAGAACCACAAGTCCCAGCCTGCGGGGCATTAAAGGGCCCGCTGGCACTTGTAGTTCCACAGTAATAAAAATAGTACAATAAATACACACTGACACAATGGAAATAAAACTTTAATACATCCATCACACACACATACTGATACTTACCTATCTTGATCCCGTAGGTAGCCCTCTGTTCTGGTGTCCGGTGTCCTGTGTCGTCCTCCAGGTCCATGTAGGCGGTCCGTGTCGTCCTCCACGTCCATGGCGGTGTCCGGGTTCGAAGTAATCCATGGTGGAGCTGTGGAAGGAAATCCTACTCACCTGGTCCTGTGGTGAAGATGTCTTCTCTTGGTCCGCCGTAGTCCAGGTCATCTTCATGCTGCCGGCGCTCCCCGCACTCTCCGCATCGCACTGAGGAGAGATGCTGAGATATTTCATACTCGGTGCCTCTTCTCAGGAGCTGACTTTCTTGGCTCCTGATTGGCCGCTAGGCGGCCAATAGAATCATTCTGAGAAGAGGCACCGAGTATGAAATATCTCAGCATCTCTCCTCAGTGCGATGCAGAGAGTGCGGGGACCACCGGCAGCATGAAGATTACCTGGACTACGGCAGACCAAGAGAAGACATCTTCACCACAGGACCAGGTGAGTAGGATTTCCTTCCACAGCTCCACCATGGAGCTGTGGACAGGACACCGGACACCAGGACAGAGGGCTACCTACGGGATCAAGATAGGTAAGTATCATTATGTGTGTGTAATGGATGTATTAAAGTTTTATTTTCATTGTGTCAGTGTGTATTTATTGTACTATTTTTATTACTGTGGAACTACAAGTGCCAGCGGGCCCTTTAATGCCCTGCAGGCTGGGACTTGTGGTTCTCCAAGTCCCAGCTTGCGGGGGAGGCTTGCTGGGACTCATAGTTCCACAGTTTTAAACAATAGTTTTTCATCTATTCTTTTACACTGAAATCAGCCCGGTGACCACAGCCCAGGGTCACCGGGGACAGCATCAGGCTTCAGCCTGGTGAGGTAAGTCCTGCAGGGGGGGGGGACCCCTTTATTGGGGGGGGGGGTCCCCACTCCCCCAGGGCCCCTGGCCAGGCTGACCGGTCAGGGGGTTAATGTTTTGGCCGCGGGACCTTATATAATAAGTGTCCCCCGGCTGTGACATTACCCTGCTGGCTGGTTTGGCCTGGGGCTGGTTCTTAAAATACGGGGGACCCCTAGTCATTTTGTCCCCCGTATTTTGGGAACCAGCCCCGGACCTGGAGCCTGGGGCTGGTTGTTAAAAATCGGGGAACCCCTATTTGTCGGGTTCCCTGATTTTTAATTACCGGCCCTGGCTCCTTCAGCCTGGTGCTGGTTACAGCTGGTGGGGGGACCCCACGCCGTTTTTTTTTTTAAATATTTATTTAATTATCTATTTTTTTTACACTAAAGCCTGCACGGATCTGACTGATCCGTGCAGGCTTAAAGCAAATACGACAGGACAATCAAGGTGTATTTTCCTGTCGTATTTTCGTGCACCAATTAGCAGTCGTATTATCAATAAATCAGGAACCACCATTCTTTTGAATGGTGATTCTTGTCGTATTCTATCGATGGTGTAGACATTCGTATTTGTAAATACAAATAATGTCCGATCTTTAGGAATACGAATTGCTGTATTTTTGGGATAGTAAATCCCGAAAATACAAATGTGTAAAAAATAGGTGTATTTCTGCCTACGAATACACCTATTTTTTACGAATTCATATTAGTGAATTTCCCCCTAAATGTATATATCAATGCTAACAGCAACATAGGACACAACTAATACTGCCCATACACAGGCTGGTGTGATGTGTGTGCTAACCACCCATTGGGGGCGTAATTCAGTATGGATTGCTAATCTGTTCGATTATGAAACGACTTCTGGTGCGCAGCATTGTCATTGCGCATTTGCGGCCATAATTAGCACATAATTAATTATCCATACGCATAGCAATTGTATAGAAATCGCAGTTTGACAAGTATCCAGCGTTTATGGGTGGAAACATGGCGTATTCTGGATATGTTTGTCAAAACACAGGTGTGACGAGGTGTTTTTTTGGGTGGGGCCTAATGCGGAGGGGATATTTGCAAGGCGTCGGGGGGTGTGGCATCAACCAGAATCAGGCCCCCCGTGTGTGTGTGTATGAAGCTCTGCCAAACACCGGCACAGCTTTATCTCACACCAAGTAGCCGCTGAGCATAATCTGAGAATTAAAACGTATTTAAAACTAATTCCTGTATGGTTCAAGTGGCTGCCAGGCATCTCTAAAACACTGTGAGGGGAGGTTTGTTGCATCTGTGTTGCAAATAAGATGCAAACTTTATAGATAAAGACAATACGCTGCATCTCTTAGCAATGTCATGGCATATGGCATTTAGGAGCTAGGTGCATCAATGTCTATGGACATTGGACAACTTAACGATAAACAACAAAAAGGTAACATGAGGTCACATGAATAAAGGTAACATGAATAAATGAAAGGTCATTAAGAAAAAAAAAAACCTTAATAATATACGTTAATTGCCATATAAACATGACAAAGATGATAGGTTAAACAGTGGGTTTAGAGGGAGGGTGCAGTCCACATAATTCTTTACACCACTTGACGATAAATGGCAGTCAAACGCCAGAGACAAAGCCAGCTAAGATTTTACCAAGTCATTGATCATACATTCATTTCCCTGTCACCGCAGTAATGGATATGTACCACATTAATCCCTCACGCAACCATATTGGGTTAGCAGACTTTGCTGCGGCAAAGGTAGGTAACGGGTGACTACATTTTACCACTGTGACTACTGGTCTTTGATAGGAAGATTCCCATGACCAATCTACAGTGATGAATGTGTGATTTAAGTAGGTTGTTTTACCCTAAACTCTCATGTCCAGTTTACAAAGCGGTTTTGTGCCTGCAGGTGACAGAAGCAGAAGGTGCAAAACACACAAAGTCAACAGTACATAAGGGTAATATATTACACAATGGTCCTTATTCAGATCTGATTGCAGTACAAATTTGTTTGGAAAATGGGCAAAACCATGTGCACTGCAGGTATTACAGTAATGGACAATGGAGAATTCAGAGGTCATTTAGTAGCTTTTAATAGTAATAATCTTATGTGGAGATCTAGGGTGAGTTAATTACTCAAGTAACCCTGATGAACAGCGAGATGGAGCAGGTATTTTTTATTGGTCTCTCATATTCCCAAACTGAAGGAAGCCAGTTAATTAGCATTATTCCCGCCTGTGGATCAGGAGAAATGAGAAAGGCAGAGCAGATCATGTTCCTGCTGATTCTAAGCCCTGTAATTCCTATCAAGCGTTGCAGTGTACAGCCCTACTGAGTCTCTGCAGAGATTACCTGAGGCTCAGGAAGATAACACGCTCTGTATAAGGTCACAGCTGAGTGGGGCATTATCTGTATGATAACGGTTACGCATTGTTTAACCCTTCGAGTGCCAACATCGGTGTGAGAGATGTGCAAAATATCTGCTAGAAATGCCAGCGTTGCTTACATTTGTTATATAAATTAAAATAAAAAAATATGTAAAAAAAAGATATTTCCTATATAAGGTAAACATTACCGGTCATTATGATGAAAATGGTTCTATAGCCAATCGCCGCCTTTCGCCATCCACCAGAAGGGGGTACTCGCGTGCCCCATTCTGATGGAGCCTGCCGCCACTCCCTGTAGCTGCCCGCACACACCCTGCCTGTCTTCCTGAAGCGTCGACGGGCAGGGAATCCGCTCCCTGCAGCCGTGTGAAGGGGACGCGGGTGCATGTGAGACATTTGCGCATCCCCGTCAGATGCAGCGCCTCTCTGCAAGCCTGCACCAGCTCAGGGAATCTGGCAATTCCCTGAGCTGGCTGAGAGGCGCTACATCTGTATTTTGAAAAAATTTACTCAAAGGGTTAAACTAATGTTTTCTGATTACATTCATAAACAACGCTAACATTTCCGCTGTAATGTGAAAACTGTCCTCCTTTCTGTGTCCCATTGTCAGCATAAAGTACATTGAGGCATTTGTAAAGTCTGAAATGACTGTATACAGTATATCCATTATTGAAACTTTGTAAACATAAACAGTACATTAGTATAGCTCTTCACTCTCTACACAGTGTCCATCCAACGATGCTGCCCTCAATGCAATATATGTTAATATGTTAATCTCTCTGTCCTTGCTCCAACCAGAGGCAACTTGACTGGATCTGTTCTTCCAAAATATAGGGAGCTTTGGGCTGGGAACTGGGACTTGACAATTTGGTCGTAAGTAACCACCCTGACTGGTGAGAGAGTCCTGAGCATGTATCAAAAGCTCTGTGTGATTCTGAGTAGGCCTACGGAGGAGAGAAGCCTATTTCTGATGGTTCTTTTGCACCCAGCATGTGGATGCGCTAAGGGGGTGATTCCCTAACAGTTGGAATGAGGCAAATTCAGTCCCATTCCTATGTTTGCGCATGTGCAGACCCCGGCAACGAATGACTTCGGCGAATTACATGTACGTTGTGGGGAGGTGGTGACATTGCTGGATAATGGAAATGCTCAGCATTTTATGGGTGTCCCCATGAAAACGCTGGGTTTTTCTGCCCAGCGATATTACTAGATTTACTAGATTTATCGAGGGGATTTGGTGGCCATGGTGGGGCGGGTATTTGGGTGGGCGGCATCTCAGTTCACAGCTTACTGTGTGCTCATCATTTCTAGGGAAATATTTTGTTCCATTAGATTAAAATATAACTAAAACAAAATGGCAGCACTGAATTTGATTGGCTGGGGGTTGAGCAGTTTCTATAGGGCACACTGAAAACTGCAGGAAAGCTTTGACTGCAGTCATTGCGGGAATTATCTTCCTATGCACATGGGCAATGGAGTGGACAAACCCTTGTTGAGTGGACAAACTGATAAGTGAGGCCCAAAAGCAGTGTTGACCTAGAGCTAGAAGGAGTCTTAACCAGGCTTTGGTCATACAGAAGACCAACTTCTCTTACTGGAACTCCTGAGATCTTGTTATCCTGTCAACCAGGCAACAGCAAGATCAGTCAGTGGTGGTCGATATCTCAATATACTATGGTGAGTAAGTTAACTTCTTCAATGTAAGAAAGTAGTAATTGCTGGCCACCAAGGTTTGAATAGCGACTCTTAGCATAACCATTGTAGTAGGATATATGCATTACAGTACATTCTGATTTTAAATCTAACACATAGATATTCTCTAGTAAACATCTTACTTAAAGGGTTCTCCAGTCTGTTGGTAATCACTAGAGACAGGATTATATGCATTTGCATATTTGCATATGCATTTGCATATTTTGCCCATTCTCACTGGTTATTGCATATTTTATCTAAAATCAAGTGATGGTGCATATTTTAGGCCCTGCCCCCTTTCCACACGCGAGTCACAGCACTGCTTTGTCCTGCTGCTGCTGGCCAGGTAGTGGTAGAGTGTGCAGGCTGGGGCAATATGGGGGGGGCCTTGGATTTATGATATGTCTGACACTGCTCTAGGCTGCCAATCCATGTTGATAAAAGTCAGTCGGGCGGATGCCATTACGAAGCTCCTGAACCTTTGCCTGCCCCTGGCCTGGGACTTTACACCAAGAGACAGACTTCTGCAGCAGAGGAGGCGGGCAGAAGGGTTGTGACATCACGCGGCGCGGAGGAAATGCCGTGTCACAGTGAGCATGCGGCGCAGGGAGGAAGCCTTCCACTGCACCGCCGTCACATGCTATGCTGACATTTGATCCATCGGCGCTGGAGATGAAGGTCCGTGTAGTTGATGCAACAAGAGCTTTGGATGCTGCAGTCTGCTGTAGCAGCCAGGAAGAAAGAAAATCCAGTGTAAAGCACTAGACATCTGCAGATGCTGTGGGCCTATTTTTGAGGTTTATTTGCAACTAATTGTATGCTGATTTTTAAATAAATAAGTTAAAAATTACTTTTTTTATTATTTAATGTAGCATATTTTAACACTTTTCATGCATATTTTAAGTATTTTTCATGCATATTTGCATGCATATTTCAAGCTTTTTATGTTGCATATAATCCTGTCTCTAGTGTACATATGGTGATGGTCACTACTGCACCCCATGAATGTTTAAAACAAGACAACAAAGGATATAACAAATTGAAAGCACATTACTAATCCCCAGGAAAGCAGCTTTCCCTGTCGGTGACTGTACCTGGCGCTCTTTTTCTTCTGCTTTTCCTCAGCAGCTTCTTTCTGAGCAGTATTCAGACTCTCGGCATCAGCCAGATTGTCCACAGCAATGGCCAAGAAGACGTTTAGTAGAATGTCTGTGATGTGAAGGTTTAGAAAACGAATCTCTCTCCATGTACTGTCTTTATATAAGTATTGTGATTGAGAAGTTGCCAAAAGCAAACAGCCAGCTCGTACCTACAGAATCATATTATATAATGTACTTGATATGTGCTAGCTACTGATTAGTTGACTGGGGACTACTTCTCAACTTTTCTACTTCTCCACTCTTTGAAGGGTTTGAGCCCATATTGACAAATTAAATCCAGTATTCCGACTGTAGGAACATCCCGGAAGTCGGAACACCGGCCGGTTTTGTCCAATCCGACAGTAACTCGACAGCCGGAAATTTAAAGATCGGGCTGTCCAGTGTTGGAAAGTCTATGGATCGGTGAAAACAACCGCAGATTGTCAAAAACTGCCAATGAATTCTATAATCCGTGGCCACTTCCAAAAAAACAGATCCGACTTTAAAAAAAGTCATATCTGACACCCTTCAATGCTGTCATTAATGGCAGCATTGAATAGGTGAGTGCCGATATTTCCCCGTGAAATCGTGAAATATCATCACAGATTGAATAACCCCCATAGTGTCTCTCTCCCCTACACACAGCAGGATAAGTAAGTTTGTAGGTACTAAACAATTGCTAAACACTAGCAAACAACAAGAAAGTTTTTGTAATAAAGATTTTGTCACCACGATACACAATATAGCACTATTTGTAGTGTAGAAACAGGTCACACGTTTTGTGATTCTATCTTACACGGAAGGATACAGTTACCACAGATAAACAGTATGATGAAGTACACGCATACAATCATCCCTGAGGAAGCTGGTCCTCCATAAGCCATGATCCCATCGTACATCACAGCGTTCCAGTCCTCTCCAGTTAATATCTAAAAAGAGGACAATTCCATCAAATATGAAAGCATCATAAAATAAGTTACACATATTTCCTAATGGAAGGATAACATTCAACAATATTTTATTTCGATAGGCATAAAAAAGAACAATTATATGAACAGCGCTGAGGCCTTGTTACGCCACTGAGTGTGTATCTATATATACTGTACTTGGATCCCTAAACTTACTATATACCTTCCCCACTACCTAACTAATCCCACCCCCCCCCCCCCCTCCTCCTAGTGTGAGGCAAAAACCTAATGACCCTGTGCTAGGATACGTATAGCTCTCCCACAAAATATTAATTAAAGCAGCCCCCCTCCATAGAAGGGTCAAAATAGACAAGCAGGATGTCTCGAAGACAAGCAGGATAAATGACAACACTAGACAGCTAGTAGAAATTGGAAACACAAGCAGGATATATGGTTACATATCAGCTAACGGGCAAAGTTGAAAAGTTGAAAAGTGTCAGTCCGGCCAGCTCTCGACATCCGACCTAAGATGGAGAAAGCACCAAATATGCTCCAGGGCCCTCCAGAACCAGAATAAGAGGTGTACCATACCGTAGGCATAAATATCAAGTCCCAAAATCCTAAGGCATCCAGCAAGAGCACAGGAGAAGTCTTTGAGGAGTCCGCTGCATTTTCACAGTAGCTAGATATGCAGTGATTAGAATCTGCACTGTTAAGGCCCCCATACACTATGCGATTTTGGGCCGATTCCACCTCGATTTAGGCACTTGGACAGATAAATAGCGTGAAATCGTCCCAAAATGGCATGCGTGTGACATATGGTCGGGTCCGATGCACGGTCCCGCACGCATCGGACTGGATCAGGAGGTCGGACGTTCAGCATGTACAATGACGTCCGACCTCCTACAGCGTGCAGGCAGGCAGCAGCGGCTCTGAAATGAGTGCCCAGCAGGGGGTGCCGGTGTCAGTGGGGCGGGCGGCGGTGATAATCAGATTCAGCATGCTGTCACTGTGCAGCGGGCGGCTATTACATCTTTAAAATAACATGTCAAAGGACTGTCCGGCTTCTGATTGGCTGAGATAGTGCACTCTCAGCCAATCAGCGGCCGCTGGGAAGGAGTCGCTGATTGGCATTTGACATGTTATTTCAAAGTTGTAGTGGCCGCCGCTGCCCGCCCGCTGCACAGTGACAGCGTGCTGATTATCACTGCCGCCCGCCCCACTGACAGCGGCATCCCCCACTGCACCCAGAGCCCCTGTTACCAACCACAGAAAGGCAAGAACCCCCATTACCAACCACGGAGTGGTATTCACCCCCATTACCAACCACAGAGTGGCAAGAGCCCCCATTTTCAACCATGGAATGGCAAGAGTCCCCGTTACCAACCACGGAGTGGCAAGAACCCCCGTTACCAATTACGGAGTGGTATTCACCCCGTTACCAACCATGGAGTGGGAAGAGCCACCATTTTCAAACATGGAATGGCAAGAGTCCCCTTTACCAACCACGGAGTGGTAAAGAACTCCCGTTACCAATTACGGAGTGGTATTCACCCCCTATACCAACCACAGAGTGGTATTCACCCCGTTACCAACCATGGAGTGGGAAGAGCCCCCATTTTCAAACATGGAATGGCAAGAGTCCCCTTTACCAACCACGGAGTGGCAAGAACTCCCGTTACCAACCACGGAGTGGTATTTACCCCATCAACATCCACGAAGTGGCAAGAGCCCCCGTCAACATCTACAGAGTGGGAAGAGTCCCATTCAACATCCACGGAGTGACAAGAGCCCCCGTCAACATCCACGGAGTGGTATACACCCCCCGTCACCATCCACGGAGTGGTATACGCCCCCGTCACCATCCACGGAGTGGAATGCGCCCCCGTCACCATCCACGGAGTGGAATGCGCCCCCGTCACCATCCACGGAGTTGCATGCTCCCTCATCACCATTTACAGAGTGGCAAGCGTCCCTGTCACTGGAGTGGCATACACCCCCTTCACCATCCAAGGAGTGATATGCACCCCTGTCACCATCACGGAGTAGCATACGCTCCCAATGTAGAGGCGAACCACTACATCTCATCTTCTGTTAAATATGGAAATGTTATGGGCAACATCCCATCTTCAATACATCTCAGTAAATTTACCCCATAATGTGTTATTTCCAACAACAATTTTTGTAATAAAATGAATGGTGAATAATACTGTCTCTCTGTGGTTATTTCCTCAAATAGAGCGTCTCCATGCTGGGTGAATGCTTGGGGGGCTACAGTGTCAGAATATGTAAAATAAAACGTGTACATTTACTTTTTAAAATATGTCTACATACATCTCTAAGGGTTCCTTGGTCTATGAGGAGACATGGCCATTACCCATGATTCTCCTGTCTACACACATCTTAGATGGTTCCTTGGTCTATGAGGAGACACGGCCATTACCCATGATTCTCCTGTCCACACACATATCTCAGATGGTTCCTTGGTCTATGAGGAGACATGGCCATTACCCATAATTCTCCTGTCTACACACATCTCAGATGGTTCCTTGGTCTATGAGGAGACACGGCCATACCCATCATTCTCCTATCTACACACATCTCAGAGGTTCCTTGGTCTATGAGGAGACACGGCCATTACCCATGATTCTCCTGTCCACACATATATCTCAGATGGTTCCTTGGTCTATGAGGAGACATAGCCATTACCCGATTATCTTTTTATTTTATTATTCAATATTTTGTATCGATTTTTTGCATAAGAAGACATAAAAGAAAAACAAAAATCAAAACACCAAGTATACAGCACACCACAAGGTACTAAATCATATCATGATAGGCAAAATTGGTATATACAGTATCCGGAGTGTTAGAACAGTTGCAAAGCGGAATAAAAGAAAGTGTGTGAAGGAGATACATCATAGATATAAGGATGAGAGGATTCATAAAATAACAGTATTGCCTCACAGGTTCCCGTAGATGCCATATGGGCACCAAGAGACACACACATCTGAATAAATTGATCAAACACAGGACAATTTCCGCCATAACCAACTAAAGCCTTGGTAACTAAATAGGTGCCCAGAATAAAATATATATCAAACTCAACACAAAAGAGAAATCCCAAAGTGTGTGGGCATTCCCAATTCGTCTTCTTCATCTATTTACATTATGAACAGCTGAAATGACAATCGATTGGGAAATTTCCAGATATGAAGATGCAATCTTTAGATGGAAAAATCTGCCGATCACTGAAATAAATCTGTAATGTGTGGGCAAGTCAAATAGATTGTAGAATCCATTTATCTGGCCAAAAAATCACTGGATTTGGAAATCCATTAATTGTGATTGCTGATGTATGAGGCCCATAAGATTTGCTCTTGTTCCTTCCCACCCTCAAACAATAGTCTGAATATAATAAGGTTATGACGAACATAGAGCTATTATACAAAGTAGAAATCTGGTTTGGGGTACTTGAAATTTATTTTGTTAATGGTGGTAGAAAAGCAAGAAGTCTCCCTATGGCGAGATGAACCACTTTGCTTGACGTCCATTTCCGCCTGCAGCATCTTGTGCTTTTGCCCAACCAGCAATCCACTGGGAGCCACCTGCGCTTTCCTCAGACATCAGCATTCATAGGCCTGTACTGACCAATCAACATAAAGCACTGCGTAAGAGCTAGGAGGTTTGTAAATAAAGGATATTAAATATTTATAATTGGGCCAATCCACTACTGGAGAAAGGGCAGGAAGTACCAACAGAAGGTGAACACAGCAGGGCAAAATGCATCAATAATAGCAGTAAACCAAACTCCTGCAACATTCTCAATTTACTTTTAAAGTCAATAAAAGTAAATGACACAATGGAAATCTATTGTCTTATTTGTGTATGTATAGTTTGATTATACCTTTAAAAGCTCCTATATTCTGTGAAACTATCTTGAATTAAAACCACTTCATTGCCGTATTACAAATTAAGTAGAAGCAAGCTTTGTTTCATTCATCAGATGCCTCTACCAACATGAGAACAGAACACAATGAAAGGGAGACAATCAAGTGTTGCATCACTAAATATAAACCCAGCCATAGTACTATGGATATAAAAAGCAAGCTATTTGGCATTCATGTTCTTTCCCAGATGCCAAATGGTTTAACAAACACACAAAGCAAGAAAGCAATCACAAAAGAAAACCTAATTTGTTGCTACAAAGGTCTTTGATGTGCATTTAGTAAGAATAGATAGCCGTTGGTAAAGAAAAAGGTTTTTTATTGTTGCGGCAATGAATGAAACAATTGCTTCATCCACAAATAAACATGATCTTCTATGTGACGTTTCAATACAAAAACACATAAACAAAATGCAGATTTAAAGGCCCCAGAAGTCTGGGGATGTAGCTAATTTGCAGGCAGTCGGGATCACGGCGTTTCGGAAGCCGATACCAAGACCCTGACTGCCAACATTTCCACCAGTGGACGCACAGGGTCTATTCTCCCTCATGGGGGTCCTCGAACCCCATAGAGGGGCTTTGTTGTGCTCCCCCTGCTGCCAGCATTCCTGACAGCAGGGATCCCGAATGTCCGGAAATCATACTGAACCCCAAGCCTGAACAAATCGGCCATCAGGTGCAAGAAGAGGGTTACTGAGAGTGCCGATGTTCACACGAGTGATCCGATGCTGCAACTTCGGACACAGCAGCGGATCATCCTGTAGCATTAGCATATTTTAGCACATTAGTTGCTCTGTGCTACTGCTCGAAACCACTTAAACATACATAAATGTGTGGGAAGAGGATAGTTACAGGTGCTGCCCTTAATACTGAAAAGCTACATAATCAGCATTGGTTCCAGCATTACACTAGTAAAAGGTAACCCTTTGACCTTATCACTGACTAGAAACAGTGGTTTAATTGCTAGTCAAGGGCCAGCTACTTAGGTGCCGGCCTCCCCGCCTAACACAAAAACAGCTACTTATGCTTCCTTCCCAAGTACCAGGTAACTGATCAGTCACACCCATGTGCTCCACATGTGTACTATGTAGGGAATTATGTGAGGAACTAAACCTGTTAGTCGGCAGACTGCCACAGAGAAAATAAGGGGGGGGAGGTAAGAATAAATGCTGGATGCTTTTCCAACAGGGGAAATAGCAGACCGCCGCCTATTTAATATTGCCGTTGCTGACAGCATTGAAGGCGGATTTCGACAAAACAGATCTGACTTTAAAACTGGTCGGGTCTGTTTTGTCGGAAACGCTGTTTTTCGACAATCCGCGGCCGTTTTCACCAACACGCCCAAATTCTGACACTCAACAGCCAGAACAGTGAATTCTGGCTGTTAAGTTTCTGTTGAGTGGAGCGAAAATGTTCCGGCATTCCAACTGTCAAGATGTTCCGACAGTCGGAATCCCGGGTGTAAACAAACACACTTTGATGACATTAGTACGTGTAGCTATAATAAAGATGAAGAACTAGTTTAGCCATAGTTATCTTATTCATACTTACATAGCGCACTTTTTCTTTCTGTAGTGTGGGAGGTTCGCCAGGGAGGAGCTGGGGCTTGGTGCCGTTTATACATTTTGAAGTAATCTGCAGCATAGCATTGCATGTGACAGGATGATGCAAATCACAGCAAAACGCATCATCACATGCCCATTCACTTCCCTACTCACACTGAAAAAGCTTATTGGAACTACATTGAGTATCCCTTATACAAATATCTGTTATCCAAATAATTCCGAAAACCAGTCTCCAAAATGTACTTTTTCTTTTGCTAAAAACCTACTGGGGACATCTGTAACTGGCACTTCTGGGGACATCTGCAACTGGCACTACTGGGCAGTGGCAGACTGGTCCAGGGTGCCATGTGACCCCCGGGCCACTCTGCCTTCTAGTGTACAGGGCCAGGAAAAGGAGACAGGAGGGAGATGTGCCGCCACCGGGAGAGAGCGGCTATTTCAAAAATTGAACCTGCTCGCGGTCCGGCAGCCAATCTGGTAGCGGTGGCTCTTGATTGGCTGGGGCAAGATTGCAAATAGCACTGTGAACCTGCTCGTCTCTCTCCCGGAGGTGGTGCACGTCTTCCTCCTGATATCTGACACAGCGTTCGCACAGGGGAGCGATGGTTTGGGACTGCACATGCGCATATGCAGTTATGCTCATACGCAGTTATGCACATGTGCAGGCTCCATTTTCAAGCGGGTGCGGTGAATTGATTATTCGCCGGCCTATTCACATGGGGCAGTGCGGGCGGGGGGGAGTGGGGCGGCGTGGATGGGTAGCACCCATGGGAACGCCCAGCGATTCATGGGCGTCCCCATGAAAACGCTGGGTGTACCCATGCTAATGCGCCCATGACATGGGTGCGGGGTGCGGGCAGCTAATGTCAGCGGATGTCAGCTGCCCGCCCTCTTCCCATACAGGGGCGCCGCAGATCTAAGACCCCACAGAGTGGTCTTAGATCTGCAAGCACTAGAAATATCATCCAATGGTCAGCGACCATCGAATGATTTCTGCCCCGCACGCAATCTGCGTATGGATTTAGTTTATGAAAAACATCCATTCGCATGCGTGTGGGGAGATCTGTCCCCTGGTGGGTCTCCGATGGTCACCGGCGTGCCTGGGAACTCGCGCAATGCACTCCTGGGACCGCTGGAGATGCCGGAGATGAAGCTGAAGGCCTGCCGTGGACACCGGGGGGACTAGGTAAGTATAAAAAAGGGTCAGGGGAAAAAAAATAAAAATTCGAACTATTCCAAAAAATAACACGTTTTTCGGAATCATTCGGATAACGGATACCGGACACCGGACACTCAATCTGTACAAGGATTATAGATATTTTTGCGAGTTCATTACCATGGTTGCCAGTAGAGGGCAGAGCTATACTATCCATCACTATCCCTAGGTGATGGTGCCGTTTTAAGTACACAGCACAAAAGGTGAAATAAGCAAAAAGAAAATCACTCTGTATATATTATATATTATACTAATTATAGTATGTATTATTATGTAGATCTGATGAGTAGCCTAAGGAAAAATATTTAGGGGTCCATTCATGAAGCAATGAAAAGAGAGAAGTGTGCCAGTGTAGAAGCTGCCCAAGGCAACCAATCAGCTTTGAGGTAACATTTATCAAATGCATTCCATCAAATTATACGTATCAGCTGATTGGTTGCCATCGGCAGCTTCCCCACTGGCATCCTGGTACTTGTGTATTACAGCGGCGCCCCTCCCATCGCATACCATAAGGTGCTTTCAATGTTAAATGCACCCCCACGCCACCCCCCCACTATAAACGTGAACCCGAAGCGTGGCGAGCGCAGCGAGCCCGCAAGGGGCGGCGGTACGCGTCCTCTGACCTTTTCATACCCCCACTATCCACGTCGGCGTGGAGTTGAGAATAGAAAGTGTGGCGAGCGCAGTGAGCCACCGAGCCCGATACCTTCACAGGTATCCGCGTCCCCTCGCGGGCTTCACAGGTATCCGCGTCCCCTCGCGGATACTATTCTCAACTCCACGCCGACGTCGATAGTGGGGGTATGAAAAGGTCGGAGGACGCGTACAGCCGCCCCTCGCGGGCTCGCTGCGCTCGCCACGCTTCGGGTTCACGTTTATAGTGGGGGGTGGCGTGGGGGTGCATTTAACATTGTAAGCACCCATTTGTGTGCTTAAAAGCACCCTTTAGGGTGCTTATACAATGTTTCATCGCATAGGGGGCAAAAATCGCGTCGCATCGCATGCCATCGGGTGCATGGCATGCGATGCGATAAAAACATTGCGCAATGTACAAGTACCGGCACCCTTTTCAGCCCATTGTAAGCTTTAGTCAAAGTTACAATGTTTTATTCTAACTATCCTATGATATAACTTTTTCATACATCTGATAGAAACCTCATTCAAGAGTATTGATCCAGTTTCCAAGTCAAGAAAACTTAATTAAATTCTAGACATGGCCAACTCATTCCAAGTTTTCAATGTAATTGTTGCCAAATATTGTTCAACAATGCCGGAGCTAACTCTGGCAAGGTGATTCTGTAATTTAATTGCGATGACAGACACGTGACACACACTAATCCACAGTACCTGGAACACCGTTAGGAGAGACTGGGGGAAGTTATCAAACGTGCTTCTTTTTGTCTGTGTTTCGTCAAAGTTAAACTTGCCACCAAAAAGTTGCATCCCAAGCAGGGAGAAGATGATGATGAAGAGGAAAAGCAGGAGCAATAAAGAAGCGATAGACTTCATGGAATTCAGCAATGATGCTACGAGGTTGCTGAGGGAAGCCCAGTGCCTGGCAATCACAGAAGGGAAAAATGAGCAACACATGGTGGACAGGATTCCAGAAAAGACGTGAGGCCGCTGCTGTCTGCTTACCTTGTCACTTTAAAAATCCTTAAGAGCCTAACACATCGAAAGACAGATATTCCCAGAGGTGACATGATCTCCAACTCCACCAAGATGGTTTCTGTGATGCCTCCACATACCACAAAGCAGTCAAAGCGATTGAAGAGTGAGACGAAGTAAGCTTGAAGCCCCAGACTATACATCTTCACCAACATCTCACAGGTGAAACAGGCCAAAAGGACCTTGTTAGCGATATCTGGAACATAGGATTAGAACCTGATTAGAACCTTACAAAACCAACCCCCAAACCCTTAGCACACACGGATTTTAAGAACTAAAGCGTAAGTGAAATGCACGTACCTTGTATTTGTGTCAACCAGTTAGGCTGTTCGTAGTGCTCAGATGAGATGGTTAAAGTATTGAGAAAGACTAATATAATAACCAGCCAGTAAAAGGAAACAGATTTTACAGCAGCCCTGCACCTTCTTCGGTTGAAGCGGTTCCATCGACGCCAGCGTCGACTGGTGAGGAGACCAAAAGAAGTAGATAGATTTGTTTTGGTCATTGAAGCAACTTTAAAATGCAGCAAAATTCACAGCGCTATATAAGAAACTGTTAATAAATAATGAAATAAGCGTAAACTGTGGCTGTGGCTGTGTCTCCAATAGTGTCCACAGTCGGAATATAGGGAGTAATAATTTTCCAATGCTAGTGTCAGCCTTCCCCCTGCACTCCAGCATGCCACGGAGAGTAGAAGGGCTGGGACGCCCATTGTCCGTGGACTGTGGAACTGCATTGCTTGCTACAAATTATGGGCTGTTCAATGTTTCCATTTCAAATTAGTGTAACCATGGCCTCTGTGACTATGGATATGCTTTTGGGATAACAGCCGTGTTCACACTACCATACCACGCCCATGACACGCAGTTTTCTTGAAACACCAGCGGTAACTGTGTACAGTCAGGGAACTGAATGCACAGTAGGGGTATGCTTGGCTTTTTGAGCATGTGCAGTAGCAAATAATCACTCAACTGCGTGAATATCGGCATTGTGTCCTCCTCTGAATCAGGCCCAAAATGTTTTACTTCACTTGTGTAGAATAGAGAAGAATTTGTTTAGTAAGTAACATTAATTCTATCATACTTGCCTACTTTGGAAAGCTAGTTTCAGGGAGATTATAGTTGGTAGCAGAATTCTGGATGCTTTGCATAAACATCTATTCATAGCCAGAACTGGTGGGTGCGAACGGGACGGCAAACTAGCAGTTCGCCGTGCCCGCACGCACCCAGCATATGCGTATGAGCATCAGTAAAACACTGTTCCCCGTGTGAACGCGCGGCGGAGCGAATGAACCAGAATCAGGGGCTAAATCTCAGCAATTAGACTTTTATCTCTACAAAACCTACTTATCAATAATAATTATCCATTAAAATGTCTCCACAGTGGCTCCCCGGGCCAGTATCAAGGGATATGCACACATGTGATATGGCCTGTACTAGTTTTGTAAAGAATATGTGAATAAATAATAAAAAACAAATAAAAAATATAACAAAAATGTAATTCTATTTAAAAAGCTGTTGGTAACTTACATAGTGTTTTTTTTTCTAAAAAAATAAAAAGGTTCATTGTAAAATCGGCATATTGCATATTGACAGAGTTATACCTGCTGTCACCGGCTCTGAGTATTTGATTTACAAAGTGAAGCTCTCAGCCCTCTCCAGAGCTGTACAGTAACTAGACATTGTTAGTGCCCTAGGCAGCACTTGCTATGGTTATGGGTTTGGGCCCCTGTGGCCCCAGCATTTTAAAATGTGTTTGTTAAATAAATGTTACTGCCGCCCAATCGCAAACAGGGTTTTAATGGTTTCAATATACAACTGCGTCAAAGCAATAATAAATGTTCTAAAGGTAAAAAGAAAAGTCAGTAAGTATTTCCTTGTCCACTGATTTGGCATCATCTGTTATGTGTGCGCCTTTCTTATGCTATCACTTTCATTTTTAGTATGAAGGTACAATAAGGGGGTTATTCTGGTTGATTCGCAAGGCTGCGAGTCCACCAAACCCCACCCGGCGAATGAACGCCCCCCGCCCCCCCCCCCCCCCCTGAAGTGCGGGTTCACCCACACAGGCTGCGAATGGATGTTTTGCATAAACATCCATTCGTATGCCTCGGGTAACCGCCCACATCTTTCGATGGTCAGCGACCATCAAAAGATCTGGTGCGTGCACGCATATAAAAGTGACTTTTAAGTCACTTACATATGCGTGCGCGCTGGCACGGATATGGGCGGGCAGCTGACAACCGGTGATGTCTGCTGCCAGCCCCCTGCACCCACGTCACCGCCTCATTACCATGAGAACGCCCAGCATTCCCATATGGTAATGGGGCAGCCCGGCGCCCCCGCCCTTCTCCGCCCCCCTGCACGCCGTCATGGGTACGTGCACCCGATGTATGCACCCTAGGTCTGCACATGCGCAGAAACGCGCCTGCGCATGCGCAGATGCGCAACATCGGTCCTCTATGCGAATGTACAGAGGACCAAAAGAATGTGAATAACCCCCTAAGTATCCCAGCATGAAGCAAGACAATGAGCCCATATATACATTTACATACATACATACATACATACCTGATTTTAGACTTGGAAATGGACTGACTGAAACAAAAGAAAGGCAGAGTATAAGTAAATATTAGTAATTCTCTTTGTCGGCACAGTTGCCATGAAGGTTATCATCACTGCTGTATAGCATTGAGGTCTTGGGTTCAATTCCCACCAAGGCTCTGTGTGGAGTTAATGTGTTCTCCCAATGTTTAAGTGTGTTTCATACATGTGCTCTGGATTCCTCCCACAACACAAAATGCTACAGGTAGGTTAACATATATACATAAGCGATGAGCAATGGGTGGATGGCTTTCCATAGCCTCCTGTTATGGAAAGCCCTCCACCCCCAGGAAAATCTCTTAGACAGGCGAAAGTCGCTCAGTGTGTATGCACTGAGTGATTTTCAGCCCGGCGATTTTCTCCAAGCTCCACAGGGACATGGACGAATGAGAATAAGCAAATCTCTGTACAGCTCTGCAGAATGTGTGCCCGATCTGTGAATAAATATGTTTGCACACAAAAACCATATGCCACAATTACAGTAATCAGCTCTCGAGATATATCAAAGTAATATTCAAAATCGAACCTCGACATGTTGGGTGGTATATAAAAAAGGCAGTTAATTGTCTAGCTGCTTTCAGGTCTCGCTGGAGACGGCCCTAATTATTTGTCCCTTTTTTTTAGATCAATACTGTACAAATTAAGCATGTCCCGTGGAGAGAACCATATTACTATTAGTTTATATTGATAAGGTGCCACAAGGATTTAGCAGAAGATTATCTGGGTACACGGTGAACAACTCAGAAAGAGACATACATGCTGAAAGGTGTGAGGGTCCTGCTTGTGAAAATTATACATTTGATCCTTTTTGTCTGTAGGATCCAAAACAGAGCTTACCACATACTACCGCAACATCCGCCACTATCTCCATCTGCTCCGGCATTTTCTGTATTCACCGACTCGGTTTCGCTGGTCGGCATGCTGGCTATAAAGTGAGAAATATGGTTTTAATTATCAGTAAATTTTGCAGCATTTATTTCTCCTCCCTGAGAACGTTTTCACAGCACGACCTGATATACAGCAGCTATTGCATTAACAACTGAATATATAGGAAATTAAAATGAATAATGTTATGTATTTTGTATTGTTTTGTGGATCAACCGCCTAGTTTATTGGGCCAATATCGTAGATGGCAACAATAACATTTTTGTTTTTTATTGTTTTTGCTCTAAAAAATTCTGAAATGTAATAGCATTGTTTTCATGAGCTCATTTTTAGCTACCGGTATCGTCCCGCAGAGCATAAATGTGCTCAAATGTTTGCTCATATTGGTTCTTGGCTTCCGCCGACAACATAAACGTAATAGTAAATAGTTTCCATGTAAAATTGTCAATGTCTTTGACTATATAAAGCACTACACATCACACAAAACAGCATAAATACTTCCCCAAGAACAAACCACACACACACACATATTGGGGGTTATTCTGGTCATCGCGCTCGCATGCGAAGTGCGATGATCTTTAAATGCGCATGCACATTTCTGCACATGTGCATGCACTGGGTGCGTACGGCCATGGCGAACAGAGTGTTCGCCGGGCGCACGCACGTACCCAAGAAGGGCTGCTGGCTGGGGGATTCGCCCATGTGAACGCCCAGAGTTTCATGGGTGTTCCCATGAAAACGCTGGACGTTTCCATGCAAATTGCCCGATGGCGTGGGTGCGGGGGTGGGGGGGTGTGTAGCTGACATCACTGGAAGTCTCTTACCCAAGCCTGCGGGTGGGCAGCAGGCTGGGGGATACGCCCATTGGAACTCCCAGCTTTTCATGGGTGTTCCAATGAAAACAGTGTGCGCTTCCATGCAAATCGGCCGATAACACGGGTGCAGGGGGCGCGTAGTTGACATCACCGGATGTCAGCTGTCCTCCCTGTTCCTGTCGAGGGTGCACGCATATATAAGGGACCTGAGAGTCACTTAGATATGCGTGTGAGCACTACATCATTCGATGGTCGGTGACCATCGAATGATGTGGGGCTCGCCCCATAGGCTGCGAATGGATGTTTTGCCAAAACATCCGTTTGCAGCCATGTGCGGGCAACCCGGTGTGCGAGGGGGGGGGGGGGGGGGGGTGTTTAGTCCACACGCAACGCAGCGAAATTCGCAACATTGTATGTGGATCAGAATAAGGTCCATTGTACACTGTAATAAACCATAACGGAATTAGTTATAACGGAAATATATAGCACTTTCTTACCTTTCCTGGGATTTCAAAACAGTTCAGCTTATTGGGGAAATCGTGTTAGTTTTACAACCTGTTGTTAGTATGTTTGAGAAAGTCAATTTCCTTCAAGTCAGTGACTTGAAATGATTATATCGCAGCCACTCCACTCACCATCGGTTATAGTCTCAACACAAGTGTGCAATCAAATATATAAGGTAAGCATTACCGGTCATTACCTCGAATACAAACGTTTGCTTGCCAACTTCGGGGTCCATCCTATTAGATACGAAGGGTGCGAAGTGCCATTCCTGTGCCAACGCTGAAAACTGAACCCGAATTAAGCCAAACTCGCATCCTTCACTGGCCCGAATTCGCTTAAAATTGCTCGCACCCCTATGAAGGTGTGAGCACTTTTAAGCGAATTTAGCCCGCCGTAAAGTGCGCCCAGTGCCGTGATGATTCGCAATCGCAATTCATCCGCACGGAACAGGATCGACCCCTTTGACACCAATTTTGTCAAATTCACTTGGCACTAAAAGGTAAGCGGTGTTATACAGCTATAAATGTGTTTGCAGCAGATGTTGGTACCGCTTTCTGATTTTATTTATTCTTTGTATAAACCAAGGGGCTGATACAGAGTTGAAAATGCACCTGTTGGCGATGTGTGTCTTGCTGGTCTTCACACTGCGAATGCTCCAAAACTTGGTGTAATCAGGTTCAAGCGATACACAGTTATACACATTTCATCTACATACTTCTTTCTCAGCCTCGGCCCATGTGTGCATTCAGCTCTGCCTTGGCCCATGTGTACATTCAGCTCTGCCTTGGCCCATGTGTACATTCAGCTCTGCCTCGGCCCATGTGTACATTCAGCTCTGCCTCGGCCCATGTGTGCATTCAGCTCTGCCTTGGCCCATGTGTACATTCAGCTCTGCCTCGGCCCATGTGTACATTCAGCTCTGCCTCGGCACATGTGCACATTCAGCTCTGCCTCGACCCATGTGTATATTTAGCTCTGCCTCGGCCCATGTGTACATTTAGCTCAGCCTCTGCACATGTGTACATTCAGCTCTGTCTCGGCCCATGTGTACATTCAGCTCAGCCTCGGCACATGTGTACATTCAGCTCTGCCTTGACCCATGTGTACATTCAGCTCTGCCTCGGCCCATATGTATATTCAGCTCTGCATCAGCCCATGTGTACATTCAGCTTTGCCTCGGCCCATATGTATATTCAGCTCTGCATCAGCCCATGTGTACATTCAGCTCTGCCTCAGTCCATGTGTACATTCAGCTCTGCCTCAGCCCATGTGTACATTCAGCTTTGCCTCGACCCATGTGTACATTCAGCTCTGCCTCAGCCCATGTGTACATTTAGCTCTGACTCAGCCCATGTGTAAATTTAGCTCTGCCTCAGCCCATGTGTACATTTAGCTCTGCCTCAGCCCATGTGTCCTGTACATTTTCAGCTAGGCCTCGGCCCAAGTGTACATTCAGTACTGCTTCGGCATACAGTATGTGTGCATTCAGCTCTGCCTCGGCCCATGTGTACATTCAGCTCTGCCTCGGCCCATGTGTACATTCAGCTCTGCCTTGACCCATGTGTACATTTAGCTCAGCCTCTGCACATGTGTACATTCAGCTCTGCCTCGGCCCATGTGTACATTCAGCTCAGCCTCGGCACATGTGTACATTCAGCTCTGCCTTGACCCATGTGTACATTCAGCTCTGCCTCGGCCCATGTGTACATTCAGCTCTGCCTCGGCCCATGTGTGCATTCAGCTCTGCCTTGGCCCATGTGTACATTCAGCTCTGCCTCGGCCCATGTGTACATTCAGCTCAGCCTCGGCACATGTGTACATTCAGCTCTGCCTTGACCCATGTGTACATTCAGCTCTGCCTCAGTACATGCATACTATATGCTAGGCCTTGGCTCGTGTGTACATTCAGCTCTGCCTCGGCCCATGTGTACATTTAGCTCAGCCTCTGCACATGTGTATATTCAGCTCTGTCTCGGCCCATGTGTACATTCAGCTCAGCCTCGGCACATGTGTACATTTAGCTCTGCCTTGACCCATGTGTACATTCAGCTCTGCCTCGGCCCATATGTATATTCAGCTCTGCATCAGCCCATGTGTACATTCAGCTTTGCCTCGGCCCATATGTATATTCAGCTCTGCATCAGCCCATGTGTACATTCAGCTCTGCCTCAGTCCATGTGTACATTCAGCTCTGCCTCAGCCCATGTGTACATTCAGCTTTGCCTCGACCCATGTGTACATTCAGCTCTGCCTCAGCCCATGTGTACATTAAGCTCTGACTCAGCCCATGTGTAAATGTAGCTCTGCCTCAGCCCATGTGTACATTTAGCTCTGCCTCAGCCCATGTGTCCTGTACATTTTCAGCTAGGCCTCGGCCCAAGTGTACATTCAGTACTGCTTCGGCATACAGTATGTGTGCATTCAGCTCTGCCTCGGCCCATGTGTACATTCAGCTCTGCCTCGGCCCATGTGTACATTCAGCTCTGCCTTGACCCATGTGTACATTTAGCTCAGCCTCTGCACATGTGTACATTCAGCTCTGCCTCGGCCCATGTGTACATTCAGCTCAGCCTCGGCACATGTGTACATTCAGCTCTGCCTTGACCCATGTGTACATTCAGCTCTGCCTCGGCCCATGTGTACATTCAGCTCTGCCTCGGCCCATGTGTGCATTCAGCTCTGCCTTGGCCCATGTGTACATTCAGCTCTGCCTCGGCCCATGTGTACATTCAGCTCTGCCTCGGCACATGTGCACATTCAGCTCTGCCTCGGCCCATGTGTACATTTAGCTCTGCCTCGGCCCATGTGTACATTTAGCTCAGCCTCTGCACATGTGTACATTCAGCTCTGCCTCGGCCCATGTGTACATTCAGCTCAGCCTCGGCACATGTGTACATTCAGCTCTGCCTTGACCCATGTGTACATTCAGCTCTGCCTCGGCCCATATGTATATTCAGCTCTGCATCAGCCCATGTGTACATTCAGTTCTGCCTCGGCCCATATGTATATTCAGCTCTGCATCAGCCCATGTGTACATTCAGCTCTGCCTCAGTCCATGTGTACATTCAGCTCTGCCTCAGCCCATGTGTACATTCAGCTTTGCCTCGACCCATGTGTACATTCAGCTCTGCCTCGGCACATGTGTACATTCAGCTCTGCCTTGACCCATGTGTACATTCAGCTCTGCCTCGGCCCATATGTATATTCAGCTCTGCATCAGCCCATGTGTACATTCAGCTCTGCCTCAGTCCATGTGTACATTCAGCTCTGCCTCAGCCCATGTGTACATTCAGCTTTGCCTCGACCCATGTGTACATTCAGCTCTGCCTCGGCCCATGTGTACATTCAGCTCAGCCTCGGCACATGTGTACATTCAGCTCTGCCTTGACCCATGTGTACATTCAGCTCTGCCTCGGCCCATGTGTACATTCAGTTCTGCCTCAGTACATGCATAGTATATGCTAGGCCTTGGCTCGTGTGTACATTCAGCTCTGCCTCGGCCCATATGTAAATTCAGCTCTGCCTCGGCCCATGTGTACATTCAGTTCTGCCTCAGTACATGCATACTATTAGCTAGGCCTCAGCCCATGTGTACATTCAGCTCTGCCTTGGCCCCTTGCTGCTACCTACTACATTTGTAGATTACATAAAACACAAACCTATTCTGTGTGTAACAATTTCAACATAAGTTGACATTAAACTCAAAAGGATTGAATGGAAAAAAAGAAAAAAATCTTAATGATGCCTTTTCATTGAAACCAAATACGACCTTGTTCTGATTCTGAACAAGTGACACTTATAATTTACTGTACAGCTTGCAGGATTAGGGGTTTTTACAGACTTAAGGGGAAAATAATACTGTTTTAGTAAGCCTATTTGGCAGCATCACTGGCAGCTGAAGCCATGTCATACATTCCCTATAAGACAAGTTTCAGCTCATGGAGGAGACAGAAAAAGAAACTGTGCCGGTAAGAAAGTTCAGAACACTGGGAAGACAAGACCCCAGCTTCTGTCACGATTATTACTTTATAGACATCAATTCTTTCCAGCCTGGAAGGAAGTTGCCTATGTTATAAGGACGCTGCCTATAATGGAAGGACGCTGTCTATGTGTTGGAAGGACGATGAATATGTTGGAAGGACAATGTCTATGTGGTAGAAAGACGCTGCCTACATTGGAAGGTTGCTGCCTATTCTGGAAGGATTTTGCCTATGTTGGAAGGTACTGCCTATTCTGGAAGGACACTGCCTATTTTTGGAAGCACACTGCCTATTCTGGAAGGACACTGCCTATTCTAGAAGGACACTGCTTATATTGGAAGAACACTGCCTATGTTGGAAAGATGCTGTCTATGTTGGAAGAATGTTGCCAATTCTGGAAGGTTGGTGCCTATTCTGGAAGGATGCTGCCTATTCTGAAAGGATGCTGCCTATTATTGGAAAGATACTGCCTATTCTGGAAGGGCAATGCCTATTCTGGAAGGACGCTGCTTATATTGAAAGGACACTGCCTACAGTATGTTGGAAAGACGCTGCCTTTTTTTTAAAATATAAATTCTTTATTATTTTTTCTTTAAAGAAAAGATTCACATACATACAGTTGAACGATTCTGACATTATTTCACATATATACACATATCTGTCGATGTTCCTATTTCCATCAGATCATTCAACGCTGCCTTTTAGTGACAGATGTTGCATGTGTTGGAAGGATGCCACCAATTCTGAAAGGATGTACTTATATTGGAAAGATGTTGCCTATGTAGGAAGGACACTGCCTATTTTGGAAAAATGCTGCCTTTGTGTGAAAGACGCTGCCTTTGAGTGAAAGATGCTGCCTATGTTGGAAGGATGCCACCAATTCTGGAAGGTTGGTGCCTATTCTTGAAGGACGCTGCTCATATTTAAAGGACACTGCCTACAGTATGTTGGAAAGACGTTGCCTTTTAGTGACAGAAGTTGCCTGTGTTGTTAGAACGCTGCCGATTCTGAAAGGATGTACTTATATTGGAAAGATGTTGCCTATGTAGGAAGGACATTACTATTATTGGAAGCACACTGCCTATTCTGAAAGGACACTGCCTATTCTAGAAGGACACTGCTTATATTGTGAGAACACTGCCTATGTTGGATGCTGACTTTGAGTGAAAGATGCTGCTTATGTTGGAAGGACGTTGCGAATTCTGGAAGGTTGGTGTCTATTCTTGAAGGGCGCTGCTTATATTGAAAGGACACTGCCTACAGTATGTTGGAAAGACGCTGCCTTTTAGTGACAGATGTTGCCTGTGTTGGAAGGACGCTGCCTATTCTGAAAGGATGTACTTATATTGGAAAGATGTTGCCTATGTAGGAAGGACACTGCCTATTCTGGAAAGACGCTACATATTTTGGAAGGATGCTCCCTTTTTTTAAAGAATTTTTTTTATTATTATTTTCAATAAACAGAAATACAATAAAATGGGTAACATAATCCTTACTGGTGGTGCTGACATTTTAAAAAAACCTCCAAAATGCATATTTTGTGTGTAGTAAACTTTGTTTTAAATTTCAAATTAAGTAAATAAATATAAAATAAATACACAGTGCAGCTTGGTAGATAAAACATGCAATGTTTATTATTATTATTATTATTATTATTATTATTATTATTATTATTATTAATAATAAGTATTAAGTGTGTTTTTTATAGCAAATAAACAATAAAAACCCTCAGGTAATAATTGCATGCACTCCAAATATTGCAAATAAACAGACTGCTGTTATCAAAATGATAGAGATGGACCTGCAGTATTAGGTTAGGTATAAGTGTATACAGGTCCAAATGGTTGTCCGATGAATGTATCACGCTGAAACACCTGGAGCTCATTACTGGACCCCTGGACCATCTCCAGGTAACATCTGGAAAGCATCATTCAGTGGACAAGGACATAAATGTTTGTTTTCTCCATTGTTTGGACTATTGCGAGGACTTCTTGCTAAATGAGACCCTGGAATGACTTTTACATGAATGGGGGTAGGGTTTGTACCTGTACCACAGGCTCATAATCATACCAGAACTGTTGACATACATTTATTCCACTCTGTTAACACAATCATGGGTGCTCACTGATTTAGCAGTATAAGTATTATCATTACTGCACTGTCCATACTATCAGACAACCATTTTGGGTACTTATGTAGTATCTGGGCGTCCGATTTTTTGATTGTATGCCTTAAGTTAAGGCATACAATCAGATGCGATGCGATGCGATATCGCATCGCATCGCATCGCATACGACCATATCGCATGCGATGCGATGACCCGATTTTTCCATAGGATTCAATGTTAAAATGGACTGAGTCCATTTTAACATGGAATTCAATGGGAAAAAGGGGCCCTTTTCATACCCCTACTATCCCAGTGGGCATGGAGTTGGATATAAACCTGTGGCGAGCGTAGCGAGCCACCGAGCCCGAAGCGTGGCGAGCCTAGCGAGCCCCGCGAGGGGACACAGAATACCGTCCGCTCGCCACGCTTCGGGCTCGGTGGCTCGCTACGCTCGCCACAGGTTTGTATCCAACTCCATGCCCACTTGGATAGTAGGGGTATGAAAAGGACCCCTTTTTCCCATTGAATTCTATGTTAAAATGGACTCAGACCATTTTAACATTGAATCCTATGGAAAAATCGGGTCCATCGCATCGCATCCGATTTGGTCGCATGCGATGCGATGTGCCCGATCCGACCCAATTTCTAAATCGGGCGCCCAGATACTACATAAGTACCCCATTTTGTCCTGTATGCAATTTCACCTAGCCTAAAACTGTAGGTCCATATTTACACTACATTCTGTTTATTTGCCATGTTTGAGTGCAAGCAATTATTCCCAGAGATTTGTTATTACTTAATTGGTGTCGGAAACACATTTTAATATTTATTATTAAACACTGCTTTTTATTTTTATCTACCAAGCCGCATTACACATTTATTTTCATCTTTATTTTTATTTATGTCTTTAAAGTGCATTCAGATGGATCTGTTCTCTGTTCTCTGTTTGCATGTACTTGGTATTCAGAGACTGACACGCTCCTCTGAATAGCAGCTGAGTGACAAGCGCGCCACGACACATTTGTTTGCTGTTGTGACTTCAATTGTCTGGAAGCCGGCGATGTTGTGTGACTAATACAAAGGATGTTAATAATAAATCATTACTCCGCCAATTTTACTATAATAGATTTGTAAGGTATAATTTGGGTTACAAATGGGGAACAGTTACACAAATAAGGGCAGTATTGTAATAGGTAGTGTAAGGCCTGGTACACACCAGAACGATCCTGATTGTTAGTAAATCGTTAGCAGATTGTGTGATGGTCACACGATCTGTTGGAGCACACAATCTGCTAACGATCTGCATCCAATCTGATCCCAATCCGATCTGAGTCTGTATCCAGTTGAATGGATCTTTTACAGATCCTCACTGCAGCAGGTAGGATCTGTAAAACGACCAAACGACAGCGGGGACGCGCATCGGATTGGAATCGGATCGGAATTGGACCTAAACATGCCCAATCTACATACAATCTGCATCCAATTGGTCGGAATTGGATCCAGATTGATGGAATTGAGCCCTAATCGTTCTGGTGTGTACCCCCCCTAACTGATAAACTAATAAAATCATACCTCCTAACCATCCCGATAATCGCGGGAACATCCTGGTTTTCGGGGATGTTCCCGCGTCCCTCCCGCCACTGGCAGTGTCCTGCGGCGCGGGGGGGACAGTTGGGAGTCCCCCGTTAGTTGCTGGTGAGCGAAAAATAGAGGCTGTGCACATGCGCCATGCCCCCACAGCGTAAAACAGGGCGTGGCGCCCTCCCGTGGCAAGCCAGGCCCCCTAATTTTGCCTTTGGCGAGCGCAAGTGTCCCTCCTCGGATAAACTAGAAGTTGGGAGGTATGTAAAATGGTCCTGGGCAGAGAGCACCACAGAAGCTGATAAAAGGTAAGGCAGGTATTTTTGCTAACAAGCAAAAAAAAACAGTTTGATTTTGCAGTGTAAATGATTGCCGCTTTAAAAAAATCCTGGAGATTTCTTACCAAATCTCTCACTTTCTGAATCTCTCATCCTATTAAATTTCCCCTTACTGTCTGTGCCAACTAGTCTCCTGAGAGAACGAGACCCCTTGCTTCTAAGACAGAAATATCTTCTTCTTGCAAGTTGCTTGAATAAACTAATTAAAATGTCCCAGCTCACATTACTTTAACATCTCTCATTCTAAATGGGACCTATTCCACCATTTACATCAGGCACATATTTGGAGTGAGGCTGCTGTAGCCTAGGGAATGATAGAGATAGACAGGAAGTGACCGATTTACTGTGACCTATACTCTAGCGGTTGAGGCTAGAACCACTTCTGTTCTGTGAGTTTTCCCATCATGCACTGGGTCCACATATATCTGGAGGGGGACTATAAATCTGTGGTGAGCAAAGAGAGTTGAAATAAAATAAAATAACATACACCTATGTAAAATAAAAATAAAATAAAAACCAGAGGGGTAGATGTCCAAACTTTCAAGCGTTCCCTGAAATCTCACCTCTTCAGGCAAGCTTATCAAATTTAGGAACCACCCACATAACCTTCAGAGGCACTATTATATAGCTTCCCTTCTGGACTTGCAACTTGGTGGGACTGCTATGCTATTACTGGTGCCTATCCTTATGTTTCCCTCCTATTTCCCTATAGATTGTAAGCTTGCAGCAGGGCCCTCCAACCTCTATGTCTATGTCAACCTCTATGTCTGTTTTACCCAGTTTGTTCTTTCAGTGTTGTTATCAGTTTTAAAGCGCAATGGAATCTGCTGCTCTATATAAGTAACTGTAAATAAATAAATAAATGTATGAAACAGTGATAAGGGAGGAGAAGTGATAAAGTGCCTGATGCTTTATCACTGGCCAATCAGCTCCTGACTTTTAAGTTACAGGCTGGGTTTAAAAATAGACAGCTAAGACCTGATTGGCCGGTGAAAAAGTACCAGGCACTTTACAACTTCTCCTCCCTTATCACTGCTTCATACATCTACCCCACTGTAAGGGCATCTAACTACTTCCGCCCTCACCTAACGTCACATCCTACCCACAAAACAGAAGTGGATCTAGACAAAACCTCTAATAGGCTCCTTCTATATTAGTCAGAGCAATAAAGTTAGAGAAGACCTAGGGGTGCAGTATATTAATGAAAGATTGACTTTCATCAATTTCAAATCAATGAAAATATTTTCAAATCTATGTTGTGTTTCCTGTGCTTATACACATTTGTACTTCCATTTATATAGTCAACATCGGATCGGAATCGGATGCAGATTGCAAGGGTTTTAACCCTTGCAATCCTGATCTGATTCCGATGCGCGTTCACGTATCGCAAGGCAGAAAGTCTTGTCTGCCATGACTATATAGTGCAAATCTGCACTAAATAGTCAGACTTGTATGCAAATCGGATGTGCCTTCAGATACTATCCACGATCCGATCTGATCGGATCGTGGATAGTATCTCAAGGCACATCTGACCGTGTGTACACACCATTAGACTGATTTTCTTCTATTTGAATTTGTTTTAAAAAAAAAACGCTTAACATTAATGTTTTGTATACATTCCATTGCATTAAACCAACAAAAACACACAAGGTAGTAAATCTGGCTTCTACAGCATCACACAAACCCTGCAAACCCTACACTGTGTGTAGACAACACTATTTAACACAGTCAGATAGAATGTACACAGAAAGGTAATGGACTATAGCGCATTGTGGAAATGTAGCATAGAAACTCACATTGAAACAGAATAGTGTTCTCACTCATGTTGTGATTATTGTATCAGAATTGTAACAAAACTTAGCAAAAGCTGTATTAACAAGCAGCGACGGCTCTGAATGTACAGTACCCAGAATATATGGGGTCAGCAGCATAAAATAAATATCTAAAGAAAGTGAATAGAAAGGGGGAATTGCACCAAATAGTGATCAATTGGGAACACCCAGACATATAAACTATAGATCAGGCATGTCCAAACTATGGCCCTCCAGCTGTTGTGAAACTACAAGTCCCATCATGCCTTGCCACAGTTTTTCTATCAGGGATTGCTAAAACTATCGCAAGACTTGCTGGGATATGTAGTTTCACAACAGCTGGAGGGCCACAGTTTGGACATGCCTGCTATAGATATTGGTCCTTATTCTGGTTGAGTCCCCCAGATGCCACCCACTGGTCCACCTGACCCCACCCTTGCACGGCGTGCTCGCCCACATGGCTGAAAATGGATGTTTAACATAAACATCCATTCACAGGCCAGGGGGAAACACCCAAATTATTTGATTGTCGCCAACCATCGAATGATGTGGAAGGTGCACACAAGTGACTCTCCGGTTAATTCTATTTGCATGCACCCTCGACAGGAACTGGGCGGGCAGCTGACATTTTGCTGCTTTAGCAGGTACATTTTTTCAAAAGCTGCAGCTAAAGCAGCGAAACGCGTTAGTAACACACCTCTGTGGACCCACTTATATTGCTACATCCCCTTTACCATTGGAGCCGAACCAGCCTTGCAATCCTGCAAAGTGTGAAGTTACTGCCATACACCCCTCCAGGACCAAATTCCTCCTGTCTACCCACCTGGCCACCTTCCAATCCGTGAACATCTCCGGAGGACAGGGGTGTGCTATACCCCTGTGGCTACAAGGTTTCAAGATACCTGGACACTTACACCTTCGGAGGAGAGGGGTGTGCTATCTCCATGTGGCTTTAAGGTTCCGAGACCTGGACACTCAAAACCAACGTACTGTACAACCTTATGGACCACATAGGAACGGACTCCTACCCATGTACTACCTTCACAGCAATAAGGGCCTTATTCTAGTTCACTCTTAGAGGCAAATTCCTTCTCAGATGGACAAAACCATGTGCACTGCAGGGGGGCAGATGTAACAGGTGCAGATAGAATTAGATTTGGGTGAGTTATTTTGTTTCTGTGCAGGGAAAATACTGACTGCTTTATTTTTACACTGCAATACAGATCTCACTTAGAAGAAAAACCCCACCCAAATCTAACTCTCTCTGCACATGTTATATCTGCCCCACCTGCAGTGCAAATGGATTTGTCCATCTGAGAAGGATTTTGCCTCTGAGAGTGAACTAGAATAAGGACCTAAATGTGGAACCAGTGGATGAATATTTACATGCACTAGACGTGATATTTTCAAATCAATAGTCCTCAATTCATTCTTACAATTTATATTGTTTTAAATAAAATTATATTAAATGTCATTATTTTAATACCAGTGTGTTCGCGCTGTCACTTTACATTGTATTTTCTTACTTTTTGCACTTTCCCTTCTTTTAATATTTCACCACTGAGTTTATAATACAGTATTGAACAATTTGAATACATACCAATAAAGTGTTTGACTTTTCTATTGTAACTGATCCCAGTGCACCCAAGACATAAATCTACTTACGGTATCTTTTTTTTTCTTTTTTTGCTATGAACTATTTAACACACAGCTGTTCAGACACCGCTATTAACAACACATTTTATACAACTCATAAAAAGCGCATATCGTTAGAAAAATCCAATTAGCTTTGTACAGCAGGTCCTCCGCCTATCAGATAAAGCAGGACAGAATTACTTATAGATTTTTACTCCTGAAAAGCATTGCTTTCTAATACTTCCTCGCTGAAAGTTTAAAGACAGAAATGTACTTTTTACAATATCCAGCAAGACAAGCACAGGAAGGACCTAAGACAGAGTTCTAAGAGCTTCAGTTAAGACGATGTCCTGCCAGAGTAAATCCCGCCTTGCCAATCATCTGATGTTTTTCAAATACAGTTTAACAAATGAAAGCAGATATACGACTGGTCACATGCCCCATAGTTTGAATACGACTGTCAGAAGTTCAACAGTGGCACCCAATAAATTGTACTGTACTGAGCTTTGGGTCTAAATGAATCTTCATGTGCTTGGATCCTTAATGTACCAGTCAGTGTACGGGAGCACTGGAACCAATAATGCAATTCCCCTCAAACTGCACCAGCAGCTCCTGAACCACTGACTTCTCTGGGGAAGCAACTGGATCCAGGAGGTCGGTCTCCCAGACATTGGGGGACAGCAGGCTAGTATGGTTTCTTAGTACTGTCCCTGTGCAGGTGACACTTATATGCACAGCAGCATGTACAAAATATAGCCCCATTCAATTCCGTCCGTTCCTTGCAAGGCTGACATTTCCTGTTGTATAGACTACAAGTAACTGGGTCAGACATGTCAGCTATAGCTAAGCTCTTCTTGTCATTTAGCTAAACTGACTTAGTCTTTTACTGATGGGGTGCTACTGTTTAATATACTCTGCAGGCAATTACTGTACAGCAAGGCACAAGGAAATGGTAAACAAATATATGTAAGAGTGCAGGTATATTATTGTGTGTGATTTCCACCAAATAATAATCTCTCTCTCTTCAATATAGTAGCTGAAAGCATAAAATGCCCAAATGATGCTACAGGTAAAACCGATATACTGTACCCAGTTGGCGAAATGGGAATTTTGAAGAGCAGGTATGGAATTTAAAAGGGACTTAATGTTTATTCTATAGTGTAATAATACAGCATTACCTGAGGCGCACGTGTGCCAGAAAGGTGATGTGGCCACTCAAAAGGGATGGTAGGGAGCAGATAGAGTGCCACAGGGGTAGTAGGGAGGATATAGTTAGACGCTAGCTGGTAGGGAAAGGATAGTGACACAAAAGGCGGTAGGGAGTAGATAGAGTGCTACAGGGGGGGTAGGGAGGAGATAGTGAGACGCTAGCCGGTAGGGAGGGGAGAGTGAGATGCTAACCGGTAGGGGGGATAGTGAGATGCTAACCGGTAGGGAGGGGATAGTTAGATGCTAGCTGTTAGGGAGGGATAAAGAGAAGCTAGCTAGTAGGAAGGGGATAGTGAGATGCTAGCTGGTAGGGAGGAGATAGTGAGATGCTAGCCGGTAGGGAGGGGATAGTGAGATGCTAGCTGGTAGGGAGGGGATAATGAGAAGCTAGTCGGTAGGGAGGGGATAGGGACAAGCTAACTGGTAGGGAGGGGATAGTGAGATGCTAGCTGGTAGGGAGGGGATAATGAGAAGCTAGTCAGTAGGGAGGGGATAGTGAGATGCTAGCCGGTAAGGAGGGGATAGTGAGATGCTAGCTGGTAAGGAGGGGATAATGAGAAGCTAGTCAGTAGGGAGGGGATAGTGAGATGCTAGCCGGTAAGGAGGGGATAGTGAGATGCTAGCTGGTATGGAGGGGATAGTGAGACGCTAGCCGGTAGGGAGGGGATAGTGAGATGCTAGCTGGTAGGGAGGGGATAGTGAGACTCTAGCCGGTAGGTAGGGCATAGTGAGATGCTAGCTGGTAGGGAGGTGATAGTGAGACGCTAGCTGTTAGGGAGGGGATAGTGAGATGCTAGTTGGTAGGGAGGGGATAATAAGATGCTAGCTGGTAGGGAGGGGATAGTGAGACGCTAGCTGGTAGGGAGGGGATAATGAGAAGCTAGCCAGTAGGGAGGGGATAGTGAGATACTAATCGGTAGGGAGGGGATAGTGAGATGCTAGCTGGTAGGGAGGGGATAAAGAGAAGCTAGCCGGTAGGAAGGGGATAGTGAGATGCTAGCCGGTAGGGAGGGGATTGTGAGATGTTAGCTGGTAGGGAGGGATAGTGATATACAGGGCTAATTGGTTACAACCTTGAAGGGTATACCTGCTAAAAGTAATGGTAAGTATTCTCTCGCAGACCAGGACATCTTGGCATTGAGAATATATAATCAATATTTCTGGCACACAAAATCATTTACAATGCACGCCAAATGAAATGACTCTTTTGTATAAAACAATTCCAAACATGCAAAATAGCAAAAGGAAACCATGCAAAGCACAGCAAATAGCAACTGGCACACAGCACAACAGGCTTTTTACCATGTTTATTTGAACGATTAAAGCATTTAAACCGCTTCTTCTTCTTTTCACCGAGTAAATCCTCAAGCGTTACCCCTTCATTTCAAAGACATATTGTTTTGTCACTTAACCAGCAGGTGGCAGCAGTGTTAATAAGTTACAACGCATGAATATTAAACAAAGCACTCTACATGATACAAAAGCAATCTCAGTTGATGGCACTGCAAATGTTAATCGCAGGAGGCTTCGTGCAGCTGTTTATAGTACACAAATGAATGGGCTATTAATAAACAGAGCCAAAGCAATTAAAATAAGGTGTTAAGTGGCAACATGAAACATATACAGTGCTCAGCAATTACAAGAACAACACTGAACAATTAAAAATAAGTAACAAAATGACACAAGCAGTAAAGGTCTGATAACGTGTGCTTGGGGAGCAACATTAGGCGATGAGTACCCGTCTTGACCTCATTAGGGACGATGACCCGGCAGGAAGCCTGCATCGGCAAGTGCGTCTGTACATGCAGTACAACGAAAAGCATCACATGATAGGGCCATGCTGTGGAATGCAGCATGACACCCGCTACAACACTGTCCATTGGGCCAACCGTCAATATATTGCAAGCTCGTTGGTGGCAGTGTACTCATGATGCATCTGTGAAAAATGTGGTTCACAACATATCGCGTCAGCTGCGCTGCACAGCCGATGCCTCATATACCTATACCTATATATTGGCAGACATTTTAAAAAATCTGGCTGTGTATATACGGGTGATTGTCAGGGCCTAAAGTAGTATTGCAGAGGTGGGGGGACTCATTTCTCTATGCCACCTATTTACCCCCCCATTTGCCCTCCGCTACCCTCATTAGGCAGACACAGGGCCAGTGGTAGGGCTTTTGGCATCCTCCTGTAAACTAGAATGCTTTTCTGTGAGAATTACCGTGCAGGGCTAATGTGGAGGTTAAAATGTTCCACCTCACCATTAGAGGTGGTGGAACTCAGTTCCACCCCGTTCCCCCACACTTTAACCCCTGGTGGTTGTACACATGCTGCAGGAACCACCGTGACTAACATCTCAACCGACAATTGGTAAGTCGCTTATGGCCGACCTACAGTATCTAATGATATATATTTTGGTAGCGGTAAGCGTCTGTGTACACCTGATATGTCTGTGATTGACCTCAAGACCTGGGTTATTGCAGCTATAATTAAACTATCAATGAGACTGATGTGGAATAGGACATAAAGGTGACAAATTAAGCTTACACATAAAAAAAAAAAAAAAAAAACCTTAAAAGCAAAACAACCAGCCCCTTACAAGATCCCAGCGCCTCATTTTCCTTATTACATAAAAAAGAAAACACAGAGAACAATTAGATTTACAGCAATGACCTGTTTTTTTGGTCACATAGTATTGCGGCCACACATTGCTCATTTTCCTATTTGCACAATACATTGCAAGGGAATATTAGCATTATTACTGCTCGCAAAGTGCCCTGCCTAGTCGAGGCACTTTGAAATGTATTTGCCAACATGGAAAACATCTCTGAAATATATTCGCCCCCCCATGGAAAACATCTCCACCATATCGAGTGATCTGGACAACGCATGTGAAATGCACATTAACAACGCTGCTCGGAAGATGAGGTTAAGCTCCTGAATGTTAGAGACAAGTTGTTTTTTTCCTGTTGGGAAGAATATAAGGTCATACAATCCCAGAGGACAGTGTCAATTAAATGAGATATGTGCAGTGATGAAACCAGAGTGGCATAAGCTCATTAAATAACTTTCTATGAGCAGCAAATCAGCAATCTGTAATACTCAAGCCATTATTTTCATCTAACCCACCATTATTAAACAGACGAAAAATGGCTGGAATCATTTCTGCGCAAGCATACATGAGATAGTATCTGGATTCTGCAGATGTTGACGTATAATGTGAAATGTACTGGAATACAGTACAAATAAATGGTACTTACTCTGACCATGGGACTGGTGGATGGCGTGCAGAACCCTATAGCAACAAGAGACTAACAAATACACAAACCTAATCTCTGCTAACACATATTGCAATGTAGATGCAGTGATCAATCCGCTTAATGAGGCTATAATGATTTAATGTATATCCTGGAACTAGCAGCATCCTCCTTTATCTGGTGATGATTCAGACTATTTCTTCCAATACATTTGCTAGCACTGATGTATCTGGGCTGATTCGGAGAAGTACGCAAACCCGATTCTTATAGAGTTCAGCGATTATTGGCTGACTGCGTATATGTCTAATGGGGCTACACACGGGGCTACATTGCTCCGTGTGTAGGGGCCATAGCGATAGCGATGTACAGCCCCGCGCTTCGCTATCGCCCGCCGATTAATACCCAGCATGCTGGATAAATCTAGGAATCGCTGATAAGGGCCAAAGTTCTCACCGGAGAACACTGGCCATGACAGATCGCTCAGCAGACATTGCGTGTGCTGCATGGTCATGCTGAGCGTTGCTCAGAACGCTCAGCATAACTTCCCGTGTGTAGGCCCATAAGCCGCACTGCCCGTGTGTCACCATGGTCTTGTGATGAGCGGCACAAAGCGGATTTATTGCAAAGTGGTTGACAGGGCAGGTATGGGAGCAGAGGCAAAAAAATGGAGGCAATTGTGTGTTTTAGCCATTTTTGTAGCATTTCTAAAGCGTTTCTAAAGCTGTTATTGCAATCCGGAACGCAGCTGGCGCATTACTTCCCACAGCCATGGTGCACAACCATAGCGCTACTCATAACTTTCATAATCGACCGATTTATGATAAACGCTGTGGCTTTGTACACAGCCGATGGGATCTGCAAAGCTGATGCTGGACATCTTGATACAAATCCAGATGAAAGCAACCGTTTTATATTTTCTCGCAGCCACTGCATACATCTCTGAATCAGACGCTGATGTGCTAAGTATAAAATACGAAAATGTGTATGTTATTTTTAGAGTCAGTATCCTGCAGTCAGGTCAATGGCTGGGGAGGCACTGGGGTGGAATGATATATAAGGGCAACAATGGGCTTGATGGTGGAATAGGGCGATGGATTGGGGCCACTTGGCTGGCTGGGAAGGTGGGGCAGCGAGATGAGGGTGGGAGGGGGGACGCTAGTCTGGATAAGTGACTGGGGAGGCCCTAGGTTTGTGTGTGTGGATGGAGCACGGACAGTGATATAGGACAGTGGGCTAGGTTAGGGGGGGGGGGCACTGTGATGGGGTGGGGTGAGATGTGGCGGACATTGAGCTGGACAAAGGTGGAGACACTGTGCTGGGGAAGTCAGTAAGGTACAGGTGAAACCACTGGGCAGGGGGGAGATGGGGGCACTGGAGGTGGTAACAATAACCTGGTGTTGTTGCTGCAATAGGTCCTCAGCCTCCAACTAACTGCTGCTGCTTGCTCACAGGAGGCAGAATGGAGGTGTGGAGGGATGGGAGGGAGGGATGGGACCCTTGTGTTTGCGCAACTGGGTTGGTGGGAGAAGACTGGTACTGTTGTGACTGCCAGCCCTCAGACCCCAGCATGAGGGAGAACTGGCGAAGGAGCCTTCCTCCAGCTCTTCAGGTGGTTGGTTCTCTGAGGCCGGCTCCTGGTCAGAGCTGAATCAATGCACAGCCCCCTCAGTGAGGCAGTTTTGAAAGCTGCCTCCCCCGGTCATTTTCCTTAGTAGTATAATTGTCCGCAGGGTGGCCCCAGGCAGTTTTTGACCAACAAGGGAGGCTCTGCTCATCGCTGCCTCAAGTTTCATCTCTTCTTGTATTTGCAGCAGAGTTTGTGGTGTGCTGGATGGTGATGTTGGGTTATAGGTCTTGATATCAATGTGGAATATGTTACATGTACTGTATATAAATTAGAAATAGCAGTAATAACAAATAATAGCAATAACAACCTAACAATATAATAAACAATCTGCAGTCTAACACGTGCTGACATTCCTGGCACACTTCTCGTCCCTGCTGGCCCGATCACTGCGTGAACTACAAATTCTGGCCATTGTCCTGAAGTTACATCCAAGCTGGGATTCCACATAGTATCATTTATCCCATGGCTGCTGTTACATAAGGAAAGCTGCTGTCTCTGCTGAGGTCTTTGAGTTCACAGCATGGCTTTGGTATAAATCAGGGCCTGTTACTGTGAATGTCTTTGTCCTGCTGTGTTATACATTAGATCAGCCTGAGTGTAGACTTTACAATGAATTTCCCGTGTGGCGATCCTACAGTACGAGCATATTGTGCTTTCCATTTCTCCAGTGTAACAACTCAACTGTCTTTGCTGCATTTTCATTGCGACGTCTCTAACAATAAGCACCATAAATATTTACACATTCTATGAAACATCCGCCTCTGATTTAGTGCATGAATGGGCGCAGGCAGGATGCCAGCCCTGGCTATAGCGTCTGCCCTCCTGGGCACACTTCCAAAATATGTTCTAGACAAAATGCCCAGAAAGCTGTTCAGGGTCCATATTGGTAATAATAATATTAAAGAATCTAAATACGCTTAGGAAATGAAAACAATACACTAATGTATATGTAAGCATAGACGTATCGTGTATACCAGTTCATTAATGGATATACTTGTAGATGCCAACAAACTAGTTGTAATCTGAGAACCTTTTATATAGTTCACAAATAATGTGTAGGTCAACAGTCAATGGACTGTCATTCACATAAGGTCGACACAAGCAAAAGATCAACATGGAAACCGCTGACACTTGAAAAGGTCAACATTAGTTTTTCACATTTTTGGGGGGGCATCAATGTTGACACCGAAGCACGTGAACCCCGAACTAGAGTACCACGTATGCTTCACCAAAGTCCACGTGGATGATAAAGTATGAGAAAAAAAAATGTAAAAAGACGTGTCGACGTATTGCATGTGTTAATCTTTTTGTTAGTGTAGACCTTAGGCGTGTCTACATTCGGTGTTAACCTATTGGCTGTTGACATAGACATTGTCTGTCATCCGGATACCCTGAAAAACACAACCCAACCGACAAATGGACTGAAACCTACAAACACTTAGGGTACGGATTGTTAAGTCGACAGCGTCTAGGTCGACAGTCCAAAGATTGACGACGATTGGATCGACAGTCAAAAGTAAACACGTTAAAACAGTCGACATGCATTAGGTTAACACTGACAAAAGGTTGACATGAGCAAGGTGTCGACAAGTAAAAGTCTGATATGGAAAAAGGTTCGGTCACGTTGCCTCTCTGCGCTCGGCACGCTTTTTTTAAAATTAAAACCAAGAAAACCCATGTTGACCTTTTCCCATGTCGGAATTTTGCTTGGTCGGTCTTTCGACCGTGTTGACCTAATGCATGTCCACCTTTTGCATGTGTCAATCTTTTAACTGTCGACCAATAGTGGTCGACCTTTTGACTGTCGGCCTAGACACTGTTGAGCTACTGGCCACAAGTTTCCATCAGTAACCCTCCTCATTTTTGATTGCACCCCACAGGAGTATGAACAAAGATTGAACACTGGTTCAAGGTTCCTGTGCAAACATGGGAGTTTACCCCACAGAGGGCCTGATCCACTACCACTCACTAAGCAGCGCTCGTTCACATTGAATAACTTCAGTCTAAACTGACTTTTATTTCCGTCAGAGTCTACCGAAGAGGGGGCGGGTTCTGACATCATGCATTCCCAGGGGAACAACCAGTGTTTTCATGGGGACGCCCATAAAACGCTGGACGAATATATACACAAACACAAACATCTGGTTTATGAGTCTGACAATCAAGTTCACGCTTGCAGTTGCCTCTACCATACACATGCTGCAAAGTTACAAGTGACACAAGGACACATCTGATTGATGACTATACTCATGTTGAAGTCACACAGTAGTTTAAATATATAAAGCAAATTGATACTAAAGGTGCCCACACACTAGAAAGATCTGCAATCATAAGATGTGCGCATAAATTAGCCTTGAAATATTTTGCCCATCCTGGACAAAAGATTTCAGGCAAACGCACATCTTCATCAAAGATTTCTCTTAAGATCCCGTGTGCGTTCCTATGGATCTATTATTAAATCTTCTGATCTTTCATGCAGCACGTAAGATAAGAAGATTTAGCAAAAGATTCACGGGTGGGCGCATCTGATCGAGATCAGCCGATTTGGGGACGATTTTGCCGTAAAAAAAAGTCCGATCAGCAAAAAAAATTGTTCTAGTGTGTGGATACCTTTACACGTTAAAAGTTTAAACCACGTTCTGGGCAACTGATACCAGGGACTAACAAAACGCCGCAGTAATCATTAGAAAAATGTCTCGATACATACATATTTTCACAAATGATAATCAGCACATTTGTTAAATAATGTAATTCACCCAATTTGACAAATTCTTCATTGTAGAACTGTAGTAAGTGTTTAACAAATAGATAAACCAGCCATGAATCACAAAACTGTCACAATTCTTGTGATGTCATATAAGTCAGTATTTATGGAAATTTACAGCCACTCTCCCGATAATGGAAGATTTGATTGACAGGCACTTATCTCTAGTTTGTGCTGAAAGGATACCAGTGTAATAATGGAGGAGTAGTGGTAAGCAATTTGGGAAATGCAGATGCAAGTCACATCCAGAGAACAGACCAATAGAGTCCATGGGCTTTATTTAAAAGACTGGGGACTGGGATTACTACACGCCACAATAAAGTCATACTGATCACAATGGGGGGATATTCAATATGCAGCTGACTTTACTGCGTAGCTTTAGTTCCGGAGTAGAATTAACAGCCCAAGGCAGTGGTTCCCAAACTTGTTCGAATCACGGTACCCTAGAGTTTAAGAATTGTTTTCCGGGCACCCTAGGCCAAAAAGTCTCTAACGGAGTTAAAATGAAGTAAATTGTGTATATTCACTGTCTAGCGAGCACGTAAACGCCGAACGTACGCCCCCCACGCCGAGCGAATCCCCATGCTAGCATGTGGGCAGGACCCCAGGGCGCCATGGCATACAGTTTGGGAACCACTGGCCAAATTGTATGCCATATATTTGCTGCCTAGCAAGTACGTAGACGACGCTCCGCCGAACACACGCCTCCCCACAGGTGGTCGCACGGAGGAAAAATCATGCGATGGTCGCTGGAATGATTTTTCCTCCCTTCGTTGACAAAAGTCTATACCTACTTTTCAGATGGCCGATATCCGCTGAATTGGGGGCGGGCACTGACATCATGTAGTGTCAGCTGCCCGTCCCAAGGATGCATATGCATGCCTGCATTCACAGCGGTACGCCCAGCGGTTCCATGGGTGCGCCCACCGTTTTTGTGGACACACCCATAAAACACTGGCCAGTCCCCTTTGTCGGCCCCCTGACCGCCCCCTTCCTGCCCACCATTGTGCAGGCGTTCTTTCCGAAGCTTGCACATGCGCATATTCGCGCATGCGCAAACCCCCACCATCGGCTGGGGGGAGCAAATTCGGACCTGAGAGATCTCCTCCTCCAGAGAATGTGAGCAGGCAGAGGTCCAGAACATCTAACTGAATTCCCATCAATGTCTGCTCCATCCCTTGCCAATTAGGCAGACGTACTTATTGAATGAATAGCAATCTAGCCAAGGCTGAATTACATATACAGTCATTTTGGTGCTGATGCTGAGTTTACAACTTACTAAAACGTTGTTGCACCACCATTGGCGAATCAGTGCACCAATCTGCCCTATGTAAGCCCCAGGAAGTACAGCGCTGCTTGAAGCTTCATGAGGAGGCCACCACCTTATATTAATAATTATATCATACTGCTTTCATATGGGATTTGAGAATAGCACAATGGATCTCTTATACGTATATTTAATTATAAGCTCATTATTCTCCTCTGCCATGTAGATGATACCATGGGCATGTGCGTAACACTAAGGTACAGAATGCACATCTGGCTACTGAACCCTGTTGAGTTGGGGATGTTGTATCAAATGTATTATTTGAAATATTGCTATATTTTATCTAGTGTTTTATTTTATCTGGTGTTTTATTTCCTGTAATGCTTTATTTTATCTAGTAGTTCATTTCATGTAGTGCTTTATTTTATCTAGTGTTTTATTGCATGTAGTGCTTTATTTTATCTACTGTTTTATTGCATGTAGTGCTTTATTTTATCTACTGTTTTATTGCATGTAGTGCTTTATTTTATCTAGTGTTTTCTTTCATGTAGTGCTTTATTTTATCTACTGTTTTATTACATGTAGTGCTTTATTTTATCTACTGTTTTATTTCATGTTGTGCTTTATTTTATCTACTGTTTTTTTCATGTAGTGCTTCGCTTTAGTATTTTTTTTTATTGTGGTGTTTCATTTTATCTATTGTTTATTTTAACCACTGTTTTATTGAATGTAGTGCTCTGCTTAATATAGTATTTTATCTGGTGTTTTATATAATGTCATGCTTTCATTTATCTAGTGTGTTTTATTTTATCTGGAATGCTAATGAAAACTAAAAAAAAAATATATGAATTAAAAATTGTGTTACATTTTAAATTCCTGCCAATTTACCTGCAAGGTAATAATAAAAACAAGCCATCTGTGAGGAGTCCTATAGGAAGCCATACCTGTTTTGCTAAGCGCAGGAGTGCGTCTAATACATATAACCCTTTAAATCTCTAGTTGACATAAATTGCTAGAGACTTACAACTTCCTGGATAATGCTGATTACAGGAAGCATGTTGATGGGGGAAGGTGATGAGGATTAAAGGTATAAAAATAGTGTGTTTTCACCACCGCTAATCACAGCGTGCAAACAAAAGATGCATATCAGTGTATTCTAGGATGAAATCCATCCACATAATAGGACTAGCACAGAATGCAGTGTGAGTTAATGTAATCGCATTGCTAGTTTTGATACTTACTATTGCGCTTGCCCTCTACTTCGCCGTCCTCCTCGTTCTCAGGGTCAATATCTTCCGCTTGGGTGATCCAGTCCAGGTAACCCTTCAAATCCTCCTCCAGCTGCTGCTTTTCACGTAGCTTCTGAAAGTCACCCCTGGCTTTTGCCTTCTCTCTTTCCTTGGAGAACTCACTGTGTGGGGCCAAGGAAGAATAAATGCCCAGTGAACACATGGTCTGTACACACCTTGGAGATGTTTCATAAGGAAGGAGCAGAAATGCATTTGTGTGCAGCAGTTTGTCATGCAAAGCACCAACATTTCATTATAAAACATATATACACTACAACACATGAAACACACAATCCCAAATGCTGGATATAATTATTCATCCAAACCATGTCCAATCTGTAGAACAGGAAGATATCCTCCAGCGGGACACAAGCCCACCACAAATCTTTCGAACAATTCAGTAACAGAAACATAAAACATTAGACAAACGCAACAATGAGTACGGATGAAGAACACAATGGAGGCGATTCTGGTTGGCTTACTAAGCAGCGGTAATATGGTGCTTAGCGAGTCTTCTAATGCCGCCCAAGGGTATATGAATGCCTGCCCCCCGCCACTGTGCGAGTATCCCTGCCGTGTTTTGCATAAACACCCTCGCAGGGTAGTGTGCGAGGCCAAAATCATAATTTCAACTAAACCCAATTAAATAGGTCAATAACCTCATTATTGGGAGAACACCCCAATAATTTTACAGTGCGTAGCCAGCTTAACTCTTTGCTTAAGGTGGCCATACACCATTGCAATGTACCGCAGAAGTGTATGGCCATCCAGTCCATCAAATGATTCCTACCCTGCTCGCAAATCTAAGTCACTCTGGGCTGACTTAGACTTGTGCCGCCTGGGTCCGAGAACTGAGTGGGCGGCTGACGTACGTTCGCATGGGGACGCCCTGTATTTTCCTGGGTGCACCCATTGTTTTCTTGGGTACGCCCAGGAAACGCCCCCTGTCCGCCTCCATCATGCCCCCCCCCATGCGAGTGCCACACCGACTAGGCAAGTCGGCGCCCGCACAGAAGCCCTGCATATGCGCATGCAAATATGCGCATGCACAGAGCTTAAACATCGGTCGCCCATGCGAACATGCCGGGGGTCGAATCAATTAGAATCAGTGCCAATGTATCTACAGTATTTAGTAAAGGGGATAAAACAATGGGCCTAATTCAGAGTTGTATGCTAAGCGTATATCATCACAGCTGAGTGATTATTGACGGACTGCGCACGTGTAAGGTTCCATTGTGATCGCACTAGCAATGAGAATAGAATTGCAGAGTGTTTGACAGGTAGTGACATATATTGGTGGTAACAGGGATGGGAGCAAAAACGCAGCGTGTTATGGCCGTTTTCATAGCGTCACCACGGTCACATCCAGTCTGCATAGCCATAAACCTACTCGAGCAGTCGATGTTATGCGTTTTCGGGTATAGGCTGCCAATGTGTACACATATTGCGAATGAGATGTGACAGCTCCAGTAAGCGCTTCTTTACATTCCTGGGAGCAGCGCCACTTGCTGATATTAGCATTTCCGTATAACAAATGCAATTGCCTTTGTGTACAACTCTGAATGAGGCCCATTATCTGACTTGTTATATTTACATAAATGTGGAGATGCACTGAGCATGTGCAGGAGTCGCACTCAGCATACTGTATGCAGATCTGGGGGATGCGGCTTTGCACACAGTGCCCCAGACACCGCTTTATAATTGACAGCATTTAAAATTACTCAGAGCACTGCTAATGAGTATGTACATATGCAAATTGTACACAAATCAGGTCTAACAGTATTTGAAAATGGGTGGATGAAAAAGAAGCCGGTTGAAGGGAATCTCCCCCACAAGTGCATTGGGGGAAATGTATTCAACTGGGACATAGAGGGGTCGATCCTATTAGCGCTGAAGGGTGCGAGTTGCCGTTCGTGTGCGATTCATCCGCACCTAATAGGATCCACCCCAGAGGCTATAGAGACATTTTATTGTTCAAAATAGAGAACTTGACTGGTCACAAAAATTCTCACTTTAAGACACTTATGTTGAGCTGGAGGTAACCAGACTGACCTTAACTAAACTCTCAGATGATAAAACAAAACACAATAAGCTCTCTCTGCAAGTGTAGAAAGCGGCAAGGTAGGCTCTAGGAGCACAGATATCTGTGACCTATATACATATGATTAAGGGAGATAAGTGTAGGCCTTGTCACAAAGACAAAGTGTCATCTGGAGCCTTCAACGCTCACTATTCAAACATATACAAATTCTCCTCTGAGCAATGTCTGTCTAAAGGTACTCACACTAAAGAAATTTGGGACGATTTCACCCATCCCCAACGGATCGGGTCGAGAAATCAGCCCAAATTGGATGCCCCTTCGGGTCTGATGCGCGGTCCTGTGCGCATCGGACTTGAGTCAGAAGTCAGACCTGCCCGGTGGTTCGCCCTCCCGGGCGGCTCGCAGGGGATTGGATGGCCATACATGGCCACAATATATTGCAGTAGAGTATGGCCACCTTAAGGAAAGAGTTAAGCTAGCTACGCACTGTACAATTATTGGGGTGTTCTGCCAATAATGATATATCAGTATATCAGTAGCATTGTACTAATCTATAGGGAATGTTTGTATAATAAAGTATCCTGTCAGGAATCTACAGCTTTGAATGTTCCAACCCCAAGTGTGGAATATAATAGCATCAACACATAAGCAATATAATATTGTACATTACCAGGGAAGCCCAGGAACATAGCATTTAGGGCACCACAATTGATGACCACCTGACATCAGATTGCCGGACCCCAACCCTTGAGATATATAATATATATATAATACTGTATCACCTCTACCAGAGGACTCAGTACCTCTAGAGATTTATTCATTGCCCCTGATGAAGTCCTAAGGGATGAAACGCATTGGGCTGCAGATTGATCTTGCATGTGACATTTGTGAAAACGCTGATGAATTTGAGAAAATAAATTGAATAAATGTCCATATGTTTTTACAAATTATTGACTTATTTTCAATTTAAAAGCATTGGTTTTAGTGATATAGCGCACCTCTATCCTGTGTTTCTATGTTCTCTCTTTGTACCTTTCTAACAGCAAGGTTCCATAGGGGTGCTGCTCTTTCCATAAGCGCAATATTAGGGGCACTACATCTTTTCCATATATATATATATTCAGGGTTAGCGAAAAACAAGTTACCCAATTCAAAGTGCTCTGAACTTCTTTCTACTGCTCCAAGTAAGACAAAAGTGAAACCAGATCATTCAAATGATGTGCTAGTCATTTGTTAAATAAAAATGGTTATTTCATAAAATAAATGTTTAATTGGCTTTTAAATTGTAATGTCCAATAACCTGCACATAAATGTTTTATATGCTTGCTCAGTATATCCCCCTTCAGTAAGAACAAGGGCCCTCACTCTGGCTGACTCGGTAAGCTGCGAAGCAGTGATACAGTAATACAGTGCCTGGTACTTTATCACCAGCCAATCAGCTCCTGACTGTCCCTTTTTAGACCTAGCCTGTAAAGTCAGGAGCTGATTGGCCGGTGATAAAGTACCAGGCACTTTATCACTTCTCCCTTATCACTGCTTTATACATCTACCCCCAAGTCCCAGAGAGGCCGCCCCGCTGAATTGATCAATATCATCTGGATGAAACTGAGCAGATATATACGAAATAAGACAGGTTTGTAACACAAAGACTGGTGTTGTATGCAGGGCTATTTTTCAGCAGCCTCCAGCAGGAACTGTGGCCCTTATTCTAGTTCACTCTTTCTGACAAAATATTTTTTAGATGGACAAAACCATGTGCACTGCAGGTGAGGCAGGTGTAAAACCCCACCCAAATCTATCTCTGCACAAGTAACACCTGCATCACCTGCAGTGCACATGGTTTTGTCCATCTAAGAAATATTTTGTCAGAAAGAGTGAACTAGAATAAGGGCCTCAGTTCCTGCTGGAGCTTGCTGAAAAATAGCCCTGGTTGTATGGATGTCAACGTTTACATTCTTAATTTGATGAAGAGTTGATGTTAACAATAGCAACCAATCAGATTCTGTCTAACATTTTCTAGGATGCAATAGAGAAAAGATAAACAGAATCTGATTGGTTTCTTTGATCAACATCACTTCTTTTCATGTTTAGAAGCTGTAGTAAATTTACCCCTAAGTATATTATAGTAGTTTTTCCTTAAAAAAGGGGTGTGAATCTTAAGGCCAACATACACTAGGGCGATTTACAGTTCCCAAATTGCATGTGATTGACAGCAGGTCCAATGCATCGCACTGGAGCCTGCAAGTTGCAGATTGCTTCCAATCCAGGCAGGCTTGGCTGGGATCACATGGGATATATCGCATGCCAATATATTACATGCAATCCTGGGCTCAAGGGTGAATCGCAGGTGACTTCTCTGAGGAGAGAAGTCGCCTAGTGTATGTCCAGCTTTAGCTTGCAAACCGGGAACTAGGTACTTAGGATTAGGCTGGCCATACACTAGTCAAATTTTCATCCAACCATCCAACTAGTTGGTTGGTGGACGGAAAAATGTGGTACTGCAATTTGCTCACAAACCCAGGAAAATGGACAAAAACACTCAGTGAAATTGTTTAAATCAAACAGATTCAACTACAGTGCCTTGTCTAAGCGTTTTTGTCCGTTTCAAGATTTTGGGAGCAAATTACTGAATTACAATTTACATCTGTTCCCATCCAGTACTAGATTTATTCCATCCAAAGAACAAGTTGGATGAAAGTTGGTCTAGTGTATGGTCAGGATTCATGTTTTGGTGCGGCTAAGTAGCAAAGTCTGTGGCATGATAAAAGGGCTGTTTGGCACTATTTAAGGATAGGTGTATGTGGACACATCGGTAGGATTATTATTTTTGTAGCGTTGGAATTAATATAAAGAAGCAGATTAAGAGTCATTATTTTTTTAAATATCATGGTGCAGCTAAGACGCAAAGTCCAAGGCGCACCAAAGGGGGCAATTTGGCGCCATTTGTGGACCATATATGGATATAGCTACAGTTGCTGACTAAAGGCGGCAATACATCAGAACGATATCAAGCCTGAACGCACAATTTTGACAGGTTGTGCGACCGATTGTGCTCACATCATGGGGCAGATGTATTAAGCCTTAACAAGAGATAAATGCAAGTGTGATAAGGTAAGATAAACGTCCAGCCAATCAGCTGCTAACTGCCATGTTACAGGCTGTGTTTGAAAAAAGTCAGTAAGGAGCTGATTGGCTGGACATTTATCTCTCTTTATCACCTTGGCATTTATCTCTTGTTAAGGTTTAATACATCTGCCCCCATGAGAGCTATCGATAGGATGCACTATCCCGGAGGTCAAGAGGCCACTCCACTGTTCATAGGTGCCGCACGTATCATCAGTCGGCTTTGCTTGTGCTCGTGAGCACATACGATTGCTTGTTTGCTCTTACGACCTGCATATGTATAAAGGTCTTTCTAGTGTATGGCCAGCTTAAGAGGTAGCATGTTTTATGGGACTTATTCTGATCGCTTCGTTTGGATGCGAATTCGGCCAGTGTTCCGATGTTGTGCGTCTACGCATGCACAGAACCATTTCTGCGCATATCTGTACACAGGGAGCGAGCGAACTCATCGAGAAGTCCGGTTGCCGAGTGCTCACTCCTGGTCTTCCAAGCAGGGGGTGGAGAGGGGCGTTGCGTGCCTACCGTATGCGAATGCCCTGCGTTTCATGGGCGTTCCCATTAAAACGCAGGGCGTGAGTATGAAAATGCAGTAGTGACGTGCGTGCAGGAGAATTTCTTACTACCACTGAATCTTTTTGTTTCCAAATCCTGTTTACTGTTGTAATTAGAAAGACTCCCATTTAATCACCAAGGTATTTCTCATATTCAACTATCCTGCAATCTGCTTCTGATTATTCCAAATGACTGCACTGAACCACCTGAAAGACATATTTCTGATCTTCCAAACCTTGACATTAACTCTGTGACTAAGGTTTGCAGTGACTATGGCTTTCTAGGTGTGTAGGGCACATGTTCTCCTCTAATCTTCTTCCCTGTGTTACCAGCACGACAGCAGATAAAACCAGCTAATTACTTCCCTGTACGGCGTGGTTCTGTCCTAGAGGAACAGAATTAGTCATATTATACCACGCAGAGGTCCTCAGGGGACTCCTTATCCATCAAATAAAGTTGCAATTTCAAGATCTGTGCAGAGGCAATTCAAACCTCAGCAAGACACCACCACACTGCGGACTTAATTGACAGATACCAGTAAATCCTTGCAACTTTGGACATTAGCAAGATTATATTGAGTCGTGAGGGAGAAGGTGCGAACTTAACATATGAGGACATATTTAGTATGAGTAGGAGTTTCGGCTCAACTATAAATTGCAGAAACAAACCCTCAATGCTGAGGTTAAATTATTGCATTAAGAATAATCTTAGAATAATTCTGTCACCAAAATCCCAGACCAGTGAATATGTTGGCCAAACGCACAGAGAACAACGTCACTCAGATATGGTCAGTTGTGGTCAAGCTACTCATTCCAAATTATTTTTTTGGTCATATTTTAAATAATTAGCTACTGAAATAATAAATACAAAATGGCTGCCGTGTGGCCAGATCTACTCTTACATTTAATATCTCACAATCAGGCAGTAAGGGGATGGGAATAAAGCATGCAGAAGAAGGCCACATTGGTATCTATCTATTGACACTACAGTTGGACAAAAATTCTAGTTGGCCACGTTCAGAGAAAATTTCTATTGCCCCTATTTTACTAATAGTAGGGCAGGGGTTTGACGGGGGCTTGACAGAAGTTTGGGGAATCCAGACAAGCCATGAATACTGACATGCTATGGAGTTTTTCAAATAACTCCCAGCCCTGGTCTGCCTCAGGCCGCCTCAGAGTTTGAACATTGAATGTTATTTCCTGCTAGTTTTATGTTGGAAGCTTTGTAAAGACTTTTTACATTCTTTGAAATCTGTAATTGATGCAAGCAAGTCTATTTACTAAGATGGGAGTTCTATTGAAGATGGGGTGTTGCTATGGGAAACCAATCAGGTTATATTATCTTCTAGAACAGGCATGTCCAAACTATGGCCCTCCAGATGTTGTGAAACTACAAGTCCCATCATGCCTTGCACAGTTTTTGCTATTAGGGAATGCTAAAACTATAGCAAGGCATGCTGGTATGTGTAGTTGGAGGGCCACAGTTTGGACATGCCTGTTCTAGAAGGTGCTAAATAACTAAGAAGTAGATTCTGATTGGTTGCCCATAGCAACATCCCATCTTCTATAGAACTCCCATCTTAGTAAATAAACCCTGCAGAGTCTACTGAGGACATGCACTGGCAAGAGCATACACGGAGGATTTACACATGCCCATCCCCTGTTAAAGCACATGACAGACTTTCTAAATTTTTGGGAGCCTCCTGGCCATTCCAGCATACCGCGGGAACGTCCCAGTTTTTGGGGAGGTCCCGCATCCCTCCCGTGACCAGTGGTGTCCTGATGTGGAGGGGGGGGGGGGGAGAGAATGTGCGCATGCGCAATGCCCTAATTTGCATAAGCGATGCCCCCTTTTTGGGCGCTCGCGCGTCGATTTCCCTCTTCTCAACATTGAATACTTGGGAGGTATGCATTCCGGGAGGGTATACAACCCTGATATATAGAATAAATCCACTAGTTCTATGTGAATTAATAGGGTAATATATAACCCTATCAACAGAGGGCCTCAAAGCCTCCTTTAGTGTCGGATATGTTTGTTATAGCTTGCATCACTAATTTATTATTACTCTTTGTTGGACTAAATATATTATTTTAAATGTTACAAACCTTCTAAAGGGACCAATGGAAGATGCCCAATAGCAACAAATCATTTTAAAGAATGTACGTAGCAAGATAGCAAGGATCTGATTGGTTGCTTTGGACAATTTCCCCACTTGTCTGGTCTGCTGTAGACAGTTGGATGCATCTCCCTACAACCTATGGTTAATTATTGGCCTTTTTGAAGGTCACTTGTCCGCTCATGCTTTAAATGGACAATAATCGAGTAGTGTCCTTATTCACAAAAACATCTTTACTTACCCTTCATATGACACAAACAAAACTCTATACAACGTGTAAATCACTGAAGAAGCAATTTATGTACTCACCATGGCAAAAACGGAATTAATCATTAAACACAAAATAGCAGCAAGCAAAGACCAGCAGGGACAGCACACACAGGAGAGTGTAGGTGGCCGGTTAAACAAAGTGAATCGCCCCATAGATCACACATTGAAAAGATTGGTAAGTATAAGATATCACTCACAGTAAAACATGCTTTCAGTCATAACGTCTTTGTTTGTAACCATAAATCATTAAATCTTAAACGGATGCTCATAAATTTAGCCGAAACATATTGGGGGGGTGTGGGGGATAGTGATAAGTGGGGGTGAGAAAGGGCTCCCTACAGTAGTAGTAGAGATTAATGCAAATACCCAGCAGCACTATCCATAACGTGGACCAATCATGGTTTACCAAACAAAGACCAAACATATAATCTGTAAGACATTGGCAGCCATGCAATCAACAAACAGTAAATCCATTTTGCAGATGAAAGGACAGCCGGCCACCTAGCACAGAGCAATAGAATATGCAGAGATAATCCACCTGTGCTTACCCACTAAGTACACCAAGTACCAGGTTAAGAACGAAAAATGAGCCAAGGATAATAAGACTAACAAAATAGACCCATGGCCACTCACATCCTATGGCATCATTCACCTGCAGGGACGTAAGGAAGGTGGTTATAATCGGATCATGTACGGTGTAGCAGAGACCAACCTGCAGCCACCATGTAACATTGGCAGTCCCCCTCATTCATCCACTTAGAATCTGAATTAGAACCGGATGGTATTATTGACACTTACCTTTCTCGTTAGCGCTTTATGTTTTCATTCATTATCTATGTGGGCAGGATTCATATACAACACGGAAAAGGTCCATGTGTCAATGTCGGAGGGTGTGTTTTACCTGTGTGTTCTGCCACTGCTAGCTGGGGGAGTCTGGTGTTGGTGGTGGCTGAAAGTTGGGTTCTGCTTTCATGTAAAAAACGTGTGCTTACCCGCTTAAAACACCAAGAACAAGATTAAGCACGAAAAATGACCCAAAGATGACGAGACTGACAAAATACACCCAAGGTAATTCAAATCCCATAGCATCATTCATCTGGAAGAAAGAAGATGGACTTGTAGAAAGAATTTGTTAGAACAAGCAAAGCATGAAAAATATATTAGAATAGAGAGTATATGGTTTTTTGTTTGTTTGTTTTTACCAAATTGCAACCGAGTGATATTCTTATCACTTGTTACAAATGATAAATGGTGTTCTAGCCAATCAGCTCCTGAGGCCTCCGTACACTATGCGACCTCACCCCTCTGAAAAGTCGCATTCAATCTCCTTTGAGCCGCACGCAGGAACGCATGCGCTATATTGCATGCAGTACTTCTGCATGTGATGTACTCATGCAATCCCCATTCCCTGCCACTGGGAGGGGGTTTTACCTGGAGATCTTACGTGTAGCACGTATGATCTCCGGCTCTGATGCGCACTGGACATCACATGCTATTTGGGAAGATTTCATCAGATTTCTAGGCCTGATCTGCCGGAATCGGGTGAAATCTTGCCCAAATTGCATAGCGTATGGGGGGGCCTTAACTGTCATGTATCTGAAAAATGACAGAAGCCAATTATCATTTGTAAGGAATGATAACAAGAATATCACTAACTGATAAATATGCCCCTAAGTAATGTATGTAGTGTCATGCTAGAGAAAAGTATCAGAGGAAAATAATATTAGAAACAATATCAGAACCAAAAATTCAATTATCCCCAATTTTTACACCTGAAAATATTTCAATTTTCAGGCAAAAAACACATAGCATACGTTATACTGAAAGTTCACAAACTAATGTGTTTATGTTAGTATAGGGATGGCTATGGTTGATTATTGGGGATTTTTTTTCACCTGCTTCAGGCAGGTGAAAAAAAGACCCCGGTGACTGCAGGAAAATGTAATGTTACGGCAGCTAATTGAATTCCCTCTAATTATGCAAGAAACAAAAAGAATAAAAAACTAAATTAAATGTATTGGCTTTACCGTACCATATTTTCACCACCTCAACACTCACCTAATATTAACTGTGATTTACACATGTACTAATTTAATATACAAATAATGTTTAATTAACAATATATATTGTTGGTGTACTTTTTATAAGGCTAGTATAATAAGGTTACATTTTATTTTTGGTTTTTGATCATTACTATAAAAAAAGTGCCATAAAAATAGTTTTTCTTTTCTTCTTTGTTGCTTCTTGCATAATTAGTCTTTCTCTAAATTATTATACATTTCAAAGCTGTGGAGGAATGGGTTACATGGTGACATGAGTGTGTCATGTCACGCAAAAATAATAAAAGATAAAAATGACAACATAATCGCTAGTCCACCATTTAAGTTTTTCATTCTACTGCTCCCACCTCAACTAAAACAAAAAATAAATAAAAAAATGTGAGAAATACTCGCTCTAGCTCTCCCAATAAAGCGATACAACCACTGATTATGAAACAGCTTCAATACTCATCATGCACTCAGCATACGTGTCATGAAAGTCTTGCTCTACACTTACAGGCAGTGAACAACATAATGGAAACACCAGTAAAAAAGTTAATTAAGCATAGTGAAAGTGACATCTTCCAACAGTTATGTGTAATTTGAGCACAGAACATCATAATTCAGAATGAAAGACTGACTGGTGCTCATATTTCCATTTGGCAGGGCTGCAAAATGTGACATTTGTGAGTGAGAAAGAGGCATAGTTGCCTACCCTCCTGCATTCTGCAGGAGACTCCCTGAAATAGAAGCAATCTCCCTCATTAGTCTAGCAATCTCCCTCATGTCACCTAGCCCACATTACACTGTTACATTTTTTGGGGGGAAAAAGGAATGAGAGATAGATACATTAACATTGAGTCATCAGCACCATTTCCCAGCACTTTAACAAGTATAGTATCTCTTACTAACTGCTTTGGGGATCATCTACATTTGGATATACTGTAAGTCATTTTACAAGATTCCTCTCAGATGTAGCAGTACACACCCACGCTTCTAGGTGCCACGTTCACAATCTCTTTTCACAATCTCTCCATATATGGAAATAGACACACCAAGTGGGTGGAGCATGACATGCCTCCTCAATGGGGCACCATGCAAAATTCTACTACCAACTATAACCTCCCTGAAACTAGTTTTCAAAATTAGGCAAGTATGGAAAGACGTCTGATTGTAGGGATACAACTGGTGGGAGCTTCAGTAACCATGGCAACTCAACTTTTCTGCCCATGGTGATGTCAGTACGGAACTCAAAGTAAAAATATCATCAGCAAAGAACAGGCCGGGGTGCAGTAGATAATCCAGATATGTAATGCCCATGCATTAATGTGAAGTACAGGCCAAACAGGAAAGCAACCGGTGATCACTTGATGTTGTGTCGGTATCTTTAAAAGCAGTCCAACAAAATGTCCATAGGATACGATCTCACAGCTGTTTGCTTTGCATAAACTGCTCAACGCACATTTGCAAATTCCAAGGTGCAATCACCACAGGCAGCGGACTACTAAAAAGAGGAACGTGATATTGTCGGATGAACCATTTTTCAACGGCAGTAACATACCCTCCAACATGTGAAGAGCTAAAACTGGTACAGATTCTAAAGGGGGCATGGCCATGGGTAAAGGGGGCGTGGCCACGCTCCCTTTCCTTTACTTGCAATGGGCAGCTGGAGACCCAAAAAAGGTACAGGCCATAAAAAATGGTACTGTTCCTGAAAAAAGGTCCAGTTGCAGGGTATGCAGTAACTCTACAATATTGAGTGCTTGTAACAATTGAGACTCCTGGGGTTGGCAATGTTCTGGTAATGCATTTTCCAGCTGTAGCTATGGCTCAGTCTTTACTTTAGAAGGAAAGGTCCGTGCCTGTTGATTTGGTTTCTTTTATAGCATTTTCTGAATGGGTGATGTCTTTCAGGATGACAAGGTCACTATCCTAAGGGTGTGTGGCCTAACAAGAGGCTGATTAACATGACACTGATGTTATCCATATGTCATGGCCATGTCAGCCACCAGGTTTCAAGCCAGTGGAGCATTTACGGAATATTACGGAATATTCTGGTAGATACTCCACCATCATCCAGGCGTTGGTTGAGGCCAATTTTTTGTGCCTTCCTCCTAACAATCCAGAGATTGGGGGGATATAATGGGGATAAAATGGTAAAAATAAGCAGGCAATAATGGATACACATTTAAGTGACCATTAAGTGACTTTTCTATTGGGGTTTTCATTTTCTTGTTCACTACCTCTAAATAACAATAATAAACACAAGATCGCAGAGCAGAAGAAGAGAGAAGACAGCCCTCTATATAACTCTATATAACGTGGTCTTTCATATGTCAGACAGTAAGAACATTAGACAGCAACTACGAAAACAAGCTGCCGGGAAAAAGACAGAAAGAGGGTAATTTAGATGGGAATTCTATATAAGATTAGATGTTTCCCATAGCAACCAATCAGATTCTACTTATTTAGCACATTCTAGAAGATAATAGATAGAATCTGATTGGTGCTATGGGCAATGTGCCCTCTGCAATAGAACTCCCATCTTAGTCAATTACCCCAAAGAGCTGTATACTACACTGCTATATGAACATTACGGTAATCAGATGATGCCAGCTGCATGTTATACAATGGTGACTATGATGCCATAGGAATTTATGTGTGTATACTACAGTTGTGTCCGCGGGCATCATGGGCCTGATTCTGGTTCACTCGCAAAAGCAAATTCTCTCTCTAATGGACAAAACCATGTGCACTGTAGGGGGGCAGATGTAAAATGTGCAGAGAGAATTAGATTTGGGTGAGTTATTTTGTTTCTGTGCAGGGTAAATACTGGCTGCTTTATTCTTACACTGCAATATAGATCTCACTTTGAAGTAAAACCCCACCCAAATCTAACATATGCCCCACCTGCAGTGCACATGATTTTGTCCATCTAAGAAGGATTTTGGCAGAAAGAGTGAACTAGAATAATGCCCACAGTGCTGCAGCATCCTTTTCATATGAATGTCCGTCTTACTTGAAGTCGGGAGCAAGAAAGCCGTTCCACTAGGCTACATTGATTAATATGACTGTGTACAACGGACCTTGCCATTAAAAAAAAAAGCACGGCCCACTGATTTCATGGCATCTCCTACAGATACGGGTCGCACACAGTGTTGCATATCAAACTAATCAGCGCAGTCTTGCAAATCAGTTTTGTCATATATGATTGCCATGGCAATGCATGGTAGCATTAAAAAATGCCCGGAGAAAGATGGAATATTTGGTACGACTGCAGCAATAGTGTATTAGGAAACATCTGTACAGCACAAATGGGATGAAAGTAACATATTAACAAGCATCACTACAAAGCCTAAAGGACAGGTCCGCCCAAGAGTTGAGCTTTAAATCAGCCTTTAACACAGCAAAACACATCTTTTGGGGATGGGATTCCATTAGCACATTGTTTCAGCTCAAATGACTTCTACAGACAAAGCAGAAAATTTAGTTTCTAAAACCGCCACCATTCTCTTCACTCCAACACCCACAGTATCCGTAAGAGCATGCAGATGAGGCCGGTGTCAGGTTTAGTAGGGGTGTAATGTCACCATCTCCATGGTGATAGCATCTGTGCACAGCGAGCAAACAGAAACTATGGGCTGTTTCAGCAACAAAATTATTGAATATTAATGTAATATTTCCATCCTACTTGGTGCCCACACACGGTTCTATTTTACCTCATATCGCAAGGTACAAAAAGTATGTGCATTTTTGGACTAGATCACATTGCATCTAGTTCAAAACGCACATTGCTTTAGCATATCGCATGTATTTTGAACTAGATATGATCTGAGTAGAATCTTTTAAATAGGCGGAAATGCAGCTTTCACAACGGAGGCAGCCATTTCGTGGGCGGGGCCATTATTCATGACCACAGCGGCAGTAACGCCACTGTTCTTAGATATGTTTTATTCCCATGAATGCTGAGCTAGTCCACAACATGGCTGCCTCCTTGAAGCGCAGACAACAGGTGATCTTTAAGCTGCTTGCCATTTGCACCATATTATAAAGTAACTAATGTCTTGGTGTTGTAAAGGTGAAGAAACTTACCCAATATAACACATCTGTCCAGCCCTCCATTGTAATACACTGGAACACAGTTAACATGGCAAAGGCAAAGTTATCAAAGTTGGTTATGCCGCCATTAGGCCCAGGCCATCCGCTCTTACATTCTGAGCCGTTGATAGGACAGATGCGCCCGTTCCCTGAGAAGGCGCAGGGTGCAGGTTCATCCTCCGCTAGCATTTCTGTAAGAGAAAACACATATACCCTTGAATTAACATAACAATATATATATGTAGTGGCTAGTAAGCTGCAAAGTAATACTATGGAAGAATATCACTACAAATCAAATGTACCACCAGCAGGTCCTGTTATTTAAGATTTCTTTTGTCATTCGCAGGTGAGTTACTCTACATTGCTGGGTCAGTTATTGTGGCATCTGTTTCCACACACAGAAATCCGCACAACACGACCTGTTGGGAAGACTTGAGGGTGTGGCTGAGAACCACTGCTTTAAATAAATATAACGGATACTAATACTAAATATTGAAGTGTCGCCAGTGGAAGTAGGTCCTAAAGTAATAATACTATGCAATATCGCTATATATATATATATATATATATATATATATATATATATATATATATATATATATATATATATATAGTTCCCCCTCGCACATCCAGCCCGTAACTATTCATGCACTCGGTCAAATAGCCAACATCATTTTCAGTGCGCACTTACTTTAGCCCTATCCTTGTTGCAACAGGGTTGTCTGTAATCAGACCTACCTATGCATATGTATACTCAGCATGGTCTCCACTTGTAAGTACATCCCCTTTCTAATAGCCTACATGTAAAGGCCCCATTTTAATTCCCTTATGGAGATGCATATGGCTCGCAGTCACCTGTAGGTCTGGTTCAGTGATAAAGTGGCTGGTCATAACACACCAGCAAGTCAGCTCCTAACTGCCAAGTTACAGGCCAGGCTTTAGGGGCTGGTTGGCTGGTGCGTTATGACCAACCACTTTATCACTTCACCAGGCTTAATAAACCTGCCCCAATAGCTGTCTGCTGTATATAACAGAGTTTTGTGCATCAGTTCCTTTGGCTTCAGTGCAGCAATACTACTAAGCCGAGAGATGTGGCCTATTCAAAAAATAGGATGGTAGCGTACATGTTCTTATAATGATGTCATTTTCTGCCCTTTCTGATGTAACAGAATACCAACATATATTCCTCTTATTATTACTTATATATGGCATCTCTAAAGTTCTGCAGCTCCATAAAGTAGGAAGGACGAGACAAGTAGACAAAACAAGTGGGATGACATAATATAACACACTATAACATGATGAATATTGGTATGATATATATAACAGAGGTAACGCTTTACATAGCAGAATGTAGACATATACAATGTAGACATAAAACAGGCTTGGAGACAGAGCAAAGCATTGCATAGCATGTGAGTACAAATGAGACCGCAGTAGAGTATAATAAGAGGGGAGGGAGCAGTAGATTGAGGGTCCTGCTTGTGAGACCTTACAATCTAGTAGTGAGATTAACATGAATTGTCAAAACATGGGTATTATCATCTATATATATATATTTCTAGTGTCCATGAGTCTCTGAAATACCGTCATCCTGGGAGGGAATCCCAAAAACAGTTAGGGGGGGTACACACCAGAACGATTAGGGCTCAATTCCATCAATCTGGATCCAATTCCGACCGATTGGATGCAGATTGTATGTAGATTGGGCATGTTTAGGTCCAATTCCGATCCGATTCCAATCCGATGCGCGTCCCCGCTGTCGTTTGGTCGTTTTACAGATCCTACCTGCTGCAGTGAGGATCTGTAAAAGATCCATTCAACTGGATACAGACTCAGATCGGATTGGGATCAGATTGGATGTAGATCGTTAGCAGATTGTGTGCACCCAACAGATCGTGCAAGCATCACACAATCTGCTAACAATCTACTAACAATCAGGATCGTTCTGGTGTGTACCAGGCCTAAAACACTTAGAGATAGATAGATAGATAGATAGATAGATAGATAGAAGTTGTGTGTAACCTACCAGTGCCAAAAACAAAACAGGATTTGTGCATTTTCCCCACAAAAAGCTCTAGTCCAATAATAGCATATATAATAATAACAAACAAGACCAGGAGGGCGATGTGCAGCAGGGGGACCATGGCTTTAATGATGGAGTTCAGGACGACTTGTAAACCTAGAGGAAGAAGAGAGGTGATTTCATTAAATGCAGGAGTGGGAGCATCATGCTCAAATTCTTGGTAGCTTACAAAGAAATGAGAAAATCCCCCAATGCGTGGATTGCCCCCTTAGCTGCTACTATTGCACAACGGTTTTTCGTTAAAGGGAAAGATCTTTTGTTTTCATCAAGTTTTGGGCAAAATTGAAAGAAGCAATTAGTTATAGACCAAACCATCCTCCCAACTAATTGCCACTTTAAAATTGGTGGCGAAATTTCCGAAACCACGCTGGCTCCTTAAGCTCAGAACCTATAACATAACCTCCAATATACGTAGCAATTTACATCATAACATAAAATAACATATAATAATAATAATAATAATATTATTCGGGGGCTTGCTGCATATTAAGACAATGAGGGCCACCGTTTTTCTGTCTAGATGTTTTCTCAATAAGTGACTACATCATCTAGCCCCAAAACGCCAGGTGGCGCTAGACGCCCGACATGAGTGAGCCGCCAGGTCTCTCCAACTTTGGTTGTCACACACAATAGCAAATAGGTCACTGGCATAGAAGATTATCCCGAGACCTGGCGTGCCAATAGGGACTGTGGTATGACTGCAGCAAAGATGTATGAAGCCTTATCTATATTTCTGAATGTTTAGATGAATGATCCAACATCTAATAAACACCGTGATGTTATTCCTAAGGATTCAGAATTTGTCAGTTCCAGTCCCTCGTGTACTCATCCCCCTACCACTGATCTACTTTTTTTACATTATTTAAATATTCTCCTTGACAAGTACGGCACATCCCGGGCATGAACAGAATGAAAGTGTTGGAAAACTTACTGGGTACGCCAGACACTAATCGCAGGGGGCGCAGCACACGAAAGGCTCTTAGAGCTTTCACATCAAAACCACCAGATTTCCCAGTCGATTGGTTTGCTCCTTCAACTTCTTTGGGTCCAAAATTGAGTTGTTCCAAAGCTACACTAAACAACCTAACATAGGACGGAAATAAAAATTGTACAATAAGAGAATGAACTATTCCATGTTACTATAGGCCTTATTCTAGTTCACTCTTTCTGACAAAATCCTTCTTAGATGGACAAAACCATGTGCACTGCAGGGGGGGGGGGGGGGCGATGTTACTTGTGCAGAGAGAATTAGATTTGGGTGGGGTTTTACTTCAAAGTGAGATATATATTACAGTGTAAAAATAAAGCAGCCAGTATTTACCCTGCACAGAAAAAAAATAACTAACCCAAATCTAATTCTCTCTGCACAAGTAACATCTGCCCCGCCCCCCCTGTAGTGTACGTGTTTTTTTCCATCTAAGAAGGATTTTGTCAGAAACAGTGAACTAGAATAAGGCCCTATGTGCTTTAGCAAGAAATCACAGCTATTTAGAACAAGTTCTAATTTGTTACCATGCCTTTTTATGACACCACTCCACTGTAGGTAGTGGCAGAAATGTCCTTCTTATAACTACTTCTAATAACTTGGTGTAATCATTATTAAAATGCGTCCTGCATATAAACCTTACATCAATCTGTCATTTTAAGAGAGTACTGGAACTGGAGGTTGGACTGGCCCACCGGGGTACAGGGTAAACTCCTGGTGGGCATCACTGCCTTGGGGCCAGCCTCCTCCACTAGGGAGCTGGTTCCAGCCTGTTCACTTGAATAACACATTATACATCGGTTACCTTATACTGCACAGGACTATTGTGTATTATCTACAGTGAATTTGTGTTATCTGGTACATGATTATGCATGCACTAGCAGCATTTACTATATATATATATATATATTAAAGGGCCCAGACAATGCCAAATCTCTACTGCAGCTAGCCACACCCCCTCTGAAGACTTGCCACCCCCCTACACATGGGACCCCACCATTGCATTCCCCTGGTGGGCTCTTCCTGGCCCAGTCCGACACTGACTGGAAACCTTTTTTTGTTTTAAAAAGCACGGATTTGACTAATCTACATTTACCAACACAAACGTCTGTCGTACTATACTGGCAAATATTGGACCGCAGCATTTAACTAGAGGAAAGAATGAAAAGTAGCAATTTATTTTATCTATCTATATATATACAGTATATACTCATCATTATCACACCTAATGATATTAGTAATCAATTTACACAGTCTGTAGTTATTGTAGCTCCAATGCATGTGCCGCCTACATCACCTAAACATATGAACTAATAATGTTTTAGAAAAATAACGTTAAGTGATATATGTCAGTTTCAGGCTCTCACAAATATATACAGAGATACACAACACACAGGGCCTGATTCAGAGATGGTCGCAGTAGCACAGCAACACTTTGTAATACCTTAGTTACTTCTTGTCACCTACAGTATGTAACACTTTTAGCATTGAGTTGCTACTTCCACCTTTTAACACTTAAGGGTCAATCCTATTATCTGTGATGCGTATCATCACGTCAGCTGATGCACTGTACAGCGGCCGGAATTTGCACAAAAGCAATTTTGAGCAAATCTGTGTTGAAACCAGCCAGCGAAGGGTGCAAAATCGTGTTTACAGCCCGTGGCAATGGCACCTAGCAACTTCGCAAATAATAGGATTGACCTCTTAAACTGTTACTTCTCACTAATATGTCTTGGGGTTGTGTTGGCCTGGGGTGTGTTATGTTTTGGATGTGCTTAGGAATATTAGGGACCCACCTCATGAGCACACCTAGCCATGGTAGGTGGGTACTTTTTTGATGCTAAGAACTCCAGTTTTACTCCAGGTTTATTATAATTGTGCTGATTAATAGAGTCCCCCCCCCTCCAACTGTAGCCCACACCCTGACCTTTCACCTGGGCAGCTATTCCATCAAGAGCAATGACTCTCTGCCCTTGAAACACTTATTAGGAAGCCACAGGTGCTGCTTAACCAGCTCAAATTTGATCACATCAGTTTTTCTTGCTGATGCTGCTTCTACTCTAAAATCTGGACTGGACCTTCCACATTACTTTCATGTGAACAGATGCTGTCCCTACCTCACTATACTTTACTCAAAGCAATAAAAAAAAAGTAGGACACATACTGTAAATCATATTAAGACAGGAACTATTAGCAGAAAAACAGAAAAACACAGTTATGTTGCAATGTTGATATAGATACTGTGTTACACATGGTTGCCGTGGAAACAGCTTAGCGCTCACTGTTCAGAAAACAATCTGTACACACTGTAACACACTCATGACAGCTCTCACTTCATTAGAACTGAGATCTGGGAAATGATGGCTCAAACAAGTGTCAGTGTGCTACACCTAATCAGCGTGTATTTATTCCAATATCGTCACGTCTAATTTGCCTAGAAAAAGGTGCCTAAATGTATAGCAACCAATGATGTAAATACGAATAAAAATAATGAATAAAAAGTCAGATCTTTGCCTTACAGCAGCTTGTGTCTGTGCATGAGATATGGGTGCAAGCAATAGAGTAAATATATAATACATAACTTACCCTACAATGACTATGACAAAGTCCAGCAAGTTCCACCCGTTCCTTACATATGCATTGGGATGCATTACTAGACCATATGCTATAATCTTCAAAAAGGTTTCAATTGTAAAAATGATGAGAAAGGCATACTCGACTTTTTCCTAGAGGGAGAGAGAACACATTGCATAAGATAACAGCTATAGTTAATTGCTGATTCTTGCAATTGGTACAGTATAACAAATCAATCTTAAGCACACATTATACAGTGGACACTATATGGACAGTGGAAATACATAAAGGGGGATAGGCAATGTGCCGCCGCTATTTCCGACGTGGGAAATAGCAGCGGCTCCCTATTCAATGCTGTCTTTAACGACAGCATTGATGCGGGATCACGGCAGAACGGGCCCGACTTCAGAAGCTGTCGGGCCCGTTGAACAATCCACAGCCGTTTTCGTGGCCACACTCCCTTTGTGCCAAGCAACAGACGGGACACTGAATCCCGTCTGTTGTTATGCGGTTGATCTGACCACAAACGGGCCAGGATCACGGCTGTCGGCCGGGATCAACAGCCGTGATCCCAGATTGCATACCCCCAAATTATGAACATTGTAATACAGTCAAATGCTTAATTTGCAATTTTCAAGGAAATTTTTGGATTAACTTATATCTGAGTGTGAAATGTTTACACACACACACACACACACACACACACTTAAATGCATACATTATTTTAGAAATTTGCATAGCATAAACATATACTAATGTATTATACTGAACACTATACTTAGTGATGTAGGATACAAATATACTGTGTGCATACCTCCCAACATGACCCTTTTCAGGAGGGAGAAAATGCTCTGCTCCTGGACTTCCTAACATGTATACAGAAAGTTAGATTTGTGTGAGTTATTTTGTTTCTGTGCAGGGTAAATAGTAAATGTAGTTTGAACACACCCCACCCATATTTTACTCTGCACATGTTACATCTGCCCCACATGCAGTGCACATGGTTTTGCCCATTTTGAGAACAAATTTGTAATACAATCAGATCTGAATAAGGGCCAATATGAGGTTACCGGGATGTCGTGGGTAAACTGGTAATTTTGTTCAAAATTATACAAACTATTCAATGGCAAAAGTGATTGTAAAATATATTAGCATTATACTTTGATATGATTGAATAGTGCACCCACATATATATATATATATATATAGACTTGTAGAATGAAGCGGCACTCCAATCGGTATAGCAGTGAAAAGAAAAGCTCTTTATTGGCAACGTTTCAATACATGTGTATTATCTTCAGGCTCAAAAATACAAAAAATACAAGCCTGAAGATAATACACATGTATTGAAACGTTGCCAATAAAGAGCTTTTCTTTTCACTGCTATACCGATTGGAGTGCCGCTTCATTCTACAAGTCTATATCCTACCTGTTGAAGGCACACAACGCAGCAACTTGTTTCTAGGAGGAGTGCCCAGCCCCGCAGAAAGTCTATATATATATATATATATTTTTTTTTTTTTTCGTGAATCTATGCAATCTTTTAAGAAATGTAAAATGTGTCTCAACAATGGGACAAGATCAGATGTGGCGGGTTCAAGATCCTTTTGCCAGACTGTGGTGAAATTGGGGAAAAAGATAAAGCTACATTCAGCCTGCATTTTATAAACTCATAGGCAATGGTCTCTAAAGAGAGATGTAAGTGGTGTAGGAAAGGAGGACATGTGCTTAAGGTTTCTGTTCATTCTCCAACATTACAATGTGAGAGAGATTATGGGGTGGGTCAAAGACGTTGTGAGAATCGGCATGCAAGGAGCTATATTGATAGGGATAGATAGAAATGATCTGCAATACTGAACCACTGTTTGGAGTCTGTAACTCTAGTCCACTCAACTATGTGACTAAGAACGATGGCGTGGTGGTAGGTCAAAAAGTTAGGGAGCTGAAGGCCACCTCTGTGTTTACATGTGTCTAGGATAACATTTCTGAATCTTGGTTACCCTTGGTCATCTTCTGTCGCCCCACACAAGTCCTAAACTATCCAATCGAAGTCTAGCCACAGGTAAGGTAGAGTATGTAAGGGTTATACCTGTAATAAATACAAGTATCCTAGGGAGAATGTTTATTTTGATTACAGTGATACACCATGTGTGAGATGCTTGTGCGCCCCATTTGCGGCAATGGGATGCGCGTGCATATGAGATGCTCATGCATCCCCGTCTCGGTGCACGAGCGAAAGCTATGGCATGCCCACGTGATGAACAAGCGTGGCTCTGTCTATAAGGATCAAATAGGTTTGGCGGTAACAATATGGTGAAAAAGTGGGCAAACTAGATGGGCCAAATGGTTCTCATCTGCCATTATATTTGATGTTTCTATGAATTCCATGTGTTCTTTAGGAGACCGTGATTAATAACTGTATAGACATACACTACATGATTTATTTATCCTAGTTGACCGTAAAAATGTGTGTTGTGCGCCACTTAACCTGCCTCACGATCATCTCTCCTGTGCTCCATCTATAGGACACCCACAGGTGCAGAGGCTGCTCGGCATGACCCTACAATGGGAGAGGATGAGCTACAGCAGGGAGGTTGTAGGTAAAGCGCATCAACCGGTAGATTTTATAGAGGACACAATAGAATCAGCTGCAACCAATGCATATAAATAGGGGTTACATATCACACTATCGTGTACAACTCTTCACTTTTGTAACACCACAAAGCTATTTTAATATATCCTACAAACCATGTCAGTATACAAATGAATTTTGAGTAGTTCTCCACGACTCCAGTGAAGTGGGCAAGGTGAGGAGGACTGGATAATACAACTCTGTTAAACTCTAAAGATGGGTCCAGAATGGGACAATTTTAGAGTGATATGCAATTTCCATTTGAATTGGAATGTCATATCAACCGGATAGACAAGTGAGTACCCCCCCAATTTGTGGGTGCCCAGAGTCACTAGCGACGTCGCCAAGTTGGTTGTGCTGCATGGTCAACTGGGTGATATTGCTAGTGACATTATGTATGCTAATGCAGGATGGGACAGTGATCGTTCCATCCTTGATTAGGAATCGCATCACTCTGATGTGTACCCAGGACCCGATATTTCGGCCCGTCAGGCTGACGTATCTGTTTGGTACACATTGCTCAGCTTTAGAGTAAAGACTCATGCTTATGCAATGTGACAGTAAAAACGATTGGATATTTCAAATTTTATTGCAAGTGAAAAATAAACATTCACAGAAAATGCAACCAACTTCACCATTTTCACAATGGTTGAACCATCTTGAGAACATTATCTTTCGCATGCATATGCGTCATATCCAAATCTGTCTTAAGATCGTCACAAAGGTGATGTTTCAAATTAACTATTAGTAGAAATGACAGAAAGTTGATCAGAAATTCATTACATTTACAGAATATGAATATGATGTCTGCGCATTGTTCAGGGAAATGCTGTGCTGCAGGATCCAATGTAATCAGACGATCTGACCGCTTTTACCCTGGGAGTTGTGTACACACTCTTGGAGGATCGGACAGAGCAGACGAAAATCGACTGATCGGCCAATTATGACAGTATGCGTAAGATCCTCTATATAACAATTTGCTATTTTACACATTAACGTCAGCTCAGAAATGTCAGTTGTTGAAAGCACTGAGCTGTGTATAGACCGTTCTAGGATAACATAGATGCTTTGCTCCGAATGTCTGTTTTCCATATGCATGAGTCCCAGCAGCTTGTCCAGGATGTCCTCAGATCACTGTGACGCTGACAGCAGCAGAGTATGTCGGGAAACTAGCGGGCATACGTGGAGATTCGAGACATGGTGACATACAGTATGACTGTGAGGACAGAGCTGCATGTGACAAGGGTCAGTGTCATGATGTGAGGAGGGGACTGGAGGTAGCCTTTAAGCTGCAGATTAAAGAAGGAGATGAGGTCTGTAATGACATCTGACCCTGGGTACACACTAGACGATGTGTGTACCCAGCGCTGCGTCATTGGTAGCATCATGATCCGGCAGAGAGCCAACATTGGCAAAATGCATAAACACTTGCAGATGCAGCATAGCCCTCGCTAGCAATGTCTTCCATCGGCCTTGCATGTAGGGCCATCAGAGGATATTGCTGACATGTGGGACCACGGGTACACACTAGGCGATGTGAACGATATATCGGTTCCATCCACCAGATGAATGACATATCGTCTAGTGCAGTGTTTTTCAAGCACTGTGCCGTAGCACACTAGTGTGCCTTGAGCTCTTCTCAAGTGTGCCCCCAGATCTAGAGATGCCCAAACCAGTTTACAGCCACCACCAGTTCAAGTGTTATTTACTGGTCTCTTCTTTTCATGTAAAGGGACAATGTATTTTATTTTTGTTAACTGTGGGGACCAGTGTGATTGTTTTTTTTATACTGGGGCCAATAGGTTTGTATTTTTCATGTGTGGCCAATGTGTTTTGCCCCGTGGGGATCTAATGGTGTACCTTGGCAATTTTAATATCTAATTTATTGTGACGAAAGGTAAAAAGGTGGAAAATCAGTGTGTACCTAGCTTAAGGCTTCTGATTTGGGAAGATTTAGGGGGCAGTGTGTTACTGCTTGCTTGCTGCAACACACCACTGAGCTCTGGTGGGTTCAGTTCCCACCTATCTGTGTGGTGTTTGTATAACTATGAAGAAATTGTGGTACATATATATATATATATATATATATATATATATATATATATATATATTGCACAAAGGTAGAGATAAAATAATAACAAATCCAGTGCTGTATTTATTGCAGCCCAATCAGAATTACCAGTTCATTATGTGGGACAGACCCTCACTAAAATGTAACAGATTGCGGTGAGCAACTTTTAATATTTATTTGAACAATTATGAAATAGAGCGGGTTAGGCAACCCATAAAATGCAAGCTAGTATATTTTACGAGCATAAAGAGAGAAGAAGAAAGAGTGTCCTATTGTGGGTGCACCAATCAAAAGATAAAATATAACCTTTATTAATTTTCTCTAAAAGGCTGCGAAAGTGTTAAAAAAAATGAAACATACAAAGGTGGGGTAACACACTATAAAACAAAGGTGGCAGGCAGGTGTTGCTGAAATTTATTTGTTATAACGTGTGATGATTGTACAGTGTGTGGCTGCCCAATTCTGTGCGGTAGATCTACAATCAGTAGATTCTCCACCTGCTGACATAACTCAGTACTGGGTGCCAAGAGAAACTGGGTCAGCAGACCTCTAGTTGCTCACATATGCTCAAATCTTACAATCTTGGTGCTGCCACTGACCTTACGGTCTCCTGGGGTTGAGGTCTCTTTAGAATTTACAGAGTGGACACCCCTTAACAATTAAAATAGCTTATAGGTGATTGTAATTATACACAGCACCCTACATCCGCATGTCAGTGGCAGCACCAAGATTGTGAGATTTGAGCATATGTGAGCAACTAGAGGTCTGCTGACCCAGTTTCTCTTGGCACCCAGTACTGAGTTCTGTCAGCAGGTGGAGAATCTACTGATTGTAGATCTACCGCACAGAATTGGGCAGCCACACACTGTACAATCATCACACGTTATAACAAATAAATTTCAGCAACACCTGCCTGCCACCTTTGTTTTATAGTGTGTTACCCCACCTTTGTATGTTTCATTTTTTTTAACACTTTCGCAGCCTTTTAGAGAAAATTAATAAAGGTTATATTTTATCTTTTGATTGGTGCACCCACAATAGGACACTTTCTTCTTCTCTCTTTATGCTCTCAAATTACAGTGTCCAGTGGTAGCACACCCCTGCCTATATAGTTTGTAAACTTATTGAGTACCACTTCAGGGGTCCACCCGTATATAAGACTTGTGCGACTGACCAAAACCCCCCGTTTCTCTAGTATATTTTACCTCTATAACACGATTCTTTCAGGTTTATTTTTATCTAACATATTGTATCTCCAAACATGGATATTAAGCCGAACCCTTATACACTCCAATAGCTCCTCAATAAACGCAGGTCGCACCTCTGTCAGGTGAATCATGTCAGTTTTTGGGTCTTAAAAACCTTGTAATTTCCAGGAAATATTGGGATTCCTTTGTAATGGAACAGAAACAGCTTTTAATCTGATTTAATGATGTCTTAATAATATGATTTTACACAAGTGTCTGTTCAGGTGAAAATCAAATACATTTGTACTTCGCATGGTGTTTGATTATCTTAAAGTAGAATATTAAAATCATATAATAAACGTATAATTCACCCCAGGCAGAAGCAGAAATTCTTCTTCTATAAATGTGTTATAAAGTATTAAGGGGCGGATTCATCCAAGGGTTTTATCATATGCAACGGATATGATAAATGGCCCTCCAGCCAATCAGCTCCAGCTGTCATCTTTGAAACACATGACAGTCAGGAAGCTGGTTGGCTAAAGCACCATTTATCATACTGTATGAAACAAGTTCTAAAAATAGTTGCCTATAATAGAACTTGTTGATAAATTAGTCCCTAAGAAGCAAAAAATAAATGGTTTTACCTTAACATTATACAAAACCATGAATTGGACTTTGAAAAAAGGCCAAATGAAAACCATACTGATACCAATAGAGGCACATTAGATTTTGCTACACTGTCTTTCAATATCATTTATTAGTAGATTTATGTTTCTATAAATGTTTAGTAAAACTAAAAATTATTTTGTATTTAAAAACGTTAAAAAAAAACCATCTGACATCTGGGTGGAATGTTGGGTTCCCAAAATTAGGCACACCACATTCATAGATGCTGCAAAAACTTGTTTTTAGGAGATATTTACATTTGTCATGGCATAAATGCATCAAATAACTTGCTATAAATCAAATAATCAATAACAAGAATAAATTAACGGTAAAAAAAAAATGCAACAAAAAATAAAATAAGGTAATTAAAAATAATTGAATACAGCAATATCATAAAAAAAAATCAGAATTTATTGTTTAATATAAATCACTGTGGCGGGCTGTAAGAAGAATGTTGTTAATTACCTATGTATGTATCTTCAGGCTGCAATTGAGGCTATCTAGTTCTGCATAGTGTCAAGCGATTACCATGGCAACCACAGTCACAGGCTTTATCCTTCTAATTCAGTCTGGACATTATTATTGTACAATACTCACCCTCCTCTACTTTCAGATTGATTCAGCTTGGATCAGACCCCAGCGTAGTTGTGCTGGGGACCGATGGTGTGGCTCTGTGCATGCTGGTGCATGGGGCCACCTAGCGTTTCCTGTCTGTGCCTGCAAAAATGGTGGGTACGCCCAGAAAATGCTGGGCGTCCCCATGCTAAGGCAGGCGTGGTGAAGCCTGCAAGGGTGGATGGCTGACATCACATGACATCAGCGCCCGCCCCATGTTCGGCCATCCCTGGCCCAGATAGACGTGAGATCAGTTATCTGCGAGTGGGCAAAAAATCCTTTTCGCCCATTAAAGGATTTTTCGCCCATTCAGCTGCATCCGAATGGATTTGTCAGTGAACACATCCATTCGCATGCAAATGCTGCCATTCGCTCAGCGAAGGTGGGTGGGCAATCGCTCGCTGAGCATTTAACCGAGCCAAGCTGAATCACCCCCATTGTGTAGATGTGGACCACCACTCCTTGTTCAAAGGAGTCATATTCTTCATTGTCCATCTAACGTCCGCTCACAGCCCCACACCATGTACCTGAAGACTGAGCTGGCCAGTGGTGTTACAGGACCTTCTAGATCAGGCATGTCCAAACTGTGGCCCTCCAGCTGTTGTGAAACTACACATCCCAGCATGCCTTGCCATAGTTTTAGCATTCCCTAATAGCAACACTGTGGCAAGGCATGATGGGACTTGCAGTTTCACAACAGCTGGAGGGCCATAGTTTGGACATGCCTGTTCTAGATGGTTCTGTCTTACCCAATGTATGTTCTTCTGTTCGCATGTGCTGTAGTTCTTCCGTGTAAACCACATAATGCAGTAACATTATTACAGCACATGGCATTTAGATGCCATGAATCTCATCTAATACACACGCCGGAGAATGAGCAGACACGGCATCAGACCTGACAAACTAATCTGGATTAGGCTTTGCTCCCAAAACTTGTGAGTGATAGAAAATGTAACATGAAAGTTAGAAGTAGGTCAGCGCACTGATGCGGAAATAATGCAAGGGAAAAAAACTATACTTTTCTTGATTAGTGAGGCCAACAACAAGCATGCCATTAACTGCTTCTGTGCAGGGCGAGGGTCCAGATGTTCCCAGCAACATGTGGACATGATAAAATATTAAACTGGGAGAGAAAAAGTCTAGGACATACCATGTAAAACATTTTACTGCCGTACAGTACACCAATGACCCTGTGACAACACCGGCACTTAAGAAACTGTCATAGCCACTCATGGAATTTTAAACCAGTAAAACCACTAGCTTGGCAGATGCCATTGATAGGCTGGACAATGGTCACAAGACTCTCCCTCTCTTTCTATGTATTAAAAGCAGAAGGATGACTTTTATGAGTGACATATTTGCATTATGTAGTTATCTCATATACCCAGGGCTATTTTTCAGTAGGCTCCAGCAGGAACTGAGGCCCTTATTCTAGTTCTCGCTTTCTGACAAAATATTTCTTAGATGGACAAAACCATGTGCACTGCAGGTGAGGCAGGTGTTACTTATGCAGAGATAATTAGATTTGGGTGGGGTTTTACACCTGCCTCACCTGCAGTGCACATGGTTTTGTCCATCTAAGAAATATTTTGTCAGAAAGCGTGAACTAGAATAAGGGCCTCAGTTCCTGCTGGACCCTACTGAGAAACGGGATGCGGTCATCTATTAGAATGAACTTAGGTCTACAGTCATTAGGTCGACCCCACTAGGTCGACTGGCAGGAAGGTCGACCTGACTTAAGGTCGACATGGGCCAAGGTCGACATGACTTAAGGTCGAATTTGCATAAAGGTCGACATGAGGAAGGTCGACTGGTCATAAGGTCGACATGGGTTTTTCACTGTTTTTTGAGCCGACATGTGCCGACAGGCGGTATTTCATGCCCTACCATCCACTAGGGCGTGGTGGGAGAATAAAATAGTGTGCCGAGCGCAGCGAGGCACCGTGCCCGAAGCATCGCGAGCGAAGCGAGCGATGCGAGGGTCCGATTCTCATTGCCAACTGTGTCCATGTCGACTGTGTCGACATTCGGATAAAAAAACAGTGAAAAACCCATGTCGACCTTATGACCAATCGACCTTCCTCATGTCGACCTTTATGCAAATTCGACCTTAAGTCATGTCGACCTTGGCCCATGTCGACCTTAAGTCAGGTCGACCTTCCTGCCAGTCGACCTAGTGGGGTCGACCTAATGACTGTAGACCTAAATGCAGTCTGACGAATGATCCCATTCCCTGAAAAACAGCCCTGCATATACCACATTAAAGGTCTAGGCCCTTAGATTTGCCAAAATATTGGTGTTGTAATTGGTTGCTTTGTTTCGGAGTTAGGAGGCTAAATGTTTGCCTGCCATTGTGCTCTGGAAAATGTGACAGATGGTGAACTCTTCCCGTGCACATGCAGGTGGTCTGAAAACTGACAGATATTAGAGGCCATCCACTATGCAGGAACATGTTGATGTTCAAATAATAGGTGGGTGAAAAGGGTAAAAAGGTATCACTGATATCGCTTTCACTTTAACAACCCGGGCCCAACCTGGGTTATTATTGAACATGGTTTCATGCCGAGTAACAGCTGCTGAAGACCAAATTCACACCGCAGTCTTCCCTCTGCCGGAACGTGGAGATGGCTTCATCTCCAAGCGCTGGATATCCGGCTCTCTGTATACTTTTAGCGTGACCAGGGTCGGATGTCCCAGGTGACATTGTTCACCCCACAAGCTGGATACAGGTTATAGCTACTGTAGGTCTTCCCTCTGATGGTACTTGGAGATTGCTTCATCTCCAGGCACTGGAGATCCATACTTTTAGCGTGAATAGGATCGGATGTCCCAGGTGACCCCACCCGTCCCAGGTGACCCCGTTCACTCCATAGGCTTCCTGGGGCTTGAATTGGATGAGCTGGTTATACCCACAGCTTCATCTGCTGGTAGTGACTATGCACTCCCATCTAAGCTGGGAGCTCAGTGGTTTACTGACTCTGAAGCCAGTTACAGCTGCAATTACTAGTAGTTCAGTCTCTTTCACAAGATGTTCTCTATGGGTATTCTAAAGCAGGTATGAGGTCATGGTAATTCAAAATGAATTCAGGGTGGACAACCCACGTTACAAGAGCAGCCAAGGAAGAGTAAATCGACATGACACCTTTCACACATTCCATAACGAGTCAGAGTGTAATGACTGTGGATTATTCGCTGCTTTCACCATTGGGCGCTCTGAAGAATTCTGAACTTAAATAAAAGCAAAATCATCTAGAGCGGAGGAGCAGAGAGGCCGCAGGCTGGGGAACCAGGCAGAAGGAAAACGTAAAGAATTAACAGCACAAGAAAAGGACAGAAACCCTGAAACTGAGCAAATTGGAAGTGACACAGAAAACGCTTCTATTATTAATAGGACAGTAAGAGAGGATGTTTGCATGGAGGGTTCCACTACAGACATCAACATTTTAAATTATATATATTATACTCATTCATCTGGGGAATACTATGCATGTCTGGTGCAATGTTAAATGAATCATTGCCAAAATGTGCTGTGCTTGATATGTTTAACCGTTTCACTACCAGGGCCACAAATAAACAGCAAAGGGGCTGGTGTGGGATGACAGATCGGGCCACTGAGGCTAAAATCATGCGCGCACGCAAGGGGGGTTTCCGAGTACCTATAAAAACCCCCTGCTGCTGAGGCGGCGCAGATGACCGGTTTTCATTTATTTGTATATGCAGCCTCCAGCGGGCTGTGTGTCTCCCGGCAGCTGGCTGACAGCAGGGGGAGCTAGCTGCAGAGGCAGCATGCAGCTCCTCCAAGGGCTGTGCGCGATGTGGCCGGGTGATGCAGGCAGGAGGAGGTGGGTGCTATATGCCTCAGGCTTTAGGTATTATTTTGGCAGGGTGAGTCACTTGCTCTACTGATGTTTGAGAAGGGAAGGTGTGTGTGTATCAGTATGCGCATGGTGTGTGTGTGTGCCTGTGTGTACATGCTGTTTGTATGCCTTGTGTGTATGTATGCTATGCATGTGTCAGTTTGTTTATGTATGCTGTGTGTGTGTCAGTGTGTATACTGTGTCTGCATGTCGTGTGTATATGTTGCATGTAAGCATGCCATGTGTGTATATGTTTGTGTGTATATGCCATGTGTATGTGTGTACTGTAAACTACAGTATGTGTGTGTATTTGGATGTATATGCTGCGTTATGTTTTGTATGCTTTTGCTATTGTGTTTGCAGTGTGTATGTACTGTATATGTTTCTGTAAATATGCCTTGTATGTACAATATGTATGCTGTATGTATGCATGTCATACTTACCGACTTTTTTTTTAGGAGACTAGATACTGCTGCCACTGGAGGGGGCAGGACTTGACTGATGTCAGCAAACCCCACCCCCTTGCAACTCAAACCCCACCCCCTTGCAACTCAATTTGCGGGTCTGTGGATCGGGGGAGGGGCTAAAATTATGCAAAATGACATGATTCACATAATTTTAGCCCATTTGCCGCGGAACTGTGAAATCCTGTTACTTACATAGCGCCAGCATATTCCATTGCGCTTTCCCATCGGAGCAATTCTTGAAGGTTCACACAAGATAATGTAAATTAATCATTTATGATGGAACTAGAGAGATTCATTGCATTTACTATGCAGCAGAACAAAATGTATTTGTTCTCTTTTTGTTCTTTGAAGTCTCAGCATTCCGTGATATCTAGTTTTAAAGGCAGCAAGTCTGCTATGTGTAAGGAAAAGATCAAGCCAAGCTTCTAAAGGCCCATACACACAGGGTGATTTTGAGCTAAAGGCAGGTCAGTTTTACCGTTAGAGCTGCTTCCAGCTCAAAAGCCTCCCAGTGTGTACGGTGCAGCAGTGAGCTTTGAGCGCTGACGCGCGCTCCCGCATCATCGCCAGCTGCCGCTGCTCATCTGCTGGTATTATCAGCAGATGAGCGGCAGAGTGGGAGGCTTTCCATAGCGTCCTGCCCAACCCTATGAAAATTGCTCGCACGGGCGAAAGTCGATCAGTATATATGCAGATGAGTGATTTTCAGCCCAGTGATTCTCCCCATCATCACTGTCCATACAGGCAAAAACACCCAATTTGTTTGCGCCTTAATTGAAACAAACCTTGCATTAGTTTTTACACTGGGCAACTTGTACTTTCTCTGGACCAAATCCCAAGCTTCTGAACACCGCTAGCAACATCCTCCGATTGAGCTGCATGTACAGACAATGGGGTGCAGGGCTGCCACTAGAAATTGTGGGGCCCGAGACTGATTTCTAGTCCGGGTCCCCCCTCCCCCTCCCCCTCCTCATTTATCGCCCAACTCTGCATTATATATATATATATATATTTATAAACACACTGTGCATACATAAATACAGTACTCACACACACACAGACACACACACACACACTTCATACATACATACACAGCATACATAACACACACACACAAAACACACTGCATAGATACATACAAAACACACAAAGGTGTATAAATAAAATAAAGACATTGGTGGGTAGTGGGAATGCATACCCCCACCCCGCCCGGTCACTTTTAATCAACTTTTGGGTACCTCTGTTGAAGGCCGGGGACCGGGTCTGGCAGTGGCAGCAGCTCTCTTACATCGCAGCATGCAACAGTCTCGCTGCTGCTGCGCTGCTCTTCGGGAGTTGTCAGCGGCGTGACGTCAGCCGCGGGTGGGGCCGAGTCCCGGTGGCGGCGAGTAGGAAGCATGAAAGGCTGTATGTGCCGCCGCGGCTGCTGGGTAATGAACTCGGAGCCGGGCGGCGGGCGGGTCTGTCAGTAAATGTGGCGTGCTGCTGGGTAGAGTTGCCCGGGCCCCTACCCTCTGTCAGAGCGGCGGGGCCCGGGACTCAAGTATCCCCAGACCCCCCTGTCGGCGACCCTGATGGGGTGTGTCATGTCACTAGAGACCCGTGGAAGCACGCATTGCTAATGATGTAGTGGGTACACCAGGGTTGCCAACTTTTACAGTCACCTCTCCGGAAGAACCCCCGAGTAGGAGACTGTCAGCATCACTTCTGGGGGCGGGGCCTGATGGAGACATCATCGGTCCCTGCCCCCAGTAATGCAAATCCCGCAATATGCGGGTCTCCGATGAGGGGGGTGGGGCTAAATATGTGCAATTTGCATAATTATCCCCGCCCCTTCTGCAGAAAAGCGGCAATTTAAAGCTTTTGCAACCAGGTACATGAGGGGTGGAAGGGGGTCCGCCGGAATCCGGGAGGGTTACCCACCTTTCCATGGGCCGGGAGGGGGACCCGATTTTCGGGATCCTCCCGGCCATTCTAGGAGGGTTGGCAACCCTGGAGTACACATTTGTACAATTTAAAATTTCTCTCATAACAACATGTCGTTATTGACACATTACTTTAAAATATTGTCCAGTGTGTACCCGGCGTTAGGCTAAACAGATGAGATGGGAAAAAAGATCCCTTATAGACCTAATGCAGCATGGAATGCTTATTAGAGAATTCGCAATCCGTTTGATTATCGAGCGACTGCACATATGCAGCATTCGCATTGCGGCCACAATTTCTGAATAAATATCTATATGCATAGCAGTCCCAGAAATGCTGCAGTTTGACTGAAAGGAGGCCAGTGTTAAGGGACAGAAAGTAACATGGTGTTCTGGGTGTGTCTGTGAAAACACAGGTGTGCCGGACGTTTTTCGAGTGGGTCTCTGCTGTCAGTGATGAACACGTCCATGGGGAGAATTGAAGGGTTTTGCGCACCGGCATCCACTAGATGGCACTGGATGGAGCAAGTGTCGGCCCAGTAGGCCACGCACAGCCGAATGGTTATGTTGCACCATCATTGTGACAGGCGGGGAACTCATATATCATAAACAGGCTGCATTGTCATTACCCATGCATCATGCTTATTGAAACTGAAATATCATCCTCAGAAGATAAGTAACTGTTGATACTGGAGAACAAAGAGAAATGCTAATGCCTTGCCTTGTCATATAGGGTTAGCAAAGACGCTGCAGTTATATTGGGAAACAGCTCAGGAACACCAGAATACATATGGTTAGGGGCAGCTTATAAAAGAAACCAAGAAGCTACTTTAGAATCTTTGTCTTGGCTGGGCTGCTTGTTCACCCCCTGTCGCTTATGCCGTTTTCAGATCGCAAAAGCTGGGTCGTGCGGGGACTTTTAACTGGTTCAGTCCCGGTGCGACCCTGCATGTGCAGACCGCACACTGCAACAGCGAACCGGCAATACTGGTGGTTTGCTGACGTCATCAGGGGGTGCGGTGGAGCGTCATCGCATTATCGGGGGGTGGGCGGAGGCAGAGCTTAGAGTTGCTGCTGCTGCAAGTGCAGCCTCCTGCATAGTGTGCATGGAAAAAGGGTCGCTTGACCCGATTAACCTGTTCACACTGAACAGCAACACGACAATGAAATGGTAAGAACCCTTCTTTTTTACTGGTTTGTATTGCCGTGTTGCTACCTGTTTGCGGGACCCGGTAACCCCTTTCACGTCGCAATAATTACCGGGTCGAACGGGCAAGAAACCGGCTTGGACCCGGTAATAAGGTGTGATGTGGAAGGGGTATTAGAGATTAGCTCCTTTTATACAGGAAATGGTTACATTTGTTCCATCTCTTTGACCAAGGGCATTCAAAGAAGTTGAATTAATAAGAAATTTCCTTGCAGATTTGATTTCAGTGATGAACTGGATATCTACCCACATAAAAGAGAAGAACTTTTTGGGGTAATTCAATGCAGCACGATGTTCACAGAGCGCTGTTGGAAGGGTTGGGAGAAGGCACACACAATCATATTCCTTCTTGCACCCGATAGAGGTGCCTCTGGATTTAATGTGTCCCCATATTAGGAGCTGTATAAAACATTTAAGCGCGAATGACGATTTAAATAAGAAAAAAACTCCTCTACTCGACAGGCTCAATCTCGAGATATAAGAAATCTATCCTTTGCCACCTAAATAACGTGGCAAAAGCAGTTATTCCAGTCAGGTGGCGCTCTCCAACCCCCCCAACAATTTTAGATTGGTTTCACCGATTAGATTCATACATGGACATGGAGGATATAGTCAGTTCGGCTGAAAACGATGGTGCTGCTTTTAGAGATACTTAATCGGCATGGATAAACTTTAAAAAATCTCCACCGTACGGAGCGGCACTATCACCTCTCCCACCACAACTATGCTAGTGGCACCCAAGCTCGGTGACCATGCACTGGACCCCACCTCCGCACACACATCACCCACACCCATTATGCTCTCTAGAGAAGCATATGCTTATCACCTCCTAACGGAATTTCATATTCTACATCGGATCCACCCCCACTCCCCTTACACATTCCTCCCCCCTTTCTCCCCTAACCTAAATCCCCTCTTACATCCCACCCTTCCTAAGCCTTCATATGTTCCTAAATCCATGCAATCTTTGTGTTGTTAGATTATTGTTAAGGCTATCCTAAACTATTGTATCCCCACTTATTGTACCCCCTAAAATTTAATAAACACATTTTGCACTAAATAAGAAAAAAAACAATGCAATTTTTTTTAAAATAAAATGGTAATGGTCAGAATTTAGTGGAGTAGCTTTAGGGTTCGACTACTCTCCAAATATTATCTCAGTGATCGGATATAGTTACTGAAAGCTTCCTGGAGAATTTGGGACATCTACCCTTTCCTACTGATATCGTCCACATGATAAGAGGTGGCTTTTGATATAATGGTTATGTACAGTATGGGAATACTAGTTTATAAAGGACAAAGAGCTTTTTTCTGAAGGTGTGGTATGGTGGGCCGACGGCCAGGATTCTAACGGTCAGTATACCAACATCAGAATCCCAACCGCCAGTACTCCGTCAGAGGCCCCTTGCATGCTCGCTGTGCTCGCCACATGCTCTATTCTCTCTCTATGGAGGTTGTGGACCCCCACGAGGGAAAATAGCCCCTATCTGTCAGGTTTCCGAATGTTGGGCATTTAAGCAGACAGGATTTCAAAGTCAGAGTACTGACCGCCGACGCCAGGTGAGTCATCAGAGGACCCATTGTACTGGAGCAGGTTTTACTTACCATATGAGTATTCAGCTATGGGTGGCAATAGCCTTTAGGTCGGTTTGGCACATAACTTTAGGATAACATCACAATACATATAAATCTACAGTCTGACAACAAATAAAACTGAAATAAAAGAATGCAAGGTCCACCATGGTTATGGTTACATAATACAGAAACAAAGAGACAAAAAAAAACATTTCTTTGTTGCTGCAACCATAGCAACCACAGCATCAGCTAATTCAGACCTGACCGCTGCTGAGCGACTTAGCAGCGCCTAGCCAACAGGTAGACGCCGCCCCACTATAGTGAAATCTTTCCTTGTGAATGAATGTGCTTGCGGTGGGAATGGATGTATACGCCCAGAGTAGATTTCATAGCCGAGGGAAAATGGCCAAAATTATTTGTTACAGGCTCAACATCCAATTCATTTTCTATTGGGCACTAGTCATCACAAGCTAGGAGTAGCCAGAGACTTACTCTGTGGCTGTGATGAATACAGGCATACAGTATCCAGCCTGGAGCTGATGTCACACACCCTCCCCTAAAATGCTTGGGCATGGCTTTATTTTCCTAGTCGCACCTGTGTTTTTCTTAGCACTCCCACTAAACTGCCGGTTCCCGCCCCCAGACACCTACTCTCGTCAGGGGCACGCGCGCATGAGACGCACGCGCGTGCCCCGTGGCTACGGATCTGTCTCCGCTGCCCCTCACTGCCCCGCCGTCCCCTCTATCCCTGCCCGTCACCCTGAAGAGCAGACGGGCGGGATGCCGCCGCGGCACCGTCCTGAAACTGGGACGTGCGTGTTAGATGCACGTGCGTCCCAGTCAGGTGGGGCGCTTCTGTGCCGGCAATTGCCAGCGCAGGCATGCTGGCGATCCCCGGGCAAGGATCAGAGGTGCTCCATCTGTATGTCTATGGAGCAATACAGCCCAGTAATCCACACTGTGGTATGTCTGTAACACAGACAGTGAAAATACCATGTGACCTCTCACTTTATATTAATAGGTGTGATGTATATATAAGCAAAACCTATATATTAACACTAATGTGGAATATAACTTAGCTTTGTGTCACAATGATGAATCTAGATGCACCTCAGAACAAGTGAAAGGAATTTACGCTGTCACATTTCTTGCAATAGTTGGACAAATCTCCAGACCAGAGCGGCTGCATCAGATTAATCTCAGCTGACAGGCTCTTCCTCCTTGAGGTAAATGCGGCCGCGTACCGGCTTTGGTTTACATTCCGGGCTGCTTTCGATTTATTCACAGAATGTTTTCTTCTTTTCTGTGGCATTAATTAGTGCAGACAACATATCAGCAACGCAGCTATCTGTTTATAGATATTTGAAGGTTATTCAATAAACAATATTAAGCCATAAATCTGGCAGGAATGAGGGATTTTTCATGCTTACGGCATAATTCAGTTTGCTGTTTCTAATTCAGGCCATACATTGGTGCTGCAATTCCCAGACACTGATCGGCGCACATCACAGTTGCCTACCCTCCTGCATTCTGCAGGAGACTCCCTGAAATTACAGCAATCTCCCTCTCTCCCTCATTAGTCTAGCAATCTCCCTCATTTCACCTAGCCCACATTACACTGTTACATTTTTTTGGGGAAAAGGAATGAGATAGATACATTTACATTAAATCATCAGCACCATTTCCCAGCACTTTACCAAGTATAGTAGCTCTTACTAACTGCTTTGGGGCTCATCTACATTTGGATATAAGTCATTTTACAAGATTCCTCTCAGATGTAGCAGTACACACCCACGGGTCTAGGTGCCACGTTCACAATCTCTCCATATATGGAACCAGTGACGTGTGGTGAGGTCAGTGGCTGGTGAGGCACTGGTCTGTAAGCAGTGGTGCAAGTACAATTTTTTTCTTAGGTGGTACCAAAAATGGTTGTGGTCAAGTTTTATAACAATAGCGGCATGGTCACATTATGCCAAACACAGTAATGCCAAACACAGTAATGCCCCTTAAACATTATGACACACCGTAATGCCCATGACACAATATGCCACATACCATACCGTAATACCCATGACACATTATGCCAAACAAGGTAATACCCAGTACATATAATACCACTCCCCTGACTGCACGTCCCCTGCCTCCCCTGACTGCATGTCCCTGTATGGAACTAGACACGCCCTTTTGGGAGGAGCATGACACGCCCCCTCAATGGGGCGCTGTGCAAAATTGTACTACCAACTGAAACTAGTTTTCAAAAGTAGGCAAGTATGGCGCACATTCATTATTAGCTGTTCTTCAGGAAATCATGAAAATTCAGTGTGTTAAAAATTCTCAACTCGCCAATCTTCATCATTTTTTGGTCAGAATCAGTGAATCAGGGATTTCCAATATGGTTTTCCTGATTGCGGACCCCACCATAATGTGGAATTGAGGCAATCGCAGATGTATGAGCCTCATTTCCAGGTGGCTGGCTGGCATCTATTTGCCCTTCTCTGCAAGCTCTCCAATGTACAGCTGGAGCGCCTCCCAGCCAGCCTGAGGAATCGGCAGATTCCCTGAGCAGGGACAGGCTGGTGCAGAGTCACTCCATCTGACGGGGACGCGTGAGCGTCCCACGCGCATGCGTGTCCCCGTCAGCACCACGGCGGGGAGCAGTTTCCCTGCCTGTCTCCGCTTCAGGGAGATGGGCGTGGATCGGGGGGAGCTGGGGGGGCTGCGGGAGAGCTGCTGAGGGCGGCGGAGGGCCCTCGACGGAATGGGGCGTGAGAGCAATTGGAGCTGCTCCATCTGTATTTATATCCTTCAGGAGACATGGGGTGAAATGTAATAGGGTGTGATTTTTAGTAATGTGCGATTTTATGTAGCAGCGTAAGATTTTCGGTAAAAATTGCACATTTTGCCGTAACCAAAAATAGCATATTCATAATCTCATTCAGATGTTTTCCACTTGTGCATATTCGCGCATGCGCAAACCCACACCATCGGCCGGGGGATCGAATTCGTCCAGATACGAGAGGGTATGGACCACCCCCATAGTGCTGTCCTAAAAAGTGTCTAAAAAGTGATGACTGCAACCCCTTGTTCCTATGTCAGTTGAAAGTTCCATACACACTGGGCGACTATGCCCAGCGTGTATGGACAGTGATGATGTCAATCATCGATGCGGGGAAAGACACTCAGTGCATACACACTGAATGGCTTTCCCCCTGCCCGGCGCCGACGGAGGGGGGAGGACGGCGTTGCATAGCGCAGAGCTATGCAAAGCCGTCCTCAACGCCGCTCATCTGCTGTTATAACCAGCAGATGAGCGGCTTTCCCGGCGATGATGCGGGAGCGCGCAGCAGTGCTCACTGCTCATCGCCGGGGCATACACACTGGGCGGCTTTGAGCTGAAAGCCGCTCAAACAGGCAGTTTTGAGCGGCTTTAAGCTCAAAGTCGCCCAGTGTGTATGGGCCTTTAAACATGCATCATTGTGCTAATTCTACTCCTTTGCAATGGACACGAGTACATAACTAAAGGCCCATACACACTGGGCAACTTTGAGCTGAAAGGAGGGTGGAGGGTGCTCATTTGCTGGTATTACTAGCAGATGAGCGATTGGGTGGATGCCTTTCCATAGCATCCTGCTATGGAAAGTCATTCACCAATGCTTAGCCGGGGCTCAGCGATTTACAGCCCAGTGATTTTCCCCATCATCTCTTTGCATACATGCTGGGCAAAAACACCCAAGGCGGGATGTACCAAGCAGTTGCGGTACATCCCGTCACACATTGCAATCATACTAATCGCTCATGTACTAACATATGCAATTAGTATCGGAAAGGAAAGCCTTTGGGAAAAGAGCTGCCCTTTGGGAAACAGCAGGCGGGGGGTAAGCGGTAGCCGCGGCTCTCCCCTCCTGCTGTGCCCGGCAACCTCCTGCTCAGACATCAGAGGGGCTGCCGGCCTCCGCCTCCTCCTCCCTGCACCCGGAAGAGGTACAGGGGGGAGGAGTCACTGGTCTAGGCAGCATCCTGACACAGGTGACATGGCATAACCCCCCCGTAGGGAAGCCATGGCGGTGGGGCTTTAGTGCATATGAAAATGCGGTTAAAACCCGATAATGGGGGTTTTCCCGCATTTTTCCTTTAGTGCATCCCGACCCGGTGTGTGCACCTTTAGCCTGTCAGAGGATATACAAGCTCCTTTTCTTGGCCATGTAAGTCATATATAATGCACATACTTTGATGATTTGCCAGTGATTAGATCTGATTTTGTGAAGATGGCACAGACATATATTTGGGAATATGTAAAAAATAGATAGTTCTATCATTGTTATCTGCACAACAGACTAATGCGGCCCTTATTTATAATTAAACAAAGAGTGCCACTTAAGCACAGTAGTATATACTATGTGCCCATGAGTCACTTGTCTTATCTATGTGTAAATGTTATAATCTACGTTTAAATGCCATGATTATCTAAACCTCTAAATACAACAAATTAGTAACTTTCAGACAAAGGGCGGAATCCTATTAGCTCCAATGGATTTTCAGCCAATAAAAACTGCTGAATATCGGGATTAATAACCAATGATCATTATCGCGGTATCCAATTCGGTCAAAAAATTGACCCAGGATCCCACAAAAACATAGAATCAGGGATAAGTCCGGTGGCTGCTTATCGCAGCATAATGAAGCATGATACCCGATGAGTGGGTACCATGGGGAAAGGACGTGGGCATCAGGCTTAAAATGGTTAACAACCAGCAAAACCGATGCTAATAAGTTACCGCTCTAGGGAAGATGTATCAACTCTTGGAGAGCGCGGGGCCACGCATTGCTATGGCCCCTGCACACGGAGCGAGGGTAATTTTCTAAGTTAGATCGCTGAGAAAATGCCCTGAAATCGCCCTGACTATAGGCCCCTTAAGACGAAACAGGACGCATTGCTACAGTACCACACAGATCAGGCCAAGCAAAACCCACCTCAGAAAACATGGGCATGACGACACAATCAGTGCTACTGTACATACTGGGCAGTACAAATGGTGTAATGCTTAGCAGTAATGCTAACCTCCACGGCCCTAACTGTGTGGAGTTTGTATATTCTCCCCGTACTTGCGTGGGTTTCCTCCGGGTGCTCCGGTTTCCTCTCACAATCCAAAAATATACTGGCAGGCTAATTGGGTCCCAACAAAATTAACCCTAGAATGTGGAATATGTGTGCGCTATATAAGAAACTGTTAATAAATAATAAATATTGCAGCGCCCATTTTATAGCATCATGAAGTCATGCTTATCTCTTTCATACCTGTCACAGAGAAGAGGTATGCAATGTAGTATCCTGTGTGATTTAATTGCCCTTATTTAATGCATGGCTAAACATAAACAAGTGTACCGGATTCTTAGCAACCCATCGGGTTATCCTGTATACCCATTTTTAATATCTCTGCTTGGCTTTATGAGCAGATCATTTCCAGATCATTACACACGCAGGCGCTGGATTCAAGTGCAGCTTAACCTGATTCCAGAACTTTAAAAGCCTCTTAAAAAAACAGGATGACTGTTGTGTGATCACACTCAGCAATTATAAGTGGCTGCCTGACCAACAGAAAGGTGGTGTGGCTTTAGAGCTTGTCGGTGTGTCACGTGCGGTCAGTACCCAGTGGGGAACAATATCTGTATATAGGGTTCTCCTGATGGTACTTGTGGAGTATCACGGCTCCCATCGTATACCATCGTATGCCATATGTAGTGGCATACGATGGCATACGATGCGATGCGATGTTTTACCGATTTTTGAGCATTTTTGCTCAAAAATCGTATGCCATCGCATAGCATCGTATGCCATATGTAGTGGCATACGATGGCATACGATGCGATACGATGTTTTACCGATTTTTGAGCATTTTAGCTCAAAAATTGTATGCGATCGCATCGGATGCCATACGATGGCATTTGATGCGATGCGATGGCACCCGATTTTGCACAGAAATGCATCAGAATGCATTGAAATGTGTATTAAAGTAGTGAAATGCCCCCAAATGCCATTTTTCATAGTGCACCACCCCCACTATCAACGTCAACCCGAAGCGTGGAGAGCGCAGCGAGCCCGCGAGGGGCGGCGGTACGCGTCCTACGACCTTTTCATACCCCCACTATCCACGTCGGCGTAGAGTTGAGAATAGAATAGTGTGGCGAGCGCAGCGAGCCACTGAGCCCGAAGCGTGGCGAGCGCAGGGAGCCCCGCGAGGGGACGCGGATACCTGTGAAGCCCGCGAGGGGACGCGTATAGCTGTGAAGGTATCCGCGGCCGCTCGCCACGCTTCGGGCTCGGTGGCTCGCTGCGCTCGCCACACTATTCTATTCTCAACTCCACGCCGACGTGGATAGTGGGGGTATGAAAAGGTCGTAGGACGCGTACCGCCGCCCCTCGCGGGCTCGCTGCGCTCGCCACGCTTCGGGTTGACGTTGATAGTGGGGGTGGTGCACTATGAAAAATGGCATTTGGGGGCATTTCACAAGTTTAATACACATTTCAATGCATTCTGATGCATTTCAGTGCAAAATCGGGTGCGATCGCATCGCATCGCATGCAATGCGATTTTTAGCATACGTTCTGCATACGATGCAGGTCGTGGGAGCCGTGATACTCCACAAGTACCCTCCTGACTGTCAGATATACAATACATTCTATTGTTAATTTTTATTTCCACCAATAAAATGAGAAATTGACATTTTGGTGTGACAGGAAACTGCGCATCGTGGTCCCAGCTCCAAAACTTGACTGCAAGTCCCTGTGTACTAAGGCCCTGATTCTGGTTGAAAAAAATAAAGCCCAGAATGCACCCGGGGTTACCAATCCCTAACAATACTCCACTACAAATGTGTGATCCAGAGGACGTTGTCTCAGAAAAGGCGACCAAAATCTAATGTCCTCCCAGGAATATATACTGATATACTAAAGAGTCACAATACCTTGATGTTGGTCCCTATATGCATATAAAGGTTTTTTTATTTGTCTATGTTCACATAAAGGTTTCTTTCAATCCAAGTCTCCTGTTCAGTCAACAACTCCCATTTTCCATCAAAAAAAGGGGAGGAAGTTTTTTATTCTTAAAAGATTTCCATAAAAAAAAAACATTGAAAAATAAATATTCTACAATAAAAGAAGAATGCAGTCTCCACAGCTAGGACCAGATACAATGCTCAACGACCTGTGTTCCTCTCACCCGGAATGAGTTGAAGTCACACGTCGCATGGACCCGATGTTGGAGCTAAGTAGTGGATCCTCCTGTGGTAGACCTGGTGGCACCTGATTCTGATGGATTGTACCATTGTACGTTCGCACGGGGAGCAATGTTTTGTCTGTGCGCATGCGCACAGACACATGTATGCGCATGAGCGGTCTCTGAGCAAAAAAATGTAGAAATAAATATTCAATTAAGTTATTAAAGCTGATATTTATACAACCAAAGAACAATAAGTGAAATGCGCAGTTTACATCTTTATTCCGTAACTTGCGTACCCTTTATTCCTAGCTACGTGCGAACAAAACGTAGCGCAGCGTAGTGTACCTTTTCCGTGTATTGTACACACTGAATCAATAACAGTAATGGGAAATCTCTTCGCAGTACTTAGTCTCTAATCTGCGAATACCTTTTAAGGACAATGTCCGTAGTACACGTTATCGCTAAATGCGAATAATAGACGAGACCACGATATAACAAGTGAGGAGATAGATTCTCCAAAATAGTGTATTTAGTCCCTAGCGGACAAAAGGGGATTACAGAAAGAAGAAAATACAGGATAACACGTGATACAATTATCTAACAATAATAATAAATATACTTTAAAACACTAACAGAGGAACAGAAACAGATACAACTATAATCAGCCACATTACACAGAACAGGAATACAAATTTTACCGTCATATACTTGTAGAAATATCGCAGCGCTGTCCGGTCGGAGCTCGCTATGTTCAAATTGAACTTAGCCCGGTCAGGATGAGGGGAGAGATGTAGTGCCAAAAAGAGAGAGAGCCCCAGCCAGCTCAGGGATAGCTATCTTTATAGTTTACAAACAAAGGGGGGTCAAAGGCCGTTTCCATTGGTCATAGGTTCAAATATCAAGTAGCAAAATACTGCACCCAATAAGGATTGGTGCGGGGGGGGGTGTACTTCAGTGTCCTTTGTGTGTTGGCATTGTCGTCGGGGGTCGTAAACAGCAACAAGAACCGGTTTTTAACTGGATTCATTTGTCTCACACAGTATAAGAGAAATAGTCCTTGAAATATGGATTTTGTCCGTAATTATCGGACCATGGGCCTTATTTTGGTTCATTCTTTCTGACAAAATCCTTCTTAGATGGACAAAACCATGTGCACTGCAGGGGGGGCAGATGTAACATGTGCAGAGAGAATTAGATTTGGGTGAGTAATTTTGTTTCTGTGCAGGGAAAATACTGACTACTTTATTTTTACACTGCAATATAGATCTCACTTTGAAGTAAAACCCCACCCAAATCTAATTCTCTCTGCACATGTTACATCTGCCCCACCTGCAGTGCACATGGTTTTGCCCATCTAAGAAGGATTTTGTCAGAAAGAATGAACCAAAATAAGGCCCCATATGAGTTGCGAAAACTTCGCAACGACCGGAGTACTGCGCATAAGAAACGAAACGTAACGGTACCAAACATTATACAGACAGAAGTGTGTAATGCTGATTAAACTATGTGTAGTGCTCTAAACCTTTAATTAACTATATTTTATTTGGTGTAAGTATGGTATTATGAATTTATGTGTAATAGTATGGCTGCGCTTCTGGTCCACTTTGTCACACAGACTCGGGTATGTATACTTTATTTGCGCAACTCTGCGAACCAAAATGGCGGCCATACTATCCTAAAATAGTGTGTGTGCAACTCGACTTTAACAAAGTAAATTGTGCTTTTATGTCATCCTTACTGTATGTTCAATTATGTGGAGAGGGATATGATTTGCTTCTGTTTGTCCATATATTTTATTATTGAGACTGGATTTGTCTATTACTTGGATCATTAATAATTTAGATTGGTCCAGGACCACCAATCCAAGGCACCACTGCAAGTGTCCTAAGGCACTCCAGGGTGTCACGTCACACAGTTTGGGAACCACTGGGATAGAGGAAGATGCTCCCACATCATCCACATGGCTGGAGATGTATATGTGGCAGCCTCAAACCAATGTTACCTGGCAACATATATTATCTATACAATGTCTGAATTGACGGCACACACTTCAAGAGATATAATATTGAATAGCATGGGGTAAATATGAAAATATATGTTAACCCATGCAGCAATCATCCATGTATTTCATTCATCAGTGTAGTGTTAGTAATATTAATAAAAACAGACATATTAACTAAAATGTATTCAATATTAGTTATCAGTTATATGAAAAGAATGCTATGAAAATGTAAAATAGGATTTTAATACCTACCGGTAAATCCTTTTCTCGAAGTTCTTATGGGATACAGGGAGTCGTTCATAACGATGGGGAAAAGAGCTTATCCGAAGGAGACAGGCACATATAAAAATTTATACAGGGTGTACTGGCTCCTCCCCTCTACTCCCCTCCCTCTAGCTTCAGTTAAGTGAACTGTGCCGAAGGAGAAGAACAATATGAGAGGAATATGTGTATATTTACCGTGGTGAGATTCATCCAGCACACCCAACATTCAACATAACAGACCACATTAGCAACCCCATAACCTGGGAAGTCTAAGGGCCTAAGAACATGTCAACATGACAACTATTTTGAACTGTGTTCCAACTGGAACAATGTATAGAATTATCACCTAAGTGACAATTTACACTCGTGGACCTTTAAGGTACACTATGTAAGATTAAGTTACCTAGGTAACCTACACCCTATGTCCACCAGGAACAAGAAGGGTAGCAGAAGGACCCAGTATTGGTCCATATCTCACAAAGTGAGCAAGGCAAACCTCCGCACAGAGGCGGGTGCCCTGTATCCCATAAGAACTTCGAGAAAAGGATTTACCGGTAGGTATTAAAATCCTATTTTCTCTATCATTCTTATGGGATACAGGGAGTCGTTCATAACGATGGGGATATACCAAAGATATCAGAACGGGCGGGATTGTGCGGAACCTATTGCCGCAGCACCGCTTGCCCAAACTGAGTATCCTCAGTGGCCAGAGCATCAAACTTATAAAATTTGACAAAAGTGTGTTGGCCAGACCATGTGGCTGCTCTACACAATTGTAAGGCCGAAACTCCTCGGGCAGCCGCCCAGGATGTCCCCACGGAACGAGTAGAGTGAGCTTTCACCCCAACAGGCATAGGCAGCTTTGCTACCGCATAAGCCTGTTTAATGGTTGCACACATCCATCGTGCAATAGACTGCTTGGAAGCAGGACGTCCAATCTTTTGGGCGTCATAGAGGACGAAAAGTCCATCAGTTTTGCGAATCCTTGCTGTTCTCCTGATGTAGACACGGAGAATCCTTACTACGTCCAAGGACGTCGGCACCTCAGAATGAGGCCCACCAGCAGGAACCACAATTGGCTGGTTCACATGGAACGCAGACACCACTTTGGGTAGAAAACGCGGGTTAGTGCGTAATTCTGCCCTGTCCTCAAAGAATATCAAATAAGGACTCTTGCAAGTCAACGCTCCTAGCTCCGAGACCCTCCTAGCCGAAGCTAGGGCCAGTAAGACCACTGTCTTCCAGGTTAAATATTTCAGGTCAATTTCCTCCAAGGGCTCAAACCAGGAGGATTTAAGGAACTTCAGCACAACATCCAAGTCCCACGGTGGAGTAGGGGCCACAAAAGGAGGCTGTATATGCAATACTCCTTGCAGAAATGTCTGCACTTCAGGAATATTAGCCAGTTTCCTCTGGAAGAAAACCGATAACGCAGATACCTGCACCTTCAAAGAGCCTAGGCGTAGGCCGAGATCCAGACCAGCTTGAAGAAAGCTAAGAAATCTTTCAAGTTTGAACTCTGATGGAGAAAACTTTCCCTGTTCGCACCAACCCACATATCTTTTCCAGATATGGTGGTAATGTGCAGCCGTTACCGGTTTCCTTGCACTTGTCATAGTTCTGATGACTGAAGTGTGAAACCCCTTCTGAGTCAGGATCTGCCGTTCAACTTCCAGGCCGTCAAACGCAGCTGTTCCAAGGCCTGGAAGACGCACGGTCCTTGCATGAGTAGATCTCTTTGCAGGGGTAGGCGCCACGAGTCCCTTTGCAGACTTAGAAGTTCCGGGTACCACGTTCTTCGTGGCCAGTCTGGGGCCACCAGAATCACCTCGGTTCCGTCTCTTCTTATCTTCCTTAGCACCCGAGCCACTAGGGGGATCGGTGGGAAGACATATACCAGGCTGTTGAACGTCCACGGTATGGAGAGGGCGTCCACTCCTTCTGCCTGAGGGTCTCTTGCCCTCGAGAAGTACCTGGATACTTTCCAGTTGTTTCTTGATGCCATCAAGTCTACCAGTGGGGTCCCCCACCGAGCCACCAGAGAACTGAATACCTGGTGGTGTAGACTCCATTCCCCGGGGTGGAGCTCGTGGCGACTGAGGAAGTCTGCTTCCCAGTTGTCCACCTCGGGTATGAAAATGGCCGAGAGCGCTTGGCAGTGACTCTCTGCCCAGGACAGGATCTTCGATGCTTCCCTCATACAGGGCCTGCTCTTGGTCCCACCCTGTCTGTTCAGGAATGCCACAGTGGTGGCGTTGTCTGATTGTATACGGACCGCCTGACCGCTGAGGAGAGGGCCCGCCTTCAGAAGTGCGTAATACACAGCACGTAACTCCAGGCTGTTGATATGGAGGCGTGTTTCCCATAGGGTCCACTTGCCCTGAAAGGACTGACCCATGGTCACTGCCCCCCATCCCGTGAGGCTTGCATCCGTGGTGACTAAGACCCAATCCTGGATGCCAATCTGACGTCCTGCCAGCAGGTTGGGCGTGTGGAGCCACCACTGTAGTGACAGTCTGGTCCGAGATGACAACGCAATACGCCGGTGCATCTGGTGGTGTGAACCGGACCACTTCCCTAGGAGATCGAGCTGGAAAATCCTGCTGTGAAACCTCCCGAATTGGAGAGCCTCGAAAGAGGCGACCATCTTTCCCAATAGGACAATGCACTGGTGCACCGTCACCTGGGGGGTCCTTAGCAAGTCTGTGACCAGCCGCTGGATGTCCAACACCTTGTCCTGTGGCAGGGACACTCTCATGAGAGCTGTGTCCATCACCATGCCCAGGAACTGGAGTCTCTGTGAAGGGATCAGAGAAGACTTTGCCAGATTCAGGAGCCAACCATGGCCCGACAGGGTCTGTATGGTAACTTGTAAGGCTGTCTGTAGTTCCTGTGGCGACCGCGCCTTTACTAACAGGTCGTCCAAGTATGGTATCACACAGATACCCTTTTTCCTTAAAACCACCATCATCTCCGCCATCACCTTGGTGAATATGCGCGGGGCTGAGGACAAGCCGAATGGCAGTGCGCGAAACTGATAATGCTCGTTTAGCAGCGCAAACCTCAGATATTTCTGATGAGGGGGCCATATAGGGATGTGAAGGTAGGCGTCCTTCACATCTAAGGACGCCAAGAACTCCCCCTCCTCCAGTGCCGCTATCACGGCCCGCAAGGACTCCATCTTGAATTTGGTTACTTTCAAGAAGGGATTCAGGGATTTTAAGTTCAGAATTGGGCGTACTGACCCGTCTGGTTTCGGAACTACAAATAGGTTCGAGTAATAACCCTGCCCCCTCTCTAGGGGAGGGACCCTGGTTATTACCTTGGCCTGTACCAGCTTTTGGATTGCTTGCTGCAACACCACTTGGTCCTCTGGGGACGCTGGGAGGCCTGATTTGAAGAACCTCTGAGGTGGCTGAACTGCAAACTCCAGCTTGTAGCCGTGCGTAATAAGAGCCTGCACCCAAGAATTGAGGCACGAGGCTTCCCAAACCTGGCCGAAGAACGCCAGTCTGGCTCCCACCTCTGCCGGAGCTAATGGTGGAGCCCCACCGTCATGCTGCTGGTTTCCCTGCAGCTGCCCCGGATGGCCGCTCTGCGGTGGCTGAAGCGGACGGCTTCCTGAATTTACCACGGGAGCCTCTAGCAGCGTTTGAACCACCCCTGGCTTTAGGGCGGAATTTACTTGCCCGAAAGGACTGCTGGGAGTGAGCCTGAAAAGGACGCTTCGGCGCCTGTGGAGTGGATGGTAGGAAAGTGGACTTTCCCGCCATGGCTTTAGAGATTAAATCGTCTAAATCACTCCCAAATAACCTGCCACCTGTGAAGGGGAGGCTTTCTACACTCCTTTTGGAGTCAGCGTCAGCTATCCACTGCCGGAGCCAGAGGGACCTGCGCCCTGACACTGCCATGGCTGAGTTACGGCCGTTAATGGCTCCTAACGCCTTCTGCGCTTCACACAGAACTTTAGCAGTGTCCTGAATATGGTGTAATTTCTCAGACACCTGTGCTATTGTCATGTCGCCCAGAAGACCTTCCTGGATCTGGGAGGCCCACGTGTATATGGACTTGGCCATATAGCAACTAGCTAATACAGGACGCTGACACGCGCCACTAGCAGTAAAAATGGACTTCAAAGTGTTTTCAACCTTTCTGTCCGTGGTGTCTTTTAATGAAGACGACCCTGGTACTGGGAGTACCATCTTTTTGGCTAAGCGAGACACAGAAGAATCAACCTCTGGTGGCTCCTCCCACACCTTACGTCCCTCAGGATCAAAGGGAAACGTGGACTTAAACTTTTTAGCCACTTTAAACCTCATTTCTGGGTTATTCCACGCTGACTTGAATGTACTTTCCAGGTCAGCCTGCTCAGGGAAAACTACCTGTTGCTTTTTCTGAGTAGCAAAGAAGGCATCCCCTGCTGTGGATTCAGCCAAGGGAAGGTCCAACACCTCCCTGATTGCCATAATCAATGGCTCTGTGCCCCGCAGTAGTGACTGTGAAGCATCAGGCTCGTCATCACCTGCGTCTGCATCATCCACATCATCATCATCATCCCCATCGTCAGCCCCGGAATCAGGGGTTTGAGAGGGGGCCTTTCTCTTACGAGTATCCCCAGGGGTGGGGGTAATTACATCCACTCTGGCAGAGAGGATAGCCAGCTCCCTTTGTACTCTCTGGGTCTGTGCTGCAGTAGCAGTTAACTGTGTAGTCACAGTTTCAAGCATGATTTTTATACCTGTAGCCCAGGCTGGCTCCTGTGAGCTGTCCTGTGTGCTACTTTGCTGCCCAGTTAGTTGTGGGGGGACCCCAGTACTTTGAGGGGACATGCATGGCTCACAAGTAACCTGTGATGAAGATGCTGGCACAAACTTATCACTGCACACCATACATGTAAGTTTCCTCACCATTGTGACAAACAAACAGTCTCCCCTCACACAGCGCGCACACACAGTGGATATGCAGTGTGAAATTAACCAGATAAATACTATGTCATACCTCCCAACTGTCACGATTCCGTCGGGACAGTCCCGATTTTCGGGTCCTGTCCCGACGTCCCACCCGCGGCAGGCATTGTCCCGCTGCGGGGGGGGTGGCAGTTGGGAGACCCCCCAATGTAGTAGAATAGACGCTGTGCGCATGCGCACAGCGTCTATTCTCGTATGAAAATAAGGTTGCGGCTAATTAGCATAAGCCGCGCCCTCATTTGCATATGCCACGCCCCCTTTTCGGGCGCTCGCGCGGCTTCGCCGCGCGAGTGTCCCTACTTCGTCACATGAAAAGTTGGGAGGTATGCTATGTGTAGCCTTATCTGATCTGTACAGCTTAACAAGCCAGTGGGGTGGTGTACAGAGGGTAATGGAGGAGACCAATACACCTGATAACCTTAGCTCTCCGATTAGAAGAGCTGGTAATACAGTACAGTAATCAATAACAGTACTTTACAGTGTAAGCAGGCAAGTGCACAAGTACACAAGCGCTGAAAACCTGAAGCTGTCTCTGCAAGCAGATTCCCTCTGATCCACACCGCTGAGGAGTGTCTGGAGCAGTATAATGGCGTTTCCAGCAGCCAGGGAAGAAGCAGGTTTTGGCGCCCTCACAGAGCTGGTCTCACTCTGGGTAAGCTCCGCCCAGCGTAATGGCGCCGGAGCTTACCTGCGTTTTATACTGAGACTGACATTGGGGAATGTCCAAATCCTCTTTGGTAACTGCCCTGGACAAAACAGGAACTGTACCCTGTCTCAGTGTAGGCAGGGGGTTACGCGGTCCCTGTGCAGGGCACCGCCATACCGCCGCCATCTTGCCGCACAATAACCCGGGGACCCCACGGCGGGGGACCCCGGGGTAATACTCACCACTGACGTCTTCCGACTGGACTAGGGGTGTGCGGCGTGCCAGGGGTGTGCGCGCTGCAGCGCAATGCCCGCGGTAACATCACCCACTCAGGACGGTGGTCCTGTGGCAGGGACAGCTCGGTACCTTGAAGTGGCCAGCAGCTGAACCCTTCCCCTAGTCTCCCACGACGCAGGACTGCTGTTAAGTCCAAACAGCAGCCCCAAAATAATAAAGAAAATAAAACAGAAGAAAAACTCTCTGGAGCTCTTCCTGATGCGTGCTTCTCCTGAGGCACAGTTCTCAAAACTGAAGCTAGAGGGAGGGGAGCAGAGGGGAGGAGCCAGTACACCCTGTATAAATTTTTATATGTGCCTGTCTCCTTCGGATAAGCTCTTTTCCCCATCGTTATGAACGACTCCCTGTATCCCATAAGAATGATAGAGAAATACTGTATCCATTAGCTACACTTCCAAGTGCTGCCAAAAGCAGATATAAAGATGCATTTTACACTATGGGCGGTATTCAATGTTAATACCGGCGACGTGCAGCGAATCCTGTTTAGGTATTCAACGAGTCAGGGGCTCGCTGACTCTGACCGGCGAATATGAGCTCCTGCGGCGAACGCCGCAGGGAGCCTGAGGACGGTGGCAGGCAGGGAGATGGAAGTCTCCCTGCCTGCCCCACAACGTTTGTGGGGGGAAGGTGGGCTCCCCGGGTGCCAGGCAGCACAGGCTGCCCCCCCCCGGGGGTGCCAGCAGGGGACCGGGCATATTCACTACACCCGATCATGAATATGTAATGATCGGGTGAAGTGAATATATGAATATCTAATGAGCGGCTCGGCTCCGGCCCCCTGCTGGCGGGTCTTACAGCACATGAATAAAAATAGCATGCCCCTCCTCAGAATAAAATTCCTGATTTTTTGACACCAATTGTAAAAAGCAAAACACTTTATTTTAAAAGTTCACCTTCCACTTCACCATAAAAAGATAGCGATTGCTACTTGGTGAATCATGGCGAAAAAAACCTTGAAATGTATTCGCCATCTGGTCATTGAATAGGGTGATTCACCGTTTTAGTCAGAAATTCACCTTACAGCACAAAATCGCCATAAAAACCTGGCGAATCAGCCTCATTGAATACCGCCCTATGAAAGAGCATCCCACTATAAATGACTGAATTACTTAATGTACGCAAATATGTGTGGGGATCCTTTGGGATCCTCCCACACAGCCGTCTGCTTTATGTAGTGTACAATGCGATTCTTACTAACTTTCATTATGACCTGTAATATTTGGCCAATACAGAAAATATTAGCTTCCTTTTTATTTTATTTTATTTTTTACACATTTTTTATTTGAATTTACATAACAAATGTGAGCGACGCTGGCATTTTTAGCAGATATTTTGCACATCACTCTCAGAGATTCCTCCTATTAAAAATAACTTACAAAAACTGCCATGACCAGGCCAGTGAGCTGGAAATGGACATTTCCTATCCCCCTGACAAACATTTCCTTGATGTGAGACTGTTCTTGCTCACCCACAACTAAAGCCACTGACTGGGTCATAATTCTGTAGAATTGTCAGTGATCCATGCAAGGGGAACAAGAGTACACAATAAATGCCAAATATGTTTAAAAACAAAAGATAATAACAGACATTTGAATGTGGAAATACACAGAATGAAATGCATGCTGGAATGGCAGACCTCCACCTGTATAAAAACATTTAAAGGAACAGTACAAAAAAATGCCGACCTACGCATGTACAATTGTTCTGTAAACAGCCTTAACTTATGGTGTCCAAATTGACTTTTTGACACTCAGAAATGATTGATCAGCGATACAGGTAGGCATCCAAATTCCCAGCGTTACTCCGTGCATCCGTTCAGCAAGCCTAATACACTGGGCAGAAGTTACCACCTAGGACAGTGGTTCCCAAACTGTGTGCCGTGGCTCCCTGGTCCCTGGGGTGCCTTCAGGACACTTGCAGGGTGCCACAAGTTGGTGGTCCAGGACCAATTCAAATTATTTATGATTAATTATTTATGGACAAAACCAGTGCTGATGGCTGCCAATCATAAAATGTGTGTGCAAACAGAAGGAAATCCTGTCCTTTACGACATAACTGAATCTAAGAAGCACATATAAACACAATCTACAGTACAGGTCGGGTATCCCGTATCCGGGCATCCCGTATCCAAATTATTCCAAAAACCGTGTTTTTTTGGAATAATTCAAATTTTTTTTTTGTTTCCCCCCCCCCCCCCTAACCCTCTTTTAATACTTACCAAGTCCTCCGGCTTCCATAGCAGGCCTTCAGCATCCTCTCCGGCGTCTCCAGCGGTCCCAGGAGTGCTTTGCGTGAGTGCGCGCGCGCCGGTGACGTCACCTGGGAACTTGCGCAAAGCACTCCTGGGACCGCTGGAGAAGGTGCTGGTGCCCTACCTTGGACACCGGAGGACTCCATGGATGCCGAGGGACCATTGGGGACCCACCAGGGGCAGGTAAGTATGGCTAAAAAAAAATATTCCAAAAACCGGAATATTCCCTTATCCGGAATGCTCGTGGTCCCGAGCATTTCGGATAAGGGATACTCAACCTGTACTACAGTGCCTTGGAAAAATTCTGATACTCTAGGGTGCCGTGATAAAAAAAGGGAACCCCTGACCTAGGATGATGGCGGTTCTAGAAGAAGAAGAAGAACAATCACCCACCAAAGTATGGCCCAGACCTTTTCTGCCTAGTTCCTTAATATCATTACTTGTCTTCTACACCCCCCTGGATTCAGGAGTTACGTACTGTAATAGGGCAAGATGGGACATGTACACCTTAAGCTCATATGGGGCCTACATTTGTAAGCGATCTACTGTCTAGATCGCTTACAAATGCCCCTACGTCGCTCAGTGTGTAGGGGTCATAGCGATAGGGATGTACGGCCCCGGATGTCGCTATCGATATATAATATCCTGCATGCTGGATAGATCTAGTTAATTGAAGGTCAGGTCCGGAGAACACTGGCCCTGACAGATTGCTCAGCACACAGCGCTGACACAACGCTGTATGCTGAGCGATCTTGCTAAACAATCTGAGCAATCTACATTGCTCAGATCGCTCAGCAGTGTCGCCCCATGTATAGGCCCCATTACTGTAAGAGGGCAAGAGGGGGAATCTAGCCCTTAACCCCTTCACTGGCAATCCCGATAATTTTTCCAGTGCCCAGACTGGCAAACATGGAAAATCCTCGGGAGTGCCACTGTCTGCGCTTCCGTCTTCCAGGCAGCACCGCTGTGCGGAGCGCTGAGATCAGCTTCAGCCGCTGCCCAGCTCCGCCTACCCCCCCCCACCACCCCCTGGCTGTGTGTGGCGAGACCTTGCTAACGTCACACAGCACACAGCTGGATTGCCGGTGGCAGGACCAGGCAGCAGCTGATCTAGGGAGCGCTTCTGAAAAAACCCTTGCCCAGCGGGGAGCGCTCCCTAAAAAAACCCTCACCACTTAAGGGGTTAAGCTCTCACTCACTTTCTTCAATATGCCTTCTATCTACATCCATGCCATGTTCTCCTTATATTCGTATAACAAAAGTAAGAAACAACATCGGCAAAAAGTAGGATAAATTATATTACTACACTATTTATCTTGACCGATGTTCAATTTTGTATCAAAGAGAACTTTTTTGTGGAGTTCATCAATAACGTGCGTCCTGACCTCCTGCCGGTGGTGACTGCAGATCTCACCAGCTCCCAATAAGCACATTATTATTACTTGGCGATTAGCGTAAGGACAGGAATCTGATAGCTGGGTCTAAACCTTTTCATTCCTTTGCAATACTATCAAATAAAGGGCATTAAATGACAGACAGTGGGGAGCCAGGGTTACAGAGATAATGTCAGGCTTCTTTTGTTATACAATTATGTAGAAACTGCAGCTGCTGCATATTTCTGTGTATAGTTACTATGTACTAATAGCCTAATTCAGGAGATTTTATAGAAATGCTTATTAGCGCTAAAGACTACAGCTCTTATTATTATTAATAATGGGGACTATGGTCTGACTGACAGAATTCTTTTGGTCCAATTCAGTCGTATGAAGTTCCCGCACCATGTGACCACAGACAGTATAAATGTTTCCTTTGCATCCCACAAAGGCGTTGAAGATCATCTGTGATATTGGGCCAGATTCACACTCATTCTCAGGCCTGCCGATTATTGAAATACCCCGTGTAAACACACCATGTGAAGGTTAGCCTTCGCTGGCCACTCACAAGAGGATTGACAGGCGCTGGGTATTTGGGGGCATAATGGCGGCACTTTCCAGGAGTGTCTCAGAAAACGCAGGTGTTCCCCGACTGTTGGGAGAGAGGGCCGCTGACGTCATCTAGTGCTACGAGCAGGGGGAAATCATTAGATGGTGAATGATTTCCCCCCCTGTGTGCACAGCTGCGAATGCATTTGTAGCCATGCACGGGGACGGGGGTCAAAAGGTCAACAAGGGGTCTTTTACTGGGTTTTTTTTACCCGAATGTCAACAGTCGATATGGACACAGTTTGAAGTGCACTGCATCCCCTTCAGACACACTATTGTATTCTCCCACCACTCCCTAGTGGATGGTAGGGCATACCACCTGTTGGCAAATGTCGACTCAAGAAACAGTGAAAAACCCAATGTCGACCTTTTGACTGTTGACCTAGACACTGTTGAACTAATGACCTGTCGAACTAATGACCTTTCGACCTAGACCCATGTACAACCTAGACCCATGTCGACCTAATGGTGTCAGGCAGGAGCTGATTGGTTGGTTGTTTTTCCACTCTCCCTTTTATCACTTTTGAAGCTTAGTGCATCTGGCCCTTGGTCTTTTATATGGAATGCGTAGGACATTGGGCTTTCCAGCTATAATTCTTTCCCTCAGACAATCCGGAGCATAGCCCTCACCATTGATTTACTTAGAAGAGCTCCATGAGATCCACACGTGGAAGACAAAAAAGCCGTAATAATGTATATTTGGATATCTTACTGGTTCTAATAACATTCCCCATAATGTGTTTCCAGATACCAGATTCCATGCCGTATAAGGGATCCAATATCACGGTAAATGTCAAATAAGAGGCAGCCAAGTAAGGGTATAGGATTAATACAGAACTGGTCACTTGTAAAATTCAGTTAAATAAACTTCCATCTCAAATCACTTTAGTTATTTTTTTAATTCACTGAAGCTGCAATTACAAGGAAACAAATCATGCAGCCGATTTCGCCAGTTACTGACTGAAAGAGGCCAAACTCCTGAAATAAATGTGCTCTCTACTTCTTAGCCAGGAGGTAAACGCAAGGTCACATTTCTGGGTGAATCTTTTCTTAGAGGAAATAGGAAGCACTTAGCAGACTGTGGGGCTGATTCGGAGATGTAGGCTAATGCATTGGCAGCTCTGATCCAGAACGAAGAGGAAACTATGCTAATGCTGTAGCCGCCGGGAAATGTATTCACACACCCATCAGCGACTGCAGACCGCTCAATAAGCGACCACCTGAGTAACTGGCAGGTTGACCGTGGGAACTGAGATGCTGTGCCATGTTTTCTGTGCATGGGATCACTGTTTTAGGCGGAGAGATTGCTATTGTAGGCCACGAATGTGGTCACCACATGCCTGCATATTTGGCCCTGCTCCCCATAGCTGCCCCCAAATGGTCTCTGACTGTCAATATATTTGTGAATACTCAATAGGAGTGAGATCAGTAAGGTACCTTGGCGCAAACAGTTAATTTTATTTCTGCAGAACATTTATCTCAGTAACACCATTCAGGTGGTGAACCTACAAGTCCCATCATGCCTTGCCACAGTTTTGCTAGGGAATGCTAAAACTATGGCAAGGCATGATGGGATGTGTAGTTTCACAACAGCTGGAGGATCACAGTTTGGACAGGAGCTGAGAGCCCATCCACTGCCACTTTTGCACCATTGCACTTTATTGGATCCGGACCAACCTCCGACTTTTGGGGACCATCCACACCAGCTAAACATCACAGTGAGGCGACCTCTCTTCCACTACCACCACTAAGGAGGGTACTGCTGCAATGCAATCCTTAACTGGATCAATTCCCCAGGCGGACAGACTTGGGGCCAGATGTATCAAGCTTCAAAAAGTGATAAAATGGAGAGTGATTAACAGCCAGTCAATCAGCTCCTAACTGCCATGTTACAGGCCAGATTTGAAAAATGACAGGTAGGAGCTGGTTGGTTGGTTAGTTCAGTGGTTCCCAAACCGTGTGCCTAAGCACCCTGGGGTGCCTCAGGACACTTGCAGGGGTGCCTTGGGTTGGTAGACCAGGATCAATTCATATTATTTATGGTCAATGAACCAGGCAAAACCAGTGCTTGTGGCAGCCAATCATAATATATGCGCACAAACAGAAGCAAATCCTGTCCCTCACCAGATAACTATGACATATAAACACAAAGCACTTACTTGTATATTTTTTCCAGAATTTCTCAATAAGAAAAATTGGTACTTATGTAGTAGCCGGGCGCCCAATTTGCATACATACGGTAACTTAGGAAAATCGCATCGCACCGCATGGGCCATTTTAAGGGCCATGCGATGCGATTTTCCTATGTAATTTATTCACTGCTCTCTTAGCCCCAGGGGGATCGCATCGCACCTCCCGCAAAATCGCGGGGGTGGGGAGCAGGCGCCACCAGGGCGCAGGGTCACGGTGCTCACGGAGGCTGCCAGACACCAGGAGTTCTGTGTCAGGTGACGGTCTGAGTGCAGAGTCTGCAGCAGCAGCAGCCAATAAGATACATAGACTTCTCTCTCTAGCTGTCTGTGTGAGGACACTTAGGGCCTTATTTTGGTTCATTCTTTCTGACAAAATCCTTCTTAGATGGGCAAAACCATGTGCACTGCAGGTGGGGCAGGTGTTACTTGTGCAGAGAGAATTAGATTTGGGTGGGGTTTTACTTCAAAGTGAGATCTATATTGCAGTGTAAAAATAAAGCAGTCAGTATTTTCCCTGCACAGAAACAAAATTACTCACCCAAATCTAATTCTCTCTGCACATGTTACATCTGCCCCCCCCTGCAGTGCACATGGTTTTTTGTCCATCTAAGAAGGATTTTGTCAGAAAGAATGAACCAAAATAAGGCCCTTAGTGACCGGCCCCATGAACCACCCATGGGGTGTGTCACTGAGCATCCTTACATAGACAGCCAGAGAGCTTCCCTTTCCACCCTGCCCACCGCTCCCCCTTCCACGCTCCCCCTTCCACCATGGCTGCCGCTCCCCCTTCCTCACTGCTTATTGTAGAGAGCAGGATGCTCTCCTCCCGGGCTTTTTTTGTCAGGGGGGAGCTGCATTTCTAGTTACGCTGCTGATCAGCAGATAATTGCAATCGCATTATAGCAAATACTTAAACAAGGGAATCTCATATTAGCATCAAAATATGTTATACACTAAAGCTGGGTACACACTGAAGCGATGGGCATTCGTTGAGACATTTGAATGAATGTCCCAGAGAACTGACTGTGTATACACAGTGGAACAATTTTAATGAATGACAAAACGTTCTGTCCTCCATTGGCACAAACAAGGCCACTAGTGATATTGCTAGGCTTTATGTGCAGCACATCCAACCTAGAGCCATCGCCAGCGACTGAGGGAGCGCACAATTCCCCACCCATAATCAGCTACATATTGTGCCAACATCACTCCAGTGTGTACCCGCTAAAGCAAATGTTGGCACCTCATTGTTTCCCACCATTACACAAATCTCATTCATTTGCCTGTATATGTTTCCTGTGCCTTTTACAGACAAGATTACACCACCTCTCTGATTTCCTGTACCAGGTGGATGATAGACCTGGACAAGTGACATACTTGCCAACCCTCCCGGAATGGCCGGGAGGGTCCCGCAAATCGGGTCCCCCTCCCAGTCCCCCGGGAAGGGGGGCAAGTCTCCCGCATTTCCCTACAGCCCCGGCTCCCCCTCTCCCCGCGGTCTAAAAACTATGACTTTCGCGGGTCCGCGGGGAGGGGCGGGGCTAAATGACGCAATTTGCGGCATTTCGTGACATTTTTAGCCCCTCCCCCCACCCACGGACCCGCAAATTGAGGCTTCAGCCCATCATGGGGGCGGGGCTTGATGACATCACCCGTGCCCCGCCCCCAAAACGAAGCCTCTACCCGCCCCCTTTCACTCCTCTCCGGGCTTCTACCGGAAAGGAGTATGCCAAAGTCGGCAAGTATGACAAGTGACTGTTCTGCAGCAGAAAGGAAAAAGTACAGGGGGGTGGCAGGTGACCTGGCATGCTGGGTCCAATAAACTAGTACAGTGGTTCCCAATTTTCTGGAATTAGATAACCAAAAATAATTTATATTTTTCTATTGTACCCCAGGTTTCTTATTGAAAAAATCCAGCAAAAATAATGAACCCTTTGAGTGCCAACATCTCAGTGAGAGAAGTTCCAAATATCCGCTATAAATACCAGCGCCGCTCACATTTGTTATATAAATTCAAATAAAAAAATGTTGTGTAAAAAGATTATATTTCCTATATAAGGTAAACATTACAGGTCATTATGATGATAAAGATGTTTGCTTGGCAACTTTCACACCTATTTTAACTATTTTGGCACTCAACGGGTTCAAGTAAATTGTGCTCACTTTTCACCCATAGGGTCAGTTATATGGGGGCAAACAAGGTTGCAAATCTTCTCTGTCCACAAACTTTATTATTGGAAGCCTCCAGCACTGATTGCATGGGCCTTAGATTATTTAATTTTGGTCCTGAACCATTAATCCACGACACTTTTTGAACCACTGCTCTTGTGTCTTAATGTCCATACACACTGGGCGACTATGCCCAGCGTGTATGGACACCGATGATCGCTATAATCGCTGGGGGGGGGGGGAGCCGCTCAGTTCATACACACTGAGCGGCTTTCCCCCTGCCCGGCGCCGTGAGCGTGCAGCAGCGCTCATCGCCGGGCTATACACACACTGAGTGGTTGCTGTTTTGAGCGGCTTTCAGCTCTAAGTCGCCCAGTGTGTATGGGCCTTTAATATTATCCGAGGGGTTTTATTTAATTTTTTTGCCCTCTGCTCTGTATTGAATACAGTTTTATTGAGACGAGCTGTGTTCTCATCCAATCGCTATAATCATAAACACTTCACAGAATTAATACATGAGTGAAGAGTGCAGAATGAGCCAGAAATAAATGAATTCAGTAAAAGTCACAGGAAGACGCGTGGTACTAAATAGGTCTGAAAGCCCTTAAACAATAGCAATCGGCAATTTCTATAATGGATTCTGTGCTGGGAAAAAAAAACGACAGAGACGGACGTTGGCATTTTGATCTCTCTCAGAATTTGTGGTCTGTTCGCATACATAGGGCTGGAATAACAAGGGAGCAGATGGGGCTGCAGCTCCGGGCCTCTTCCTACTAAACAGGTCAATCATATACTGACAACAAAATTGTAGAGAAGCCCGCAGACGGCAGCAACACAGCAAGGGGGCTGCCATACTACGAAAATAAATATATTCTTCATGTGGTAGAGAAAAAAAAGTACTACAGTGTTTGTAGCTCTCATCCCTCAGACAATGGGAGCAGAGTGATGTGATCTGATGTAGTTCATCTCTGTTTTTATCAGAAGGCCCAGGAGAATCTCAATCAGGGGCCAAACAGGACCACAGAGGGAGAAACGCTACATGCCTTTCACAGAGCTGACTCCAATATGTCAGTTTCATTAGTGTAATTACTGCAAGCCATCATTCATTTGGTGAAACAGTAACAAGATTATTTTCGCAACCTATTATTGGACATGAGGATTAGCAGTTGAGCAGTGTGTTGGATCACAGGCACATTGGGATCTATACTGAGCTACAATTCTCTGGGAAACATGGTTCTGTCTGAGGACAGGTGAGTACGGTGGCTGAGTCTGGGATCGGCGGGATCTCGGAAGTTGACCCCAAAATTGCTGGGTTTCCAATCCCGGGATTTCGGGGTTAGACTGAGCATGCCGCACCACTGCTGCCCTCCCGCTTTCGGTGTCACCGTCCCCCCGCACTAGGCAGTCTGCCCACTTCAGCGGCAGCCCTGCCTCCTGTCCCACTCCCGGCCGTACTGCTGACTGTGTCATATGTAAGTGTGCAGTGCGGCCACTTGGGTGGGGGGGGCGGTTGGGCAGTGCACACAGGACACCTTGCACCCATTATAGATATGTCCATGAGCTGGACCAAATCCCATAAGCTTGCAGCATAACTTTAATTTTCCTGTTTGTACAGATATTTTTAACTCTGGAAAAGGGCCAATTATGTGCAAGGGCAAAGGTGGCATTTCTGGAGCCAAGAACTGTTAGTTTCAATGTAAATGTCGTATTGTTTCTGTATTTCGTGATTTAATATGATTTCAATTGTAATTATCCATTTTTATATATGAATTAACAATTTCGGTACTTGTGTAGAATCACGGCTCCCACGATGGGCATCGTATACGGAAAAATCGCATCGCATCGCATGCGATCACATGCGATGCGATGTCATTTTTCACTGAAATTATGGACATGAGTTGAAATAATGTAAAATGCACCCGAAATGTCATTTTTCACACTGTACCACCCCCACTATCAACGCCAACCCGAAGCGTGGCGAGCCCGCGAGGGGCGGTGGTACGCGTCCTACGACCTTTTCATACCCCCACTATCCACGTGGAGTTGAGAATTGAAAGTGTGGCGAGCGCAGCGCGCCACCGAGCCCGAAGCGTGGCGAGCGCAGCGTGCCCCGCGAGGGGACGCGGATACCTTTGAAGCCCGCGAGGGGACACGGACACCTGTGAAGGTATCCGCGTCCCCTCGCGGGGCTCGCCTCGCTGCGCTCGCCACACTTTCTATTCTCAGTGGGGGTATGAAAAGGTCGTAGGACACGTACCGCCGCCGCTTGCCACGCTTCGGGTTGCCGTTGATAGTGGGGGTGGTACAGTGTGAAAAATGACATTTTGGGTGCATTTTACATGATTTCAACTCATGTCCATAATTTCAGTGAAAAATTACATCGCATCGCATCAGATCACATGCGATCTCATGCAATCGCATGTGATTTTTAACAAAAATGCATAAAAACACGGTAAAATCGCATCGCATCGCATGCCATCACATGCCACTACATATGGCATGCGATGGGAGCCGTGATTGTACACACAATTTCAATAAGGTCAGATCACCTGTAGCCAATTAGATCAGTATATTCTAAGACAGATCATGAGGGCGGCAATGGCATGTCCACTCACGTGAGTGAGCTAAGTGGTAGCCACATGAGACATTAACAGTGCCATGCTATGTGGTGACTGATGGGGACAAGATGGACGCCGCAACCTGAGAGCACATTATTTATAATTTATCTAGGTAAAGGATCCCAGCAATTTCTCTACTGCTCTGTGTCCCTTTGGCTCTCATCATGGCCCTGTCTGACAGTAATTTACTTCATGTTATAGAACATAATAAACACTCAGGATCTTCTGCCATCTGTCTCTACACCTAAAATGTGTCAGAATATTTACATTCTGGATAAACACACTTGGTTACATCCTTCTGCAGGTCATTACTGTTTATACCAGATACAGTAAACCACCATATGCATTATGCAATAATCTGCACACAGTCGCGTCAAGGAGAAGTTACACCATCTTTCCCATCAGTATTTTTACATGGCAGAACAAAGTAATAATTATCTCGTCCTCACATTGGGCCTTATTTTGGTTCATTCTTTTTGACAAAATCCTTCTTAGATGGACAAAACCATGTGCACTGCAGTGGGGGGCAGATGTAACATGTGCAGAGAGAATTAGATTTGGGTGAGTAATTTTGATTCTGTGCAGGGAAAATACTGACTGCTTTATTTTTACACTGCAATATAGATCTCACTTTGAAGTAAAACCCCACCCAAATCTAATTCTCTCTGCACAAGTAACACCTGCCCCACCTGCAGTGCACATGGTTTTGCCCATCTAAGAAGGATTTTGTCAGAAAGAATGAACCAGAATAAGGCCCATTGTCCTCATTTTTTATCTATTCTCAAGAAAGAAAAACTCTCATAGCAGATTTTACTATCTTATCTGTTCAACAAGAATAAACCAATATGAGGAAACACGTGGAAAAAGTGCACCCTTACCGCTTCCATATCAATAAAGGTTCTTCCCGACAGATGCTGCGAATCCAGGAAACTTTTTATTTGATCATCAGGATATGCTTACACTTCTATATAAAAAGCACACGCTTTGGCATTAAGTACAAGCACCTAAATAATACACCAGGCTTATGGAGCAACGTCTTTGGCCAAAACAGAGTTATTATGTATCAATGTACAATGTCGTTTGAAAACCAAACACCACTTAGAACCTTTTATGAGTCAGTCAAAGGACAGTCAATAGGCTGTCCCCCAAATGGTTGACAGTGTCAAAAGGTCAACAGGTAAGAGGTTGACAGTGCTTAAGGATGACAGGTATAACTGGTCGGCAGGGTCGATCTCCAGTGGTTGACCCAATGCATGTCAACCTAAATTGGGTCAACTCAATGACCCATACCGCAATTGATTTAAACTCTAAATTTACTTTCTGGGACACTACGGGGGTTATTTTGGTTCACTCTTTCTGACAAATTCCTTCTTAGATGGACAAAACCATGTGCACTGCAGGTGGGGCAGATGCAGTGGCGTAACTATATAATTTGCGCCCCCCCGCCAAACTTTTTCGGCGCCCTCCCCCTCCCCATACCTGACAGAGCCGCATCCAGTCTCCCTCAGCTCCGCTGCGCTGCTCCAGTCTCCGCTGCGCTGCTGCCCGGCCGCATCTGTGGTCACTGTCCCGTCACTCGCTCCCGGCGCCGGCTCCTGCTGATAATGAAAAGTGACTCTTAGAAAATGGCTGCCAAAACTGTCTGCAATACGGGGGCAGCCATTTTCTAAGTGTCACTTTTCATTATCAGCAGGAGCCGGCGCCGGGAGCGAGTGACGCGACAGTGACCGAAGATGCGGCCGGGCAGCAGCGCAGCGGGTAACTATAGCACCGCAGCCCCCCCGGCGCCCATAGTTACTCTGCGCCTCCCCGCCATGGCGGGGGCTGCGGAGGCCTAGTTACGCCACTGGGCAGATGTAACTTGTGCAGAGAGAATTAGATTTGGGTGGGGTTTTACTTCAAATTTAAATCTATATTGCAGTGTAAAAATAAAGCAGCCGGTATTTACCCTGCACAGAAACTAAATAACTCACTCAAATCTAATTCTCTCTGCACATTTTGCATCTGCCCCCCCCCCTGCAGTGCACATGGTTTTGTCCATCTAAGAAGGATTTAGTCAGAAAGAGTGAACTAGAATAAGGCCCAGTAATATCCCTACCTAGGTTAGATCCAGAAGTAGCTAAAAATATTTGTGTCCGTATTACAAATCAAGAGATTGTAACTACTATCAAAAGCACTCTCAGCCAGTCAGCAGCTGAGAGAGAACTCTCAGCCAATCAACGGCCAGCGTGTCTTTTGAATTTTTTTTTTTTTTATTATTCTGCCACTTCCAGTCCAGCACCTGTTGCTCAGCGAGTCCCGCTACTGCCCGATCACCACTGCCTGGTCACTCCCTGGGCGGTCAGCACAGCCCAGCACTCGCTGCTGCCCGGGACCAGCAGCTGCATGGTCACCCTCACCCCCTGGGCGCTTAAAATCTCCTGCCCCCGCAGCTCCCCGGCAGTCTTTACATTGCAAGTGCCAAATCCTAAGTGAGCTCTCCCGGGGAGCTGCTGGGGAGCTCAGGAGAAATTGGGTCCGACTTTACGTTTAATAGTTCTAAACTTAAATACCTCAGAGTGTATATTTCAGCAGAACTTTCCAGATGAAAAGAACCATTGAGGTGGGAACGGCGAGTGAAGGGGACGCCATTGAATATACCGTAACCCTGAAACAGATTGTTCATAGTCCTGATTAAATAATTGAGGCTATTATAGGCTATGGTCACTAGGTTGACCCTATTTAGGTCGACATGCATTATGTCCACCACTGAAGGTCGACAGGGTTTAGGACAAAACCTGAAATAGGTGACTATTGACCTTGCCATTGTCGACATAATGCTTGTGTTGACCTTCAAACCCTGTCACAGAATACAGAGACTGCTAATAACATACATATCCGGGATGTGATCAGAAGCTGTTGTGTCCGAAGTGTGTGTCACTATACACAGTCCCAGTACAGGCAGCAGCGTTAATCACCCCGCAGCAGAAGAAACTCTATAAATGTAAACAAATCAGCAGCGTATCTTTATCTCGGAAGCACGTTTGATGGAGCAGAAGGATTCTTTTTCTGCCTGCATGCAATAGTTCATCTACAGCTTGTTTTCTGCTCCAGGCAACCGCCCCATTACTGACCGTATTAAAATCTCCATTTAAGTCAACACAGAGCAGGTGCTTTTGCTCTTTCGCAACCACGCTTTATTACCAGATCTAACATCATTTTGCTGATATTGATAGTCTTTTTACAGAACAATGAACTCTTGCAGCAAGCCCGTGCAGGACTGGGCTCTCACATTACATGAAGCATTGTAGTGTGTCTGGCTCTAGCATCGCTCACGCACAAAACAATGCTGGAAATACGACCACGCTGCACAATAAAGAAACTGCTTGGCAGGAAGTAATCCAGGTTACAAATTAAAGTGGAAGCAATTAAGTCCAACATCACCTGCAACTCTGTATGACCGATGGATGAATACAATGGTGTGCTTACTGGGCTGTAGGTTAGATGGTTTTTAAGACGCTTTCGATCTGCATTCGATTCGATGCGCGCTCCCGTTTTCTTTATATCAAAAAGAAATTTCGAATTCAATCCAGTAAATTGAATGTGTTCACTGTACCTTGAATGTAAATCGAATTCGATATCGAAATCTATATCTAATGCAAAAGAACAGATCTAAGGCCAAATCTAGTGGAAAATCGAATCGGGCATTGAATCTAAAGCAAATTGAAGCGTGTGTACACACCTGTAGATATATGAAGCAGTGATGAGGGAGAAGAACTGAGCCAGAGGAGGTGGCATATGGCAATCAATCAGCACTGAAGTAACATCTATAATTTGCATAATATAAAATTATACAGAGCAGCTGATTGGTTGCCATGGGCCACTTCTGCTCTGGCTCACTTCTCCTCCCTTATCGCTGCTTCATACATCTACCCCAGAGATGGGGAACCTTTGGCCCACCATCTGTTGTTAAACTACACATCCCACATACCCTGCAACAGGTTTAGCATGGCTAAATAGCAAAACTGTAGCAGGGCATGCTGGGATGTGTAGTTCAACAACAGCAGGAGGGACAAAGGTTCCCCATGCCTGATCTACCCCAATGTCTCCAAAAACAATTTGCTGCTTGAGGTCGAACCGCCAATATAAGCATAGAGCCAATGTCAGAGGCATTTAGTTAACTTCCATTGTGAGCCCTTGTTAATATTTTTCAATGTTCTTGCAGAACACAATATAATGGCCACAATGGAAGGGAATCTAGTAACGTGTTAATAACATACAGTACAGTACTTGCCTACTCTCCTGGAAGGTGCAGACAATTTTTCAAGTAGACTCCGGCACCCCCAAGAAAAAGCTTGCGAGCAGGGCCCTCATACCGTAGACTGACTGTAAATACCCAGTTTGTATTATCACTGTCTTCTATTGTAAAGAGCAACGGAATATGCTGCACTATATAAGAAACTGTTAATAAATAAAATAGGTGGCTCTCCCAGTAATCACGGGTCTACAAAACGCATAATTTTAGAACCACCCCATCCCTATAGATTCGCAAATCACAGCATTTTGTCTCCAAGAGGGTGAAGTCTAAGGACACAAAGGGATACATTTACTAAGATGGGAGTTCTATTGAGGATGAGATTCTACTTATCGATTTAGCACCTTCTACTCTAGAACATAATAGATACAATCAGATTGGTTGCGATCGGCGACATGCCATCTTCAATAGAACTCCCATCTTAGTTCATTTAAACCAAAGAGCTTGTCATCTTCATCTTATTCCGGAGATGAGCAAATAAAAGTCCACAAGTATGACTAAAACATTACCGGGGTATCCAATTAGGCCCAAAGAAATATCGGGAGTGAAAAACGGCTGTTTTCTGTACTTTTCCCGATGCTTCTGTTTTTCAAGCTATACAATTACAATTGCCCGTAAAAAATGTAATTTTCTCCTGAAAACAGGCCGGTGTGATGAAACCTGTGCGTTTTCTCTGACCCCAGCGTTTTGCTGGAACACGGGTCTGATTTCGGGGATTTCATTTCACCTGCACAAAACCCCCCAATAAGTCGTGGCACGTGCCGGCTGATCGTGGTTAATTGGATAGCCCCAGGCAAAGCAATTACCCGGGTTCATTTACTGCGGATAATTGGATACCGCCAAGTGAGGCAGAAATAGTAGACAATGCCTAGGAAGACACAAGCAAAATGTCGGTATGGACATGGCCGCCACACGGAAAGGTCGAAGCGAGTTTCTCATTTTCATACTACAAGTATGAGGAATAACACGTCAGCTGGAATTCATGGTGATAAATGCCCTTTACAGATATGAATGAAAAGTAACACATGAATACTTTGACAATTAAATCATTTCTAAAGACTAAGGCACCAAAAAAGCTAAAGTTGGTCTATAGGCTGACCTTAAATTCAGTCTAGAAATACAGCGGACAGGTACGTCCATGTCATTTTACAGTAATGTCACTGTGCTAGAAAACACTGACACTCCAAATGTCATCTAACCGAGTTACTGTGTGTTCATATTTGAAGCGTGAAGGTTAAACACAGCTTCATTGGCCCCAACAGAGTTAGCGGCTCAGCCGCCCTGAGTACCTGAATTACCCCACTGGGCATGTTCATGCAAGTGATCCGCTGCTGCTTCTACGGACACAGCAGGTGATTGCACAAGCAGATAGGGGGCGTGTATTTATACGCATCTAAACCATGGCTGCCTACCTGACCCTCTCCATGAGGGAGAAAATGCTCTGCTCCTGGACTTCCCTGGTAATGTATGATTGCCATCACCTGTGGGGAGCTAGGTAATTGATAAGAAAGGTGTTTCACCACAGGTGATGGTAATCCTACATTACCAGGGAAGTCCAGGAACAGAGCATCTTCTCTCTGAAGGAGAGGGTCAGGTAGGCAACCCTGATCTAAACCCCATCTACAGTATTTAGGCACAAGTGTGTTAATTAATGGGCGCCCAGAACAAATGATTGTGCCAAAATAATAGAATGCCCTCCACTAACTTATACAATAAATTATTCAGTGAACTCCGAACAGGTGTTACCCTGCATAAATGGCTAATATGTAATGTGAACCTTTCACTTTCGCATAAACCATTAACAGTATTTTAGGTGCCCATACACGCACCGCTCCCGGCGGTGCAATCTGTGCTTTGAGGTGCGCGCTCCCGCGGCATCTCATCGCACAGTACAAAAAGTATTTGCTGCACATACTTTTTGTACTTGCTTTTCATCGCATGCACAACGCATGCATAAGGCATGCACAAGGCATGCGATGTGATGCAAGCCTATTTTAGCCCAGAACGCACGCCGGGATCGGTGCTTGTATGGGCACCTTAAGTAAGATTTCTGCATTACATTTTATGTCCAAGTTTATCAAACCTTCAATAGATAATGTGGATTAGTTGACCACTGTGACATATACCGTATATTAGACAGACCAGACCACTGTGACATATACCGTATATTAGACAGCCCAGACCACTGTGACATGTACCGTATATTAGACAGCCCAGACCACTGTGACATATACCGTATATTAGACAGCCCAGACCACTGTGACATGTACCGTATATTAGACAGCCCAGACCACTGTGACATGTACCGTATATTAGACAGCCCAGACCACTGTGACATGTACCGTATATTAGACAGCCCAGACCACTGTGACATGTATCGTATATTAGACATCCCAGACCACTGTGACATATACCGTATATCAGACAGCCCAGACAACTGTGACATATACAGTATATTAGACAGCCCAGACCACTGTGACATGTACCGTATATTAGACAGCCCAGACCACTGTGACATATACCGTATATCCGACAGCCCAGACCACTGTGACATATACCGTATATTAGACAGCCCAGACCACTGTGACATATACCGTATATTAGACAGCCCAGACCACTGTGACATGTACCGTATATTAGACAGCCCAGACCACTGTGACATGTACCGTATATTAGACAGCCCAGACCACTGTGACATGTACCGTATATTAGACAGCCCAGACCACTATGACATGTACCGTATATTAGACAGCCCAGACCACTATGACATGTACCGTATATTAGACAGCCCAGACCACTGTGACATATACTGTATATCCGACAGCCCAGACCACTGTGACATATACCGTATATTAGACAGCCCAGACCACTGTGACATGTACCGTATATTAGACAGCCCAGACCACTGTGACATATACCGTATATTAGACAGCCCAGACCACTGTGACATACACCATATATTAGACAGCCCAGACCACTGTGACATGTACCGTATATTAGACAGCCCAGACCACTGTGACATATACCGTATATTAGACAGCCCAGACCACTGTGACATATACCGTATATTAGACAGCCCAGACCACTGTGACATATACCATATATTAGACAGCCCAGACCACTGTGACATATACCGTATATTAGACAGCCCAGACCACTGTGACATATACCGTATATTAGACAGCCCAGACCACTGTGACATATACCATATATTAGACAGCCCAGACCACTGTGACATATACCATATATTAGACAGCCCAGACCACTGTGACATATACCGTATATTAGACAGCCCAGACCACTGTGACATATACCGTATATTAGACAGCCCAGACCACTGTGACATATACCATATATTAGACAGCCCAGACCACTGTGACGTACCATATATTAGACAGCCCAGTTAGTATGCATTAAGTCGAAACAGTGAAAAGGTTGACATGAGTTTTTCACCGTTTTTAGTGTCTGTCGACACAGGTCGACATGTACACTATATGAGTGCACGACTGTGCTCACCATGATTCGGGCACACTATTAGCTTCTCCCTCTATGTCCACTGGGATGCTTACAAAAATCATGAAAAACGCATGTCGACCTTTTCCATGTCAACCTTTTGACCACGCTGACCTAATACATGCCGACTTTTCATGTGTTGACCTTTTCACTGTGGACCAATAGTGGTTGACCTTTTCATTGTCAACCTAGATACATGTCAACGGGCCTAACTCCGCTCCAGTTGCAGTTTTGCGAGTAGCAGCAGCTCTACACTGCCGGCCGTAGCTTGGGGGGGAGGCGCCCAGCACAGGACAAGGCCGTTCTGCATGCCAGGCCCCTCCCCAGGGTGTGATGGTGATATTATAAAATAGCATAATGAACCAGACCTACAGTAGGCCTACAATGCTGGCATTTCATTCAGATCTGAGATTTCCTCCATTGCTGTAACCCTGATCTGTTTTGTGCATTCATTTAGGTATATTTAACTCCAACCATGGGCATACGATCAGAACTATGCTCCCAGCAAGAAAATACATATAAAAAGAAAAAAAACATGCCCCGTACAGCTGGAAAAACAAGTATCCCATTTTATCATAACAGTTTAACATTTGTGAATGAGATTATTAAAGTGATATGCTGGCGACACATCCTATAAATAGGAATATCATAATAAACATAGAAAATGGCTTCAATTGCTGCAAACAGCAGGAGAAGAATCTCCGAAGGTTTTCTCGCTATGTGAGATTTCTCCTTATTTATACAGTAAGATATCTTCCAGAGAGAGAGAGATACAGGAACATCCGCTGATTAGTGGCATACCGTACTTCCATAATAGACAAACAGTGCACAGCCTACTTATGTAAAGTGTAAACTACACAAACCACTTCTTTACATTACCACTAAATGAATAAACACAAGGTGAACGGCTGACGTCATGTGATATCAGCTGACCGCCCCCGGCTCGCCCGTGTACCCATGAAAACGCAACGCCCATTAAATGCTGTGCTTTGCCATAGCCCACTGCCCCCGTCCACCCCCGTCCCTCTCTCCCTGCTGCAGAAGCCCAGCAACTGAGTAGCTTGCCATTGCCGTTCACAGTCGGGGTTTACACATGCTCAAAAATGGGGCACTACGAGTGATCCAGAATCGGCCACTTAATACGGATGTTAAATTCACAAAGAGAACTGAATTCCCTTCCTCCACACAATTTTGGAGTCTCCCAATCATACTGCGAGAATAGGCCAATACAACCAAAATTCCTATTGTCAAAGAGGTTCCAGATTGCGGACAGACAATGTCTAACCAGTCAGTCAATAGGTCGACACCAAAAGTTAGACATGCATTAGTTAGACACTGACAAAAGTTAGACATGCATTAGTTAGATACTGACAAAAGTTAGACATGCATTAGTTAGACACTGACAAAAGTTAGACATGCATTAGTTAGACACTGACAAAAGTAAAGGTGGCCATACACATGCAGATTTATCTTCAGATCTGGCTGGCTGGAACAAAAACATGGTTATGGATGAGAGCAAATGACAGTTGACCATTTGCTTGGAAATGCAGGAAAACTGACAAACTGTCACTCATCCATAACCATGTTTTTGTTCCAACCAGCCAGATCTGAAGAGAAATCTTACTAGTGTATGGGCACCTTTAGACATGCATTAGTTAGACACTGACAAAAGTTAGAGATGCATTAGACACTGACAAAAGTTAGACATACATTAGTTAGACACTGACAAAAGTTAGAGATGCATTAGTTATACACTGACAAAAGTTAGACATGCATTAGTTAGACACTGACAAAAGTTAGAGATGCATTAGTTATACACTGACAAAAGTTAGACATGCATTAGTTAGACACTGACAAAAGTTAGAGATGCATTAATTAGACACTGACAAAAGTTAGACATGCATTAATTAGACACAAAAATACAATCTGGCCTTCGTATTGTGCTAAAGAATTTATAATCAGCTGCTACTCCGATAAGGCTCCCCTGTTAGTGAGAGTCTAACAAAGATACACGAAAAAGAATTTATCGGAGAGCGCTAAACCTAGTACCACCTAGTCAATCATACACTGGTTATTGAATGAAACACCAATCACATTTCATATGACAATTCTTTGTCCCCTTCCAGAATGATACGTGAGATTCGTTCAAGATCAAAGTCCTTTATTTAAAACCCAACGCGTTTCGTCAGAACGACTTCATCAGGGGTGTGACTAAAGAATTTTATTACTAGGCCAGCATGGCGGCTAACAATTCATTCAGTAAAAGGTAAAATCAGTAAGGTGATGGATTTAAGGGAAGCCAATCCGGCTTAGTGTACTAGATATTCCTGTAAGGGTGAGGTCCTTGAATGTTGGGCTCACAGGGCCAATAAGAAGATAGATTGGGGGAAACCGGTCTGGCTCTGTTTGTCAAACAATTACTGTACGGAATGAGGTCCTTGAATATTGAGCTCACAGGGCCAATAAAGAGATGGATTTGGGGGAAGCCAATCTGGCTTAATGTGCTGGATAGTTTCAGTAAGGGTGAGATCCTGGGGTATTGGGCTCACAGGGCCGTATTTATACGGATGGACCTTACAGGTCTCGTGGAAAAACAAGAGATCCAAATGAGAATATCACCTCTCAGATAAACACCACAGTGTAGTATATGTCCCAAGCTCCTTCACTGGCTGACAAAAGTTAGACATACATTAGTTAGACACTGACAAAAGTTAGACATGCATTAGTTAGACATACCAATGCACTCAATATCCCGCCAACCAACTTTTTTGTAAACTGACTTGTTCATACTTTACCAACCCAGCGGGCATAGGACATAGGAGAATAGAGCAGTGAGCCGAGCGTACCGTGCCCGAAGCATGGCAAAACAAACATATCCGTTATTAATAATAAATAAGTACACTTTGATCTGGATGCGGTTAGGATCATGACAGAATACCCGATGGTAAGTTCTGGTGTCAGACACTAGGTTTATGGTTAGGCTATAGATATGGGGAAGGTTAGAGTTAGGCCATCTGAGGGGTATAATTGGGAAGTGGCAGTAGTGCTCGAATAAGTAGGCGCATAAGGTGATAACCACTGAATATAAAAATCAATGGTGAGAATGGAAATCTATGGTAGATGTGGGCAGCTGCGGGGTATTGGGTATGTCCAGATACCCTGTGTCTAAAGCAGTATTGTAGGGGTATACTTAGCGCTCACTCTTGTGTAGTAATGTTAAATGTAAATTAATAAAGAGATGATGCAATACTTGACTAAAATTGTGAATTTATGAATAATATGACATGATATGCAAATGTATAGTCCTGGGTATCTCACAAGAATAAGGCCAGCGAGGTATCACTCTGCCTGACCTTAGTGCAGGGCTTCAGGGTATCTTTTAGTGAACCCTTTAAACCATGAGTCCCTTAACCTGGGACCTATGTCCAATAGCAGGTGACCGCAGCGGTCTCTGGTGGGGATGGGGGATGGAATGTGAGCGTCTGTGGCGCTCAACAGTGGTCAATGTGCAAATGACTGCAGGAGCAGTAAGGGGATAAAGAGTTCTGGTCACGGTGAACAACTAGCAAAGTCCAGAAAAAATATCTGAGGGGTATGTTACAGTAAGGGGGAAGGTTTCCCTGGGAGTTAACCGCCGGTTTGTTGGCATCCTCACAGTCGTGATTCTGTACCCAGCTCCTTTAGTCTAATTGACAACTTTTTTATTATTATTGCTTAATATCACCATTGGAACAGCCCCAAGCCCATGCTCTTATTCTAGGACTATAATAATGCTGTTCTTAGGATATTGGACAGAATACACTAGAGATTGTACAGATTGTAATCATTCATAACACAAAGGCTGACTTTATAATATCTCATACTGTATAAGAAGAAAGAACACCGCAACAATGCAAAGGTCACACAATAAGACCTCTAGGCTTTCAACACACAGGTGATTAGTGTTTCATTCTATTAAGATTAAAAGAGCAGAATGTTTTCATATAACACAAGAATTGCTGAAGATACATTTGGTCTACAGGAACCTGAGATACATATAAATAATCTCAAATGCATAGGATACTGATTTTTTTCCAGTCTTGCTACAAATCATGTCAATGCTTACATTATACTGATTTACGGACATAGTAGAGGCCAGCGAACTTCATTATTACATAGCCAAGAGGACATAACATAATCAGTGAACGGAATCATGGCAAGTATTCCAACCGTAACCTCCTCCTCTTCCAACTGCTTAACCCTAACCATCCCCTCCCGCAATGTAACCCTTACACTCCTCCTATAATGACTAGCCCAGCCCCAAAACTAATCCCAATAATCACCTTGGGCATCCACCAGCAATGTGTGCATTTCAAATCTGACCGCCAGGATCCTGACTACATCCCCTATTATTGTTTCCATTCTTTGCTCATTTCCACTGGTGAAAAATTAGCCAAAGATATTGTTCGCAAACAGCCTTTGTCTGATCATTCCGCATTGTCGGGGCATTTAACTGAATTCCCCCTTGTGAAAAAATGGAGAACAATATATCCCGCTCTGATTCTCTATAGTTATATATGGTATTAAAGAAGAATTTAATCCATAGTTGCATATTCTCCCCAAAATATCATATCTCTACCATCCCATGTCCAGCCCCCCGGAAGCATAGTGTAGCTTGGGGCCACAATGACACCGGCAAACCCCCCCCCCCCCCCCCCCCCCTATATACCCACCAGCACAGCATGAGGCTGCCTGAGAGTTAGGAAGCATGATTTAACCTATTCTCTATGTAGTGACATTATTATGCAGAGAAAAACTAGCTGAAATATAATTGTATCTCTGTTCACAATAGCTGCATCCTAGAGATGGGGAACCTTCCGGGTCTTAGCATGAATAACTGGTGAAGAACAGCTGCTTGGCAGGGCTGGATTTTGGCCAATGCTTTTCCTGCTAGTGGAAGGAGACACATACAGAAAGCACATGAGAGCACATTGACCTCGATTGTCATCTAAATGTTAACTATGTTAATATAAAATAGATAATTAATAAGATTAGTTACTATTGGGTCACTAATATAATATTTCAGTCAAAACAAAAAAAACTACTTAACAGACTTTTTTTGCATGGCATGGTAAATATCAATTTCGTGGAATCAGAATATACCATCAGACAGTTAAAGTATTCAATCACAGTAAGGCTACACGATGTTTGTACCTGTCGGTGTTGGTGGCGGGGACCCAACGTGGGTGCATACACACTTGCTATTACTGGCAGGTGGGAGCAAGGCTTGGGGGGGGGGGAGTTGGGGGGGGGGGGAGGTCCTCCCTCATGTGTACTGAACAGATGAGGGAGGGGCTAATTAACGAAGCAAAAGAGTGCTGATCATTAATGACATTGAGCCACATGTATCAAGCTTTAAAAAGTAATACAATGGAGAGTGATAAACAACCAGCCAATCAGCTCCTAACTGCCATGTACAGGCTGGGTTTAAAAAATTACAGGTAGGAGCTGATTGGCTGGTTGTTTATCACTCTGCATTTTATCACTATTTGAAGCTTGATACATCTGGTCCATAGCGTGTACACACTAAACCAAAAAGTGAAAGATATTGCTCAGAAGGGCCCTTTACTTTCTTGTCTAGGGCCAGATTAAGCCTTCGGGGGCCTCAGTCACTTTAGACAGGGGGGCCCCCTCCCACTTGCCATTACTGGCTGCAAACTGCACGGGAGAATATTACACTGTCAACTGGCAGTATCAACTTGGTCAAAGGAAGTGGCGTAACAATAGCCCCGCAGACCCCGCAGAGGCGGGTAGGCGTTGAGTGAAGTGTGGGCTACGGGGTCTGCGGGGGCTATTGTTCCACTGCTGCCTGCTTGTCGCCGCCGCCACCTCTGTAGCCGGCACACGCAGATCTATTTGTCTGCGGCCCCAGCACTTCTCCTGGCTCGGCCCCTGTCCTGCTGCTATTAAAATCTCCCTCGCAAAATGTCCGCCCCCTTATAGCAGACTTTTTTGGGATGCTGGAGTTATCTCCTCTAGCATCCAAAAAACGGTGTGCTGTAAGGGGGCGGACATTTTGGGAGGGAGATTTTAATAGCAGCAGGACAGAAGCCAAGCCAGGAGTAGAAGCGCAGGGACCACAGAGATCTGCGGCACAATTTATGAAGCTACGCCACTGGGGGGGGTGTTAATATATATAAACCTTGAAAAGCCCGTGTTTGTACCTATGTACCTTACTCTGTAGGAGACATCACAGGCTCAGCGCTGCCACTAATTAAAAACCCTCTCATGACTAGGCTGCTGCTGCTGTCCTCCATTGGCCTAAGAAGCATGTGATGAGCACCACCAATCAAAGCTCAGCACAAGCCTCTCAGCCTTTGACCTTTTGACCTTGTGTAGTCAACTCCCAGTAATGCACTGCACACTTGTGCAGTCAGTGTGCCTGGGCACCCGATGCTCAGCACCATTAATCATTGTCACATTGGCAGGTAGGTGAAGCTGCAGCACTACCCCACTCCTATGCACAAAACCTTTAGCTAAAAAAAAAAATTCACGCCGACCACAGGGGAGCCCTTAATCCGGTCCCGTAGACAAGACTCGGTAAGTGCCTCTGGCATATGCAGCAGGCATGGATTCGGCATGAAAAGCCGGCGGTCGGGATCCCGGCGTTCAAAATGCCGACGCCGGAATCCCGAACGCTGAAATCCCGACAAGGGGGGGACGTGGATCGCCCCCCCTTGCGGGCTCGCTGCGCTCAGCACGCTATGCTCGGCACACTAATTTATTCTCCCTCCGAGGGTGTCGTGGACACCCACGGGGGGAGAAAGTGTCGGGATTTCGGCGTTCGGGATTCTGGCGTCGGGATTTTGAATGCCGGGATCCCGACCGCCGGGATTTAAACTGCATCCCGCAGGCATGAAAGATACTTACGAATGTATGGCTGTGCTGTTGAAGGGAATAAAGTATACTGATCATGGATGGAATCTGGAATCTTTGTTGTGACTTAAAGGTACTTGCACAGCTGCAAGGATAGAAGAGACACTAAAAATCACTACACAACAAATATCAAAACTATGGCCCTTATTCAGATCTGATTGCAGTATATATAATAATATATAACTGAAGCAATCCATGCTAACAAAGACTGATTTTTAAACTTAAATATTTTTTATGGTTTTTTGTTTAACCATTCTCCATTTCACCCATTTTTTTTTTAGAGAATTCTCTAATATTTTTTATTCTTATTATTATGTTAGTTTTAATATGTAATAAACACATTTAATTGTTACACTGTATCGTTTTTTATTCAGTCAAACCCCAGCGCTGTATACTTTTTTCCTGATCGCAGTACAAATTTGTTCTCAAAATGGGCAAAACCAAGTGCACTGCAGGTGGGGCAGATGTAACATGTGCAGAGAGAGTAAGATTTGTGCGAGTTATTTTGTTTCTGTGCAGGATAAATAGTGGCTGCATTATTTTTACGCGGCAATTTAGATTTCAGTTTCAACACACCCCACCCAAATTAAACTCTCTCAGCACATGTTACATCTGCCCCACCTGCAGTGCACTTGGTTTTGCCCATTTTAGAACACGTTTGTTCTGCGATCAGATCTGAATAAGGGCCTATGTGGTTAGAGCGAGAAACCTATGCTGCTGGAAAGAATAACGGCAAGTACACTCCATTGTTGGAGCCACATAAAACCATTTTACCTCTGCTTCACATTAACCCTTTGCAGTCAAAATTTTATTTTTTTTGCAATCTAAACAGTCTGGTTTACATGTTTACATACATTGTAATTTTTATTTATTTATTCAAAAATGGTCCACATTGAATGTTGAACGATGTTAATGTTCTTATTTTAAAGTGGCTCACCACTGGATCTGCTACTAGAGCTAGGGCTGTTGAGCCTGACTAGATGTTGGACCTGAAAGGGTTGAGGGGCCGATTCAGCTTGGTTCAGTCCGATGGTGCAGCTCTGCGCGTGCGTATAGGCAAATATACGTATGTGCGGGGCCGCAGTGCAAGATTCTAAAACTAAGCTATGAGAAGGCCTTAAATAAAGGAAACTGCTTATGGTTTAAATATTGTGCACTAGACTGGGTCCATTGCTTGGTCCTCCTTCAAAGGTGCTGTGGGTGGAATCTTAGGGAACAGAAAAAATGCTGACTACGTGTCCATTGTAGATTAACTAATTGGACAACTATAACAGCCTGGGTTAGTGCAAGTGATGAACGGGGGGGGGGAGAGGGGGGGGGGTTTCAGGCGTTTTCTCCCCCCCTCGCAGCCTAACCATAACCCTCACCTTCATTCCCTGCAGTCTAACCCTAACCCCTCTTCTAAGTTCCTGATCCTAACCCTCTCTCCCTGCAGCCTAACCCCCCTACAGCCTAACCCTAAATGCTCCACTAGTGCCTGAAATAATTCTATTTGTTGGAAATAAAATCGTTATTTGCTTAAACAGCATACGTAGTAAAAGAGGATCAAAACATAGACCTAGGGCCTTGATGGCTAACCTTGCATGCCCTGCTACAGTTTTGCTAATCGACCATGCTAAAACTGATGCAGGGCATGCTGGGATGTGTAGTTCAACAACAGCTGGATGGCCATCACTGACTTATGGGCCACTGTAGAAGCAGGCCAATTTAATGACATGATTAAGTAACAAGTGGCTAGTTCTATCCCAACCAGCAACCCAAATGAGTGAATAATCTGGATACACCTGGGTGCTCGGCTTGAGTACCCTCCACAAATTCTAAGGTCAACAAAGAAAACTCTTCAGTAAATGACTGCACTAAACATCAAGTCATACCGTCTGCTCATTAGCCATAATTAGCTGCGCCCCCTACACCCAGGACTCGTTTATTGTGTTTTTATCCCATTCACCTACTCGCCGTCAATTACACGGGAATAATAAAATGCGGCCTTGCTTTATTTTTATCTTCAAAAGCATAAATGATGTGGACTGAACAAATAATACATTTCATTAGCAAACAGTGATTACTCATGTGAATTACACACTGTTACTAGGCTTCTGGAGTCATAATTAAAATCTCTTAATTGCAGTAACTGTTCAGTCAAGAGTACTTTAATGCATTCAGTAATGTCACAGACAAAACAAATGTGGATAAACATAATTACTGCTAAATGAAAGATGATGGATCATGGTTAAAATTTGTTTAATTCATCATGATGACAAATCATTAATACCAAATAGATACCTTTTAGTATGTTATATCAGGAAAGCCATTCTGGATTGTGTGCAGAGATGATGACATAGTGATTTCAATGTATTTAGTCTCGCGGTGTAACAAACGGCTGAAATCGCGTAGTGGGACGGGAAGTTGAGTTCCTTAGCAGAACTAGCCAACAGGGACAAATCTAGGGGGCACCCTTGGCAATGTGAAGGATTTATGCTCTACTCATCCCCATCTTATATTGTGGACAACTGTGCCCAGCCTTTAAACCGTAAATGTAGATAGAGGGGTAATTTACATTAGGTGGTGTTGGCAGAGTGTTGCGGTGCTTGGGTGATGTTTATCTACACAACAGTATAATCAGAAACGCTGGTTTATTGAGCATTCATAAGACAACCGTAGTAAAAGGTAGAATGTCTACATCGGCAGGAGGATGGTAACACACAGCAAGGTACTGCAGAGACTACACGGCAGCTGGTATCAAGTAATGCGGCTGGGTGTATGGACAGTGGCTCACGCTATAGAGGTGGTAGACTGCACGTCTGTGCAGTCTGATACTCTCCGGTAGAAGCCTTAAGCGAGAACGTGCCAGGCTCCGCTCGATTCCCGCTCAGGCTGCGTCACACTCTTTCTCTCAGACAGTGGAGTCATCAGGTTCCTTCCTGCACAGACCTAACACTAGTGACCCTGTCCCATTCTTGGTCTGCTCGACCGAGATTTTGCAGGTGGGATTCAATGTCCCGTCTGCTGCAGGTCGAGAAGGGGGCGGGGCCGGGAATCAGCAAGCTGTGGCCAAGAGTTCGTCGATTCCTGGCCGTTCTCGGCAGAACGAGTCGAGGAAGACAGCATTGAATGGGGCCCCGCAGCCATCTTCCCCGTCGGGAATGGCTGGGGGAGATTGAATATACCCCTAAGCGAAGAGCATTTTAGTCTCTCAAAGGTGGGACAACAGACACATTGAGGGGGATGAGACGACAGTACCAGTAGTAAAAGAGTTGGGGTATTGGGCAGGTAGGACAGCAAACAGGAGATAAGAGCAGTGGCGTAACTATAGCACCGCAGCCCCCGCGACCGCGGGGGGGCGCTATGCATGTGCGGGCGCCGGGGGCTGCAGTGCTATAGTTACACCCCGCCGCACCAACCCCCGCAAACCCCCCCATCCCCAGTCTTTACCTGTGTTCAGTACGTAGCGCTGGTCCCGGCTCCCTTCTTCTTCTATGAGGACCACCACAAAATGTCCGCCCCCATTTAGCAGACAGTTCTCTGAAACTGTCTGCTGTATGGGGGCGGACATTTTGTGGTGGTCCTCATAGCAGAAGAAGGGAGCCGGGACCAGCGCGTACGTACTGAACACAGGTAAAGACTGGGGATGGGGGGGTTTGCGGGGGTTGGTGCGGCGTGCGGCGGGCGGAGGGGCGGGTGGGTGGCTGGGCGCCCTCCCTTTACACCGCTGGATAAGAGGGGAGGTAAACAGAGGGGAAGTTATGAGTAAAGCCATATATGATATATGCAAATATGGAGAAAATTATAGAAAATGCAAGGACGGCAGGGTTGATAATTCGGGAGGGGATGATCTGAGGCAAAAAAAGGGGGTGGGGTCCATCATATGAAGACAGTGCCACAACAAGCACAGTATCTCTTTGGAGGGAGATGGGATCTCCTAAAGCACTAGTCTCATCCCTCCATTACCTGGTCATGCCCCTCCACCCAGGAAAACAGATGATATTTTGCCATTTTAAAATCCCTGTGATTGATGTTCTGCAGGGAATAGACAGAATGATCTGAGCTATCGCTACACTAATAATAACAGTGATAAAAAGATCAAACTCTCCCCAAATGAAGCGACATGGCAGAGCTCTTGTTGTTCTCTGTCCAGTTATGGTGCTGACATGGGTCATCTGGGAAGCAGATGACCCACGGTAAGTCGTTCGCAAGGTGATCGACAGGAAGCCGCCGTTTGTGGGTGTCAGTAAAAACACAGGTGTTCCCAAGCAATTTCAGGGAGGATGTTTGACATCGGCTATGCCCCCGATGAGCTGGTTTCTATCGCTCTGGCCGTGTAGGTCCCGGGTTACACACAGACTGCGCACACTGAAAATATAATTTGCTGGTGATTGAGTTGCGAATGGATTTGGCAATCTGCAATATTTTCACAAGCCTTCCACAGCCTTGCACAGGGGCTGGATTTCACTCTGGTTGCAGGGATATGCAAATTAGCAGAGAAGCCATCAGGTCTGAATATTGTTAACGATGCACGCTACCAACGTCCTGTGAGATCGATACCATCGGTCGCAGTGTCCTTCTGCATGTTGCAGCCTGACTTGCAAAGCCAAGGAAACTGCACCTCGTGACACAGTCGTTGGCCTGGGCACTCCTGTAAAACGGGAGCGACACTCTTCCCATTTGCGAAAACTGCAACTACCACCACCCACCAGCCCTACCCACAAACACCTCTGACTGTTCCGCTCTGCAGTCACAGGACATCGCCATCGGGCATAATGTGGTTTGAATCTCTTATGCTATCTAACCTGAAGTATCAGGTATCCCAGTATCATTTGTCCGGGGGTTCAAGGTAAAACCAGGGTTGCCAACCCTCCCGGAATGGCTGGGAGAATCCCGAAAATCGGGTCCTCCTCCCGGCCCCCCGGAAAGGTGGGCAACCCTCCCAGACTCCGGCGGTCCCCTTCCAGCCCTCATGTACCTGCAGAAGCTTTAAATTGCCGCAATTGGCAGGTTTTTCGTCGGAAGGAGGCAGGGCTAAATATGTAAATCACGCATATTTAGCCCCACCCCCTCATCGGAGACCTGCATATTGCGGGATTTGCATTACTGAGGGCAGGGACTGATGATGTCTCCATCAGGCCCGCTTTCAGAAGTGATGCTGACTCCTTTCCGGGGTTCTCCCTGGGTAAAACACAAGCGACATTGTCTCATTTTTCATGTCATCTAGTGTGTATCCAGCTTACCCAGCCATCTTTTTCTGGATCAGAAAATCTATCCTACCTGTTTGCAGACAGAAATCCTGAAAACATGTCCTGTTGGAGGTACTTGAATTTTAATGAATGCATATGCTGGGTCCAAAATACTAGTTATAGTATACTTTGCCAACTCTTTTGGACACATAAGTTCACAGATATCACCTTCCTCTTGCACTCTGCTCAATCTCCATATATAAGTATGAAATCTATAATACTTTGGCTACACAAGATTAGCCACTGAAGTATGAATTTTTCCTAAGTCAAGCAAGAAGCATGAACAGCCGGCATCACACATGTAACTGGCCCAACAAAGGTATCACTAAGTCAACAGACCTTGTTAGCGCTACTTAGTCCACAGCTGTCATAGTACGTGCCCTTTACATAAACAAACAGTTGCGAATGAGATATATACACATCAAAAAAGGGGTCATAACCTATTGACTCTGTAGACATATGTTCTTACATAGGACAAGTCATGTTCTCATTTATGACATCATATTATTGCCAACCACACAGGACTCCTATTAATGCCTTTTAAGCTATGCATTAGACAACTTTTTTAAACAATGTTGACAATAGTGATGCATTGTGAATGACAAATCCTGTGAATCATCCATTGTGTACACTCTATCACATTGCCAATGCGCAGATGCAGAGGGACACTGCGATGGATGGTCGCAATGTTTCACTTGAACTGTGATCACGTTCAGGGGATGGTATGTGCCTCCTCATGCATTTGCATTGCTTAAGGATCACATATGATAAGCTGCTGTGAGCAGGGATCCCATTCATTAACTTTGAATTCCGGATGAGTTGCCGGTTCCCACCATAGGAGTCCATGTTAAACTCTTAACATGGGCATCTATGGTGAGAACTGCCATAGGAGCCCATGTAAATTTCATAACATGGGCATCTCTAGAGACGCGAACAGCCTATCAGACACAGAGCTCCTGAGGAGCTTCGTCCTGATAAGCTGACGGAGGTACCATTGACTTACATCAGTGGGATTCCCTTCATTCTCAGGGAGGAGCTGGATCCATATTTTTGGAACCAGGACAAGTCCAAGAGCCCCGTGCTGGTTTTGGAAAAAACAGGGGGAACCCTATTTGGTACTTGTGTAGTTTCACGGCGCCACTAAATCACATGCGATATCGCATGCGATTTACTATCCAGTTCATATCCCCACTATCCACTAGGGCATGGAGTTGATTGTATATAGTGTGGCGAGCGCAGCGAGCGGACACGTATTACGCTACTTGTGTTGTTTCACAGCGACTCACGACATGGCATGGCATTTGCCTGCAATTCCATGGAATACAATCCGTGTCGCCTCGCTGCGCTCGCCACACTATATAAAATCAACTCCACGCTCTAGTGGATAGTGGGGATATTAACTGGATAGTAAATCGCATGCGATATCACATGCGATTTAGTGGCGCCGTGAAACTACACGTGAAAGTACCCCCTATTCATTTTCCCCCTGTATATTTGCAACCAGGACCGGTTTAAATAGCCTGGGGCTGGTTATGCTCGTGGGGAGGGATCCCACGCCAGTTTTTTATTAAATTTTTACTATTAGACACTTTTCCAGACAGAAACATGCATGGATCTCACTGATGATCTATATTTGTGCGGTTTTTTTTTCTTTGCCATTTAGGTGTTAGATTTGGATGAGGTGTGTTCAAACTGAAATCTAAATTGCAGTGTAAAAATAAAGCAGCTATTATTTACCCTGCACAGAAACAAAATAACTTTCCCAAATCTAACTCTCCCTGCACATGTTACATCTGCCCCACCTGCAGTGAAGCATGATTTTGTCCATCTGGAAAAATTGCAACCTTGCTAATAGGTCTGAATCAGACCCAATGTCACAGAATAGGGGTTCGATTGCACCCTGGTAGCTGGACACCCCGGAGATGGTCTAAGCCAGGACACGCAGCCATGCACCTCTTCTGGCTACAGGATTCCATTGCAGGCACCAAACTCAAGCTGGAGAAGGCTGCCACTGTGCAGCAATGGTGGCACCCTGTCAACTTTAAACTTTGTGTCCTGGGCGGTGGCACGAGTTAAACACTCCCCCCTGTGTATAACTATATTACTCTGGACATGGCCACATGTTTCATAAGGTGAGAAGGGGAATGGAAGCAATCAGGAAGTTAGTGAATTAGAGAGTTATGACCTCCCGACGGTCGGGATTCCGTCAGTCAGTAGACCGATATCGGAATCTGGACTGTTAAAAGTCTGATAGTCGGGATCCCGATTTACGGGGGGTGGGGGTCCACGTTCCACCTAGATGGTGGAATAAAACCTGTGGTGAGCTCAGTGAGCCACTGAGCCAACATAGTGGGGAGCGCAGCAAGCACGCAAGGGGCTTTGTAGCTTTCGCTCCCCTGTCGGAATCCCAGCTGTCGGGAGATCATACCACACCCCATGTCAGCATCCTATCACACTGCTACCGGAAAAATATGGGCTCTTATTCAGATCTGATCGCAGTACAAATTTGTTCTCAAAATGGGCAAAACCATGTGCACTGCAGGTGGGGCAGATGTAACATGTGCAGAGAGAGTTCGTTTTGGGTGGGGTGTGTTGAAACTGAAATCTAAATTGCAGTGTAACAATAATGCAGCCAGTATTTACCCTGCACAGAAACAAAATAACTCACCCCAAGCTAACTCTCTCTGCATATGTTACATCTGCCCCACCTGCAGTGCTCATGGTTTTGCCCATTTTGAGAAAAAAATTGCGCTGCGATCAGATCTGAATAAGGGCCTTGGTGTCAAACACGCCACTATATGAAATAATGTATACAGTACATATCCAACTTTAGCTCCTGTATCGGACAACAAAACCCTTATTTTAAAACATATACATTACAGCACAGTGCCAAGCACTATAGAGGTTTCACTCCACACATGTAAAGACATATAAAGCCATCTTCCACAGGTTACAGGAACCCCAGTGCATTAAACAATAATCTAATTGTGAGCGTGAAGGCGGCAGACACCTGTTACTCTGGGGATGAAGCGGCTGGCTCCCAGTGTAAATCCTCTCTAGTGATTTGAGATACAGAAGGGAAATAATATACACAGAGAATCTGATCGCAGATTATCAGTGTGACCTATCCACTGTCTTCTTTTATCAACACACATCAAAAATATCACCCGGCCTGACCCCTGGCCTTTCAGTAGAGACCCTCATGTAACGTTTTAAATTGATTAAAAAATAAGACAGACATTAAACGATTTAACTCTCTGAATAAGAAACTACTAATACTGATTGCTATGGATTCCATTAAAATATACAGGTCTCTTATCGTTATTTTGTAGACTGAACTAACATCAAGTGCAGTCTACCAATTGGAATTATTGTCTCATCAAGGGGGATCATGAGTCTTGTTATACCACTTTCAGATGGCGGCGGCCAAATAACCCGGCAATTACCCAGCTTTTGAAGCACCGGATTATTCAGCCGCCGCTGTCAGAAACCCTTCACACAGGAAAGCAAATCTCCTGGTCTAAATTTTAAATTTTCTGTATTACAGAGGGTTTTTGACTGTGTGAAAGGGTCGATCTGGATCTTAAAATCCTGGTCATTTGCAGGGTCGGAGACCCAGAGTTTATGAACCGGATCGACCCTTTCACAATGAAAAAGGACCAATTTATTTAATGAAACTGTTTCACCTGGGGATTTCATGTGGTACTTGTTTCCTAGCACGGCGCCCCCGATTTTGATTGTATTACATCGTACAATTAAAAATCGCATCGCATGCCGCTATATTGCATGCGATGCGATCCACCGAGCCCGAAGCGTGGACTCCACATCCACACCTTTCTTTATGGATGCCAACAGAAGTAGGTGGAGCTGAGGCCATGATTCGTATGCAGCATCAGTCTAGCAAGGTGCAATGATATGAAACGTGTCACTGCACATTGGGCGGCATGGAACGCAGTGACAAGTGGGAGGGGATGACACATCACATTGACCCAAAGGCGTAGCTACCATAGGTGCAAGGGGTGCAGCTGCTATGGGCCCAGAGCTGAGGGGGCCCATCTTTACTGTCTAAGTAATATGTTTTACACACATTTATCACCATCAGTTGCTAAATAGGGGGCCCTTAAAAATCTTTGCTATGGGGCCTATGCATATCTAGTTACACCCCTGCATTGGGGCAGGGCCATAAAGATGGAAAGTACTGTATACAACAATTCAGTGGCATCCCATACAAGTGAGAGGGATACAAAAGGTGCAGAAAAAGGCTCACATTGGGCCTAATACAAGATCACCTGGAATGGGGCAAATTCAGCCCCGTTTCAATGTTTTGGGGTCTGCGTATGAACAAGCCCATATGTATTAATACATTCCCTTTATCTACACACTCGCCTTGCCGTTCAGTGAGGGGATGAAGGGCTGGGTGCAGGCAGGGCAAAAATGGGGCTCGCTTGGGGGACACCCAGTGTTTTATCGGCATTCCCATGAAAATGCTGGGCGTTACCATGGGTACAAGGGCGGGCCGAGACAGCTGAGACTGACTTTCGTTTGCGTAGGCAGGAGGAATCATTCGATGGTCGGTGACTACAGAATGATTTCTCCTGCTAGCGGAGGCATGTGAGGGGATGTGTTCTCCTACACATCTCCTTGCAAGGTACCAAGGGGATTCAGCGGCGGGGGATATTCGGGCGGGCAGTGGGCGGCGTCTCTGCGATGTTCGCAGCTTACCAAGCTTAGGGCCTTTTCATAGGTGAAGAAAGAGCTGGGTCGGCATGGAGTAACTATGGAGTAACTATACCTTTCATTGTATTTACTACTGTACGCTTTGAAACGCAGCCACCTACACACAAATCTCACAAGAGACAGAACATTGCCCTTTCTTCTATATTCCTACTCTACAGTTCTACAAGGGGTACTACAGTATGGATTTTTCCTGTTTTGGCATCCCATCACACTTACTTGGTAAAAAATGTTCTGAAAATGTGGAAAGCAAAAAAAACATAAGAATGCCTTTATTTATTAACAGTTTCTTATATAGCGCACACATATTCCGCAGCACTTTACAGAGAATATTTGAACATTCACATCAGTCCCTGTCCCAGTGGAGCTTACAGTCTATATTCCCAACCACATGCACACGCACACACAGACATTCTAGGGTTAATTTGTTGCGAGCCAATTAGCCTACCAGTATATTTTTGGATTGTGGGAGGAAACCGGAGTACCCGGAGGAAACCCACGCAGGTACGGGGAGAATATACAAACTCTGCACAGTTAGGGCCATGGTTGGGATCGAACCCATGACCTCAGTGCTGTGAGGCAGTAATGCTAACCATTACACCATCCATGCTGCCTTTAATGAAATATAAATAGCTTAATACATAGATGACAGACTAGTTTTAACCATGGTTAAAAAAATATGCTAAATTTAAAGTATGTGCATATGAAATGTAAAGTATGTGTAAGATATCTCAGACAAGTTGTTCTAGCTCTGCATATTACTGAAATACCTATAATCACATGTCACAAAGTGTAAGTGTCAGCGGAATGCTGTATAATCTTTCTTTCTACGTTTCCTGTGCATTAGCATGACTGTATCTTGCATAGACTGTAGTGTTTTACACCACGGTTGGGTAAGATGTCTGCTATGATTACATAGCGGCAGGAAAACGCTTAAAAAAAACAAATGATATAATCAGAGTTGGGCTGGCGCATGAAGGGCCCACTGGGGAATTGGGAAATAGGGGGCCCTTGTTGAAGGGTGTGGACAGCTACAACAGAGGTTGGGCAAACCATTAGGGAGTGCATGGTCTTGACAAATATACAGTATACTGTATAGTTATAGAAAACGCTGCTAGTGCATGCAAAATTTACCCACTAGGGGGGCCGGTATCAGGATCATCAGGATCCCAGGATTCTGGACCAAAAACCTCAGGATCTAATCCCGGGATTGGCACTTCCTATCCCAGGAATTATGGACTAACAGTGCACAAGCGCAGTACTCCGCCTCTCTCCTACCGTAGCAGACTCCCCCTCAGCAGCGCAGTGCGGTCACTCAGATGCTGCCCTGGGAAGGCGATACGACCTCACAGTACTTCTGAGATCACGTTGTGCAGCCTCAACACCAACCACCTTATCAACAGCCAGTTTAAGGAGAGAGCGGAGGTCTATCTGCAGCCTCCAAATGCCTATGCAGTGCTGCCGCTGTCTCTGGACCTTGGAGACCGCTCTACTCCTAGTGAGAATTTTTTCAATCCAGGGATTGAAAAAAAATGGTCTGGGGTTGTGCAATGATGTGCAGCAAAATGTAACATATATGTAAGATGAGGAGTCTCTTGGGAACCCTTAGGAGGGGGTTTCCTAGTTCCCAGAACTAATATTGACTGATTGTAAAAGTATAGCATCAAGCAGCTCAAAACACACTAGACCAGTGGTTCCCAAACCTTTTTGAATCAGGGCACCCTAGAGCTTCAAAATATTTTCAAGGCACCCCTAGGCCAAATGCTTCTTATCGAGAAATTCAGAAAAAAAATATTAAATGAAGTGCAGTGTTTATATGTCACAGTTATCTGGTGAGGGACAGGATTTGCTTCTGTTTGTCCACATATATTATAATTGGCAGCCACCAGCACTGGTTTTGCCTGGTACAGTGACCATAAATAATATGAATTGATCTTGGTCCATCAACCCAAAGCACCCCTGCAAGTGTCCTGAGGAACCCCAGGGTGCCTAGGCACACAGTTTGGTGACCACTGCACTAGGTAATTATGAATACATAGCAAACATGCATTAGCATTTTTCTTGAAGAAGGAAAAAGTAGTATACGCTCCAGAAGCAGGGAAAGAAAGTGTCTGAATAAAAGAACAAAGTGTCTGAATAAAAGTTACATTTTAAAACGTCCTTAAGTGCACCACATAGTGACATTCTTTCTTTCCCTGCTTCTATACATTCTAAATGTGTCCAGTGGTAGCACACCCCAAATCCTTCATATGTCATGATGACTGAGATTTATGAGGTTTTTCTTAAACGTACTTCAAGATATTTTTTGTGTGCGACTGGCCAACGAAACCTCTTGTTTTAGTATACGCTCCAGTTTTCATCACTGTAAACAGCGGGTTATGCACCAGCCTTATATCAGGGTGAAAAACAGCAGTATATGCACATAGCTTACATCAGCAGTATAAGCGTCAAGCTTACATCAGCAGAAAGGCTTAGGCCTCTAGCCTGTCTGAAGTCGTATTTCTAAGAACATCAGTGTATGGAACTAAGAGTGCAAAATACATCTGAATTTGTATGCGGATGAAAGTTTAAAGCCCCACATCCACTACTGTGACTTCTCCAATGGGAGAGGCCGCAGCAGATCCCCCTTGAGCAGCTCGGGAAGCTCCCAGGCGGCAGGATCCCCACGCTGTGTGATCTGATGGATGCTTGTGCAGCAGTGACGATCTCTGTCTGTGATCCGATGCGTAAGTGACGCACATTGGTTCGGAATTGGAGATTATTGGGCCCTTTTCATCTGATTCCTCGGCCCAATGCCCCAGAATCTGGTGAAAATGTCCCAAATCGCACTAGTGGATGGGGGGAACTAGTGGAAGTGGGTCGCCTTAAGGCAAGGGGGCGCCTTTACGTGCACACGTCCAACTCTTCATCAGGCCTATAGAGAGCACAGTGTTATCTGTAAAATCAAACTTGTAGACTAACTGGTATGGGATTATTCCCTACAGCCTGTAAAGATAGGTCTATAATGACACTTATTATAATTTACACTTTTCCCTACTAAGACCCTTTTTCGTGCCTACAAACAAACCCCTCGGAATGAAGTCTGGCATTACTGCTGATCCATAAGCCAGTACTCACCCTGGCATGTAAACACCAGTGGGTCCCCTCTTGCATTTCCTACATGAGCACAGATGTAATCAGTTTCCTATATTTAGCTGAGATACTTTATTTTTGTTCTGTGGGGCTTTTAACTGCACAGAGAGAATGTGGATCCCTCACTTAGCTGTTGTACTGTTAAGAATTATAATAACAATCCTGTGGTTTCTGGATAATATTTGTGTTAAGTATAAGCAATTACTGGTTTAAGTATCATTTCAGATGAAACCAAGGATGCTGAAAAATAACAGAAAAGCCAGCGCTGCATACCATGACCATTACACAGCACCGCTCAGAAATGTTCCCTGTGCAACACTATTACTACAAAGCTGTATTTACTTGGAATGTGTTAAACCTGGACATACAGTTTGTCATTTAACTATGTGCACTCACTAGAGCAGGGGTCCTCAAACTATTTTGGTCTGGGACCCCAATAGGCAATAAAAATAATTACAGGACCGCAGCAACTGACTGCAGAAGGTCATCACATCACATGGGTAGTCAGCAGACAGCACATACATGGCAGCATTGTGGAGGCGCAACATAATGGGAGGAGTCTACAATAACAGGCATTTCAACAGATGTTTCAGACTCCTTAAATCACTGACTGAGATTAGAGAAGTCATCAGCCTGATGGTCAGCAACATGGAGTTGCGACCCCATACTGAGAAGGTCCCCCACAGTTTGAGAACCACTGCACTAGAGTCTTCCTCCTATAGATTCTGTCCATAGCTGTCCTATCAGATGCAGAAACATGGTCAACTCAAGAGACAAGAGTAGTATTAAAATTGCTGGCTGCTGGAGACCCCCTAAGAACATATTAGGACAATGCAGCCCACTGGTATCATTAGCATCCGGGCCTTGAAGACCAAATTTGGGAACCATTGAACTAAAGCAAATCATGCAAATAGCAGAAGGGCAAAAACAATCTCTTGGGAGACAGGTCATATTCGCTCCTGCCTCTAATGCCGTCTGTTCCGTATGAGTCTACGCAAAGCTTCCCGTGGAGAGAATACAGTCGACATTTGGCAGCTGTAAAGTGAAAAGTCTACAGTGGGGAGAGGTCAAACATTTGCCAGCAGTCACTGGGATGGAGGTATGCCAGCCTCCAATTTAACAGAAAAACCACACCCAAATCCTGTGGCACTTAAGATATTTGGTACCCCCAAATTTTAAATTTGGGGGTACCAAATCACCATATAATGGACAATAAAAAGAGTAAATAATAAGTAAATAAACAACACACAATTTACATTTAAAATGTGGCTTAATAGCTAGAGCAGTAAATGATGTTCAACATATATATATCTCCTTATGCTCTTCCAAAATGTGGGAGCGGGCAGATGACATATAGATAATGAGTATCAAGGGGGTTGAGTATGTTTCTTAGATATAGATCCACATGTGTAGTTGGATATTTTTCTCTAAGGAGTAAGGAATGTCACTGGTTTTGATGATACAATGGCAGGTATTCAATGCGGCCGGCGAGGGGGTTAAACAGCGAGGATTGCAGAAAACCAGCGATCCTCGCTGTTTAACCCCCTCACCAGCCGCTGGCCCTATTCAACGTTCTGGGGAAATCCTCGCCGCTGCTCCTTTATCTGCAGTCAACCAGAGGATATAGCAGCCTAGGTCATCTAGATCCTGCCATACAGCTCCGGCTAGTTGTTAGCAGCCATTTAATATAACCCACATATATTGTATCTCCATGGATTGGAACAGATGGTATGAGTGGTGTACCTAACAGGGCTGATGAACTAAAAGAACAACGTGTTTGGTACAGCTAGAAATCTGTGCTTAATGTACAAATTTGAAATGTATATAGTTCTCTATAATCATGCAAATGCTCCTTTAAAATGTCTCAAATCAAATACAGATGGTGTGAATAGGACACACAAGCAGCTCCTGCTGAATAAAATGGAATGTCTGTAAGTGATTGGCTGTACCGGCATATGAAATGCTACATTACTGTGTTTTGCTGGAAATTATTTCATATGCAACTGCTACTGAGCCATCACTATGGCAAATACAGCCGCTATCAACTCACGTCATGGCAAATACAGCTGATACCAAGCCATGCCATGGTAAATACAGCCGTTATCGAGCCACGCCATGGCAAATACAGCCGCTGTCAAGACACATCATGGCAAATACAGCTGATACCAAGCCACGCCATGGTAAATACAGCCATTACCAAGCCATGCCATGGCAAATACAGCCACTATCAAGTCACGTCATGGCAAATACAGCTGATACCAAGCCATGCCATGGTAAATGCAGCCGTTACCGAGCCACGCCATGGCAAATACAGCCGCTATCAAGTCACGTCATGGTAAATACAGCCGTTACCGAGCCACACCATGGCAAATACAGCCACTATGATCTCACATCATGGCAAATACAGCTTATACCAAGCCACGCCATGGTAAATACAGCTGTTACCGAGCCACACCATGGCAAAATACAGCCGCTATCAAGTCACGTCATGGCAAATACAGGCGCTATCAAGTCACGTCATGGTAAATACAGCCGCTATCAAGTCACGTCATGGCAAATACAGGCGCTATCAAGTCACGTCATGGTAAATACAGCCGGTATCAAGTCATGTCATGGCAAATACAGCTGATACCAAGCCACGCCATGGTAAATACAGCCGTTACCGAGCCACGCCATGGCAAATACAGCCGCTATCAAGTCACGTCATGGAAAATACAACCGCTATTAAGTCACGTCATGGTAAATACAGCCACTACCGCGCCACGCCATGGCAAATACAGCCGGTATCAAGTCACGTCATGGCAAATACAGCTGATACCGAGCCACATCATAGCATGGCTTGACTAGAAGTGCACAAGGAGACTAGATATGCTTGGACACTGTATATCCTGGGTTGCTGCTATAAGTTGCACAGGGAGCCTTCAGCCACTAAATTGGATACAGGTAAAAATTTGTAGATATTATGAAATCCACAAACCAATAAATATTCAATTTGCCTTTACAAGATAAATTTTAGTCCTGGAAGTTAGAGATATTGGCATTAGTTGATTTAATTAAAGAATTTGAATCTGTATCACTGCCACCCGGGAATATGACGACATACTCGCCTGGCTGCCTACTCCGGGAGGAGGCAGTCAGATTGACGTGGTGGGGAAGCGTGGTGCAGCATATGGGGGCATGAACACAAAACTGTGTCACCACAGACCCACCCCCCATCACATAATGCCAAGATTACCAGGATTGTGCAGAAGGGGGCGGAGCCATGATGACACATTTCACCGCAAATTACAGTTTTCGCACCCCCATCTGTGGAACTGATGCGAGGGCGCTGCAGCGGGAGACGCCTGGCCTGGACAGGAGACTTCTCCACTCTTCCAGAGGGTCACCTGATTTTTGAAGTCCCCGGTAATTCCGAGAGAGTAGGCAAGTATGAATGGAAAGTTACTCACTGTGATTTGTTGAAACTACAGGACTAAAAACCATAAAAATGGAAAAGAAAGAATAATAGGATGATAAATACCCCCCCCCCCTCCCCCTCCAAACTTCAATGGGATCCATGTCACTTAAAGGACCTAATGATTATTTTGTCAGGGCATGTTTATACTGCGGTACAGTAATTATATAGTATATTACAAATTGCGGTGCTTGATCACTGAGAACAAGACTCTCTTTACAACAGCAGGAGGTTTTTATTTCACCTCCATGATTTTACCTAGACTGTTTTATGTTTTATTAATGGAAATATTTCAAGTACAGAATGTTCATTTTCAAATTTAGAAACCATTTCAATTGCTCCTGAAGGCAGATAGAATTCACTCGTTAAGACTTAAATATACTAATACTAGATTTATGTGCTTAGCTCAGGGTTGCCTACCTGACCCTCTCCATGAGGGAGAAAATGCTGTGTTCCTGGACTTCCCTGGTAATGTAGGATTGCCATCACCTGTGGTGAAACACCTTTCTTATCAATTACCTAGCTCCCCACAGGTGCTGGCAATCATACATTACCAGGGTAGTCAGGGAACAGAGCATTTTCTACCTCATGGAGAGAGTCAGGTAGGCAACCCTGGCTTAGTTGGGGTGTGGATTAGGTGGAAATTTACTAAGATAGGCGTTTTAGGGTCACATGTGATGTTGCTATGGGCAACCAATCAGATTATTTTTACTTATTTAGCACCTTCTAGAAGATAATAGATAACAGGTTCTCAAAGTCAGTATTTAGGCCCCACACAGTGCATGTTTTCTAGGTCTCCTCAAGTGAAATAGTTAGCTCCACCTGTGGATCTTTTAAAATATGTCAAGTCAGTAATAAGTGCACCTGTTGGGTGACCTGGAAAATGTGAACTGTGTGGGGTCCTGAGGACTGAGTTTGAGAACCACTGTAATAGATAGTATCCATACTTCCCAACATGACCCTCTCCAGGAAGGACACAATGCTCTGTTTCTGGACTTTCCTCTTAATTTAGGATTGCCATCACCTGTGGTGAAACGCCTTTGGGTACTTGTTTCCTAGCAGGACGCCCACTAAGCAAATTTACATTTATTCCTCGTCTGCTCGCCACACTTCAGGCTCGGTGCGCTCGCCACACTATATGAATGCAACTCCACACCGACGTGGATAGTGGTGGCATAAAAAGGTAGTGAGGACGCGCTGCGATCGCCACGGGTGGCGTGGATAGCGGGGGTCAGTAAAACCTCATTGTATGTCATACAACTGCATAGATAATGGCATGGCATCACACCCTATAAAATCGCATGCGATTTTGCGGGAGGTGCGATGCGATGAGATGCGATCCCCCGGGGCCAACACAGCAGTGAATAAATTACATTAAAAAATCACATCGCATCGCACGGCACTAAAACGGCCCATGCGATGCGATTTCACTACGTTAGCGTACGTAGGAAATCTGGGCGCCCTGCTAGGAAAAAAGTACCCGCCTTTCTTATTAGTTGACCTGTTTACAAACAGATGAAGGTAATCATAAATGAAGAGGAAAATCCAGAAACGGAGCATTCTGTCCCTCCTGGCATGGGCCATGTTGGGAGGTAGGAGTATCTGATTGGCTGCCCATAGCAATATACCATGTGAAATAGAACTCCAATCGGAGTAAATTTCCCCCACAGTGTCTCTATAGACAGTCAATAAGTCGACATGCAATAGGCCAACCAACAAGGACAAAAGGTCGACATGAAAAAGGACATACATGAAAAAGTTAAAATGAGTTTTTCCCATTTTTAGGGTGTCAATGTTATCAACTGTCGACTTTGACCCTTTCACTGACTGTATGGGAAAAGGGATCATATGACCAATGTATTAGTAGTACAGTTATTAAACTCAATATTGAATGACTGCTAATATACACTATGTTTATATAACATTTATCCTTGCCTAGCTAGTCAGTGACCTTACAGATCAGTAAGCAAGTGGCGCATGTGAGTGACGTTTATTTACTGAGTGCAATTTATCCCATGTTTGTCTTGCGTGTGTACATAGAGCTTAGGTCCAGATGTATCCAGCTTCAAAAAGTGATAATGTGGAGAGTGATAAAAAACGAGCCAATCAGCTCCTGTGATTTTTCAAACCCAGCCTGTAACATGACAGGTAGGAGCTGATTGGCTGGTTATCACTCTATTTTATCACTTTTTAAAGCTTGATACATCTGTCCCTTTTAGTCTCTTTTGCAGGAAAACCACATTACCTGTTATTTAAGTGCGGCCATCCTGACTGTCCTATGCTATGCTGATATAGTTGTGGAATGTGTTTTTCCCCAGATGTTGGTTACCCGATTCATGTAGCTCTGTTTTATCCTGGAACTGTCCCAATATGCATTAGGGTAATAAATTCCTGTATAACACACAATGGGGCAGATGTATTAAGCTTTAACTAAAGATAAATGCAAGGATGATAAGGAGAGATAAACAACCAGCCAATCAGCTCCTTACTGACTTTTTTCAAACACAGCCTGTAACATGGCAGTTGGTAGGTGATTGGCTGGACGTTTATCTCTCTTTGGCCCTTATTCTGGTTGGTGCGGTAATATCCGCGTGCGTTCGTGCCGCCGATGTTTTGTGTCTGCGCATGTGCAGAGGCGTCTCTGCGCATGTGCGAGGCGGACGCACGGCAACATTCCACATGAAATGTGTACACTACGAACAGGGGGTGGAGAGGGGTGTGAAGGGCTGTTTGGGCACATTACCATATGCATACGCCCCGCGTTTCATGGGCGTTCCCATGAAAACGCTGGGCATACGTATGGTAATGCGGCCGTGACGCACGTGTAGGGGGCGGACATATGACATTGCCGGATGTCAGCTGCCCGCCCAGATCCCTGCTTTTGCACTGAGAAATGCCCGTGTGGTCTGAGGTTCCGGGAGCTGGCGGACCACTCGGTCCTGCATTCGATGGTCTGCGATGAATGATGGGGGAGGTTCCCTGAGATGGAGGGGGTGTATTCAAGAGAAATACACGTGCGGTCCGTTCGGACAGCTTCTTACCGCGTACGGACGGAGTTTGCGATCCGTATGGAAGGCGGGGTTTAGGACGCACGGTGCTGGCCGCATATTCGGATCTGGCCGCACCGATCAGAATAAGGGCCTTTATCACACTTGCATTTATCTATTGTTAAGGCTTAATACATCTGCCCCAGTATATCCTATAACCTACGTGCATATGTTACTGCATCGGTGCATATCACTGGTCAACACACCATAAATAGTCTTTTATTTTTGAGTCTCTTTAGGGTAACTTGAGGGTGCTGATTCTGAATCTATTTTTTTAGATAATTGGGTACCCAATGAAGTACAGTAATACGTGTATTACATTCTGTACATGCAGAACAGTGTTGCTTAGCATTCAGAAGTTACCACAAATCTCTTCAAATGAAACTCAATACACTGATAATGAATATCACTGGGCAACAAAAAATTTTTTTCTATAGTCAAGGATATTTGAATGAATGAATTAAGGGTAATTTGATGGTACTGATTCCAAATATGCCATTAGTTTTCCCATATTGACTTTTTGAGATATTGCATATACCCTGAAATTGAACATTCCCCATAAACACTTTAGGCCTTCTTGTCTTAGCAGATGTGTTTTGATCTTCATTGTGTTCTTACTTAATCTGGAACATTTAGTTACTTAGTTGGGTGCAAATATGAGCATAAAAGTACACTGTCTTCAGTCACTTGGACAGATTCGCAGTTAATTTAGCGACTACAGTGAGGAGCAAGGTGAGAGATTTCACCAAGACATAAAAGTGATTGAGGAAAGGTACCAGGGTAGATGGGACAGCAATATGAGGGCTGACTACTGTTGGGGTCTTATGCGTGACTGTGAAGATCACTCTTATAAAAGAAAATCATACAAGCAGCGTTTTTTAAAGCAATAAATGTCAAATGTTTACCATATTTATATGTTGTTTCATTAAATAAATATATTATGTATGGGGAGTGAGGTGCAGGTTGGCGGCAATAGTGTAGTGTGTGCAAGGTTTAGCGGCAATGTGTGTGTGTGTGGAGAAGAGGCTGCAGGGTAGTGATAGTAGTGTGTGCAGGGATGGTGTGTAAAGGTATTGGCAGTTGTGTAGTGTGTGGAGAGCGATGTGCAGGGTTGCATTGATGTAATGTGGGGCAGGGGGTACAGGTAGAGATGCCAATCCTGTGGCATTTTTTCAATCCCGGGGCCTGGGATTGAAAAATGCTCAATCCTGGGATTCCCAGGATTGGCATCGCTAATAAAAACGCACCTGACGCCCCACACGGCCGCCCTGCATTTACTTATATTTTAGGGTGGCCAGGACAGCAGTGGTACAGGGGTGCCTGGTGCCTCCGGGCATGAGGCATCAGCAGCAGAGCGTGCCCCCAAAATGCTGTAGTCACACCCCCTCCAGGAAAGTTGTTGTACCGGGGCCCAGGATTTCTCTTGGCGGCCCTGGTTACATCAGCCCCACCTGCAGTGCACATGGTTTTGTCAATTAAAGGAGTTTGCTTTTGCAAACCAACCATAATCACCACCAAGGTGGCATAAAGATTTAATAAAAATTGTATGCACATTCATTACAAACAGAAACATTTACTAAGAATTTTTTTAAGACACGGTAGAGATATATATAGAAACTTCATCTCAACCACTCAAAGAACAGATGTGGAACTCTTTTAATAATGCATTGTGGTATGAAACACAAGTCAATGAACAAGATCCTCACTTACCACTGCGACTAATACAGAGTTTGCTGGAGGTGCAATTTCCCTACATCACAGGTTCTCACAGTCATACTTGCCTACCTGACCCTCTCCATGAGGGAGAAAATGCTCTGCTCCTGGACTTCCCTGGTAATGTATGATTGCCATCACCTGTGGGGAGCTAGGTAATTGGTAAGAAGGCGTTTCACCACAGGTGCTGGCAATCATACATTACCAGGGAAGTCCAGGAACAGAGCATTTTCTATCTCATGTCAGGTAGACAAGTATGCTCAAAGTCGGTCCTCAATTATTTTTACTATTGCAAAATGTTTAGTGGAATCATTTTTATTATTACATAATAATTTATGGTTTAAATTATGTATTTATTTATGTATACAATGAATATATTTCGGATGTAATATAAAGAAAGTAATGCTTCAATAAAAGTTAAAAAAAAACCTGTATGAACAATTTTAGGGCCAATATTTCAATTCATAATTCTTTATTCTCCGAAGAAAGGGAGCAATAAATACAATAAATGATATCTTTTCACCATTTAATATATCAAATATACCAAATATCATCATGTAATTATATTTAATTTCATACAGCAGTGCTTGGTTACTAATAATCACCTGGGTGTGGGCGATTTTTATCATTAATAAGGATCTGCGGGGAAAGAGTGCAGCGGAACCAAGGTGACACATTTAGCAAATTAATTATTTAATTTCCTAACTGAAGGACAGTCCAAAATATTCTTGACTACGTTCTCATACACCAGGAATGTTGAACCTTCGGCCCTCCAGCTGTTGTTGAACTACACATCCATTCCCAGCATGCCCTGCAACAGTTTTAGCATGGTCAATGTGGAAAACTGTAGCAGGGCATGCTGGGATGTGTAGTTCAACAACAGCTGGAGGGCCAAAGGTTCCCCATCCTTGTCATACACCAATCAATAAGCCTATATTGGATAATTGCGTGCCCCATACTGTGCAATAATAGATCACAATAATTATTACTACTGTCCTATATCATTCTGAATTAAAGAGAATTCTGGGTAGCGGCACTGACAGTTTGTACATAATCAGAATAATTCTATATACTGTAAAAGCATAATCCAGAATAATGCAAATATTTAAGACCTACTTTAAATACTTTAAATCTGACTCAAGAGCTGTTTTTAGAGTTGTGGCAACCCTGGGCATTGTGGAGTCATATATTATGGATATATGCAAATCAAATGTGAAACTCTTCAGTGAACACGTTTATTCCGGTCTATAAACGATTAATATGATTATTTTAACAGTAAAAAGCGATGACTGGTTACCATCATACGAGTGTCGGACAGGGTCCCGACAGGCATTCACCTGACGTCGGGATCCCCACTGTCAAAACACCGACAGCCGGGTTCCTGATGGCCGTCGGCTATTTTCCCTCGTGGGGGTCCACACTCCCCATAGAGGGAAAATAGAACAGGCGTGGTGAGCCCGCAAGGGGCTTAGTTGCGCTCACCATGCTGTCTGGGTCCGGCCAGTTGGGATCCCGAGGTCGGGATAATGACTGTCGGGATCCCGACTGTCGGACCCCTATACCACACCCCATCATACAGTTCCTCCCAATTTATGAAGGACAGACTCGATTTGTGCTATCAGGATAGCTTTATCACAGCCTACTGGTTTGGAACACCTGTCGGAGATGGTTGCTGAGTATAATTAACCAAATTGTGTGTAATATGAATTGTACAGATGTGGGTCAAACCTAATTACAGTTGCAAACTTTATATAATAGAAGCAATTGACAAATAACGGTATTGAAATCAAAGATCAATATTGTTTTGTAACACAATGAATAGGGTTTAATCTACTGAATGTTCAAACACAATCCTAATACTTGGAATACTTGGAATGATCATTTTATTGATACAATCTCCTCTTTTAGCGTTTTGTTCAGTGCGGTAGAAAATCTCTTTACTACGCAGTGAACAGAACACAAGACGAAGGCTGCTAAAATACCTGGACATCAGTAGTTTCATATCAGATTGTGGATAACTGTATTTCTAAAATTATAGGTTTATAATCCAACCAAATAGCCCTATTTACAATTACATTTAACAAGGTATTCCTAAAAGGCCCATCATAGTCTCCGACATAGATTCTTGGCTTTATGATAATCCTTTTTAATTGATATGAACTTGTAAAACTAAGGGACTTTTTTGGGTGTACTGAGTAGGCGGAAATGGTCCTTACTAATGATTTTCTATCATCTTACCTTAAAATATTTAATTCTGCCATCTCTAGCTAGCCTTGCCCTGGCTTGTATCCCTGACTATTCTTTTTTTTTTATATATATATATATATATATGTTTTATTGAACCTCATATAACACTGTTGTTATGAACAATAGAATCGAAAATATGACAATATTCATTGAGGATCAATCCATAATTTTCCAAAAATAAAAAATAAATAACATGTATTGTAGGTAGAGAAGGAAATGATATGAAAAGGCATGGCATGGCAACTTCAGCGGTGATATAGCAATGGATTAGACAATGATTTATACACAACTATATCGTGTCCGAGGACATTGGCGAACTTTACTAAAAAAAAACAAAAAAAAAGGGAAGTTGCCAAAAATATTTAGTGATGCCTTAGCAGAGGGAAAAACATCATAAAAGAGGAAAGAAGAAAACAAAACAAAAAAAAATAAAACACAAAGACAATGACATTACTAATTTCAATATTAACTGATAGATATCAACTTCGAGATATCTAAATAACTAGATAACTAAATAACAGCCTATAACTAAATAACAGCCTAGTTCCAAGCCATCTACCCATCCATGGACCGATCCAGCCATCCAGCAGAAAACACAAGGGAGAGAAAGAGAAAGAACAAAAGAAGGAGAAAGAGTGCACATGTAGAGGAGTTACAGGATGTATGACGTTTAAGTAGTGACAGGGGTCTTATTCTGGAGGAGTTGTAGATTATACCATGAGGTGGACTGGAAGCACATTTTGATTGCCGATTTGGTCCTAGGTGGTAAGATTTGGATATATTTATCCCAACAACGGAAGAGAGCTGCGGTCATAGATTCCTTATGAAGGGACGTCTCCAGCCAATCCATAGTGAATAGGAAGAGCAACCTAAATGTTGACATCTCCAGGCAGAGGTCCAGGGTGTGTATCCACTGCTGCAGAACGGCTTTTCACCAGGAGTTTTTTGTCATGTTTGGGGACAGAGGACTGATCTGCACCGTATCCAAACAGCGCCCACGCCTCATTGCACTGAAAAGTCAATTTCAATGAAGAGGTGGCAAAATTGTGTAGGGCGTTCTAGAAGGTTTGGATATGTGGGCAGGACCACAGACATTGATATAGGTCTGCATCATGGGAGTGACATTTGGGGCAGTCAGCGGTACCCATAAGGTAACAGCGCTTAGGGGAGAAGTAAGCCCTGTGTAGAATTTTGTATGACATCTCCTGATAGGAACTAGTCGGGATAAGCTTGAGGTTGGAGAGGAATGTGTCTAAAATGGTTTCAGGATCTAGTGTCGTGGTCTGCAGTTACCATTTGTGTAGTCCCTGAATGTCCGAGTCAGGGTCAAGTTCGGGGCGTATGCGTGCATATAGTGTAGATATAGAGTGTGTGCAGGTGCGAATGACAGAATCAAGGGGATTAGTTTTATCTTGAGGCCTCAGTTTGGGGAGTATGGTTTGCAAGTAGTGCTTTGCTTGGAGGTATGCAAATTTATGATGTAGCAACAGGTAATATAGTGATATGGCTTCATCGAAGGTTAACTGAGTATATAAGGTGTTTAGTAGATGACGTAAAGATAGAATGCCATAAGAGCTCCAGGTGGTGAAAGGAGAGGTGGTTTCGCCATTCTGGAACTCTAAATTGCCTACTAGTGGTAGGGATAGGGAACAGTAGGTGTAGTGATTTCCTGGTACGTCTCCATGCGTTAATCGTGGAAGATAAGAGGAGGTTGTCGTATTGGGCCGACTTTAAGTGAGATGGTTTAGCGCGTAGGATATAGCTGAGGGAAAGGGGGTGGGAGAGCTGGGAGTCTAAAGAGACATCTCTAAAAATTTTAGTTTGAGTTGGCAATCCAATCCACAGCAAAGCTAAGGATACATGCCAAATTGTAGAATTTAATGTTAGGTAGGTTAACCCCACCTCTCTAGGTAGTTTGCATTAGCTTTTAAAGACTAATTCTAGTTTTTTTTTAATTCCAAATAAATTTGGAGACCAAAGCATTGAGAGATGATAGGTCAGATTTGGTGAGTAAAACTGGGGTCATTTGCAGAACATATAATAGTATAGGGAAACTAGCCATTTTAAAAAGATTACAGTGGCCTATAAAATTGAGAGGTAAATTTTGCCATAGTGTAAGTTCCGTTTAAATTTTTTGAATAACGAGTAATATTATGTGTATATAGGTTATGTGGGTGAGGGGGAAGGATAATATCTAGGTAAGTAATGTAGGGAGTGGCCCACTTAAAGGCAAAGGGAGAGGACCACCCATTCCGCAGTCTTCACTACCCTCTGCAGTTTTTGTTTGTCGTTCTCGCTTGCGCCACCGTACCAGATTGTGATCGAGGAACATAAGACAGACTCCACGATGGCGGTGTAGAATACGCACAGCAGCTCCTGTGGGATGTTGAATTTCCTGAGTTGCCTCAGGAAGAACAGGCGCTGTTGGGCCTTTTTGATGTTTGTGGTTATGTTTAATCCCCATCTTAGGTCACTGGACATGGTTGTCCCTAGGAATTTGAAGGAATCAACCCGCGACACCACTGCGTTGGCTATTGTTAGCCCCGCTAACAATAGCCAACGCAGTGGTGTCGCGGGTTGATTCCTTCAAATTCCTAGGGACAACCATGTCCAGTGACCTAAGATGGGGATTAAACATAACCACAAACATCAAAAAGGCCCAACAGCGCCTGTTCTTCCTGAGGCAACTCAGGAAATTCAACATCCCACAGGAGCTGCTGTGCGTATTCTACACCGCCATCGTGGAGTCTGTCTTATGTTCCTCAATCACAATCTGGTACGGTGGCGCAAGCGAGAACGACAAACAAAAACTGCAGAGGGTAGTGAAGACTGCGGAAAGGATCATAGGGACCGAACTCCCCCCGATAAGGGATCTGTTCTCATCCAGGGTAAGGAAACATGCTGAGAAGATCGCAAACGACAAGCTGCATCCTGGTCACAACCTGTTCAACATCCTACCATCCAGAAGACGGTTCAGGTCCATCCCCGTCAAAACGTCCAGATCCGCAAGAAGCTTCTTTCCGTTAGCCGTCCATCACCTGAACAATCCAATCAAAGCGAATGCAATCCCAATATCAACAGCCAAACAACGTGTCCCTACTTGGCGACCTGACCACCATAGTCGTAGCTAGAAATTAAATGCTTGTAATGTCTTTATGTAATATATGTAATGTCTCCCCCCCCCCTTTTCATCCCTGCTTGATGCTGCACTGTAATCCACAAAAAATTCCTAGTGTGCGCAAGCACACATGGCCAATAAAGTTTATTCTATTCTATTCTATTACGTGCCTGACCAAAAATGGCGAGGGCTTCAGATTTGTGAAAATTGATAGAAAATCCAGCAAAAGATGAGAAGCTATAAATCGTGTCAATAAGGTAGGGGACCGAGTATTTGGGGTTAGATAAGAAGGATATCATCCACAAACGCCACCACTCGTAGCTCCCTGGTGCCTATGACTATGCCCTGGATATGAGGTGATGAAGCGTTGTAACAAAGGAGTGGTTCGAGTGCCAGATTAAAAAGTAGGGGAGAGAGGGGGCAACCCTGGCGGGTTCCTCTTTCAAGAGAGAAAGTGAGTGAGGTAACATTGTTAACCATTACCTGAGCTTTAGGGTCCGTGTATATGGACGTAATAAGAGCCCAAAAGGATTCACCAAATTGTTGACTGACCAATACCCTATGAAGATGTGGCCAAGCGATTTAGTTAAAGGCCTTTTCGGCATCTAAGTTAAGGAGGACACTATCATGTGTTTGATGGAGACGTGTATGGGTTATTGCGGCAATAGCTGCGCGGATGCCCACCACTGATTGTCTTCCTTTAACAAAGCCCATCTGGGCAGGTGAAATTAAGTGTGGTAGACACTTCTGTAGACGATTGGCCATTAATTTAAAATGTTAAAATCCTGATTTAGGAGGGAGATAGGGCGGTAAGAACCGACCAGGGAGGGGTCTTTTCCAGGCTTCGGGAGAACTATCATTTTGGCTTCGTTAAAGTTAGGTGGTAGGGTCTTGATCCCTGACTATTCTATTGTGTTGCATTATTATAACTATTATGCCCGATGCACTTTTTTTTTTCTGATTTCTCATGATCTCGCCCTTATCACCCTCTTAATACTTGGCAATCCATTGTTCCTCACAGAAGAAAACGCTTGACCGCAAGAGACAACCAATCCGTTAACACAGAGATTTATTGTGGGAGGCACATTGCCAATATATTTTATATAAGTTTAGTTTTAAATTATTGATCATTATTCATTATGCAAAAGTGTGCCTCCCACAAATAATCTCTGTGTTAACGGATTGGTTGCCTCTTGCGGTCAACCGTTTTCTTTTGTGAGAATTTTTTTCTACAATCCTTTGTTCCCCCATGTATGAAACATTTGGGCACCTAACAACTAATTTATGATTTATTTACTCCGAACGTTGCCTTGCACCCTGCGGTAAGCAGTCCATGTAACCGCAGGCTTGATGTGTGGCTAGTGTAACGTGTCCTACCTTCATTCTCCCGACTATATTGGGAGTGTGATACACTGTGTAAGCTAGAACACGTCTTTCTGACACTCTACCAGGGAACCACATTAAGGTGAAGAAGTGACATCGCTCTGTGCAGTAACCGTGTTCCGCCTGTTCCCTGCAGGTTTCTTGCCTCTGCCGGCAGCACAATGTGGTCTTGTATTTCTTGTACCAGATCATTAACTATGCATAAGACACAGGTCTACCCTGAGAAATATAACATGGCAATGATAAAAAAAAAAAAAAGGTACAGAACAAGGACATTGGATAAAGGCCTTTATTCTGGTTGACTCGCTTGTACGCGAATTTGCACTGAGCAAGTGTGCTTGCCTAGTATGCATGCGTACCATCCGCAATGCGCATGTGCAGGTTTGGCCAACCGTACACGAATGTGACCTTGCGAATGGAAATACGCTTATGCGCAAACACTAGCAAAGTAGGCGTATTGTGGGCGTATGGATGGGCGCAGCCTCAAAAGTGGGCAAAACTGGGTGGAACCTGGGGCGTATACAAGGGTGGTGACTACAAGTGCTGGGTGGTGGCCTGTGCGAGCGCTCTGACTGTTCAAGCTCAAAATCATTTGCTCTCAATAAAGGAAGTCTCAGGCCTTGCAGGGCAACCGCTTCACGGACCAACATTCGCAACACCAATCAATACGCATAATAGCTAAGGTAAGCACACTATTCATGCTATATGTTTTGTACAAAAAAAACCCTTCTACAAAATACAAAGCCACGCTACCACTTGATCACTCTATAGTCTTGTTATCTAGTGATTTTGGGGGAAATTTACTAACATGTGTATTCTACTTCACATGTGATGTTGCTATTGGGCAATCAATCAGATCCTCTCTACTATTCTCTAGGATAGTAGAGAGGATCTGATTGGTTGCCCCTAGCAACATCACATGTGAAGTAGAATACACATCTTAGTAAATTTCCCCCTTTGTCTTTACGCTGTGTACTAAGGCCCTTATTCTGGTTCACTCGCAAAGGCAAATTCTTTCTCAAATGGACAAAACCATGTGCACTGCAGGTGGGGCAGATGTAACATGTGCAGAGAGAATTAGATTTGGGTGGGGTTTTACTTTAAAGTTAAATCTATATTGCAGTGAAAAAATAAAGCAGTCAGTATTTTCTCTGCACAGAAACAAAATAACTCACCCACATCTAATTCTCTCTGCACATGTTACAACTGCCCCCCCCCCCCCCCCCCCTCCTGCAGTGCACATGGCTGTTCTGTGGGTGGACTTGCGCTCACTGCGAGCATACGGAAAACGCACATTTCACCGATCCGATCATCAGAAACAGCTTTATTATTTTTTAAAGTATTCCTGGTTTTGTTCTTATTAAATGGAAAGACACATGTAATCCACTGTAGCACTCGCTCAGAACTTAGTACACTTTTTTTTTTTTAAGTGATGAGTCCCCGGGACTCATAATTATAAACTTGGTATGGTCACTATTTATTTACAGGTTCTTATGTAGCGCAGCATATTCTGTTGCGCTTTACAAATGGAAACAACAGTGATTAAACAAACTGGGTAGATACAACCCGACATGGAGGTAGGAGGGGCCTGCTCGCAAACTTACAATCTATAGGACTAGACAAACAACATGCAAAAACCACATGGCAGCACTGTTATTTTGAAAACTGGTTATTACACTGCTGGTTGCATTCATGGTCCATCCAGTATCTGGGAATTGTCAGTGTGTACTGATATCCCATTGGATGAAAACAAACCATCTGTGTTTGAACATCATCTCTCTTATGGGGCCTACACACGGGGTGATTTTAGGGCATTTTCTCACGAGATCACTTAGAAAATGCCACTATATGGGGCCATAGGGATAGTGATGCGCAGCGATTAATATCCAGCATTAATCTCTTAATCACCGGGCTGAGGTCGTGGATTCTTTATGAAGCGATGGGGGAAATTTACTAAAGGAAATTTGTAAAAAATAGGTGTATTTGTATACAGAAATACACTTATTTTTGACATTTACTATCCCGAAAATACGGCAATTTGTATTTGTATTGATAGCACATCAATACAACTACGAATTGCCGTATTTTCGGGATAGTAAATGTCAAAAATAAATATATTTCTGGATACAAATACACCTATTTTTTTACAAATTTCCTTTAGTAAATTTCCCCCGATATCTCCAGGCAGTCCATGGTAAATAGAAAAAGTAGTCTAGAGGTTGCCATTTCTAAAGAGGAGGCTGAAGTGTGTATCCACTGCTGTAGGATGGCTTTCCTACCAACTGCTGAGAGACCCTATATCATTTTTAAATAACACTATTTAAGCCTAAATAAATACTGTTTATGGTAACAGGTGCTCTGTAATATGTTTAAATGGCATCTTTAGTGTATGTGTGGAAGTACGGGCCCCACATACGGCTAGGCTGGTCATTGTCAGACAGCTATGGCAGACTATCGTCTGTGATCTGATAAAGACATGTGTCCCTCTCTGAGAAGAGACTCTGCGTTGCTCGATGGATCAGATTTATTCCGTGGCCTGTGACTAAACTGACCTCCCCGGTGAATTATAACTGAGCACAATGGTTCCTTTCCAGGCTTTCGCAGCATTGCTAGACAGATGGAGAATGTTTGAGCAGTGAACAGACACAATCTGTAATTTCACGGAGACTGCAAAAATGATTTCTTGCAGATTTGTCTCCAGTTCATGGTATGGGGCTGTGCTGCTTGTGCTGAGTTACTGGTGAGGAGATCATCACCGATGGTGGCCGGGCGAGCGCAATGACTGAGCAAAGCAAAGTCAAGGAGTATTCAGTTCTAGAGAATTCAAGGAACAGGGTAAATAAAGCGTGTGTACTAGCATGGGTTACATAATACACTCGTTAGCGTCACATTATGATCCGTCCCCTGCATTTTGGAGCCTCACACACAGAGAGCTGTCAGACCAATTATCCATTATCTCCAGTCATATCATCAGTGTGACTTTCCAGCTTTATACTACACACAGAGAAAATATAATTGGATGCAATGGGTTACATCATAATGCAGCTACTTCCCCCATCGCTGGGGTACTGCTGCCTCATCTAGAATATTCTTTAGGCAGCAGCACATATAGAGATTCGGATCTATGCATGTTGAGTCAATGCTAATTGGACAAATAAAGACTGGACCAAACAGAAGGCGTTACACTGAGCAGGGCAAGGCTGGCAGTGAGAAGCTCGCTGCAATGTGCTGCTCTCCTAAGCCCTGCGGTTCTCCTGTTTGAGGGCAGGATAGCCAAACACTGTACATAGATTTAGAATATAGAGACTGATTCAGACCTGTTCTCTATGCTGCAAATCCCCTCGCTAGCATGTGAGGGGGATGTGTACACCAAGACATCCTCTCGCATGCGGCTAAAAAATGTATTCATTCAGGGTGGAGGAAGTCATGTGACATCAGCCACCCGCCACAAACAGCGTGTGCAGGGGAACAGCAAGCATTTTTTATGGGAACTCCCCCCAAAAAATGCTGGGCATACCACCTGCTTCCGCCCCCTGCTCGCCCCCTTCTCGAGCGAACGGCTCGGTGAGTGTGAAACTCACCAAAGCCAAATGCCCCTATGGTTTGCGCATATTTGCAGTATGCGCAAACCCCGAATACTGGGGCCGGGGACTAATTCAGCCCGTAATGTATGGGTCTGAGTACAGACTTGAGCAATCGCTGGACTGTTCTTAAGGTTACCGACCTGTTCATGATCACATGACGAGTGTGTACACACCTTATATCATGTTTTTTTTGTGTTTTTTTTAAAGAAAACTGATCATATCTGAAGATTGGGTTTTATGGGCTTCTAAATATTCATCAGATGTGATGGTATAATATCACTGCCCAGCTATGCCCAATCCTTGCCCCAAACAGCTGCAACCTGTCAATCATGCTGCAGGCTCAGTGGGCACTGCATGCAACACAGGACCCATTCTGCACATGCGAAGCACAGGTCCTCCTCGGAGATGTAAGAAAACCGTCCTGTTTGCTTACATGTCCAAATAAGGCCTCGAGTCCCAATAAGTTCTGACAGATGAGAATCGCAGATTGGAAGGATATTGTAAAGGTGTGTACTCACAAATTGGCACGTCAGTCAGGATTTCCAACAGTGTAATCAGAAGAAGAATGGCATCTGAAATATAACTGTGTAAGTGCGTGCCAGCTTTAGATGATTATATGGGGAACTAGCAAGTCTCTTACATTTCTCACCCTCGTGCATCTATATTAATATAATATGACTGGTATATGTTAAACAATCTCTGCTGTTTATAGAAACAGTCAGCACTTTAAGTGCTTATATTTCCTAAGCTCATTAAATACAGAACTATACCCCAAGCTGTCTACAAACGTCCCTGTTCTAGGTCCTATCTGTTCTTGTTGCTAATGATGATCACTTGTTGGGGAGTTACAGTCGCTCTGCCCCTTCTTTATGAAGCATAGACCTCATGCATTCTCTGCATATTTCTCATGACCTCAGGCTTTAAACCACTCTGTGATAATGCCATGAATAAGATGTGATGTCATTCCGTGTGTGATCCAATCAGAAGTAGAGCAATAGCAGATTGGCTAATGTTGGCTTCTGAATATGGAAGGTCAGCGTCCCCTAGGACCAAATGTCAGGCTAGGACTCCATCCGACGGCTGTAACACCACCGAGCTAAAGCATTCCATTCTATATATAGGATCATTTCCTTTTACATAGTCAGGGAATCTAACACTGACAAAATGCCGGGCACTTCCGATCGGGTTTATGGACGAAATTCTAAAGGGCAATGCTAACACTAGCTGTGCCTTTACAGTTGTAGGTTGTCTTGAGTTTATATTCTTAAGTAGGACAAAAAGGAGGGAATTCAAATGAACGTGATGCTGAATAGTCCACGGATTTAGAGCCTGGAGCTATTCAATTAGCCATGCTGTAACGCTGTAACTAGAGGATTTCTCCTCGCACCCTCCTGAGGTGGAAGCAGAAATCCAACTAAACTGTTGCCAAGGTGCTAATGGCAGTCTTACATTATACACCAACAGCATCATGCCATTAACGTGAGTAAACCACGGGCATTCGGTGCTGTAAACTGCATCCAGGGCCACCAATAGAGGGGTGCTGTGGGTACAGCTCTCCCGGGCACCAGCCACTCGAAGGGCCCTGGCAGCTCATTTTGCCCACCACAACCCCTCGACTGCCTCTGCTGCACTGCGCTCAGTGCGCTGAACGAAGCAGGTTCCGAAGCGCAGGCTTATTCAGCCCAGGACACCGGCAGCCAATTAAAATGCTGCACTGGCTTTTGAGCCAATCAGAGCTCTGGTATGTGAGCTCTGATTGGCTCACCAGCTGCATTTTAATTGTCCACCAGCATCCTGAGTTGAAGAAGCAGATGGGGGAGCAGGAGCTGGTTTACGGTAAATAAGTGAGGAGAGGGGGGGGGGTAGTCCCAGGCCTCAAAATGGCCTAAAAATTCCTGATGGCAGCCCTGGTGCATCTCCTGACTTACATGGCGGGCGCAATGTGGATGTGCATCCTCAACTTTCTCTTAGCTCTTGGTAATGCCCCAGCTCCTCTGTCCACCATGAACAGACACCACTAAGGTACAGAAGCCTTCCAACTCCCCCCCCCCCCCCCCCCCCCAGTGTGCTGTCCCACACTGTGGTCCACGGGTGGGACAGCAGGACTTTCACCAAGAAAATCTGTCAGTTGGGAGGTATGCTTTTGCTTTAATAGTACGCAAAACCGTACCCAGTGTAAAAAATAAAATCGAATCTTATTAAATAATGTTATATGTTTTCCCAACAGACAGGGCAATACACAGGCACGGTGTAGTGGTTTTGCAGAGCCCTTGAGCTGTGAATGAATATTAAATGAAGCAACAACAGACAACCATAAATACACAGCACAGTGTAACAGTGTCTGACACACAGCTAACCTTGTGTCCTAATTCATTTACAGATAATCCTCACCAAATCTTAATCTTAGCAGCTTGTCTACCTGCGAACAATTAAATAAAGAAATCACATTACCCTAATGCAGTTCAAAACAACCCGCGTCTAACTATCTCATTGTTAAACAAGGCACTCACATTTCTATCTATAGCTCCGCAATCATTTTAATGTTCTTGTTCCCCTCAAATCCGAGGTTTCATTTTTAGATCCAGTCACATATTATGGCTTTTTCACAAGTCTTCATCATTGCAGACCTCAGCGCCTACAGATGCAGCCATCTTTGTTTAAGTAACCGAAAACTCTAATGATCTGAGATCTTCAGAAAATGTTAAGGTGCTCCTGTCCACACAATTATTTCCTACTCAGAAGTACATACAACTCATACATGGATATATGATACAATATGAGGGCGAGCAGGGGCAAACACAGGATTTGCAAGGGGGGGTTTCCAGAGAGGGGTGGAGAGTGAGGTAAATCTGTATATACCTGGTCCATTAAACAAGTGTAAATAGATACAAAAATTCTATAAATAATATCTGGGTAAGGTATGACTGGCTGGCCATCTTGATCTCGATGGTCAGTATACCGACATCGCAATCCCGGCCGCCAGTACACCGACAGAGGGGTAATCACAAAAAAGCTCCTTGCGGGCTCTATGGCTCACTGCGATCCCCACAGGTTATATTCACAGGTTATATTCTGCCTCTATGTGGGTCAGTGTGACAGACACTAGAGGTGCAGAGGTGCAGAAGTACCTCTAGTGTTTATTCTCTGTAGCGGCAGATATCTTTGGAGGGACACAGGGTCTCTGTAATGCTGTCAGAGACTCTGCGCCTCTGCTCCCATGCCCCCCCCCCCCCCAGCTCTTTAGCATTTAAAAAAAAAAAAGAATTATCGTGTTATATTGCTGCAACATTGATGTGATAATAACGCATTATTCTGCCCAGCGCACACACACATACACACATATACATACACTGTGGGGGTTATTCTGGTTGATTCGCTGCCTTGCGAGTCCATCAAACCCCGCCCGGCGAATGTCTGGCTGACCGCCCTCCCTCACAGCGTGTGTTCTCACGCACAGGCTGCAAAAGGATGTTTAACATAAACATCTATTCGCATGCTGCGGGTGAACACCCACATCAGCTGTGACCTGGGCGAGGTGGGGGGGGGGCCCGGTGGGGGGGGGGGGGGATATGTTCGCAGAGATCCGACCAGGGGACGCAGAGAGGCAGGGGGCAGTGAACACGGCGAGGGGACCAGAGAGCCGGGTATGGGAAGCCAGGTGGCAGGCGCACATAGAAAAAAAAAAACCATACAAATGAATGGGCAGCCAGAGTTTGGCTGAGAGAGCTCTCAGCCAATCACTAGCTGCCCATTCATTTTTTTTTTTTTTTCTATGTGCGCCTGCCACCTGGCTTCCCATACCCGGCTCTCTGGTCCCCTCGCCGTGTTCACTGCCCCCTGCCTCTCTGCATCCCATGCCCGCCTCCAGGCTGCACATAAGATTTACCAAATCTTATGTGCAGCCTGTCCGACCTCCCGACTCCGACCCGATGTGCAGGGGACGAGATGTCTGCACATGCGATTTGGGCCAATTCAATTGCTATGCAATCTTTATTAACTCACCTGATATTTAAATACAATTCATGCTATCTACATTCAATCTGTACCATATAGTCATTGCTGCACTGTCTATTTGGCTTTTCGGTTTCAGCTGAACAGGAGTGCGCATTGGCATCGAATAGGGATAGAAAGCTTAAAAACATGTTCTATCTCCATTCAATGTCTGTGCATTCCCCATTTGATTTTGACTATATAGTCAAAATCGAATGTCAAACTGTACCGTGTGTACCCAGCATTAGCCTACATGTACCATGAATATCTTTGAGTACCAAGTGAAATTGTCAAAATAGGTGTGAAAATTGGCAAGCAAACATTTTTATTCATCATTATATAAGAAATATAATCTTTTTTTATTTGAATTTATATAACAAATGTGAGCGACACTGGCATTTTTAGCAGATATTTCGAACATCTCTCACAGAGATGTTGGCACTGAAAGGGTTAAGGAGCCCAAGGGATCCAAGGACATGCGCCACAGCAGATACATTGCCCACAGCAACCAATAAGCTACTACATTCTATTATGTAGACAGTACTAGATTAAAGCTAGGGGGTGTGGTATAGGGTACCGACAGTTGGGATCCCGACAGTCATTAGCCTGACGTCGGGATCCCGACTGCCCAGACTCAAACAGCATGGTGAGCGCAACAAAGCCCCTTGCGCACACACTGCGCTCGCCACTCTGCGGGCACGGTGGCTTGCTACGCTCGCCACCTATTCTATTCTACCTCTATGGGGGTCGTGGACCCCCACGAGGGATAATAGCGGGTGGCCGTCAGGCACCCGTCTGTCGGAGTTTTGACAGTCGGGATCCCAATGTCGGGTAAATGACTGTCAATATCCCGACTGTCGGGACCGCATCCGGCACACAAAGCTAGATAAAAGATGACTTCTTGTTATGGACTTTCAAACTTGTCTACTTTTAGGTTCTTTAGAAGGCTTGATATATCTACCCCAGAGAGCGGTGTGGAGTACGTACCGCTGCACCCACGGGTGAGTGTCCTGCTGTGTATTTGCTACATTGTACAATGATTGCACGATCACTGTTTAAATGTAAGTTGCCAAGTAAATTCATACAGTAGTTTAATGAAATCCTGTGTCCCTGTATAACAGACTGTGCTGTCCAGGGATTGACCGCGAGGCGGATTATAGTAATAATAAAGACTGTGACATGTATAAATCTGGTGGGATTTATACATCCACCATTACCCAGATTAAACCTGAATTAAAACTGATACTGGAGCAATCTATTGTTTGTATCATACAATAACCAGTCAGAACTATAACAGAGTCAGATTATATTATACATATTCTTTCATTGAGTTTCAGCCAGGTCACAGTGTATACACAATGAACAGGCCTGCCGCACCATTACTTGAGTTGGGTGCCGGACGGTTTTTATGGGGCCCATGTATTATTGGACCACATATGCAATGTGATCTGGATGGCATTTACCGCCCAGGATCGCATTGCAATATACAATCCTTTCGGCTGAATGTATCAACCTGCAGACGCAGAGACAGACATCCCTGCGCTCTGCTTTGCAGGGTGCAGGGGGCCTGTGCATGTTTGTTTAGCACTGACCCTGGCCAACCCCGCTGCCTGGACTGCCCGATTGACAGTGCAGTCTGTAGCCCAAAATCTACAATAGGCTACTGCCATATCAAAATGGCAGTAGCCTGGGGACCCACTGCGATGCTGCCCAATGTTCATACAACGGTCAGCTTTGCATCCCCCATAGTAACCTACGGGGGATGCGGCCATGTGCCGGGCGGGAGGGAGCACAGCAGGAATCTCCTATCCTGCTGTCCCTCCTACATACATTCAGGTGACACTTAATATTTGTGACCAATATTATATGATAAATGGGCCCCTATGTCCTTAGCCCGAATTGGGTGCAGGCGCTGACGTCATGTAATGCTGGGAGTTCCCCTGCTGCTGCCCCTGCACACCCCCGGCCCACCCATCCTGGAGCGTTTGCACCTAGGGTTTGCGCATACACAGACCCTGAATATCGTGAAAGGGGCCGAACCATATTGATTTTCATTTCTATCGCACTGGCAGAGTAGGTCCCGGGTTTACGCACAGACTGCAAACAGTGGAAAAATCATTTGATGGTAAGTGCGTTGCAAATGTATTTGTAGCTGAGTGACGAGCTGCAATATTTTCGCAAGCCATTCGCAGCAGCGGACGGCAGCTATTTGATCACAGAACGCAGCAGCAGCTTAAGCAATGCAAATGCAGGAGGAGGTGAATGTGCGATCGCATCGGATTGCTATGTGATCGCAGTTTAGAGGAACATTGCGGCCATGGGGTCATGGTGCCCCTCTGCCACTGCAGCCTGAGTAACTCTACGCCTCTAGGCGTGCAGTCAGAGGCCGTCTTGTGTGGCCAAGGAAACTCGCAGCACAGTCCTTGGCCCAGACACTCACAGCAGATGGAAGCGGCACACCCCCAGCCCTCCCTGCCAATCAAGAAGAGGCATTCACTGTTCTGCGCTGTGATCACAGGACACATGCGATCCAAAATCCATTGGAAAATGTGTGCTTACGGGGTAAAACCGTATTTCCCGTATGTACTAAGAGGGTTTTTCAGACCTGATGGCTGGGCTACTAATCTGTAGAGCCCCGCGATCAGGTGATCATCACCCTGCCAGGGTGGAATTCTGCTTTGTGCAATCCTGTGATTGCAGCCCTGTGATTACCTGCAAATCCATTCGCCACCACTCACCATCCAATGATTCCTGTGTGTGCAGTCTGCGCGTAGCCCAAGACGTAGTCGGCCAGTGAGATAGAAACAGGCAGATCGGGGCTGGAGCTGACGTCACACACCCACCCTGAAACTGCTTGGGCGCATCTGCGCCTTCCCTGACACTTCCAATAAACAACCGGGTGACACCTACAAATGCCGCCTTCCTGTCAATCATCTTTGTACTTATCGCAAGATGGCCTGGCACATGCAATAGTCGCCCAGCCTGTGAATTTGTGTGATCAGGTCTGACTAACCCCCCTATGCCCTTTGTGAGGTAGGTATAAAAGCACTGGCATTGGCGTATCTATATTGGGTGCAGGGTTTGTGGTGCGCATGGGTCTCTGGGTCCAAAGGGCCCTGCACCAATCTAAAAATACTTACCTCTATGGATTACGCATACTTGTCTACCCTCGGGAATGGCCGGGAGGCTCACAAAAATGGTGGGCAAGTCTCCTACATGCTCCCCAAAGCCCCCGCACCCCTCCAGAGCTGCTGTAACCAATTCAGGAATTTGCGGGTCCACAGGAGGGGGTGGGACTAAAATGACATGAATTGTGTAACATTTTAGCCCCTCCCCATAGACCAGTGTATTGCGTCGGATTGGGGGCTGGGCTATGCAACATCAGCCTTCTCCCACCCCATCCTGTGCAGCACTGGGTCCTCCCATCGGGCCCTCCCGTCTCTTACACCACCCCTGAGCACTAGACACTGTATATTTTAGGATACAGACATATTTCTGCATAAGCTGGTTTGCCCCCTTTGCACTAGTGGTAGTTATGTCCCTGATAAGTCCTGTTACAGGACAAACCAGACACAGACCAGGCCGCTTGGCACTCCGGCTGACGGCTGAAGAACAATCGCATTAATGGACAGCTTCCGTTCTCATTTTATATGGAGCAACTTGCATATTTTCTCAACATCAAGAATGGCTCATTGATATGCAAATACATTCCAATCTCCGAAGAAGAACCTGACAAGTTCCAGGGCAGAATAATCCTCACATCAGAATAGGTTTGTATAAGGATAAAGCGGAAGATGAAAAGAAGGGAAAGCTGTCACATTCTTTACATTAAAAACTTCACGGTGGAATATTGTCAGTTTGTATTTCGTTCCACAACCACCATGTAGCAGGTTAGGTATGCTAATTCAATTGCGCTACTACTGTATATGGCTCAAAATCCATTATCGTTTAAAAGGACTGCTAATATGTCATTGGTTGCAATAGGTAACAGGTCAATTATAACCCTATATCTAGATAAACCATCATATATCTGTCATCATTATGCAAGAAAAGCGAATTCTGAATAAATGCAAATAGCAAAATCAATAACAGAAACAAAGAAATCTACATTAGGCATAGCCAATGCCGTGATGCTTACAGATCCAGCACGTCGATCAGCCTAAGTGCCGTGTCACCCCGTGTGTATGAGGCTAAACACACAGGGGGCGAACCAGCTGTCTTGCTGAGCGACATGCTTAAGCACAATCGCTCAGTACACATCGCTGTACACATCGCGGTACACACACTCAGCATCCAGCGATGCTTTGTACTGAGCGATCGTGCTGAACGGGTCTTTGCCTTCTTTTTATAGGCAAAGCCCCATGATCTAGCAGGAGAGCAGGCTTCCCCTCCGGGTGATAGAGACACGCGGGACCGCACATCGCCATCGCTGCAGGGCACACACGTAACGACCAGTGCTCCATTTCTAAGTGATCTAGTCAGATCACTTAGAAATGGGGCTGAATTGGCCCCTTGTGTATGCCCCTCATGTCCCCCACTAGTACCTAAACTAGAACCTAAACCTAAACCTCCCCCTACCAAGGCCTGACCCTAAAGCGCCCCAGGATACTTATGTTTCCTAGGGCGGTTTCCATCTGAAATGACTCCATCCTATGTTTGTCTGTCTTTCTCTCTCTCAATGGAAGGCGGAAACGTTGAAAGACAAGATACCGGAGGGTTAAATTGATTGAAATTTAAACTACTTGAATAAGAAATGTAATCAAACATGAATTTCAAAGAGAATAATCACATATGCTGGACTGGTTGGTATATTCCCCCCCACCCCCATTTGAACAGTCTCGCACATTCCCAGCAGTCTCTATAGATTAGAATATAAAAACACAATATGAATAATACATTTAAAAAAAACGCATTAAAGAAACTGGAGCATTGATGTAAACTTTGGACGCTACACAAAATAAGGGTTAAAAAAAAGCAAAGAAAAAATGGACTGAAGAAACTGCGCTGGTGAGTTACTAAAGAAATGAAAGCGCAATCCGATTTAGCCCAACTTGTAGAACCTGAATGAGACATGGTAGAGTCCGGCATAAAAACAAACACAAAGGTGTAATTACATGAGAGCACACCATGGGGATATGGAATTGGTTCTATGATCACAGAAATGGCAATAAGTTATAAGGCTGGTTACATATAACCCCCAAGTCCAAATTCTAATCCGAAAGGTGTGTGCCTGTGCCACGAAATAAGGAATATATGCTTATCTGACCCATTATTATGCTGCTTCCTTTGATCCCCCATTCTCACCAGAAAATACAGGGACTTACCCGTAAATACAGTCCCGGGATCATTCAAGGACATTCCCAGGTTGGCTCCTTTCACACCAGCCTACAACCTGCAGTTTTTGGAGTTAGGGGGGGAAGAGACACCCCCACCTGCCTGCCAGCTCCATGTCACTCCAGCACTTCAGCACTGCCTCCAGACCCTGACCCCCCACCAGCCAGACAACCTCATGTCTCAGCTCCTTTTCCAGCAGTCACCCAGCAGCTTCCCCCAGCGGTGGGCTGAGGCTAGAGGCGGGTACACAGCAGCTCTGTCCCCAGCTGTCAACCAACGGCTTCCCACAGCGGCAGGATGAGGTGGGATGGGGGGTCACACAGCAGCTCCGTCCCCAGCAGTCACCCAGCAGCTTCCCCCAGCGATGGACTGAGGTGGGGTCACACAGCAGCTCTGTCCCCAGCAGTCCCCCAATGGCTTCTCCCAGGGGCAGGCTGAGGCAGGAGGGGGGGGGGGGTTACACAGCAGCTCCATTTTCAGCAGTCACCCGGCGGCTTCCCCCAGTGGTGGGCTGAGGTCGGGGGGGGGGGGGGGGGGGAAGAGGTCACACAGCAGCTCTGTCCCCAGCAGTCCCCCAATGCCTTCTCCCAGGGGCAGGCTGAGGCAGATGAGGGGGGGGGGGGGTCACACGGCAGCTCCATCCCCAGCAGTCACCCGGCGGCTTCCCCCAGTGGTGGATACCGTACAGAGCGCTCTTTCAGCAGCACGACCAGGGACAGGCAAGCCGGGAAGCCGATTTAGTACCTTTCACACCGGCCTGTATCCCAGGAAGATCCCGGGACTAACCCTAGTAGATATTAGGGTTGAAATGTCAGGGCATGGCTCCCGGGATTTTGGTCCACACCAGCATTACACACGGGTTGTTCCCAGGGCCAACACGGGAAAAAAGGCCGGTGTGAATGGCTCAAAAAGATTATAATCAGGACTCATGCTTCTATGATGTGAAGGTGGGGGTGAATGCCTCTCCGATGATCACAGAGGGGCACATTTTACTCGATTTCGAGCAGCGTGGTTGACTCGTATATTTAAAGAAGCTACAAAAGCCAAGGGTTGCTTTTGGAGATTGTATTGCTGTACAAAATGTCTATATTTTTCTTTAAAGCTTTAATTAAACAGAATTTGCCAAAAGCCAAATCTCCCATCATTCCTTGGTAAAGACAGATGGCACATGACAGTATGTTAAGCCACATACACACTAGATGACTAGGTGCACTGTCTGTCATCATAGTTAACTATAGGTCAACGTTGCTGCCAGTCAAACAATATTGAGTGTACACACTGAACGATATTGGTAAACGGTATCGTTCAGTAACGTCATTGGAACCCGCCAAAAATAGCCACAGTTGACCTGCATTTTCAGAGGGGGGTCATTAACAATTCCTTGTTAACGTTTAATGTGTATCACTTATTGCCTGTATTGCACGGTGGGCTGGGAGTGATCCAGCCCCTGCTCTAACATGTTTATCACACATGAGTAAGATTGACATAATAGCAATCTCTGCATGGTGATTATCAGAGACGACGAAAAAAATCTGAAGAGAACATTCAGCTATGAAAACAGATTTGGTAACACATTCACAGAAGTTATGTTAAACCTTGCAACAGTATAACTTGTTAAACATTTTTGCCGTATGATTAAATCACACAAATAATCAGAGTGGATTAACAAGAAAACATTTCCAGTTACTCAACATTTCGCCACAATAAACCAATAATGAAAATGTTTTACCATCAATGTATTTACTGTATATTTCATCACAATAACCCCATACCTCAATCGCAACAGCGCCTTTATGCATATTTTCACATATAGCGCAAAAAACTCTGCAAACATTTGCATTGCTTGTGGCCCTTAATCAGGCCATTTTATAAAGATGACATTCACCTTAATATGCTGATATAGTATATATGTTTGTTTTCTATCTCAGCTATACACAAGTGATTGGGTTATTTATACACACAATCCTACTGACACCAGGCATGCCACAATAGTTGACTAGATTGGCCGAGCGATTCCATGCACGCGAGACCAAGATCCGTTTTGTTTCTTTTATGCTGAATACTACAACTACACAGCAGCAGCTACAGATAACAGGAGCATCAAATTATTCCTGCTTCTCATTACGCAAATATCCACTTGAGACAACAAAGAGCATAACCTTGTTTATCTAGCTGCAATACATCCCCTGCAAATCTAATTCACAACTGTCCATCCGCCCGGCACGTCATTCAGCAAGTTACACACGCAGAGGAAGCATTTTATAGGCCTGTGCTAGGAAATCTGCAACTTCTTCAATCACATAAAAAATTCCAGCTTCTTTCAGAATGGAGTCTCTCGGTGTAGCAATACATTGTGATGTAGGGCTGTCACACTGATCCAACTCAGCAGGTTATATAGACGTGAAATAACGTAGGTCTTACCAGGTTGTGGTTTGTGGAATTAGAATCATCTTCTGGGAATGGAATGTAAACAGCTAAGGCCACGCAATTGGCAAAAATCGCCACTAGTATAAATATGTCAAATGGTCTGAAAGTACGGTTAAGGATACAAAAACAGAAAATAAATATAAAAACACCATGAAATACATACAAGAGGTTTGTTATGAGCACTCTGCAGCAAAGCGGCCTCCCCATGGGGAGATTTGCCGAGCGTTCTGAGCGATGCTAGATTGCTCAGAACGCTCAGCAAGATTGCTCAGCACACAGCGATGTGTCAGCGATGAGTGCTGAGCGATCTATAAGGGCCAGGGTTCTCCGGTGAGAACCCTGGCCCTGCCCAGCAATTTATCCAGCATGATAGATATTAATCATTGGGCGATAGTGACGCGCGGGGCCGCACATCGCTATCGAATTTGCATCTTTGTGAGTCAACCAGATCCCGCCTTGTGAATGGTGGTACGCCGGCCCACCATTCGCAAAGCACGTACGTTCGCACTGGCTGTGAATGTATGTTTTACATAAAACAGCCTGAGGGGGAACACCCACTTCATGTGAGGGTCGGCAACCATCGAATGATGTGGAATGTACACACATATCTAAGGTTGCTCAGAGCAACCTTACACCTGCATGCACATTCTGAGGGAAGTGGGGTGATGATGCGGTGATGTCAGCTGTCCGCCACCAGCACTTGCGCCATCGGCCCATTAGCAGGAGAATGCCCAGCGTTTTCATGGGAACTCCCATAAAATGCTGGGCGTTCCCATATGCTAAAGAGGCCACCCGCCTCCCCACCCCGCAAGGATGCAAGAACAGTTCGTTCTCCGTGGCCGCACGCACCCAGCGCATTCTGTGTTTAGCCTCAGGAAACATCCCCAAGACATCTGACTATGGAATGCAAATATTCCAAAATACAGAAATAAAGTAATCCAAAATACTTCTGGTTCCAAGCATTTTGGATATGGGAGACTCATCCCCTGCTAAATTTACATACAGTAATCACCTGTATTATATAAAAGGAAGTAAACCAATCTCTGTTAATATTTTGATGGTAGTAGGGGGTTAGCTGGGTTACATTACATAGCCTTCAATGCTGAAGTGGCATGTGAGCGAAGCAACCAATATAACCCCCACAATGTAGTGAGCAGAGATGCTTTGGAATGTCCTTATGAGCTCTGTTTACTCTGTATACTATGAGCTCCTCCCCTTTCTTCTTCCCTCTGCCCTCACATGCTAAGCTGAGACTCTGTGTAACTGGCAGCCATATTTAGAGATTTTGAAAAGGAGACTAGAATTTACAGTACAGCTAAAATAAAAAAAGCACACAGCTAGGACCAGTAAAGGATACTTCCATTCTACTATACTGATACAGGCTCTCCGGATTGGGTTATTCAGAGATAAACAGAAAAGGGCACGGGCTGGTCTGTTGTTTGTGGAGCTCCCCCCTTGTTTCTTGCTCTTCGCATACTGTTGCCTTTTTTTTTGGGACAGGGATCCAACCGGCAGGGGCTCAGTGGCACTCATATTCTGGGCTGCTTTGGCCTGTCTGGCAGCATCGATCGCAGCTTGCCAAGATAGGACGGTCTGCTTGGATGGTGCTGCACTCCTGCACTGGAGACCGGGCCCGTCGACAGCAAGCGACGGTCGTTTACCACTTGCATAGTTCGCCCCTGTTAACAACAAGAGAACATGTCATTTCCATTAAACAGGCAGGTGAGTGCAAACTCAATTGTACGCATCTTCATTATTCTAGTCACAAAGAATATTTACAACAGAGAAGCTAGAGACAGTAGCATTCAGCCCATCAATTCTCCAGGAGCCAGTGGCATCTCTGAGGGATGAGACACAGAGAGCCAAGATGAAGGTTAATACTCATTACTTATAGCGATTGATTTTGTGCCTTATACCGCTGCAATGTCACCAGAGGATTGCTATTCTTATGAATACATATTTTCTAACTTGAATCAGATACAGTCTCTCTGTAAAGAGCATGTAGATCAGGGGGATGGGTAGATCAGGGGTACAGCCTAATCTGTCACAATGTAACAGTTGGAATTTAGTGATTAGAACTGCAGCATACAAAGTATTCCTCTATCTGTATGTGACAGGTGCTCGGCAGCGTTATATATTAATGGCAGACCTCTGGTTTCCTTATCATGTTTACATTCATAGCCTGCTGCTTATTCAATATACTGTACATCTGTTATAGACGCTTGTTCAGAGCAGCTTCTATTTATTTGCTTCAACATAATATTTTTACATTACAATTTCTGTATTATCATTTTTTTTTTTTTATACATAGCATACACATTAACTAGATCAATTCTGTAATAGACCTTATTTATTTAGTAACAGTGTTTTATATTTACAGATATGGGCCCTTATTCTGGTTGACCCATTAGGGTGCAAATTTGCACCTGTGCCAATCAACCAGAACCCGCCCTGCGAATGGTGGTACGCCCGCCCCCTCTACACACGCCGGGTTTGTTCGCCCGGCATGTGAATGGATTTTTTACATAAACATCCATTCGCATGCCAGTGGGAACCTCCCCCATCTTTCGATGGTCGACGACCATCGAATGATGGTGAAGGCGCACGCATATGTAAGGGGGGTCCAGACCACTCATCCATATGCGTGTAGAATTGCAGGGAATAGGGCGGGCAGCTGACATCCGGTTATGTCAGCTGTTCGCCCCCCGCACGTGCGTCACGGATGCATTAGCATGTGTATGCCCAGCGTTTTCATGGGAACGTATATGCTAATAGCCCAGGCAGGCACCCCACGCCCCTCTCCAACACCCGCTCGAATGGCAAGGGGCATGCACTCGGCGAAGAGATTTCGCACCGAGTTCGCATGCTCCCAGCGTATACACATGTGCAGAAATGCTGCTGTGCATGCGCAGAACATCGGATCCAGTGCGAATTCGCGCCTAACCGAGTCAACCTGAATAGGGCCATAAGCACCGCAGGACATCCAATATAGCTTGAACTTGATGGACTGGTGTATTATTATTTTTTTCAACCTTATCAACTAGATCAGTGGTTCCCAAAATTTTTGAAACCACAGCACCCTAAAGCAGTGGTTCCCAACCCTGGTCCTCAAGTACCCCCAACAGTGCATGATTTCCAGGTCTCCACACAGACTCACAGGTGACATAATTAGCTCCACCTGTGATCTTATAAAATGTGTAATGAGTGCAGCTGCTGGGTGACCTGGAAAACGTGCACTGTTGGGGGTACTTGAGGACCAGGGTTGGGAAGCACTGCCCTAAAGTATCAGAAATTTTTATGTGGCACACCTAAGCCAATATTAAGCTAAGTAAATTAAAGTATATGTCATCCTTATGGACAGTTATGTGGAGAGGGACAGAATTCACTTCTGTTTGTTCACATGTTTTATTATTTGAAGCCACAAGCACTGGTTTTGCCTATTATATCGGCCATAATTAAACATCTGAATTGGTCCTAGATGACCAACCAAGGGCACCCCTGCAAGTGCTCTGAGGCGCCCCAGCCAGGGTGCCATGGCATACAGTTTGGGAACCACTGAACTAGGTTATTATATAGAGCAAACATTCTGCAGCACATTTACAAAGAATATTTGGTCATTCACATCAGTCCCTGCCCCAGATGTTCCACATGTACGCACATTCTAGGGACACTTTTTATGGGGGATATCCAATTACCTGCAGTAAATTGTCCTGGGTAATTGTCTTGTTGGTTGCTATCCAATTAACCCTGATAAACCGGCAGGGGTAGCTCCTTATCGGGAATTTTGTGTCACCTGACTTAGGCGCAGGTTTTGTGTCACCTTCCTTAGGCAGGTGACACAAAATCCCTGAAAGCAGCCCCATTTCCTTCAGTCAGCAAAAACACACAGACTTCACTAAATTTGTGTGCATTTGTGTCAGGTGATCTAATTGGATAGACTGTAGGGAAATTATTGATAAAGCATGAAAAATCCAGAAAAACAGATTTTGCCGCACTCAGTGTTTTATCATTGGATACCCCACTTTGGGGCCAATTCATACCCGTTCACCCGGGTGAATTCAGGCATGTTTTCAATGGTGAGGGGGTCTGCACGTGTGCGAATATGCGCATGTGCAACCCCCTGTGCAAACGCCTTCATTGAGTTACACACTCGCTGAGCTGATCGCACGGGCAGGGGAGGGAAGTGGGTGGGCAGAGGATGGCAGCAGGGGAACACCCAGCATTTTATGGGCGTCCTGACTTGTGGCCAGAGTGAAAAATCATTCGATGGTGAGCCTGTTACGATGGCTTTTGGACATTTGGTACTTGTGTAGTTTTACGGCGGCAGTTACGTAGTTACTGTCAGAATCAGTGTAGTGTTCCCGCGGCCAGTGTAGGCAGCATAGTCAGCGTCCCTGTCAGTATCAGCATAGTGTTCCTGCGGCCAGCATAGTCAGCATCCCTGTCAGTATCAGCGTAGCGTTCCTGCCCATTCGTGGCAAGCCGGAGCTTACGTAGTTAGCGTAGTCAGTCAGGCGTCCCTGTCAGAATCAGTGTAGTGTTCCCGCCCATTCGTGGCTAGCCGGAGCTTACGTAGTTAGCGTAGTCAGTCAGCGTTACGCAGTTAGCGTAGTCAGTCAGCGTTACGCAGTTAGCGTAGTCAGTCAGCGTTACGCAGTTAGCGTAGTCAGTCAGCGTTACGCAGTTAGCGTAGTCAGTCAGCGCATGTTACATTGTGTGGGAACCATTGACCATTTTAACCTGCCTGACATGACAGGTGTGATTGTGTTCCTGAAACACCCCCACTATCCACTCCAGCCCGAAGCGTGGTGAGCGTAGCGAGACCCGCGAGGGGGCGCGGTACGCATCCTCCTGACCTGTTCATACCCTCACTATCTACGTTGGTGTGGAGGTGATTTTCTAAAGTGCCTGAAGCGTGGCGAGCGGCCATGGAATATACGTCAAGTAATCCACTGTGCTCGCTAAGCTTCAGGCTCGGTGGCTCGCTGTGCTCGCCACACTTTATATGATCAACTCCACACCGACGTGCATAGTGGGGGTATGAACAGGTCGGGAGGACGTGTATCGCTTCAGGCTGGCGTGGATAGTGGGGGTTTGAAATGGAGGTATTTGCCAGTATGTAACCTGGAGCACTGCCAAATGCATCCTTTATTGTGCATGAGATACACTTGCACACCGCACCCCCCCTTTGTGCACAAGACGCACGCGCTACTGAACCCCTAACCCTGTCTGTCTCCCTGAAGCTGACACAGGCGGGGTTGCCGTACCCTGCCATAATAATTACTGAGACGCACAAGCGTCTGAGATGCTCCTGCGTCCAGCGCAGGGGATCTGGCGGTTACCGGCGCTGTGTGAGAGGCTCTCACTAGGCTTGCCGGGGACAGTACGGTGACTAGCTGCCTGACAGGGACACTACGCTGACTACGCAGGGCTGCCGTGGAGTCACTACGCTGACTACGCTAGGCAGCCGTTGGGCTACGCTGACAACGTAGCTTAGCCTTTGCTGAAAATGTAGTGTAGCCACCGTGAAACTACACAAGTACCGCACATTTTTTCAAGGCTGCATATGGATGTGTAGCCGTAAACATCCATTCGCACAGCGTGCACACTGCTTCTCAAGGCAGGATTTCGCGGGGCAGTGGCTTAACAGAACGCAAGCTGCCGGGAATTTGCCGTGAAGGTCTGAATCGGGCCGCATATTCATACATGAGAAATCTGCTAACACTATGGAGTCTGTTTTTATAGGAAGCTCGAAAGATGATCTAGAACAGGCATGTCCAACGTTGGCCCTTCAGCTGTTGTGAAACTACAAATCCCATCATGCCTTGCCACCGTTTTGCTATTAGGGAATACTAAAACTGTTGCAAGGCATGCTGGGATGTGTAGTTTCACAACAGCTTGAGGGTCAAGGTTGGAAATGCCTGAAAAAAAAAAATCAAAATATTGGTCTGCTTGGTAGAACACTGAACAGGTGTCACCACTAGTGTAAGCACGAGTGCCTGATACACGTCTACCATCCTCCTCCCAGATGTACAGAGACAAAGCAGAGAGATTAGGAGGGAAGGCAGGAAATGACACATCCATGCAGCGTTGGATATAACACTGAATGGCATTTCTCAGCCTCCAGTTCTCTGTCACAGAGGTACCACACAATGAGCCCAAGGACATGGCACTTACGCAGCTTGTACTATCGTCATCTTCCAGGAGAAGGGAACTATACTTAGAAAGATGTGCATGGGCCACTTCAAATCTATTCTGCCATGGACTCTCACCAATATCCGCACGTTGGCTTGTTGCTTAAACCCAATACAGTATATTACAATAACAGATAAATCCAACACTCCGATGCTTTGCAAAGCTGCCAATGTCATTTGCCAGTAAATGTTGTGATGGGCTCTTAGTACTTTCTATAAGATTAATATTAATCCTTAGCAAAATCAGAGCGTAATGTCTTCACTCGTATACAAGCAGGTCCTGACCTGGGATCTGGTCACTACGTCTACGAGTATTATGTCGGCAAGCATTAGGTGGACACCACTAGGTCAACATGCATGAAGGTTGACATGATTGAAGGTCAACATGCAGGAAGGTATGATATATACAAATGAAAATTAAAAATAAAAATCCAAACTAAATAAAATAAAATATCGTATCAGTCTGTCAGTGTAACAATATGTGTGTACCTTGACTATGTTAAAATCCTTTTTAAACCTGTATGACTTTATTGCATTGTGATTACGGCATGCTACTACCGCTCTCTGTAGCAAAGCCAGTATAACAGCATGGACAATGATAATGAGTTATACACCTGTAGACAATTAGCTAACAGGTATAAGATCAGCCCCTAGCATGGAACTCCTCATTCCTGAATTGAAAAAGCATCCTGAGCGCGGCGAAACGCGTTTTCGTAAAGAGTTACATACTGAATACTGCAGCCAAGGACCTGACGGACACAGCGCTGCCACTGTGTTACCTGACCGATACTGTATCATTGGTCCCCAGTCACGCTCTCCTGCAAGGACTTGATACCCGTAAATAGGCACCTTCAGCCACTGCGGCGTTTATCATCACAACCGGCCGCAGACAACAGAGACGCCGGCAAACAACAACTGAGGCACAAGCTCATTCCAGTGTGAAGGTGAAACCAAGGGAGTCAGTCCACTCGAATTTACGAGTGCCGGGGTGCTGGAGTGACAACTATCCAGCCCTGTACGTGTCATGGTCTGACGTGTCAACGCTGCGGGAGCTAGTACTACAATCCACAGCACAGGTGACATCAACCATTATCGGACACTTAAACAGTGAGCGGTAAGCAAGTGATCAACTTGTCCCGATTTGCTCATCATTACACAGCTCTTCCCACTAACACTCTGGAGAGATTTGGACCTGTGATGGGACTATAATTACTGGACCCTACACCTTCCAATCAGGACTTGGTAATTATTTGCTGCAGTTCGGTTTTTTATACATATTTTTCTATTTTTTATTTTTTCTGCAATTGCGTTTGAAAAAACATTTTAGAGTATTTCCACTACGAAATATTTTTTACTCTGTGTGCATGCATGCAAAGCTATTTGTCAAGTGTATTTTGTGTATTGTATTCATGTGTATTATTGATTAAAATAATTTAGTGTACAGAAGGCACCCACTGGCTCTCTCCTTTTTGTAAAGCACTTTTATAAGGGCGGCATCCCTATACCAGAGGGCAGCATTCTGTACTACACAGCACACGTGCCCCTAGCGCTCAAGAAAACCCCATTCGCTTAGGAAGGTCAACATGACTGAAGGTTGACATGGATTAGGTCGACAGAGTCATCAGGTCGACATGAGCACAGTGAGCCATGCGAGGGGAAGTGGTGCTACCTTTCAGTGTCCATGTCGACTACATTCGGGACAAAACAAAGTGAAAAACCCAATGTCGACCTTTTGACTGTCGACCTGCCCTATGTCAACCTTATGCAATGATCCTGTCGACCTGTAACCCGTGTTGACCTTCAGTCATGTCGTCCTTCATGCATGTTGACCTAGTGGTGTCCACCTAATGCTTGTCGACCTAATTGCTGTCTACCCAATGACCCATACCCCCTGAACTCAGAAGGCTGTGTACAAAGCGGGTCCTAGAACACAAGCATCAGTCATTGAATAGTCTTCTGTGTGAGTGTAAAGTGCCAGACTGTCCCCCCCCCCCCCAAACACATTAATAGAAATACATTCAGCAACCAAAAAGAACATCAATTACACATATGATAGAAGTAGCTCATGGTACGGGGAACACATGCTGCTGCCCTGCTGAGCGAAAAATAATTAAAACAGCAGAATAGGCATCAAAACTGTGAATGGGTTTATTCCATGCTGGGGTTAAAAGACAACTAAAGTCGTTCTCAATTATGTAGCCTGCTGTTCTTCAGCTCTTGTGGAACCAAATAAATGGATGGAACTAGGGGCCTGATTCAGACCTGTATATTCCCTGCCCTAACATGCTGTACCTGAGGTGTTGTACCTGAGGAGTGTGGGTGCTCCCTGCCCTAACATGCTGTACCTGAGGTGTTGTACCTGAGGAGTGTGGGTGCTCCTTGCCCTAACATTCTGTACCAGATGTTGTACCTGAGGAGTGTGGATGCTCCCTGCCCTAACATGCTGTACATGAGGTGTTGTACCTGAGGAGTGTGGATGCTCCCTGCCCTAACCAGGGGCTGGCTGGCAACTTTTAGCCTGGGGGGCAAGTCCAGAGCAATGGCCCATAAGTAACAGCGCATCATTAAATGAAGTTTTTTTTTGTTTGATAAATATGTATTAATTAAAAAATAGGTACTCTTTACTTAGAAGGGCGCCCATCTCGGCCATCTCGGGCATTGAATGCACTAAAAAATCAGGTGCGATGCGACAGACGAGATGTCCGAGATTTCCCATAGGGAACAATGTTAAATGTCTCAATTGACCCGATTTTCCTGTTCAATGCCTCAATTGACCCAATTTTTCCATAGGAAACAATGTTAAATGGGCCACAGAGGCCAAATAGGCACCCTGAAGTGAATAATGGCCACCCGAATTGTTAACGCCACCCCACGATCAACGTCAACCCGAAGCGTGGCGAGCGCAGCGAGCCCGCGAGGGGCGGCGGTACGCGTCCTACGACCTTTTCATACCCCCACTATCCACGTAGGCGTGGAGTTGAGAATAGAAAGTGTTGCGAGCGCAGCGAGCCACCGAGCCCGAAGCGTGGCGAGCGCAGCGTGCCCCGCGAGGGGACGCGGATACCTTCACAGGTATCCGCGTCCCCTCGCGGGCTTCACAGCTGTCCGCGTACCCTCGCGGGGCTCGCTGCGCTCTCCACGCTTCGGGCTCGCTGCGCTCGCCACACTTTCTGTTCTCAACTCCACGCCGACGTGGATAGTGGGGGTATGAAAAGGTCGTAGGACGCGTACCGCCGCCCCTCGCGGGCTCGCTGCGCTCACCACGCATCGGGTTGACGTTGATCGTGGGGTGGCGTTAACAATTCGGGTGGCCATTATACACTTCAGGGTGCCTATTTGGCCTCTGTGGCCCATTTAACATTGTTTCCTATGGAAAAATCGGGTCAATTGAGGCATTGAACAGGATAATTGGGTCAATTGAGACATTTAACATTGTTCCCTATGGGAAATCTCGGGCATCTTGTCGGTTGATCGCACCCGATTTTTTAGTGCATTCAATGCCCGAGATTTTTTACTAACGATGCCCACGATCAAAATCGTGGGCGCCCTTCTAAGTAAAGAGTACCAAAAAATATTAGGCCTGGAGTTGATAATACCATAGATACTTGATTGAGCTCAGCTGTCACTCGCTCAAGCAAGTTTCACTGACTATGATACAGCCGCCTATGCATGGCAGCATGGCCGTATCACTTTGCTTTGTAGCTAATTTTGGACCAGCAGAGCTTCTGTAGCTGCCAGGGAGTTAGGGTTAGGCATTAGAGGAGAGGGTTGGGGGGTAGTGGGAAAAGGTAAGATCCCTTACAGGGCCCCTGTCAGGAATATCTATAATAGGATAGCGGATCTGTCTTTTGACTGCCGGCAAACTGACCGCTGGGATACTGTATTTATCACTCATGTGTATATATACTTAAAATGGTACTTGTTTCCTAGCACGGCGCCCATCGCATCGCATACCATAAGCCATACAATGGTATGCGATGCGACACGATGGGCACCCGATGGTATACAATTTAAAATTGTATACCATTGTATATGGCATACAATGCCATGCGATGCGATTTTAAATTGTATAAGCACCCCAATGGGTGCTTTCAATGTTAAATTCACCCCCACTATGAAGTCATGGCGTGGCGAGCGCAGCGAGCCCGCGAGGGGCGGCGGTACGCGTCCTCCGTCCTTTTCATACCCCCACAACCAGTTGACTTTAGATAGTGTGGCAAGCGCAGCGAGCCCGAAGCTCGGTGCGTCCACGAGGGGATGCGGAATACATGTAAAGTAATACACGTCCGCTCACCACGCTTCGGGCTTGCTGCGCTCGCCACACTATATAAAATCAACTCCACGCAGATCGCCAACGCTTCAGGCTGACGTTCACAGTGGGGGTGGCGTGGGGGGTGCATTTAACATTGTAAGCACCCATTAGGGGGTTATACAATTTAAAATCGCATATGCGCATGTGGCATGCCATGCGATGAAAAAAATGCCATGCGACTGAATATCGTGGGAGCCGTGCTAGGAAACAAGTATCCTTAAAATAATTTAATATTCATTTTGTGCCCCTAACACCCCTTCCATTATACATTTGTTAGTATTTTGTGTAGACCCCTTTTATATTTTAACACCCCCAACCTTTATGCATTTACATTACCACCCCCTACATTTGCGCCCACCAACACCCTCCTCACTCCATTTATATATTAGGCCACTCACACTTCACCACTTATACACTTAGATCACCCCCCCCCCACTATATGATTTCTGCCCATCCCCCCTATATTTTATGCCAACGTTATACACTTACTGGCTGCAGTGCTGCTGTTATGTGACTCGGGCAGCTGCCTCTGCACGAAAGCCCCTGCCAGCACAAGCTTAGTGTAGAGAGGGTAAAGCACCGCAGAGCGTGCTGTGCGCCGGAGCCTCCACCCACTACTCTGAACAACCGCCGGGCGGCTCTTCCCCCACGCCACTTCATGCGATGCCGCATGATAAGCAACAGCTTATTGTTTACCTCCTCCTCCTCCTCCTCCTGTGTAGGCGGCACCGGCCGTGGCTTTCACTGTAGGGCTGCGACTACAAAAAAATGGCTGCCATCCACCTGCATGAGGACATGTCCAGGGACCAGGTAAATATGAGAGGGCCTGACTGATGCCAGTCTCTCATATTTACCTGGTCCCTGGACATGTCCTCATGCAGTAGGATGGCAGCCATTTTTTTGTAGTCGCAGCCGTACAGTGAAAGCCGCGGCCGGTGCCGCCTACATGGCACTCTGCCCCCCGGCCCAGCCCGCCCCTGGCCCTAACATGCTGTACCTGAGGTGTTGTACCTGAGGAGTGTGGATGCTCCCTGCCCTAACATGCTGTACCTGAGGTGTTGTACCTGAGGAGTGTGGGTGCTCCCTGCCCTAACATGCTGTACATGAGGTGTTGTACCTGAGGAGTGTGGATGCTCCCTGCCCTAACATGCTGTACATGAGGTGTTAAACCTGAGGAGTGTGGGTGCTCCCTGCCCTAACATGCTGTACCAGGTGTTGTACCTGAGGAGTGTGAGTGCTCCCTGCCCTAACATGCTGTACCTGAGGTGTTGTACCTGAGGAGTGTGGGTGCTCCCTGCCCTAACATGCTGTACCAGGTGTTGTACCTGAGGAATGTGGGTGTTCCCTGCCCTAACATGCTGTACCTGAGGATTGTGGGTGCTCCTTGCCCTAACATGCTGTACCAGGTGTTGTACCTGAGGAGTGTGGGTGTTCCCTGTCCAACATGCTGTACATGAGGTGTTGTACCTGAGGAGTGTGGGTGCTCCCTGCCCTAACATGCTGTACCTGAGGAGTGTGGCTGTTCCCTGTCCAACATGCTGTAAATGAGGTGTTGTACCTGGGGAGTGTGGGTGCTCCCTGCCCTAACATGCTGTACCTGAGGAGTGTGGGTGCTCCCTGCCCTAACATGCTGTACATGAGGTGTTGTACCTGAGGAGCGTGGATGCTCCCTGCCCTAACATACTGTACCTGAGGTGTTGTACCTGGGGAGTGTGGGTGCTCCATGCCCTAACATGCTGTACCTGAGGAGTGTGGCTGTTCCCTGACCAACATGCTGTACCTAAGGTGTTGTACCTGAGAAGTGTGGGTGCTCCCTGCCCTAACATGCTGTACATGAGGTGTTGTACCTGAGGAGTGTGGGTGCTCTGTGCCCTAACATACTGTACATGAGGTGTTGTACCTGAGGAGTGTGGATGCTCCCTGCCCTAACATGCTGTACCAGGTGTTGTACCTGAGGAGTGTGGATGCTCCCCATCCTAACATGCTGTAGTGACTACGACCCTGTAGTGACTGGGACCCTACACTGCACTGACGGGGACCCTGTAATGACTGAGACCCTGTAGTGACTGCGACCTTGTAGTGACTGCGATCCTGTAGTGACTGCGACCCTGCAGACAAGCCTGCACAAACCTAATGACCGTATCCTAGTTGAACGCAATGACTCATTTTCATTGAACAATTCAATCCCGGGAATCCTGAGATTGAGAATTTTTTCAGTCCTGGGATTGAAATAATGACCCGGGATTGGCATCCTTACCACTGCAGGTTCTGTATAAGGGAAACACTGGCAGCCTAATCCCATGATCTGGTATGCAGGTAGACAGGGTACATTCCCAGGCAAAAAGCATCTTCCGCAGCCTACGGATGAACGCCAGCTACCCATTTAGGTGATAATCAATTACAGCTCCCTATTATCTCATCATTAATTTTGCACTGGCACAAATATAATTTATTATAATTTCATTTTACTAGCATTAATTAGAGGATGTGATCGCTCGTACACAGCTCTCCTCTTGCTGACTCGTCATTAGAGTAACTTTAGGTCCCTAACAAAAATTATTGTTGTAAATTAGACTCCGAGATTCTTTTTTGTTCCCCAGTTACCTGCTAGGAAAAATAGGTCCTTCAGGAGGAACGTCATTAAGCCTTTGTGAGATATTTCTAGTACAACATACATTGGGGCAGATGTATGATACGTCGATATGGGGGAGAAGGGGTATTAGCGCACGTTATGTGCGCTGATACCGCTTCTCCCCCATGTATGAAGCGGCCGGGATGCGGTAATGGACAGGGGCGCTATGCGCCCCTGTCCATATCGGCGCTGCTATCAAAATGATAGCAGGCCGAATGTATGAACGGTCAGCATCGCTGACCGTTCCGCACGAAGCCGGCTTTGGCTTCGCCAGCATCAGGCTGGCGAAGCCCTATCTAAACAGCAGGGACAGCGCTGTCCCTGCTGTCAGCTGTGGGCTGCGCTGGGGATCTCGCGTGAACAGCGAGATCCCGCGCATGCCCAGTGCGGCCGGCCGGGGGACAGGAGATAGCGCATCAGTATTAACTGATGCGCTATCTCCAGAAAGGGACATCGCCGAAGGGGGAGTTAACGCTCCCCCGCTTCGGCAGACAAGATGTTAATACATCTTGTCGATGTCCCTTCCTGCTTCGCCTCGCTATTGAGGCGAAGCAGGAAGTATCATAGCTGCGCTTATCGCGCAGCTATGATACATCTGCCCCACAATGTCATCATCTGTGTTGTAGGAAAATATTTGCATTGAATAGTTATCAGTCTTTGTATACATTTGATTTTTTATATAGCTTTCAACTTTAAGACAAAAGGGATACATACGCATGACCGGCGGTCAGGACGTTGGCATCCCGAAGGAGGGAATTCCAACAGGGGTCAGGTAAGAATACTTACCCACCCCCTGTCCCCCCCTAACCCTCCTGTCTAGCTACCTAACCCTAACCAATGAATAAAACCACTCACACACATTATTGCCTTTTACTGTATCTATAAACCATTTTATTTTGGTAAATGTGAGTTTGCAGATGCCGATCAGTCTCCTGTGGGCAGCGATGTGAGATGCTGCAGGAGCAATGTGACGGGAGGCACTGCTAATATGATGCCGGGGCAGCGAGATACAGTAACATGAGAGACATCACTGAGGCACTGCTGAGGTGCTGCCAGAGCAGTGAGGTGAGAGGCACTGCTAAGATGTACCATGGGCGATGCTGGGATGCTGCAGTCAGATGATGCTGCTTGGAGGAGTCTTGCTTGGTGACGCAGACGCACTGATCTTGACCCTTTGCTGATGTATCTGGCAGATGGACGAGCCGCAGGTGGAGGTAGGAGTGTCTTACATTCATCCTTAAAACATGCCGGCTGGTATTTGATCCCCGTACCTGTGCAGGAACTTGTAGCCGCAGTAGATGCTCAGGCAAATAAATATAATGTAGACTGCCCCGGAAATCAGGAGCCACTTCAGCAATCCATACACAAAGTTCTGGACAATTCCACGTGTCTGGCGCTGTTCCTTGGGGCGCACCTCATGCTGTTCTTGGGGGCGCCCGTGATGATGCTCCTGATAACTCCCATGATGTCTCTCTGGATGGCGCCCATGGTGATGTTCCTGGTGGCGCACATAATGCCGAATCTGATGGCGCCCATGGTGATGTTCCTGGTGGCGCACATAATGCCGAATCTGATGGCGCCCATGGTGATGTTCCTGGTGGCGCACATAATGCCGGAGCTGATGGCGTCCATGATGAAGCTCCTGATGTTCATGAGTCTTCTCATTAAGTTGTTCCACGGCGGCTTCGTCCGTTGGGCCTTGTGTCCGTCCTGCTGGGAGAGGCCTGGCATAGAGCTCCCCAGGTACCAGGAGGAATACCAATATAATAATAATGCAGGAACTCATGGTCCTGGAATAAATCGCGGTTCAACTGAACAATAAGTAACAGAGAACGAAAAGCTGCTGAACTAACCGAAGGTTAAGTGAGCAATGACTGGCAGTGGAACACTCACAGGGTTCCAGTGTTCCAAAGCCTGTGATGTCACTATGATGTCACAATCACCTTATTATTATGTCACAATTGCCTTAACTATAGCTATCCCTGACTGACTGCATGGAGGCTGTAAGCCAGTGTATCCCCTATAAAGGAGACGCGTGCATAGAACCTAGTTATTAATACATGATTTATTTATTATCATCATTCTACAGAATTATATACAGATTTATTTAGTAAGATTGAGCAGAGTATAATAACCTTGTACTAGGGGTGAACATCGGTAACAGATGGTTAGCAATCACTGATGTTCCTAATTAGATGGAAGTAATGTCTCCAAATTATATAAGGTTTGGGACGATTGTCAACCGTTGGACGCTGGTTCCAAAGCCCATCGGATCGCCGACTGATCTCAGCTTCTGTGAGCATGTGCGAAGCCCTGATCAGGGGCGAGGACTGCACCACTGGAAAATTGCAGGTAGTGTAGCGAGGAACCACGTCCGAAACAGGGCGATTGGGGCGGTACACTTTGACTGTGTCCGTATCGACTTTTTGACTGTCGACCTTCCCATTGTCGACAAAACGCTTGTGTCAATCTTCCAACCCTGTCGACCATAGCCATGTCGACCTATGTCAGGAGTCAACCTAAAGCCTGTTGATCTTCAGTGGTCGACCCAATGCATGTCGACCGGGGGGACGAAGACTTATCACTGTTGCAATGGGTGTCAGGACTATGGTGCATGGAGGTGAAGGGTGCGCAGGAATACTCTTTAGGGTTCTACCTGGCCTTTCTATGTCCTCTCCATAGGACATTAGTCACATAAGACAATACATTGGAAACCAACAGACCGAATGTTATAGCAGACTATGGGCCTGATTCAAAACCAGTTGTAGTTTAGGGAGGATTCGCCATACTCCAACTGCCTGCGCTAGGCTGCGAGGAGGCCGTCCCGCACGCTCGGTCCCACCTATGGGATGTTTCTGCAAAATGATTTAAATTTTTGTTATAATGAAACACTTTGAAACACAATACACTATGGATGTGAGTATGTTGTGGAGATGCTCTACATAGGCTGGCCAATCCCAAGATCAGTGGGATCCCAGGATTTGAGGCCAAAATCAGTGGGATTTGAATCCTGGGATTGGATGCTTCAGCCCCGGGATTTCATGATTATGCTTTGCGGTGCCGTGTGGTGCAGCTCCCAGCTTCATTCGCTGCCCGGGTGCCACGGCACACAGCCTCTGATGCACGCTGCGCTGCTTGACATCAGAGGTCACTAGGTGTAGCCCCATGCTAACACGCCCCCTATTTAAGCGTGGAGGAGATTGTCTTATGTGTGGGGCTGAGTGGGCTGGTGAGTGGGCTGAGGGGCAGCAGTGCTGCCACAGAGCCGTACTGGGTTGGGGAGGATGACCTCTGCTTGGAGGATGACAGGAGCCCGGATGGATGACTTGATCCTTGCTGGGTGCTGTGAGTGACAATGCACTGCGGTGGCTGCGACCATGCACTGCAGTGACAGCGACCCTGCACTGCAGTGACTGCGACCCTGCACTGCAGTGACTGCTACCCTGTAGTGCCTGCGACCCTGTAGTGCATGCGACCCTGTAGTGACTGTGACCCTGCACTGCAGTGACTGCGTCCCTGTAGTGCTTGCGACCCTGTAGTGCTTGCGACCCTGTAGTGCTTGCGACCCTGCACTGCAGTGACTGCGACCCTGTAGTGCCTGTGACCCTGTAGTGATTGTGACTCTGCACTGCATTGACTGCGACCCTGTAGTGACTGTGACCCTGTAGTGACTGCGACCATGTAGTGACTGCGACCCTGCACTGCAGTGCCTGCAACCCTGTAGTGACTGCGACCCTGCACTGCAGTGCCTGTGACCCTGCACTACACCGACTGTGACCCTGTAGTGACTGCGACCCTGCATGGCAGTGACAAGGCCCCTCTAGTGACTGCGACCCTGTAGTGACTGAGACCCTGTAGCGACTGTGACCCTGCACTGTAGTGACTGTGACCCTACACTGCAGTGACTGCGACCCTGTAGTGACTGCGACCCTGTAGTGACTGCGACCCTTCACGGCAGTGACTGCAACCCTGCACGGCAGTGACTGCGACCCAGTAGTGACTGCGATCCTGCACTGCAGTGACTCTCCACTGTAGTGACTGCGACCCTGCACTACAGTGACTGTGACCCTCCACTGTAGTGACTGTGACCCTGCACTGTAGTGACTGCGACCCTGCACTGTAGTGACTGAGACCCTACACTGTAGTGACTGCGACCTTGCACTGCAGTGACTGCAACCTTGCACTGTAGTGACTGCAACCCTGTACTGCAGTGACTGCAACCCTGTAATGACTGCGACCCTGTAGTGACTGCGACCCTTCACGGCAGTGACTGCAACCCTGTAGTGACTGTGACCATGCACTGCAGTGCCTGCGACCCTGTAGTGACTGTGACCCTGCACTGCAGTGACTGCGACCCTAGACCGAAGTGACTGTGACACTGCAGTGGCTGCGACCCTGTAGTAACTGAGACCCTGTAGTGACTGTGATCCTGCACTGCAGTGATTGTGACCCTACACTGCAGTGACTGAAACCCTGTAGTGACTGCAACCCTGTAGTGACTGTGACCGTGCACTGCAGTGCCTGCGACCCTGTAGTGACTGTGACCCTGCACTGCAGTGACTGCGACCCTGTAGTGACTGTGACCCTGCAGGGACTGCGACCCTGCACTACACCGACTGCAACCCTGTAGTGACTGCGACCCTGCATGGCAGTGACAAGGCCCCTCTAGTGACTGCGACCCTGTAGTGACTGAGACCCTGTAGCGACTGTGACCCTGCACTGCAGTGACTGCGACCCTGTAGTGACTGTGACCCTGCAGTGACTGCGACCCTGCACTACACCGACTGCAACCCTGTAGTGACTGCGACCCTGCATGGCAGTGACAAGGCCCCTCTAGTGACTGAAAGCCTGTAGTGACTGCGACCCTGTAGTGACTGCGACCCTGAAGTGACTGTGACCCTTCATGGCAGTGACTGCAACCCTGCTCGGCAGTGACTGCGATCCTGCACTGCAGTGACTGTGACCCTCCACTGTAGTGACTGCGACCCTGCACTGCAGTGACTGTGACCCTCCACTGTAGTGACTGGGACCCTACACTGTAGTGACTGCAACCTTGCACTGCAGTGACTGCAACCTTGCACTGCAGTGACTGCAACCCTGTAATGACTGCGACCCTGTAGTGACTGCGACCCTTCACGGCAGTGACTGCAACCCTGTAGTGACTGCGACCCTGCACTGCAGTGACTTCAACCTTGCACTGCAGTGACTGTAACCTTGTAGTGAGTGCGACCCTTCACGGCAGTGACTATGACCTTGTAGTGACTGCAACCCTGTAGTGACTGCGACCCTGCAGACAAGCCTGCACAAACCTAATGACCGTATCCCAGTTGAACGCAATGACTCATTTTCATTGACCAATTCAATCCCGGGAATCCCGAGATTGAGAATTTTTTGAGTCTTGGGATTGAAATAATGACCCGGGAGATTGGCATCCTTAGCGCTGTAGGTTCTGTATAAGGGAAACACTGGCAGCCTAATCCCATTATCTGGTATGCAGATAGACAGGGTAAATTCCCAGGCAAAAAGCATCTTCCCAGCCTACGGATGAACGCCAGCTACCCATTTAGGTGATAATCAATTACAGCTCCCTATTATCTAGGGAAGCCAATCCCGGGGCATTTTTTCAATTCGGATTGGCTTTCCGAATAGAAAAATGCCCTGGCTGCCCCGCAATTACTTACATCCATGCAGGGGCAGCTGGGTTGCCTGGTGGGTGGATGGGCGGTCATCTTAAGGAGCCAGGCTGGGGGACGGGTAGTTAATGCTTCTGCTCGCTGACTAGTTGGGCGGGTGGGTGAGCGGCGCGGTGCGGCTTCTTCATGCTGCCGCCCGTGACGTGAGTGACCTGCTTGCGCAGCGTGACCTCGTCACGCTGAGAGGTCACGCTGCGCGGTATGCTCCTGCTGGCTGGCTAGTTGGGCGGGCGAGCGGCGGGGTGCTGCCGGGCGTGACGTGAATGACCTGCCTGCCCTGCCTGCGCAGCGTGACCTCGTCACGCTGAGAGGTCACGCTGCGCAGTATGCTCTGCCGGGTGCCGGGAGAAGCCAGGCAGCGTCTGAGCGGGTGCTCAGACGCTGCCTGGCATTAGACTGCGCATGTGCAGTCTAATCCCGAAATCCCGGGATTGGAAACTCCAATCCCGGGATTGAAATCCCGGCCTTTTGGGGGCAAAATCCCAGGATCCCGCCGATCCCGATCCCGGGATTGGCCACCCTACTATTATCTCATCATTAATTTTCCACTGGCACAAATATAATTTATTATAATTTCATTTTACTAGCATTAATTAGAGGATGTGATCGCTCGTACACAGCTCTCCTCTTGCTGACTCGTCATTAGAGTAACTTTAGGTCCCTAACAAAAATTATTGTTGTAAATTAGACTCCAAGATTCTTTTTTGTTCCCCAGTTACCTGCTAGGAAAAATAGGTCCTTCAGGAGGAACGTCATTAAGCCTTTGTGAGATATTTCTAGTACAACATACATAATGTCGTCATCTGTGTTGTAGGAAAATATTTGCATTGAATAGTTATCAGTCTTTGTATACATTTGATTTTTTATATAGCTTTCAACTTTAAGACAAAAGGGATACATACGCATGACCGGCGGTCAGGACGTTGGCATCCCGAAGGAGGGAATTCCAACAGGGGTCAGGTAAGAATACTTACCCACCCCCTGTCCCCCCCTAACCCTCCTGTCTAGCTACCTAACCCTAACCAATGAATAAAACCACTCACACACATTATTGCCTTTTACTGTATCTATAAACCATTTTATTTTGGTAAATGTGAGTTTGCAGATGCCGATCAGTCTCCTGTGGGCAGCGATGTGAGATGCTGCAGGAGCAATGTGACGGGAGGCACTGCTAATAGGATGCCGGGGCAGCGAGATACAGTAACATGAGAGACATCACTGAGGCACTGCTGAGGTGCTGCCGGAGCAGTGAGGTGAGAGGCACTGCTAAGATGTACCATGGGCGATGCTGGGATGCTGCAGTCAGATGATGCTGCTTGGAGGAGTCTTGCTTGGTGACGCAGACGCACTGATCTTGACCCTTTGCTGATGTATCTGGCAGATGGACGAGCCGCAGGTGGAGGTAGGAGTGTCTTACATTCATCCTTAAAACATGCCGGCTGGTATTTGATCCCCGTACCTGTGCAGGAACTTGTAGCCGCAGTAGATGCTCAGGCAAATAAATATAATGTAGACTGCCCCGGAAATCAGGAGCCACTTCAGCAATCCATACACAAAGTTCTGGACAATTCCACGTGTCTGGCGCTGTTCCTTGGGGCGCACCTCATGCTGTTCTTGGGGGCGTCCGTGATGATGCTCCTGATGACTCCCATGATGTCTCTCTGGATTGCGCCCATGGTGATGTTCCTGGTGGCGCACATAATGCCGAATCTGATGGCGCCCATGGTGATGTTCCTGGTGGCGCACATAATGCCGAATCTGATGGCGCCCATGGTGATGTTCCTGGTGGCGCACATAATGCCGAATCTGATGGCCTCCATGATGAAGTCCCTGATGTTCATGAGTCTTCTCATTAAGTTGTTCCACGGCGTCTTCGTCCGTTGGGCCTTGTGTCCGTCCTGCTGGGAGAGGCCTGGCATAGAGCTCCCCAGGTACCAGGAGGAATACCAATATAATAATAATGCAGGAACTCATGGTCCTGGAATAAATCGCGGTTCAACTGAACAATAAGTAACAGAGAACGAAAAGCTGCTGAACTAACCGAAGGTTAAGTGAGCAATGACTGGCAGTGGAACACTCACAGGGTTCCAGGGTTCCAAAGCCTGTGATGTCACTATGATGTCACAATCACCTTATTATTATGTCACAATTGCCTTAACTATAGCTATCCCTGACTGACTGCCTGGAGTCTGTAAGCCAGTGTATCCCCTATAAAGGAGACGCGTGCATAGAACCTAGTTATTAATACATGATTTATTTATTATCATCATTCTACAGAATTATATACAGATTTATTTAGTAAGATTGAGCAGAGTATAATATCCTTGTGCTAGGGGTGAACATCGGTAACAGATGGTTAGCAATCACTGATGTTCCTAATTAGATGGAAGTAATGTCTCCAAATTATATAAGGTTTGGGACGATTGTCAACCGTTGGACGCTGGTTCCAAAGCCCATCGGATCGTCGACTGATCTCAGCTTCTGTGAGCATGTGCGAAGCCCTGATCAGGGGCGAGGACTGCACCACTGGAAAATTGCAGGTAGTGTAGCGAGGAACCACGTCCGAAACAGGGCGATTGGGGCGGTACACTTTGACTGTGTCCGTATCGACTTTTTGACTGTCGACCTTCCCATTGTCGACAAAACGCTTGTGTCAATCTTCCAACCCTGTCGACCATAGCCATGTCGACCTATGTCAGGTGTCAACCTAAAGCCTGTTGATCTTCAGTGGTCGACCCAATGCAAGTCGACCGGGGGGAGGGGGAGGAAGACTTATCACTGTTGCAATGGGTGTCAGGACTATGGTGCATGGAGGTGAAGGGTGCGCAGGAATACTCTTTAGGGTTCTACCTGGCCTTTCTATGTCCTCTCCATAGGACATTAGTCACATAAGACAATACATTGGAAACCCACAGACCGAATGTTATAGCAGACTATGGGCCTGATTCAAAACCAGTTACATAGTTACATAGTAGGTAAGGCTGAAAAAAGACTTGCGTCCATCTAGTTCAACCTGGTATAGATATCCATTGCTGATTTGGTAGGTTCTGGTATTTTACAGACAAATTATATTTCTTATTTGTACCCATGGATGTTTTTCTCCAGTAAATGTTTGTCCAACTTTGCCTTGAACGCATTTAATGAGCCAGCCGTTACCACCTCTCTGGGAAGAGAGTTCCAGAGTTTGACTGTTCTGACCGTAAAGAAATTCTTTCTACTAGCTGAATGAAATCTTTTTTCTTCTAATCTATACTCATGCCCTCGCGTCCTAGATTCCTTTCTAGTAGAAAAGAGGGTGCGTGACAGTTCCTTATATTGGCCCTTGATATACTTGTACATGTTGAGCATGTCCCCCCTTAAACGTCTCTTTTCTAATGTAAATAGTCCCAAATTGCTTAATCTCTCCCCGTAGCTTAAATTCTCCATTCCCCTAATAAGCTTTGTTGCTCGCCTTTGGACTTTTTCTAATTCTATGATGTCCTTTTTATAGTGTGAGCCCAGAACTGTACTCCGTACTCTAGGTGAGGTCTCACCAATGCTTTATACAGTGGCATAATTACCCTCGAGTCCCTAGTTTCCATTCCCCTCTTAATACATGCCAGAATTTTGTTGGCCTTTTTTGTAGCTACATTACAATGGGCACTACATCCTAGTTTGCTGTCTATTTGGACTCCTAGATCCTTTTCAAGTATGGAATTACCCAGTTCCTCTCCGCTAAGGTTGTAACTTGCACACTGGTTGTGTCTCCCAAGGTGCATAACCTTACATTTATCTACATTGAACCTCATCTTCCATTTTTTTGCCCACTCATCTAGAATTGCAAGATCATTTTGAAGCATGGTGACATCTTCTGATGATTTGATGACTTTGCTAAGTTTTGTATCGTCCGCAAAGATGGATACATTGCTGAGTAACCCTATCCCAATATCGTTAATAAAAATGTTAAACAAAATGGGCCCCAAAACCGAACCCTGGGGCACTCCACTTAGTACCGGTATCATATCTGATACGGCACCATTCACAACCACTCTTTGTTCTCTATTACATAGCCAATTCCCTACCCATCTGCAGATATTTTCACCCAATCCTACAGTAGGTTCTCCATTTTATTAATCAATCTCTTGTGTGGGACAGTATCAAATGCTTTAGCGAAATCTAGGAAAATCACATCTACAGCATTTCCATTATCGAGGTTTTTGCTAACCTCTTCATAGAACCCTAGTAGATTAGTTTGGCATGAACGATTTTTCACGAACCCATGTTGGTTAGCACTGAGTAGACTGTGATGATCTAACTAGTTGTAGTTTAGGGAGGATTCGCCAGGCTGCGAGGAGGCCGTCCCGCACGCTCGGTCCCACCTATGGGATGTTTCTGCAAAATTATTTTAATTTTTGTTATAATGAAACACAATACACTATGGATGTGAGTATGTTGTGGAGATGCTCTACATAGGCTGGCCAATCCCAAGATCGGTGGGATCCCAGGATTTGAGGCCAAAATCAGTGGGATTTAAATCCTGGGATTGGATGCTTCAGCCCCGGGATTTCATGGTTATGCTTTGCGGTGCTGTGTGGTGCAGTTCTCAGCTTCAGACGCTGCCCGGGTGCCACGGCACACAGCCTCTGATGCACGCTGCGCTGCCCGGGTGCCAAAGCACACAGCCTCTGATGTACGCTGCGCTGCCCAGGTGCAACGGCACACAGCCTCTGATGCACGTTGCGCTGCGTGACATCAAAGGTCACTAGGCGTAGCCCCATGCTAACACGGCCCCTATTTAAGAGTGGAGGAGGATTGTCTTATGTGTGGGGCTGAGCGGGCTGGTGAGTGGGCTGAGGGGCAGCAGTGCTGCCACAGAGCTGGACTGGGTTGGGGAGGATGACCTCTGCTTGGAGGATGACTGGAGCCCGGATGGAGGACTTGATCCTTGCTGGTTGCTGTGAGTGACAATGCACTGTAGTGCCTGCGACCCTGCACTGCAGTGACTGCGACCCTGTAGTGACTGTGACCGTGCACTGCAGTGACTGCGACCCTGTAGTGACTGTGACTCTGCACTGCCGTGCCTGCGTCCCTGTAGTGACTTTGACCCTGCACTGCAGTGACTGCGACCCTGCACGGCAGTGACTGTGACCCTGTAGACTGTGACCCTGTAGTGACTGCGACCCTTCACGGCTGTGACTGCGACCCTGCACGGCAGTTACTGCGACCCTGCATGGCAGGGACTACACCCCCTGTAGTGACTGAGACCCTTTAGTGACTGTGACCCTGCATTGTAGTTACTGTGACCCTACACGGCAGTAACTGCAACTCTGTAGTGACTGCGACCCTTCACTGTAGTGACTGTGACCCTCCACTGTAGTGACTGAGACCCTGCACTGTAGTGACTGTGACCCTCCACTGTAGTGACTGAGACCCTGCACTGTAGTGACTGTGACCCTGCACTGTAGTGACTGTGACCCTGCACTGTAGTGATTGTGACCCTCCACTGTAGTGACTGAGACCCTGCACTGTAGTGACTGAGACCCTCCACTGTAGTGACTGTGACCCTCTACTGTAGTGACTGTGACCCTCCACTGTAGTGACTGTGACCCTCCACTGTAGTGACTGAGACCCTGCACTGTAGTGACTGTGACCCTCCACTGTAGTAACTGAGACCCTGCACTGTAGTGACTGTGACCCTGCACTGTAGTGACTGAGACCCTGCACTGTAGTAACTGTGACCCTCCACTGTAGTGACTGTGACCCTCCACTGTAGTGCTTGAGACCCTCCACTGTAGTGACTGAGACCCTCCACTGTAGTGACTGAGACCCTGCACTGTAGTGACTGTGACCCTGCACTGTAGTGACTGCAACCCTGCACTGTAGTGACTGCGACCATGTAGCATAGGTGCCGATTTATGTTTTTGCTGTGGGTGCTCAAGCCAAAAATATAGGGGAGTGGCTTCATGGGGAAGGGGTGTGGCCACAAAATAATACCAATTTATATTACGGAGCACAGTTGTCTCCAATATTCAAATTACGGCAACAGAGTTCCAAATACATAAATGCCCCCACAGTCCAGGTACATAAATGCCCCTACAGTGCAGGTACATAAATGCTCTCACAATGCAGGTACATAAATGCCCCCACAGTGCAGGTACATAAATTCCCTCACAATGCAGGTACATAAATGCTCTCACAATGCAGGTACATAAATGCCCTCACAGTGCAGGTACATAAATACCCCCACAGTGCAGGTACATAAATACCCCCACAGTGCAGGTACTCGGACAGAATACACTCTTCCCGGCATAGTGTTTCCCAGATGGCCGCAAACTAGCAAGTTAATATGGAGGCCCAGCAGCAGGACTCGGGCCCGTGGGTGCTCATCAATTTCCGTGGGTGCTCGGGCCCTTGAGCAACCACAGAATCGGCACCTATGCCCTGTAGTGACTGTGACCCTGCACTGCAGTGACTTCGACCCTGCACCGCAGTGACTGTGACCCTGTAGTGACTGTGACCCTGTAGTGACTGCGACCCTGCACGGCTGTGACTGCGACCCTGCACGGCAGTTACTGCGACCCTGTAGTGACTGCGACCCTGTAGTGACTGAGACCCTGTAGTGACTGCGACCCTGTAGTGACTGTGACCCTGTACTGTAGTTACTGTGACCCTACACTGCAGTGACTGCAACCCTGTAGTGACTGCGACCCTTTACGGCAGTTTCTGCGACCCTTCGCGGCAGTGACTGCGACCCTTCACGGCTGTGACTGTGACCCTGCACGGCAGTTACTGCGACCCTGCATGGCAGGGACTGCGACCCTGCATGGCAGTGACTATGACCCTGTAGTGACTGAGACCCTGTAGTGACTGTGACCCTGCATTGTAGTTACTGTGACCCTACACGGCAGTGACTGCAACTCTGTAGTGACTGTGACCCTTCACTGTAGTGACTGTGACCCTCCACTGTAGTGACTGAGACCATGCACTGTAGTGACTGTGACCCTCCACTGTAGTGACTGAGACCCTGCACTGTAGTGACTGTGACCCTGCACTGTAGTGACTGTGACCCTCCAATGTAGTGACTGTGACCCTCCACTGTAGTGACTGTGACCCTCCACTGTAGTGACTGTGACCCTCCACTGTAGTGACTGTGACCCTCCACTGTAGTGACTGAGACCCTGCATTGTAGTGACTGTGACCCTGCACTGTAGTGACTGAGACCCTGCACTGTAGTGACTGAGACCCTGCACTGTAGTGACTGTGACCCTCCACTGTAGTGACTGTGACCCTCCACTGTAGTGACTGTGACCCTCCACTGTAGTGACTGTGACCCTCCACTGTAGTGACTGTGACCCTCCACTGTAGTGACTGTGACCCTCCACTGTAGTGACTGAGACCCTCCACTGTAGTGACTGAGACCCTGCACTGTAGTGACTGCAACCTTGCACTGTAGTGACTGCGACCATGTAGCATAGGTGCCGATTTATGTTTTTGCTGTGGGTGCTCAAGCCAAAAATATAGGGGAGTGGCTTCATGGGGAAGGGGTGTGGCCACAAAATAATACCAATTTATATTACGGAGCACAGTTGTCTCCAATATTCAAATTACGGCAACAGAGTTCCAAATACATAAATGCCCCCACAGTGCAGGTACATAAATGCCCCCACAGTGCAGGTACATAAATGCCCCTACAGTGCAGGTACATAAATGCTCTCACAATGCAGGTACATAAATGCCCCCACAGTGCAGTTACATAAATGTCCCCACAGTGCAGGTACATAAATGCCCTCACAATGCAGGTACATAAATGCTCTCACAATGCAGGTACATAAATGCCCCCACAGTGCAGGTACATAAATACCCCCCACAGTGCAGGTACATAAATACCCCCACAGTGCAGGTACTCCGCGGACAGAATACACTCTTCCCGGCATACTGTTTCCCAGATGGCCGCAAACTAGCAAGTTAATATGGCGGCCCAGCAGCAGGACTCGGGCCCGTGGGTGCTCATCAATTTCCGTGGGTGCTCGGGCCCTTGAGCAACCACAGAATCGGCACCTATGCCCTGTAGTGACTGTGACCCTGCACTGCAGAGACTTCGACCCTGCACCGCAGTGAGTGTGACCCTGTAGTGACTGTGACCCTGTAGTGACTGCGACCCTGCAGTGACTGCGACCCTACACGGCTGTGACTGCGACCCTGTAGTGACTGCAACCCTGTAGTGACTGCGACCCTGTAGTGACTGCGACCCTGTACTGTAGTTACTGTGACCCTACACTGCAGTGACTGCAACCCTGTAGTGACTGCAACCCTTCACGGCAGTTTCTGCGACCCTTCGCGGCAGTGACTGCGACCCTTCGCGGCAGTGACTGCGACCTTGCACGGCAGTGACTGCAACCCTGTAGTGACTGTGACCCTGCACTGTAGTGACTTCAACCTTGCACTGCAGTGACTATGACCCTACAGTGCAGTGACTGCAACCCTACCTGAGGTGTTGTACCTGAGGAGTGTGGGTGCTGCTCCCTGCCCTTAAACATTGTAATGTCAGATGTGTGACCTTCGGCATGTGTACCTTGATAACCATAACTTAAATAATACACTCTAATAGAAATAAAGACTCGGAGACGTAGGTTTGGCAGAAACTTTTAGCTGAATTTATTTATGAAGATTGTTTAAGCTAATTTGAATTTTTGATTAATAATTAATTAATTATATTAATGGTGGCCCAGAAAGAACGGCTATTTAAATAAGCTCCACCCCAAACTAGCATACGTAAATTGGCCTAACTCAAAAGCGGTATCCACTCCACCTACATCATTGACTACCCACCCATCCGGGTGGGAACGCTGTCCACGAGCGGGTGATCCAGCGAAGGCCTAAGCCAATGAGAGGCTAGCGCACCGAAACAAACCAAATACGCAGCAAACATAATTTAATGAAAGCCTTTCAATCTATCAACTTTCCTTCTTTCCTGCCTATCAGCTAACGCGATTAACCACAACAAAGAACCCCCCCCCCCCCCCCCCCGGACAAACCAATCAAGGGGAAGGGAGGGCGGGAAACTTTTCAGGAAAGAGAGGCAGACTCCTCCCTTTCCTGGGATAATATCCTGAGCTAACAAGCCATTCCCACTGATCTGATAGGGTCCCCGAGTCACATGCTTCCTCAGGTACACACCCAGCCTATCATGTTTAAATCACTACATGTCTATGCAGCCATTACGTTGTTCAACATGCTGTACATGAGGTGCTGTACGTACCTGAGGAGTGTGGGTGCTCTGTGCCATAACATGCTGTACCTGAGGAGTGTGGGTGCTCCCTGCCCTAACAGGCTGTACCTGAGGTGCTGTACCTGAGGAGTGTGGGTGCTCCCTGCCTTAACATGCTGTACCTGAGGTGTTGTACCTGAGGAGTGTGGGTGCTCCCTGCCCTAACATGCTGTACCTAAGGTGTTGTACCTGAGGAGTGTGGGTGCTCCCTGCCCTAACATACTGTACCTGAGGTGCTGTACCTGAGGAGTGTGGGTGCTCCCTGCCCTAACATACTGTACCTGAGGTGCTGTACCTGAGGAGTGTGGGTGCTCCCTGCCCTAACATACTGTACCTGAGGTGCTGTACCTGAGGAGTGTGGGTGCTCCCTGCCCTAACATACTGTACCTGAGGTGCTGTACCTGAGGAGTGTGGGTGCTCCCTGCCCTAACAGGCTGTACCTGAGGTGCTGTACCTGAGGAGTGTGGGTGCTCCCTGCCCTAACATACTGTACCTGAGGTGCTGTACCTGAGGAGTGTGGGTGTTCCCTGCCCTAACATGCTGTACCTGAGGTGCTGTACCTGAGGAGTGTGGGTGCTCCCTGCCCTAACATGCTACTTAGCGAACAAAGCTGAATCAGGCCCCAGGTGTAAACATAGTCTGCAATGCAATTTTCTTATCACGCCCAAATCGCATTGCGACTGCAATTATTGATAATGAGCCCCTAAATGAGGAAAACCCCTAGTCTGGGGGTCTATGAGACATGCTATAACTAAGTTTATATGTGTACGTATGCCTTTAGCCAGTATACTGGTGATTTGTGAGGTTTTTCAAAGCCTATTCCTACAAGCCCTTAATCTTTTCTATGTAATTTCTGTATTTTTTATAATAAATAGCATCAACCAAAGACTTTCATTAGTTGTTATCAGTGTTACTTTCTTTACAATGTCCAAATATTTGCTCATGCAAGTAGTGTTTATTGTACAGTATTCCGAGGTGACAGGCTGTCTGCATATCCTCTAGAGAAGCTCGAGGCATTGAGGCTTAATCCATTTATATGGTGTCGCTTGTAAAACACGAATGCAAAAAGTACACGGACATAAATAAATGAACTGTCCAAACATTTACTAAAAATATCAGAAAGTAACTAGTCAAACTTACGAAACAAAACTTGATGGTGTTACTTCTATTTTAAATAGAGATTTTCTACCTTGCTAAAATTCTAAAAATCTTAACCCTTTAAGTGCCAACATCTCTGTGCTAGATATACAAAATACCCTCTACAAATGCCGGCGTCGCTCTCATTTGTTATATAAATTCAAATAAAAAATGTTTTGTAAAAAAAGATTATATTTTCTATATAAGGTAAAAATTACAGGTCATTATGGTGAATAAAAATGTTTGCTTAGCAAGTTTCACACCTATTTGGCAGATTTCCTTGGCACTCAAAGGGTTAAAGTGGTCAAAAATTGTGAAAAGGCGGGTAATGTTTATCACTGAAAATCTGCCAATACAATTTTTTTTCCGTTTTGTTGAATTTCTTTTTTAAATTTGTACACTGACCATTTCCAATATCTTAATCCTATTAAAATTCCAGAAACATTACAATACACAAACATAAAGGAGGAGTGTTATCTAAGCAGAGAGAGAGATAAAGTATTAACCAACACTGCCTGTTTTTGAAAAATGACAGAAGCTGATTGGTTTGTTCTTTATCACTCTCCCAAGCTTTGATAAATCGTCCTCATAAAGCTCTAATGTGATATATACTTGAATGATTGGATACTTGGGGTGGGGGGTCACAAAACTTCATCAGGTTGGTCTGTGGATGTCCTAAATGGTAGGGGCCCAAGCTTAAGAAGTGATGCCAACCAACCATTAGAAAGAAATGCAAAGAACAAGGGGACTTATTCAGATCTGAGCTCACTACAAATTTGTTTGGAAAATGGGCAAAACCATGTGCACTGCAGGTGGGGCAGATATAACATGTGCAAAGAGGGTTAGATTTGTGTGAGTTATTTAGTTTCTGTGCAGGGTAAATACTGGCTGCATTATTTTTACACTGCAATTTAGATTTCAGTTTCAGTACACCCCACCCAAATGTAACTCTCTTTGCACAGGTTACATCTGCCCCACCTGCAGTGCACATGGTTTTGCCCATTTTCCAAACAAATTTGTACTGAGCTCAGATCTCAATAAGGCCCAAGGTCCTTTTAAAAGGAGGGGCCAGGGGTGGGTTAGGGCAGAAGGACTAATCTTGTGTAAAATTGGTGTAATTCCCATATAAACAAACCAAGCATCCATGTGCATTTATGATCCTGTCCACTAAGTCAGTGGTTCTCAACCTCGGTCCTCAGGACCCCTCAACAGTTCATGTTTTCCAGGTCTCCACACAGAATCACTAGTGAAGTAATTAGCCCCACCTTTGGATCTTTTAAAATGTGTCAGTGAATAATGAGTGCACTTGTGCACCTGCAGAGCGACCTGGAAAACGTGAACTGTTGGGGGTTCCTGAGGACCGAGGTTGAGAACCACTGTACTAAGTTATTGACCCCTACATTAAAGAGATAGGGGGGAAGAGAGCATATGCAGTGGGGTCCAAAGGGGTTCCCCATGTATACCTGGGGCACAGTCCAATCCTGCCTACCTTTACCAGTAACTTTTGTCTTTTTTAGTGTTACCCTAATCCAGGAAGGAACAAAATCGATACTTGTGTAGTTTCACGGCGGCACTTCCCTGCATGCAATTTGCATACGATTCGATACACTATGCTATTTAGCACGCCTCCACTATCCACGTCACCCCTAAGCATGGTGAGCGCATGCGGTACGCGTCCTCGTGACCTGTTCATACCCCCATTATCCATGATGGCTTGGAGTTGATTTTATAAAGTGTGGCGAGCGGACACGGAAAACGATCCCGAAGTGTGGCGAGCGCAGCGAGTCCCGTGAGGGGACACGGATTACTGGACATGTATTCTGCGTCCACATAAAACGAGCCCGAAGCGTGGTGAGCGCGGAATACACGTCCAGTAATCCGTGTCCCCTCACGGGACTCGCTGCGCTTGCCACGCTTCGGGATTGTTTTCCGTCAAAATGCAAAGCGTATGCAAATATCCCATGCGATTTGAATACGATTTGCATGTGATAAACTGGGAAGTGCCGCCGCGAAACTACACAAGTACCCAAAAATCTAATCTCATATATAAGTTTCCGAGAACAGTTGTCAATGTCCCTCTCTAAATCCTAAATGCTTTTGGGCCCAAATCCCAGGATCCCACTGATCTCAATCTCGGGACTGGCCACCCTACACAGTAGTAATGATAAAACTAGAAGCGAATGAGCTTCTCCTATAACAGATTTTCCCAGTAAGAGCAGTGGAGAAAAACTGACAGGGGTCCTGATAAAGTGCCCCTGCAAAATTTGGAATTTCACTGGATACTGAGCTCAGTATACATTGCTAATCCTTTAGATTATGCAACGACTGTGCATGCACAGCAGTCACATTGCACATGTACATCCACAATTAGCAAATAAATAGTAGTCACATTTTGGTCGCAGTTTGATTGATGTTGCGAGCTGGCAGGTCTGTGTAAATGCAGACTAACTTGTATTTGTTTTGTGTTCAGTTTCACCTGTCATATAATTAGGCAATTAGCACTCTACCTTGTGTGTCAGGCTGCTCACCTACAGTGAAGGTGCGTACGCACGGGGCGATTTTGTACAATATCGCGGGAAATATGGTCGCTAAGCGACCATATTGCCCACGATGGGAGTGTGCACCGGCGATATATATCGCTGGGTGCGCGCTCCAGTTTTTACCCCTGTAGTGATCGCTGGTCGCAGGAACATGCTCCTGCGACCAGCTGATTACCACTGCCGGGCTCCCCCGGCAGTTTCTTTTTCATCAGCGACCATCTCTGGTCACTGATGAAAAGGAGAAACTGAGCAATATATTGCTCAGCCATATATTGCTCAACAATATATGGCTGAGCAATATATCTCCCCCGTGTGTACGGGGCTTGACTTTCATCTGCACTTTCCTATTCTAGCTATTCCGCACTTTCCTATTCTAGCTGTTCTGATTGGACATTGCTCCCTATATTACCCAGTCTGCCCTAAACTATGGGGGTTATTCTAGTTCACTCTTTCTGACAAATTCCTTCTTAGATGGACAAAACCATGCTCACTGCAGGTGGGGCAGATGTTACTTGTGCAGGGAGAATTAGATTTGGGTGGGGTTTTACTTCAAAGTGAGATCTATATTGCAGTGCAAAAATAAATCAGTCAGTATTTTCCCTGCACAGAAACAAAATAACTCACCCAAATCTAATTCTCTCTGCACATTTTACATCTGCCCCCCTACAGTGCACATGGTTTTGTCCATCTAAGAAGGAATTTGTCAGAAAGAGTGAACTAGAATAACCCCCTATGTGCTGTTTATACTGCTTGTTTCAAGCTATTGCAGCAAATCCTTCCCTGTATACCCTGATCCTATCCAGCCCTGTGTTCACATACCTGTATCCTGTTTCCGAAAGGTTGCTTAACCCTTCATGTGCCTGTGATGTGTTTGGTCCTGTTTTTCCTAGTTGATACTTGCTCCTATGGAGCTTCTATTTGTATTCTGGGATTATTCCCGTGTCCTGTTTGAAACTAGTACTGCCCCACAGTCTGGTCTAGCTGTATGTCCATCTGTGTCACTGTGTCTATTCCATTTTTACGGATTCTGTAACCAGTCTGTTTGTCTGCCAGTGTGTTTTCCCTTAGTACTACACTTAGTTGTTATTAGCTACCAGCCATTGTGGTTGACTACTCTGTACTTATGTCAACATCTACAGTACAGTGTCCCTTTTGTGTAACATCCGCAAAAATGGTCCGGTGCCATTGTAGTATATCCTTGTTTACTGTTTGTCCTGTATGTCTGGTCCTTCCTTTTGTGTCCCAGTCTGACTCCAGTCCTGTATTTACCTTACCCAGCCTCCTGTAGCAGCCTCGTCCCTCTGTAAGACCTGGCAGGCCCAGAGTGGGGGCGGACCTAATTTGCCCTCACAAACGTGGCTGTTATAGGTGAAGCCTTAGCCTGCAGGAGGCTTTAAGTACTGCTGGGCAATTGCAACAGTGCCACCTATACCACCTTGGTGGCATCCCTAACACAGAAGGCCAGTATTTAGGTGGGAGGAAACATGGCATTTTCTGAGAGCGTTCATTCATAAAAGCGGAGGTGTGCCCAAGTTTTTATTTTTTTTATTGTTTCCCTGACGTCAGCGATGACCACTTTCAGCCATATTCTTGAGCAGATTAGTGGATCAATAGACTTACTCAGATGGAAAAAGCTGCTCCATGGTTTGGTTTTTGTGAAATTCTGCAATGGGCGTTTATTCTTTCTTTCTGGACGGCGACTTTTTGATCGCAGGAAACTGATTTTTCTCTAACTAGGGATCCATGCGGAATTAGGCCCACTGCCAGGTAATTCTAATCGGCAAATAATCTGAAAAACGGTTTTATCGGTTATAATTTAAATCACCAGGAAATACCTCAGTGGGGAGGGGGTGTTTCCAGGCATCCTCTGCTAAAACCAGAAATTACAGATGTGGTCTAATAAACGCAGCATCTATATGACATACGGCGCAAGACGCCCAGCACGACCGAGGCTCTTTGAGAGGAGTAGCGTACAGTGTATTTCTTTATATTTAACATAGGCCTATTATACAAAATGCGGATTCAGCAAAAAGCCGAAGACTGTACTAGAGGCTAGGCTATGACTTTTACCACACAGGTACACATACAAAGTTGCAGATTAAGCACAACAGACCTTGGCGTGACTTGGCAAAATTAAACCTATACACATCATGCCCTTTTTTTTTTACAGATTCAGACTCTGTTAAACAAAGGGCCTGATTCAGTCCTTAATGCTGGGCTGAGAGTCTTTGGAGCCCAGCGATCAGGTAAATGCCACCACGGTTTCCCACCCTGCCCTGTGCACGGATGCAAATACATTTGCAGCCCTGCACACAGGGGGGGAACCATTGGCAATCAGTCACCATTGATTGGTTTTTCCCCTGTTTGCAACTGCCGAATACTGTAAGTCTAGATTTACTTGCCGCTGCGATGGCCATGGGGAGAAGGAGGGCTGATGCTGTCAGCGGCCCTCCCTCCCAATGGCGGCAACACCCGCCATTTTCGGAGGTACGCTTTGAAAACCCCAAACACCCAGAGCCTGTCACTTGCGAACGGCCAGAGACAACTAGCGATCGCTGGCTATGATCGCATGCACACGGTCCGCAGTCAGTAATCGATCGGGTCTGTCTGAATCAGACCCATAGTCACAGCGGTCTGTGTACACTAGCACATTGGTCACTTTCTTCCAGTAGTTTCATTTGTGTGTATGGGACGCACATTGTCAGCAAAAAGCCTTTTGGTGTGACCGAGTTAAAACTATGACTATGATTTCTGATTCACTCGCAAAAGGCAAAATTCCTTCTCAAATGGACAAAACCATGTGCACTGCAGGTGGGGCAGATGTAACTTGTGCAGTAGAAGTCCCGTGTAAAGGGACACGGGTTGACCCATTTACACCGCCGCTGACCTGGGTCTGACCTGCCACTGACCTGAGTTTTTGCTGCGGTTTAAAATGGGTATAACTGAAACTTAATTTCTGTCATCCACAGCACATGGATTGAACACTTATACAAGCCACATTTCTCCAGTGTTCTTTTTTATTGCAGACACACAATGAATGACTTTTTTTTTTAAATGTTGAACCGGTACTCTTTACCTAGAAGGGCACCCATCGCGGGCATCGCATGCACTAAAAAAATCGCATGCGATGCGACCGACGCGATGACCGCGATTTCCCATAGGGAACAATGTTAAATGTCCCAATTGACCCGATTTTCCTGTTCAATGTCCCAATTGACCCGATTTTGCATAGGGAACAATGTTAAATGGCCCACAGAGGCCAAATAGGCACCATGAAGTGTGAAATGGCCCCCACAATTGTTAACGCCACCCCACGATCAATGTAAACCCGAAGCGTGGCGAGCGCATCGAGCCCGCGAGGGGCGGCGGTACGCGTCCTACGACCTTTTCATACCCCCACTATCCACGTCGGCATGGAGTTGAGAATAGAAAGTGTGGCGAGCGCAGCGAGCCACCGAGCCCGAAGCGTGGCGAGCGCAGCGCGCCCCGCGAGGGGACGCGGATACCTTCACAGCTATACGCGTCCCCTCGTGGGCTTCACAGCTGTCCACCTCCCCTCGCCACGCTTCTGGCTCGGTGGCTCGCTGCGTTCGCCACACTTTCTATTCTCAACTCCACGCCGACGTGGATAGTGGGGGTATGAAAAGGTCGGAGGACGCGTACCGCCGCCCCTCGCGGGCTCGCGGCGCTCGCCACGCTTCGGGTTGACGTTGATCGTGGGGTGGCGTTAACAATTGGGGGGGGGCATTTCACACTTCTGGGTGCCTATTTGGCCTCTGTGGGCCATTTAACATTGTTTTCTATGGAAAATCGGGTCAATTGGGACATTGAACAGGAAAATCGGGTCAATTGGGACATTTAACATTGTTCCCTATGGGAAATCGCGGTCATCCCGTCGGTCGCATCGCATGCGATTTTTTGGTCGCATTCGATGCGACTGACGCGATTTTTTTTTACTAACGATGCCCACGATCAAAATCGTGGGTGCCCTTCTAAGTAAAGAGTACCGTTGAACCTACTGGTCTGCAATACAATCACTGTCATTCAATAAAATATTGTATCTGGAAAAATGATTCTGCTACTTAGTCCTTCATCCTCCTACACATCTCTTTATAATACAGAGTGCATCATATTTTATGGCCTCTAGTTGCCATAACATTGAATTACATAAGCAATTAAAATGAAGAAAAAAAACGATTTGCTTTGCTATTATTACGTAGTGATAGTGAAAACCTCCCACAACAGAGCAAGTATTAAGTTGTGCATTACAGTCTTGTATGGAACACACAACAGACCTAGTTAATGACACAGTGTGTACCATTAAAAAGCAGTGACATATAAAACATATGTATAATGGGACACCTCTTGGGCAATGCTAGGCCACATATTGATTTACACACTCAGATATTTATAAAAATTAACTCATCTCCAGGGCTCGGAGCGGACCTCCCACTAGAAATATGACTGAATACTATTATCAGAGCTAACAAATGACCACCATTAAAAATAAGAGAGCTCCAGGGAAGCCCTGCTGCTATATGGTTACTGGCAGCCATTAATCACGCAGGAGTTCGGAGGGAAGGATAAACAGAACATCCGCTATTCATAGACTAGTCACTGATATTATTACTATGTGTATAGTCACACACACGCTATCTACTAATGTACCAATTCATTATAACTGTAAAATACTTATTCTAGTAATAATCGCAATAATAAAAATTCTCCCATTTAACCTTTTCAATGGAGTTGCAATAATTAAATTGAATAAAATAAAGGAACACTGAAATATTAGGGGTGATCAGAGAGATTGATATAACGTCACAAAGATGACTACTTTGGCGGGATTTTCTCCATATAAGACTCGGGCCAGATGCACTAAGCTTCAAAAGTGATAAACAGCCAGCCAATCAGCTCCTACTTGCCATGTCACAGACTGTGTTTGAAAAATGTCAGACAGGAGCTGATTGGCTGGCTGTTTATCGCTCTCCATTTTATCACTTTTGAAGCTTAGTGCATCTGGCCATCCATCTGGTTATACAGAAGAACTTGTGGCAACCTATTATAATTGGTAGAGGAGCAGAGCCTATGAGGATCCTGTCAGGTTAGAGCATGGGTCTTCAAACTGTGGTCCTCCAGATGTTGTGAAACTACAAATTCCAGCATGCCTTGCCACAGTTTTAACACTCCCTTATAGCAAAACTGTGTCAAGGCATGCTGGGATTTGTAGTTTCACAACATCTGGAGGGCCGCGGTTTGAAGGATGATATGGCAAAAAAATGATAGATTTGTCGCACATACAGGAGTTTAATTACCAAGATAGGAGTTCTACTAAAGATGGAATGTTGCTATAGGCAACCAACCAGATTCTATTTATTCTCTTCTAGAAGATGCTAAATAATAAGAAGTAGAATCTCCTATGGGCAACATCCCATCTTCACTAGAACTCCATTTTTGTAAATAAAGCAGATGTAAACCTCAATATAATACAGGACCGGGTAAAGTACTAAACTTCAGAAAAGCTCATTTCATTTCATTCTGTGAAGCTCTAAAAGAAATTAATTGGGGAGAGTTATACGAAGGTAAGAATGCAGAGGAAATGTGGGATACATTTAAAAATGTGCTAGAATCACTAACTACTAAATACATTCCAAAAGTCAACAAGGATAAATTTAACAAAAAAAAGCCACCATGGTTGGACAAAAAAAGTTAGGACAGCTATCAACAATAAAACAAAAGCGTTTAAATTCTATAAAAATAACGTAAATGAGGAGACGTTCATCAAGTATAAAGAAACAAACAAAACTTGTAAAGAAGTAATCAAAGTAGCTAAAAGGGAAAATGAAGAGCGCATAGCCACAGAAAGCAAAATTAACCCCAAGAAGTTTTTCAAGTACATAAACAGCAAGCGAATAATTAAAGAGAACATAGGCCCACTAACAGATATCAACGGTAAAAATTTTGCAGAGGATAATGGAAAAGCGGAACTGTTAAATAAGTTCTTCTCATCAGTGTTTACTAGGGGAGAGCAGATAGTGGAAAGCACAGAGACCTCAACTGGGACAAACAAACCGGACCACAATATGGTTCTCTCGACCGAGGATATCATTTTGAGGCTCAGCAAAATAAAAACTAACAAATCACCAGGGCCAGATGGGATACATCCTAGGGTACTAATGGAGTTAAGGGAGGAACTAGCGACCCCTCTATATTGCATTTTTTGAAAATTCACTAACAGCAGGTATGGTACCAAAAGACTGGAGAATAGCAGAGGTAGTGCCAATATTTAAAAAAGGTAAAAGGGATGACCCTGCAAATTACAGGCCTGTGAGCTTAACATCAATAGTGGGTAAAATATTTGAAGGAATTTTAAGGGATGGTATCCTGGAATATTTAGACCTTCATAGTTTACTTAGTATTAACCAACATGGGTTTGTGAAAAATCAACAGAGGATGTGAACATACTTCAAAATGATCTTAACAAGCTAGATGAGTGGGCTAAAAAGTGGAAGATGAGGTTCAATGTGGATAAATGCAAGGTTATGCATCTCGGGAGACGTAACCAGTGTGCAAGTTACAACCTAAGCGGGGAGGCATTAGGTACTTCAGCACTTGAAAAGGATCTAGGAGTCCATATAGATAATAAGCTGGGGTGCAGTGTTCAATGTCACATTGCAACAAAAAAGGCCAACAGAATTCTAGCATGTATTAAAAGGGGCATGGAAACTAGGGACTCAAAAGTAATTATGCCACTGTACAAGGCATTGGTTAGACCACACCTTGAATATGGAGTACAGTTCTGGGCCCCACACTATAAAAAGGACATCATGGAATTGGAAAAACCCCAAAGAAGAGCAACAAAGTTTATTAGGGGAATGGAGAATTTAAGCTATGAGGAGAGATTAAGCAATTTGGGACTATTTACACTAGAGAAGAGACGTTTAAAGGGGGACATGCTCAACATGTACAAATATATCAGGGGCAAATATAAGGAACTCTCAAGCACCCTTTTTACTGCAAGAAAGGAATCTAGGACACGAGGGCACGAATTTAGATTAGAGGAAAGAAAATTTCTTTCCCTCAAAAGAAAAAATTTCTTTACGGTCAGAGCAGTCAAACTTTGGAACTCTCTTCCTGGAGAGGTGGTGTTGGCAGATACAATAAATACGTTCAAAATAAGGGGTACTAATAAGAACCATATTCTGTCTTTTACAAGGGATAAGCTATTAAAACGTAGGTTGAAATAGATGGACGCAAGTCTTTATTCAGCCTTATCTACTATGTAACTATGTAACTATGTAATATGTGATTTACATTTGGGTTAGTACTTTTGTTTCTGTGCAGGGCAAATACTGACTGCTTTATTTTTACACTGCAATTTGGATCTCACTTTGAAGTTAAACCTTACCGAAATCTAACTCTCTCTACACATGTAACATCTACCCCACCTGCAGTGCACATGGTTTTGTCCATTTGAAAAGGAATTTGCCTCTGTGAGTGAACCAGAATAAGGGCCTTTTTGTACGTATCTTAGGAGGGTGCAAACACGCATCAACCGTTGGTGCAGGTTACAGGGTTACTGCGGTTTGCAGTTGAATAGCCCTAGGCACATAACCTGAGAGCTACAAGTCTGTAGTAAGCACCACAGGTAATGGAATATGACACTATCTACAAATAAAGTTACAAAATTCAGGCTAAAGCAAAGCAATCTGGGTAAAAAGGCAAAAGATTCAGTATGAGTGACCTGCGCCTTGCCTTGCGCCACGCATCATTACACGTAATCTGAGATTTGATACTATTTCCTTTGCAACAAAAATACTATTACTATTAATTACTAAATGTCCAGTACACTAGTATTAATACTAGTGCTAGATTTTCCCAAAAGCCATGACTACATATCAAAGCTTTCACTCTAATAATATCTACATCAGGGCTTTCCCAGCAACGAGATAAATAAGGTCTGGGAATACGCTTTGTAACCCATTGCTGAAATGCTTCATCCATTCATTTCCTTCCTCTTCACTACTTAACTGTTGTCTACAAATTAAGTCTTAAACATAATGAATAGGAAATTGAGGACCACAGAACAAGACTATGGAAACTAGTAATTAGTGGTACACAATAGCAGAGAATAGATCACAGACTGTCACCCTACATAGCTTGGTAACCCATTTTCCATGCCAACAAGGGAATACAGTCATTAAGTGGACACATGAAATAGGTTGACATTACTATGATCGACAGGGTTGGGAGACAACACAAGCATTAGGTTGAGAGTCAGAAGGTCGACATGTGTTTTACACTGGTTTTTTTTAGCCGACATATGCCGACAGGTGGTATTTTGTGCCCTACCATCCACTAGGAGCGGAGGCAGAATAGAATAGAATAGCGCAGCGAGGCACCGTGCCCGAATCATGGCGAGAGCAGTGAGCCATGCGAGATGACGTGGTACACTTTGACCATGTCGACCTTCGGGACAAAAAAAACATGTGGAAACATCATCATCTTTTAACTGTCGATCTAGCCACATCGACGTAATGATTGTGTCGACATTCCAACCATGTTGACCTAAACCATGTCAACCTAGTTCATGTGTCGACATTCTGTGGTCGACACAATGCATGTCAACCTGATATGTATCGATCTAATGACCCATACCCCCAACAAGATCAGAAACTGTAGGGGGTCTGCACACAAGAAATGTCACCACCTGGTGGTTTTATATTTTTATTTATATTTTAGGTACTTGTGTATTATCACGGCACCCTATTTGCATACGTTACGGCACCGTAGGGAAATCGCATCGCATCACATGTGGTTTTTTGTGTGCGATGCGATTTTCCTATCTAATTTATTTACTGCTCTCTGCCCACGGGCGGTGCGATCGCATCGCATCGCTTGCAATCGCACCGCACGCTAAATCGCATGCGATCGTATGCGATTTTATAGGGTGTGATGCCATTTACTTTACTATATACTTCTATGAGATGCAATGATATTCTAGGCACCCCTCCCACTATCCACGCCACCCCGAAGCGTGGCGACCGCAGCAAGCCCCGCGAGTGGCGGAGGAACGTGTCCTCCCGACCTTTGGTGTGGAATTGATGTCATATAGTGTGGCGAGCGCAGCGAGCCACTGAGCCCGAAGCGTGGCAAGCGCAGCGAGCCCCGTGAGGGGACGCGGATTACGTGACATGTATTACACGCGGGGCTTGGTGGCTCGCTGCGCTCGCCACAATATATAAAAACAACTGCACGCCGATGTGGATAGTGGGGGTATGAAAAGGTCGGGAGGACGCGTTCCACCGCCGCTCGCCACGCTTTGGGGTGGCGTGGATAGTGGGGGGGTGCCTAAATCTCATTGCATCGCATAGAAGTGTACAGTAAAGTAAATGGCATCGCACCCTATAAAATCACTCGCGATCGCACCGCCCACAGGCAGAGAGCAGTGAATAAATTACATAGGAAAATCGCATTGCATACGATTTTTTTTACTCCGAATCGCCCACTAACCGTGCTAATACACAAGTACCATATTTTAATACAATGCAGTACTGTAACTAAAAAAACAATCCTGGCTTGTTGGAGGAAACCAGTAGGGGTTATCACTGAAGCTGCAGTAACCAGCGCGGATACTAGGTGTTTTGATATGGGAGGAGAATGGTTAAATCGGGACCCCTAAAGTGCGCTTAGGGGCACTGTAGCACTGAGACATGCCAAATACTAAACTACTGTGGTTCTGCATGCTGACAACATTGTAACTCCTGCGATAGATAAATATGCTTTTCTTACTTATGATTATTCTGTCAATGTCTCACCCAAAAAGCTTTCAAAGTAATTCCCCCTCTGTACAACATCAAGGCAAAAAAATGTAAAGCACTTAGTAATACGCAAGTAATAGCAGCGCTGGAATTCATTCTGATGTTAATCTTAAAGAAAAACATAGATTGCAGCTGAAGAGCCGTCACCTTCATTCTAGAACGACAACTGGATAAAACAATCCGTATACAACAATCGATAGGACAGAGAAATCTCCAAACATGAGATCTGTGTCCTGCGTTACGTGAGGCACAGAAGGACAAAGGATTACATTCGGTGTATTGTGATTAATCTCTTAAAGGTACACCGCTTGGTAGAAGAGATGCTGACATTTAGTGTATGTACAATGGGACGTAATAAACTCTTTGTTTGTGTATGTCGGTGTTTATAAGGCCGAGGACCACATTGGATTTAGCATCTGGGCACAGGTGCCGTCAAACTCTCAGAAGAACCTATTGAAAGTGTGAGAAGTAATCCAGCAGCAGGACTGTAAGAGAAAGGGAAGATGGACTGAAATCTGCATTTCCCATTTACACCATCCCCACCAAAATGCCCAATGTCAGTAGTCTAACCGGAATTCACACCAATGACCTCTAAACCACAGCACAGCAATGTAAATAATGATAAAACACATATACTGTACACCCCCACATGGTATAAGAGCAAGCTTGTATGGTTCTGCCTCAAACTAAATCTTCAATGATAACCAGGAGTGAACCTCTCACACCCCATCCGACATGCCCATCACAGCGGGCATCCTATACCCTTTAAGCACTAGAGCGAGCAGATGCTGTAAAATGGTGCACACCAAAGCAAATAGAATCATCAGCCTCCTATAGAAGAAGTATAGGTCACAGCGAGAGAACTCTCGCTGTAATGTATCTGTCTATATCATTCTTCTGAGGATGACAATGCCTGAAGTGATAATCCACTATACATAATCCATTAACCCTTGCATACAATCATTGAACTGCTTCATGAGCAAAACGAAACACACATTTATAAATACAGGACACAGGGCTCTGAAAGTGACGTTCGGTGCAATTAACATGATGAGCTGAAAGATAATCTGCTGAACAATACCCAAGGCTACGCAAAACCGCACCAGGTTTAATTCCTATCTATTAATTAAAAAAATAGCCAAAGCTGCTCCTGTGTAGGCTAGATCTGCAGCCATGTATTAACCACTTCCTAGGCGAACATGATCGGCAGGTGTAAAAGGATTTGATCTATGATAAATAGGCATACAGGCAGGTAGACAAGTAGTCTTGGGATCCCCTCAAGGAAAGAAGTGCACTGTATAGGAACTACTGAAGTATTATAGAGAGTTGTAAAAGGCCAGTATTTTATGTACGGACATACTGTATGAAAACTCAGCAGTTTTATATGGAGAGATAGAACTATACAGCAATGTTATTTGAAACATTTTAAAGGTCCACTGTATATGGAGATTATAAGATCTTGAGAATGAAATAGTTTGAAGGTCCACTAAGGTTATACAGAGATGGGAAGGGCCATAGATATTATACAGAGAAGTGATTTAGACCGGTCAGTGCTGATGTTGGGTGCAAGGGTCCAGTAGGGTCATACTGACAGAGGTTATAGGACCCCAGTTGGATGAGACGGACTAGTTTTATGAGTAGGTGAGGATTTTAAGGTCCAGGATTTTAAAGTGCACAAAACAATGTAAGATCATTTCAATTGATATGGAGGTGTAAAGTACATAAACGAGGGTATCAAGAGCTGGGGTAAAAAGATACATTAGATGGAGTCATGAAATGTGAAAATAGGTTTCGGGGTGCAGCTGGGTGTTATTTATATGCTAGATCAGTGGTTCCGAACCTGGGGTACTTGTTCACCTGGGGGTACACTGCAGACTGATTGGGGGTAATTAGAAATAATATTGGTAATTGTGGAAGAAGTCATCCCCCGATAGCGGAAGAGGTCTCCCATTGCCCTGAAGACAAACCACATCACATCACTTCTGGTTCCGTCTGCTTTGTCTCCTAATGCTTTTGCCCAACCAGCACTAGGAGCTACCCATGTGGCCCTCAGATATCAGCGATCATCTACCCCACGCTGGCACGGATGGAGGAAGCGTTGGCATTAATCCTACAGGTGTTAGTGGGAACTCTGGGGATAGTACACAGCCAACGGCCAGACACAGAGGGACCCAATTCCTGACCGCACACTACTCCTCTACTACTCCTTAATATAAGGACACGCATAAGGATATGCATACCGCTCACTTCCACTCCACCCTAAGTACTGTGAATAGTTCAAATCGAGAAGAGGGATACTCATAAATGAAAAGTCTATTAAAGGGGTACGGGAGAGAAAAAAGGTTGGGAACCGTTGCTCTAGATAAATCACATTATAAGAGAGGAAGGATGCTAGGTTGAGGATCAAACTGAATAAAAGAGAGGTGGAGGGATCTGGGTGGCCAGTATCCAGCCTGCTGATATAGAAGGGGATATCAGGTTAGGGTACATAATATGATGCATAGATATTGTAACTGAGTGTCCAGCAGTACATATAAAGATAGGGAAGCTGGGGGAGACAGTCCAAAGTGTAATATACAAACAAGAAAGTTGGGAGTTACCTTACAAGGTAATACAGATACAGGGATCTTGTGGATAAGGGTCCACGTTTGAAAAAAAAAAAAAGACTTTAGGGTCCAGAAGGCTAAAAGAGGATTTTTTGTGAAGTAGATAAAGGCAGGCTGGGGGGGAAGCTGAGCCTAAATTTAGATGGATATTGGAGATCTCAGTCTAGAAGTGTAGTATACATGGCGGGACATTGCGTGTTATAGAAGGAAAGTATACATGGTGGAAGATTGGGGAAACTGCACAGCAGAATTATATAGAGGACTTTTGGAGAATATGTCATTCTGGAATGGTAGTATACATGGAGTAGTGTTGGAGGTGACTGTGCAGCAGAGTAAAGCAGAGGGATATTGGGAGTGATTGCCCAACAGAGTGATCAAGTGGGATGTTGGGGATGACTCTGATGCAGTGTAACATAGGGGGATGATGGGATTGACTGCAGCAGTGTAACACAGGGGGATGTGCATTAGTTTAACAGTGAAAATGCTGGGGATGACAGCAGCAGAGTAGGAAAATGTGGGTGAATGTGCAGCAGTATTTACAGTGCAATGATGGGGGTGACTGTGCAGCAGTATTTACAGTGCAATGATGGGGGTGACTGTGCAGCAGTGTAACGGGATGATGGGGTGACTGTAGAGCAGTATAACAGGGAGAAATGTTGGTGGTGATTGTGCAGCAGAGTGGGATAATGGGGGTGACTGTACAACAGTTTAACAGAGTGAAATGATGGGAGTGATTGTGCAGTAGGGTGACATAGGGGGATTATGGGGGTGATTGTGCAGCAGAGTGGGATAATGGGGGTGACTGTACAACAGTTTAACAGAGTGAAATGATGGGAGTGATTGTGCAGTAGTGTGACATAGGGGGATGATGGGGGTGACTGTGTAACAGAGTGAAATTATGGGAGTGATTGCGCAGTAGTGTGACATAGTGGGATGATGGGGGTGATTGTGCAGCAGAGTGGGATGATGGGGGTGATTGTACAGCAGTGTAACAGGAGGTGTTGGGGGTGACCGTAGTAGTGTAACAGGGGATGATAGGGGTGACTGTAGAGCAGTATAACATGATGGGGGTGATTCTGAAGCACAGTAGGATAATGTGGGTGACTGTGTAACAGAGTTAAATGATGGGAGTGATTGCACAGTAGTGTGACATAGTGGGATGATGGGGGTGATTGTGCAGCAGAGTGGGATAATGGGGGAGACTGTGTAACAGAGTGAAATGATGGTAGTGATTGTGCAGTAGTGTGACAGGGGGATGATGGGGTGATTGTACAGCAGAGTGGGATGATGAGGGTGACTGTACAGCAGTGTAACACAGGATGATGCAGTAGGGTACATGAAGGTGATGTTGGCTCTGAGAATAGAGGGATGAATGAATGCCCAGCAGAGGCAGCAGCAGGTCACTATGGAGGATGCTGGCACAAGGGGATGGCAGAGAGGGGATACAGTGCATTGTCGGACGTCTTACCTCCGGCGAGCTCCCCCGGCTCCTCCATCCTCACCCCCTGTCAGTGAAAGCCGAGATCCCGCAGCAAGCCGCGCACGCTTCCCCGTCCGGCCCCCTACCCGCCCCCCATATCACTCAGGCACCGGGCGATCCCTGGCAGCGGCTCCGGCCGGCATCCTTCACATCCGGGCGACCGCGGTTCTCATGGCAACCGCTCCAGTCTTCGGTTGCTACTGTTTAATGGCAGAGAGAGGGTTAATCTGTTCTGGGGGGGCGGGGCCAGGATTAACTCCCTGCGCTCCGGGTCACGTGACGAGCGAGATACCCTTCGCAGGGCGCAGGGCCGGGCGCGGTTGCTATTGGCTGGCGGCGATTCCATCCTCGGCGGTGATTGGCTGAGGCTGACAGATGCTCCGGGTATCATGAGGATTTAGAGGGGTCAGCTGGTCCCTGAGTTACCTGGACAGGAGCTCCCACAGGAGAACGCGGCAGCTACAGCAGGGTCATCGCTTCGTAGTTGATATTACAGCCTCTGTACTGTATATTACTGTAGATTTTATAATATCATGCGTATGTGTCAGGTCAGCAGTAAGTGTGTCTGTGCGCACAACATTATATTATATATAATGTATGTGTACAGACACACTGCGTGCACATTTGGACCCTGCTTGCCCATCGTTGCCTGGATCACACATCACTACATACTCTTGATGATTATGGTATCCAGATGGAAGGTCGACAGTCATTAAGTCAACACTGACAGACACCAAAAAGTCATCCGTCAATAGGTTGACATAGTCATATGGTCGACATGCTCGGTTGACAGTAACTAAAACTGCAGGTTTAAAATGTCGACAAAGTCAAAATGTTGACATAGCAATGATCTACTCATGATGTTTCATTTTTTAACATTAAGGTTAGGCATCAGGGGGGCAGGTTAGGGTTAGGCATTAGGGGAAGAGTTAGATTTGATCTAAATATAATGCGTCAACCTTTTAACCATTTCTACCTACTAAAGGGCACCATACATCAGCAATTAATTGTGACAATTTTCAGATATGGAGATGATTGCCACAATTAATTTTAGATGTGTGGGCTCCCCCTTTTGGCAATCCCAATCAAAATCGCCAATCGATTGCTTAATCAGGTTTTTAAACATGTTTAATAATCTGGTATTATCTGCAGATCTTTTTTATATGTGTGGGCTTTCCCAATTCGTCTTCTTCATCTATTTACATTATGAACAGCAATCGATTGGGCAATTTCCAGATATGAAGATGCAATCTTTAGATGGAAAAATCTGCCGATCACTGAAATAAATCTGTAATGTGTGGGCAAAGTCAGATAGATTGTAAAATCCATTTATCTGGCCAAAAAATCCCTGGATCTGGAAATCCATAAATTGTGATTGCTGATGTATGGGGCCCATGACCCTGTCTATCTAAATATTGACCATCGACCATTTGTTCACCTTTTGATGCTGTCAACTATTTGAACCTGTGAATGTTAAGGGCCCCATACATCAGCAATTAATTGTGACAATTTTCAGATATGGAGATGATTGCCACAATTAATTTTAGATGTGTGGGCTCCCCCTTTTGGCAATCCCAATCAAAATCACCAGTCGATTGCTTAATCAGGTTTTTAAACATGTTTAATAACATGGTATTATCTGCAGATCTTTTTTATATGTGTGGGCATTCCCAATTCGTCTTCTTCATCTATTTACATTATGAACAGCTGAAATGACAATCGATTGGGGCAATTTCCAGATATGAAGATGCAATCTTTAGATGGAAAAATCTGCCGATCACTGAAATAAATCTGTAATGTGTGGGCAAAGTCAGATAGATTGTAAAATCCATTTATCTGGCCAAACAAATCCCTGGATCTGGAAATCCATAAATTGTGATTGCTGATGTATGGGGCCCATTAACCGTCTGGAGTTGACCTAATCATTGTTAAAATTTTAACTGTCATTATTTAAATTCACACCTAATTATGTGGTCTAGGTTTGAACAGACCACATAGCTGTAGCGTCTATTAGTCATTACAAAGACGAGCTTGTATGATTTATGCTCCCACCACATGTCCATCGCTAAAGATAATGGTTTTGGTCTATGTGCAATGTTTGGCTTTAAGAAAATAGTGCAGTGTGCATAATTGCCCAGTATGTATACACAGGAGTGCACTGGGGCACTGGTATCATCTATATATCTATCCAGTGGCGTAACTATAAATTTTGCTCCCCCAAGCCAAATAGTTTTGGGCGCCCCCCCCCCCATAATGCCCCTTACACATTACACCACACACCGTAATGCCACTTACACTATATGCCGCACACGTAATGCCACTTACACATTACACAACACACCGCAATGCCCAGTACACATTATGCCAAACACCATAATGCCCAGGTTTCTCTCACATACAAGGGACGATTCAATTCATTGTGATGGGCACAATGTAACATTCAAATTGCATCCAGAAACATGGCTACTTTGTTCTCACACCAAAGAGAATAAGGGTACCATAATGGGAAGCTGGGCATTGCCTGCACTAAACCACAGCCCATAGCACCTTAATAAGCAATCTTAATGTAAACTAGAACACAATTTGCCCAAATAAAATGAGGCATATAGACATGAAATCCATACAAATGATTAATTAAAGCATATCAAAAATCATAAGAAATAGGCAGGAAGTATAAACTCCACCAAACTAAATAAAACAAGAATGCAAAAACAACAAGTGTAAAAACTTCAAACTAATAATTAATATAAAAAAGGTAAACCATATGGAGACAGGATACCGGGGTGAGAGGGGGTGAGGTAACAGGAGGTGACGTGAATAAGCAACAGGAGGTGAGGTGACGGGGGTGAGGTATAAGGGTGCAAGAGGGGGTGAAGTGAAGAGCGGCATGAGGGGGTGAGGCGACAGGTGGTGAGAGTTGGTGAGGTGAAGAGCAGTTGAGGTGACCTGATGAGATGAGGTGAGATTATAGGTGGTGACAGGGGGTGAGAGCGAATGATGGGGTGGTGAAATGACAGGGTGAGGTGAAGGGGCAACAGGGGCTGAGGTGACAGGGGGCGAGAGGGGATGATGGGGTGGCCAGGTGACAGGGTGAGGTGAAGGGGCAACAGGGGCTGAGGTGACAGGGGGCGAGAGGGGATGATGGGGTGGCCAGGTGACAGGGTGAGGTGAAGGGGCAACAGGGGCTGAGGTGACAGGGGGCGAGAGGGGATGATTGGGTGGCCAGGTGACAGGGTGAGGTGAAGGGGCAACAGGGGCTGAGGTGACAGGGGGCGAGAGGGGATGATGGGGTGGCCAGGTGACAGGGTGAGGTGAAGGGGCAACAGGGGCTGAGGTGACAGGGTGAGAGGGTGAAGTGGAGGGGCAGAAGAGAGGATGGAAAGAGGAGGCAGGTCTTACTAGCATCGTCAGGACTCCCGTTCACTGGTGCCAGGCCCCTGCAGTGTGCACCCATCTCCCGGAAGCCGCTGTGCAGCTCCTTGTCTCTCAGTGGTGGCCCGGCCGCCGTTGTTGCCGCCTCCTGTCTGTGGCTGCCGCTGTTACAGCCTCGCGTCTCCCGCTGGCTAACACTGCAGGTCCCCCTTGCTCGCCGCTACAGCACCTCTCCCATGCGGACTTGAGAGATCCTGTCGGGTCCAGCACAGCGCTTCCCAGGGGGGGGGGGGAGGGGGGGGGGGGGAGGCGAGCGGGCGTGTAGTTCTCTGAGCGGGCGGGCAGCATCTCCCTGTCTGCGCTGTGCTGGGGGGTGCGTTCCGGCTTGAGGCGAGTGTGTAGTGTGTTCTGCTCTGCTGCTCCCTCCCTCAGAGTCAGTAGCCAGGGAGGAAGCAAGCGACACCGGCGGGTTTTAGGACAGGCCCAGGGGAGGAGTCAGTGACGTGAGTGCTTCCTCCGCGTCCCTGAAATATCAGCCTTTTGCATTTTGCAGCAATGCCGCTTCTTATCTAGGCGCCCCCGCAACGCTGTCTCCCCCAAGCCACTGCGGGGGCTGCCGCATTGTAGTTACGCCACTGTATCTATCTATCTATATATATATATATAACAAAGTGATTGGGGTGCGCAACCTAATTCAAGTAATGTACCACTCAGTTGGTATTAAATTAAAATCAGAAATACATTCTGGAGATCATCTTCATGTGTCCAATGTTGGATGAGGAGGCTGCAATTGAGAGAGTGTCCTGATCTTAACTGGTAGATTTAGAAGAGTACTTATAGTTTATAACCAGAATTACCTTTAATTGATTGGTCACACCTACAGTACCATAATGACAATGTGGAACTAAAAACCACACTGATTAACAAATGCTACATGCTTGGATCACTTTTTTTACGATCATAGATCAAGTCACAATTTGTGACTTGTGGTCACATTCTCTCATGCACCCTGTTTTAACCTTTATTTCATATTGCGAATGACAGGCGGGGTTAAAATCACATGCAGCGCTGCGAAACTTAACAGTGCTGCTTGTGAACCAGAATAACCTCCTAAATGTACTGGTTGTTTAGTCACAGAAGTATGCCTTGTAGTGCTATCAGATTTCCAGTCTGGAGCTCACTGGTTAATGTAGCTGTTTATTTGGGATCTCCCAGCTGTGTCAAACTGTCCAGGATTTCCCTGTGATACATCAGCTCTGATGTTATCTGTTCCTGTAGTTTCTCCATTAATTACCGTTGAAGATGTGCAGAGGTGTAATGTGCGGGATGATGTTTTTATAGACTGTCAGCCTAATTAAACAGCACTGCCAGTTCTCTAGTTTCTTGGTACATGTACAGAAAACTTTATTATAGCTGCAGATTGATAATACAGTGTTTGGATTTTCAGCATCCATGTCTGTCCATGAGTGCTGATCTGAGTGTGGAATCTGCTGCGCTATATAAGAAACTGTGAATAAATAAATAACTTGATTTAAATATCACTGCAAAGTCCTTCCCTGTGTCCGAATGTGCAAGGACGGAGACGCTCAGGGGGAAGTTTACACATGTGATGTTGCTATGGCAACCAATCAGATCCTGTCTACTATCTTCTAGAGGGTTCGAAATAAATAAGTAGATTCTGATTGGTTGCCCATAGCAACATCACATGTGAAGTAGAATAAACATCTTAGTAAATTTCACCTCTCACTGTGAGCACCCTAGACATTGAAATAACAATTGGTAGCACCTACAAAACTTGCACCAGCTCAACGGCAGTTGTAGTGTTTCTGACACTCCCATAGAACAAACTATATCAGTGCATGCGCTAAGCACCACCCAGTAACTGCTTGCATTTATCTCTTCAGGAGAGCTGTCCTTTGCGATATAAAACACATACTGTATGTTAGCACGTGTGCAATTAGTACCAATGCGCTAAGTGGCAAAATGTACCACAACGGCTTGGTACATTATGCCCCAAGTGCTTTACTGACTGTATGGACCTTTGTGCACTGCTCTCTACACCAAAATCTGTTTACTAAACTTAGTGGCAGGGTTAATAACCAGTGATATAACTTGTTCTAACTGTAAATTAACAGGAGCTGATTGGGTGGACTCACAATAGCCCCCACATGAAAAGAAACACATAATGTCCTCCACAGGGTGCAAATACACATACATTGGTGTACACAGAAAATGAGACACCTAGATTGAATTAATTGATCACACATGAAAAAAATATCACGTAGATTATTTGCCACTTCATCTAAACAAACAATAAAACAAACATTCCCTCCTCCCCTACAGAAGACTGACCTCACCTGCTGGGCTTTTACAATTGTTAATCACAGGAGACCAGCCTCCAGTCACTCCAGAAAATACAGACCAATGAGTGCTCTCCTCCAGTGAGTCCAGACCAGGCCAGTGGGTTGAAACTTGGTCCCACACCCTCTCACCCCTGTGCCATCAACAACATGTCACCATTGGTGTCACTGCAGCATCTCAGCACCTTTCTTAGCCCCACTGTCCTTAGTTCTTCATCACCTTCCTCAGCCCTTCAACACCATCCTCAGTCCCCCATTACTATCCTCTGCCCCATCATCATCCTCATTCCATCATCACAATCCTCAGTACCTCATTACCTTTCTCAGGCCCCAGCTCCATCACTTTCCTCAGCCCAATCACCTTCAACTGCAGTCTACCTCATCGTGGAAGATGTGCAATGACGTAACCTATGACATCCCACCACTGCGTTGCCAACTACAAGTGCACGCCGAGCCAGGCTACAAGGGAGCCACACCATGGCTAAGGGTCCTGGCAGCCTCCACACGGCGCCCCCTACATTTTGTTGGCAACTGGAGCATCTGCTTCATCTGTACTGCCCTCACTACGTTACTGCATATCACTTATTCAAATATTTGACCATTTCAAAACTGTTTAAGGACAGGGGATGTGAGCTGGAGATAAACTCACTGGCATGCTATGGGGCATATCAAAGGTTGCAGAAAGCATGCAGAGTGATCAAGTACCAGTCAATCAGCTCCTAATTGCCATTTTTCAAACTTGCTTCTAAAATGAAAGTTAAGACATGATTGGTTGGTACTTAATATCTCTCTACTGTATCTGTCTCTAAGCATATGATATGGCCCCTTGACCCCTTCAGTGGTATGCCCGGAAATCATCCACGGCCCACTGCACTTCCAGCACTGGTCACCCCAGGTGTTTTCCAGGCTATCTCTAGCCTCACCACTCCCAGGAATCAGCATAAACCATTACCGTGGTAAATGTGTAATGGTTTATGCTGATTCCTGGGTGATGTAAGGCTCCCAATGGAATCAGCACATATATATACTGTAACACATACCTGCCTACCTGACCCTCTCCATGAGGGAGAAAATGCTCTGTTCCTGGACTTCCCTGGTAATGTATGATTGCCATCACCTGTGGGGAGCTAGGTAATTGATAAGAAAGGTGTTTCACCACAGGTGATGGCAATCATACATTGCCAGGGAAGGCCAGGAGCAGAGCATTTTCTCCCTCATGGAGAGGGTCAGGTAGGCAAGTATGATATAAAATTATTACATACATAACATGTATTTATATATGTGCCTAACGATCCACCTCTGCACTCCTTGGTCAGAAACCAAATCATTTAAAAACCACCCTGGGATGTGTGACTCGCACAGCTGAAGGGGTTAATTTACACCAGTGGTTCTCAACCTCAGTCCTCAAGGACCGCCAACAATCCCATTTTCCAGGTCTCCACACACAATCAAAGGTGAAATAATTAGCTCCACCTGTGATCTTTTAAAATGTGTCAGTGACTAATGAGTGCACCTGCCAGGTGACCTGGAAAACGTGCACTGTTGGGGGTCCTTGAGGACCGAGGTTGAGAACCCCTGATCTATACTATTCACAACCTTTCCTTACATTATCACATACAAGAGCTGCTGTGGGAAACACGACTTCCAAACTTGTATGTGGCCCTCTTCATTGACATAATTGGATGGTACACTGTTAATTAAAGAAGCCAAGTCTAAAAATGACTAGGCAAGGTACATCATAAATGAGTTAGTTTATATTAAGGTCACCCCTCTATGGTATGGTTGGTCTTATAGCAAAGAATACAGTACAGTATCTAATATCTGAATGCAATAGGAGTCTACTGGCACATCTTCACCAGTACAAAGTATGTCTTCTAGGTCCGCATCTGAGGTACAGTACTGTGATTACATTCCTCAGTAATAGCCAAGCTCCCATGTGCTGTATTCCCAGCAGTCATTTTAATTGCATGTATGAAATTAATCAGAATTCACTACAAAAAGTGAATTGAACTGCAGTTCATTGAAAATAATAACATTTTAATGAATGACCCGTTATAAACCAAGGATGTACTGTATAATGCTGACAGCAGTATAAAGGTTAAGCACAAGCCACTATTTACCAGTCAACAGTAAATTATCACTTTCATTTTCATAATTGTCAAATTCTGATCTTTTAGAGACGCACTAATGTCCTAAAGGGGAACTCCGGGGTTAAGCCGCGTACAGATGGGGTGATGCTTCCAGGTGATTTTGACTACATAGGGAAAATCGCTTAGAAGAATAGGCGGAATTGCACAGCGGCGGCAGACAATAATATTTTCATTAGATGCTGCCTGCAATGTGTATTTGGCCGCGGCTGGGGGGAGGCAGGATGTAATTAGGATGTAATTAGAAATCTAAACTCTAACGGCTACCTACATCTTTTACACATGGGGCTCAGTCCAAATCGCCGGGACTGAGTCCTGTGTGTACACCGTTTTAGTCTGTGGGAGGGGTGGGTTAGGGTTTAAAAACTCAGGAAAATTTACTAAGATGCCAGTTCGATTAAAGACGGGATGTTGTCCATAGCAACCAAACACATGCTTACCTATTTTCTGGCTGCCCTTTCCAGGAGAGGGCAGCCAGCTCAGGGAGGGGGGCACTGGGAGTGAAAAGGTTGGGGCGGGGGCAGAGCCACATGAGTGGCTACTTGTTTGGGGGCATGGCCAGAGCGATTGCGCCATTTTAGCCACGCCCCCCATGCAATGTCATCTTTAAGGCATTGCACTGCGGTAGGCGGGGCTAAAACTGCGCAATTCAAGTCATTTGACCTGCGGATACCCCCGGGGGGTGGGTTCGCGAGAGCCGGGTGGCTTTTCAGGAGGGTTGCCCCTCTTTATGGGGGCCAGAAGGGGAAACCGATTTCTGGGACCCTCCCGGCCATTCCGAGGAGGTAGGCAACCCCAATCAAACAGCTTCTATTATCTTCTAGAAGGTGCTAAATAAATAAGTACTTGTGCAGTTTCACGGCACCACCGCACGCACAGTGAAACCTTGAAACTTGGCAGTCTGCCAGACTCTGTGTTTACTGTGCGCGTGCCGCTCTAGCTGTTCTCAGCGCAGCGCGTGGCTGCTTTCCTTATGTAAGCTACGTTATCAGCGTAGCGCTGGGCAGCAGCAGCGCACGCTGCCCAGCGCTGACAGGTCACTGTGGTACTTGTAGTTCCACAGTGAAATAGGCAGTCCTGCGCACTGCTGACAACCCAGCAATTTAGACGCTAAAGCGTCTAAATCCAGACTCCCTGAACTGGACACCCCGGCAATTTAGACATCTAGATTTAGACGTCTAAATCCAGACTCCCTGCAAACCGCTAAGATGGGGGCATCTAAATTTAGACGCTAAAGCCAACTCGAAGCGTGGCGAGCGCAGCGAGCCCGAGAGAGGCGGCATGCGTCCTACGACCTTTTCATACCCCCACTATCCACGTCGGCGTGGAGTTGATCTTATAAAGTGTGGCGAGCGCAGCAGATGCGGATACCTGTGAAGCCTGTGAGGTGACGCGGATACCTGTGAAGGTATCCGCGTCCCCTCGCGGGGTTCGGTGGCTCGCTGCGCTCGCCACACTTTATAAAATCAACTCCACGCCGACGTGGATAGTGGGGGTATGAAAAGGTCGTAGGACACGTATCGCCGCCCCTCGCGGGCTCGCTGCGCTCGCCACGCTTCGGGTTGGCGTGGATAGTGGAATTAACAAGGTCGACAGCTGTTACGTCGACTAGTGTCATTGTGAACAGGTTTAATAGTGTACCCCTAGACCCTACTAAATTTAGACGCTTTAGCGTCTAAATTTAGATGCCCCGTCTTAGCGGTTTGCAGGGAATCTGGATTTAGATGTCTAAATTGCCAGGGTGTCCAGTTCAGGGAGTCTATGGATTGCCGGGTTGTCAGCGGTGTGCGGTGGTGCCGTGAAACTACACAAGTACCGTAGAATCTGCTATGGGCAACATCCCATCTTCAGAACTCTCATCTTAGTAAGTGTACCCCTACATGCTCAGATTTCATACCCAGCCCCAATAAATTGTAATTTTGAGTGTGAATTTGGATGAAGGAATACACATTTCAAATATGTCCTGATATTTTGATGGTCAAGTCGGAGAATCCTAAATACGGTTATAAATCCAGATTCCCCAATCCCAACCCTTGTCCGTCCAGATCGGCAAATGAGACTTTTTTTTTTTTCATTTAATTTTTTATTATGCTTTCACCTTACAATCCATTTGTCAATAACAGCATGATACGTACAATATGAATGTGACATGTCGATGAGCACAAATTTGCTGACATATATAACATTAGCTTGAATCACAATAAAGAGAAAATCATTATTTCCAAAATGTTAACAACATTGACAATAAATGTATGTCCACATCAGTCATTATTCGACAATTGTTATCTGTGTCATTCTTTTGTCCCAGATCAAACAGTGTTATCATAGACTATTAGCGTAGAGACCACGGCCCCAAGGACCTCCCCATGCAATATATTTCTTGTGAGCAGTCCGTGTGAGCTGTCGGTGTGCTGGAGTGCAGGAGAAGTGGCAAAAAAGTGCAATTCTAAAAGCAACAGAACTTTGGGGGAAATTTACTAATATGAATTCGTAAAAAATAGGTATATTCGTAGGCAGAAATACACCTATTTTTTACACATTTATATTTTCGGGATTTACTATCCCGAAAATACAGCAATTCGTATTCCTAAAGATGGGACATTCGTATTTGTATTTACAAATACGAATGTCTACACCATCGATAGGATACCACAGAAATCACCATTCAAAAGAATGGTGGTTCCTGATTTACTAAGCAGCCGTATTGATAATACGGCTGCTAATTGGCTAACAGCCACGAAAATACGGCAGGAAAATACACCTTGATTTCCCTGTCGTATTTGCTTTAAGCCTGCATGGATCAGTCAGATCCGTGCAGGCTTTAGTGTAAAAAAATTAGAAAAATAAAAAAATATAAAAAAAAAAACAGCATGGGGTCCCCCCCACAGCCGTAACCAGCATCAGGCTGAAAGAGCCGGGGCCGGTTATTAAAAATCAGGGAACCCAACAAATAGGGGTTCCCCGATTTTTAACAACCAGCCCCAGGCTCCAGGTCTGGGGTTGGTTCCCAAAATACGGGGGACAAAATGACTAGGGGTCCCCCGTATTTTTAGAACCAGCCCTAGGCCAAACCAGCCAGCAGGGTAATGTCACAGCCGGGGGACACTTATTATATAAGGTCCCCCGGCCAAAACATCACCCTACTGACCAGTCAGCCTGGCCAGAGGCCCTGGGGGAGTGGGGACCCCCCCAATAAAGGCCCCCCCCCTCCAGGACTTACCTGACCAGGCTGAAGCCTGGTGCTGTCCCCGGTGGCCCTGTGCGGTGGCCACCGGGCTGATTTCAGTGTAAAAAAATAGATGAAAAACTATTGTTTAAAACTGTGGAACTATGAGTCCCAGCAAGCCTCCCCCGCAAGCTGGGACTTGGAGAACCACAAGTCCCAGCCTGCGGGGCATTAAAGGGCCCGCTGGCACTTGTAGTTCCACAGTAATAAAAATAGTACAATAAATACACACTGACACAATGAAAATAAAACTTTAATACATACATTACACACATACTGATACTTACCTATCTTGAGCCTGTAGGTAGCCCTCGGTCCTGGTGTCCGGTGTCCTGTGTCGTCCTCCATGTCCATGTCGGCATCCGTGTCGTCCTCCAGGTCCATGGCGGTGTCCGGGTCCGAAGTAATCCATGGTGGAGCTGTGGAAGGAAATCCTACTCACCTGGTCCTCTGGCGAAGATCTCTTGTCTTGATCTGCCGTAGTCCAGGTAGTCTTCAGCATGCCGGCACTCTCCGCATCGGACTGAGGAGAGACACAGAGATCCTTCATCTTCCGCGCCTCTCCTCAGAATGATTCTATTGGCCGCCTAGCGGCCAATCAGGAGCCAAGAAAGTCGGCTCCGGATTGGCCGCTACCAAGCCGGGCGGGAGTTTGAGGTCTATCATGCTATGTAAATACATGGGGTGAGATTTAATAGGATGAAAGTTTCAGAAAGTGAGAGATTTTGTAAGAATTCTCCAGTTTTTTTAAAGCAGCAATCATTTACACTGCAAAACCAATTTGATTTTGCAGTGTAAATGATTGCCGCTTTAAAAAAAACTGGAGAATTCTTACAAAATCTCTCACTTTCTGAATCTCTCATCCTATTAAATCTCACCCATGTATTCTGTTCATTTTTTGTCTAAACTGCAAGTTCAACTAGAATATGTATGCGGGATATACATGCACCTACAATTTTTTTGTTATATATTGAAACGGCACATATATGTATCCATGTATTTTTTTGTACTTGACCCCCACAATAGGTCACTGTCTCAACATATTGTGGTGGCTGGCAAAGATGAGGTATCGGCTGTGAGGCGGCTCACAGGCAATGATGTCATCACCTGGCGGGACACCCCCCCCCCCCCCCCTTCTTGCAGCCTTGGGAAAGGTCAGTCCCTTCATCTCTTCCCCCACCTTCCTTCACTCTATTCTCATACTTTCCTATTTCTCTATACTATTTTGATTACTTACAATTTATGTCATTCAGTCTCATTGTCTCTTCAAATTTATTCAATATGTTAACTTGCAAACACCCTATTCGTAGTCTTTATCTTATTACCCGTTGTATATAAATGTCTGTGTCGCTGCGTCGAGACACGTTGATTAATCTCATGTTTCCATATACTGTAATCACTTCAGATTGTTATTTCTATTACTTCATTCAATTCAGATTATACAAAAAAGAAAGTGCAGTACTGAACTATTATGTTTGTGTATATATTTATTATATGTTTAACCTACTACTATAGACCATCTGTACTGTGAAATATCAAGTGTATACCAGTGTATTAAAAGACCAATTTTCAATGCTGTTAATGCTCCCCCAGACTCACGTACTAACTCCAATGCCCTGCAGACTAGATTACATACCTCCCAACAGTCCCGATTACCGCGGGAATGTCCCAGTTTTCGGGGACATTCCCGCGTCCCTCCCTCTGTTGGTAGTCCCCCCTGTCGGCTGCTGAGCAGCAGGGAATAAACACTGTGCGCATGCGCACAGCATCTATACCCGCAGCCAAGGGGCTGGGGGCATGGCTAGAGGCTCACAGAGCCTCTGGGTCATGCCCCCATAGCATAAAAGCGGGGGCGTGGCCACGCGGGAGAGCCGCGGGAATAGGCCACGACCCCTTTAATTAGGCCACACCCCAACATTTTTTGACGCGCATCACTATGTCCCTCCTTGGTCTCCCTACAAGTTGGGGGGTATGGGATTACATTTGGAAAACCCCCTTTATAAATCCTGTATTTGACACTGGAACCCCCTTTGCTATTTGCTAAAGGGGCTATGTCTTACTTTCAGTAAAAAACCTGCATTGAGATCACAGCCCTGTACATCTATAGATCTATACACATGGGCAGTCTAGCTGCCCATGCAAATTAAAACCAGGGTTTACAGTATGTGACAACCATTCTGTGCTTTCTACAGCAAGGATTATTTCAAAGCACCTGTCTACTTGGAGATCTTATTAGAGAAACCATAGGACATAATTGCGTTAGTCATCCAATATGCATGATGAATTTTCGCCTGGGGTCTTTACATTCTGCCAGCTGCAGGAATTTGTGTGAACAATAAGAAAGAGACAATACAGAATTCACTTTGTGGTATCAGAAAATAGGACACTTGCCAAAAAAAAAAAAAAAAGGAAAATATTACAGTTTAATGGATCGTTTAGAGTGTTGATGTTTTCATAAAGTTTTTGTTCCCTCTCGATAATTTGTCATCATTTTGTTTATTTTTGTCTGTTCAAAAACAGATGACAGTAATCTAATGGTTTGTAAACATGGCTCATTTAGTTATTGTAAAAGCCAGCATGCATTGCAAATCATACTCAGAGTACTATGGGCCTAATTCAGACCTGATCGCTCATCTGCAAATTTGCAGGTGACTGCGACTACATAGCCAGGCAGAAAGAAATCTACCCCGTGCAAATCTGCGAGAGAATTGTGAATGGATCATCTGCAAATCCATATGCAATTCACAAACTATCTTATGATTTCCCTAAACTTTGCAAATGTGCGAAAGTCCGATCCACAACTCTGCAACAGTGAAAAGTTGATCGAGGCCAGCGCTGATATCACCCACTCTCCCTTTAAACTCCTGGGCACAGCTGCGTTTTTCCTGACACTCCCAGAAAATGGCAGGTGCCCACCCCCAAATGGCAACTTCCTGTCCTTGGCTAAGGAATTGGCTAAGGAATTGTGATGAGATATTTTAGTTATTTCTGGAGCAATTTTGTCTCACACATGGGCGCAATGCTCCATACGCATGCACACAGGGCCGCCAATAGGGGGGTGCTGTGGGTACAGTTGTCCGGGCCCCGGCAGCTCATTTTTCCCACTGCAACCGCCTTGACTGCCTCTGCTGCGCTCAGTTCACAGAACAAAGCAGGTCCTGGAGAGCAGGCTTATTCAACCCAGGATGCCGGCGGCCAATTAAAATACTGCACCGGCTTTTGAGCCAATCATAATGGCTGCCGGTAAACAAGCTCACCAATCAGTGCCGCCAGCAGGACCGGATTTCCCACTAGGCACGTGAGGCACGTGCCTAGGGGAGGCACCTGCTGGGGGCGGCACGGCATCCCCCCTTCTCACGGGGGTCCGTGAAATGTGGGAGAGTGGTCCGCGAATCACGGGAGGGGGTTGCTGGGGTCCGCAAAATGTGGGAGGGGGGGTTCGCGAATCACGGAACGGGGGTTCGAGGGGTTGCCCGCAAATCACGGGAGGGGGGTTGCGGGGGTCCGCAAATCGCGGTAGGGGAATTGCGGGGACCCACAAAACTTTATGCCCCCAGTGCCAGATATGCCCCGCACAGTGCTAGGTATGCCCCCAGTGCTACACATATATGCCCCACGGTGCCACACATATATGCCCCACGGTGCCAGATATGCCCCCACAGTGCCACACATATATGCCCCACGGTGCCAGATATGCCCCCACAGTGCCACACAGTGCTAGTTATGTGCCCAGTGCCAGATATGTTACCACAATGCCACACATAGTAGTAGTACGTTTATTTATAAGGCGCCACGAGGTGTCCGCAGCGCCGTACATAGCAAACAAAAAACAAGTTACAAGGTAACGTACAGGGTGTGTTGAAAAATACAGTATAAATAGGGGTATAGATGGTAGAAATAAAATCAGCATCAGTTCAAAATTAGGTGTCAAAATTGTCGAGGAGACGGAAGATGAAGTAGAGGAAGTGAAGAACAGGACAGGAGCACTGGTGGGGTAAAGAGGTAGGGTGAGTACGTGACGAAGGAGGGCTCTACTCATAAGAGTTAACATACTAAAAGGAGGTGGGTGGACAAACGAAAAACAATAGGATAAGTAGGAACGGATGGGAATGGAGGCAGGATAGGAGGATCAAAAGAGGTTAGGAGGAGGGATAGGCTAGTCGAAAAAAGTGGGTTTTGAGGGAGCGCTTGAAGGAGGTAAGGGAATCAGAAAGCCTGATGGGTGGCGGGAGGTTGTTCCAGTGCAGCGGGGCAGCGCGAGAGTCTTGGACACGGGAGTGGGAGGAGGTGATTAGGTGAGAGGTCAGTCGGCGGTCAGCGATGGAGCGAAGAGGACGGGAGGGAGTGTGGATAGAGATTAGTGAAGAGAGGTAAGGAGCGGTGGAGGAGGAGAGAGCCTTGTAGGTGGTGGTGAGGAGTTTAAAGAGAACTCGGAAAGGAATGGGGAGCCAGTGAAGAGATAGACAGAGGGGGGAGGCGGAGGTAGAGCGGTGGGAGAGGAAGATGAGCCTAGCAGCAGCGTTAAGAATGGATTGCAGAGGTGCGAGGCGGGTGAGAGGTAGCCCAGAGAGAAGGATGTTGCAGTAGTCAAGGCGGGAGATGACAAGAGAGTGAATGAGAATTTTGGTCGCGTCAGTGGAGAGGAATGGTCTGATGCGTGAGATGTTGCGTAGGTGAAAGCGGCAAGACTGTGAGAGAGCACGAATGTGGGGGGTGAAAGAGAGGGAGGAGTCAATGATGACACCGAGGCAGCGCGTTTGGTCAGTGGAGGTGATCTCGGTTTCACCAATGCTGATGGAGATAGTGGGAGAAGAGGGGGTGTTCGGGGGATGGAATATTAGAAGTTCAGTTTTAGCCATGTTTAGTTTCAGGAAGCGTTGGGTCATCCAGACTGAGATGGCCGTGAGGCATTCGGAGACCTTGGACAGGAGTGATGGGGATAGGTCGGGGGAGGAGAGTTAGATTAGGGTATCATCAGCATAAAGGTGGTAATGGAAACCATAGGAGCTGATGAGGGTGCCCAGGGAGGTGGTGTAGAGGGAGAAGAGGAGAGGGCCAAGGACTGACCCTTGGGGAACACCGACTGGCTGAGGGGTAGTAGGAGAGGAGGAGCTCGGAGTGGAGACGGAGAAGGAGCGATCGGAGAGGTATGAGGTGAACCAGGAGAAGACCGTGCCAGTGATGCCAAAGGAGTGGAGGGTGTTGAGCAGGAGAGGGTGGTCAACAGTGTCAAAGGCAGCCAACAGATCAAGCTGGATGAGGATAGAGAAGAGGCCTTTGGATTTAGCCGATAGTAGATTGTTACTGACTTTGGTCAGGGCAGTTTCAGTGGAATGTAAAGGGCGGAACCCGGATTGGAGGGGGTCTAGAATGGAGTTAGCAGTAAGGTGGCTTAGGAGACGATTATAGGTCAGACGTTCTAGGAGATTGGAGGCAAAAGGGAGGAGGGAGATGGGCCTGTAGTTGGATGGAGAGTTGGGGTCCAGATTTGTTTTTTTGAGAATTGGGGAGACAAGAGCGCGTTTGAAGGAGGAATGGAAGATCCCAGAGGATAGGGAAAGATTAAAGAGGTGAGCCAGGTGAGAGCAGACTGACAGACTGAGACGACGGATAATATTGGAGGGGATAGGATCGAGCGGGCAGGTGGAGGGAGAAGCGGATTGAAGGATAGAGTGGACTTCAGCGGCAGTGGTGGGGTAAAATGAGGACAGGGGTTGGAAGGAGGGGAGTGGAGATGTTGGAGGGGAGGAGGTCATGGCAGCAGTGATGGCAGTCCTGAGAGAGGAGATTTTGGTTGAAAAGTAGGTAGCAAAATCAGCGGCTACGATGGAGGACAGAAGAGCTGGAGGAGGGGGGTAGAGCAAGGAGTTGAAGGTGGCGAAGAGCCTGCGGGGGTTGGATGATTGGGAAAGGATGAGGGACTTAAAGTAGGATTCCTTGGCCAGAGCATGGGCAGAGCTGAAGGAGGAAAGAATGAATTTGAAATGGAGATAATCCGCGAGGGAGCGTGATTTCTTCCAGAAGCACTTTTTAAGGAATCGGGTGATAGGCGAGTGCCACGGTTGGGGGTTAGAGCATCGAAGGGGGATAGAGGAGGGAGGGCAGGCAGAGTCCAATGCCGAAGATAGGGTGTCATTATAGAGGGAGGCGGCGAGGTTCGGGCAGGACATGACGGCGATTGGGGCGAGAAGAGGACACAACGTGTTTGAGAAGGCAGCAAGATCAAGTGTGTTGACGTTATGCCGTGAGACAATGCGCTTGGGAGGGGGGTGGGAGAGGGGGAAGCAGTGAGGGAGAAGGAGATGAGGTGATGGTCAGAAAGAGGAAAAGCCAAGATAGTGTAGTCAGTAAGTGAACAAGAGTGAGAGAAGACGAGATCGAGGGAGTGTCCTTGGATGTGGGTGGGAGAGGTAGTCCACTGAGATAGGCCAAGAGAGGAGCAGAGAGAGAGGAGTTTGGAGGTGCCAGGATCAGCGGGGTTATCCATGGGGATGTTAAAGTCACCAAGAATGACAGATGGCAGGTCAGAGGAGAGGAAGTGTGGAAGCCAGGCGGCGAAGTTGTCAAGAAATTGGGAGATAGGGCCAGGGGGCGGTAGATTGCAGCGACACGGAGGTGGTAGGGGTAGTATAGACGGATAGAGTGAGACTCAAAGGAGGAGAAAAGGAGAGAGGGTTCAGGGTGAATGACACTGAGGGTGCATGAGGCTGAGAGGAGAAAACCCACGCTGCCACCTTGGCGACCGTCAGGCCTGGGGGTGTGAGAGAAAGAGAGGCCACCGTGGGAGAGAGCAGCTGGAGAGACAGAATCAGAGGTGGAGAGCCAGGTCTCAGTGATAGCAAGGAGGTGGAATGCTCTAGAGATGAATAGGTCATGGATGGCAGGGAGTTTGTTGCAGATGGATCTGGCGTTCCATAGTGCACAGGAAAGAGGGGGGGTGGGTTGTGTTTTTATGTGGATAAGGTTTTTGGGATTGCAGAAGCGAGTGCTAGTTAAGTCCCCAGTGCCAGATATACCCCCACAATGCCACACATATGCCCCCCACAGTGCTAGTTATGTTTTAGTTTTTATTTTTATTTTATTGCATTTTATATGTGTAATTATATACTTTTTGCTATAATTAAAAATTATATATAATTTTAAGAGAACCGTGTTATGAATTATTAAAACAGCAGGCGCTGACACAAAACCATAGTGCTAGTTATGTGCCCAGTGCCAGGTATGTCCCCACAATGCCACACATATGCCCCCACAGTGCTAGTTATGTGCCCAGTGCCAGATACGTTACCACAATGCCACATATGCCCCCCCCCCCCCCCCACAGTGCTAGTTATGCCCCCAGTGATAATTTCCAAGCAGCAGCATTCACCGTTGTTGCTGCTGCTGCCGGGCAGGGAGAGGACAGTCTGGCGTCCCCCTACAGTCCTGTCACGTCGCCGAGGGGAGGAGAGCATACCGCGCGTCTCCTTCCCCTCTCACTTCCCTTTGACTGGACCTTCCACCAATCAAATCTCACGGGCCGGCTCCTGATTGGCTGCCGGCCCGCAAGCTGTGATTGGCGGGCGGCCAAGTCACAAGGATGCACAGTGAGGGATAGAAGAGATGCGCGATGCGCGCTCTCCTACCCTCAGAAGGTATTCGGGAACCGGCAGCGGGTGATGGGGGACGGACGGTGGGCGCCGCGTCGGGCAGCAGTGCGAGCAGGAGCCGCACTTTATAAGGGGGAGAGCCGCATGCGGCTCGAGAGCTGCGGGTTGGCCACAGCTGCAATAGATGATAAATATGCCCCTTATCCTCAAACGCCCCCCTGACCACATGATCAACACTGTATCATATAACTTCACCTAAACCCTTTTCACATCGCAACTAATTACCGGGTACAAGCCGGTTTCTTGCCGGTTCGACACGGTAATTAGTACAATGTGAAAGGGGTTATCGGGTCCCGAAAACAGGTAGCAACACAGCAATACGAACCAGTAAGAATGAAGGGTTCTTACCGGTTCATTGCCGCATTGTTGTGCAGTGTGAACTGGTTAAATGGGTCGTGGGACCCATTTCCCATTCACACTATGGAGGAGGCAGCGCTTGGAGCAGCGCCAGTTCTAAGCGCTGCCTCCTCCCCCACCCCTGGTGATGCGCCGATACTCCGCCGTGCCCCTGGATGACGTCAGCGAACCAGCAATAATTCAAGAACATCCCAAAACACAAGGTCATGCGGGACTAAACCGTTTCAAAGTCCTGGTGCGACCCTGCATCTTGCGATGTGAAAGCAGCATAAGCACTTTTCATCCTTGTATTTACCCCATGGCCAATTGTCGGATAATTACTGCACCTCTAGAAAAAAAACCACAGCACCCCCTGTCGGCGGCCCTGCTCAAAGGTATATCCCAGCTAATTAAATCACGCTGCCTCTTCTAATTAGTATACGCCCAAAAAGTCTTTGTTTAGTAGTTAGAGCAATGAGCAATTCATAATTTGTGTTTCCCTTCATTGCCAGATAGGGCCGAATGTAATAAAGTGGGGGCCATACGGGATGCCGGCTCAACTCAGAGTTTTTTTTTAAAGGGGCAGTCGTTTCGAAGGAACCCTCCACGTTCGCCCGGCATGTCCTCATTGTCGACCTATTGACTATAGAGACTGGCGACCTATCGATTGGATACAAGCTATTAGAGGTTAAGGCCCCTAATATTCCAGCGGATCAAGCTGTGAAATCGGCCCAAAATCATATGTGTTTGCCATTCGTTCCGATCCGATACACGATCCCGTGCGCATCGGATCCAGAGATCATCTGTGCTGCATATAAGATCAAACTTCAAGCCATCAGCGGCACATCTTTACATGTGATAAATCGCATGAGATTTATCCACATGTACACAATGGCACATCAAGTGCCTAATCCTATGTGAGCCCTCCTGGGGAGCTGCCAGGGAAATCAGTTCCCACCTTTAGCTACAAGAGACTGATTTGCGCGCTGTCCGGCACTCGCTCTCCTCCTTTCACTGGGTCAGAGAACCGCAAGGTTCTCTCATCGCCTACAACAGTGACATGATAAAGAAAACAGAGAATTATAATATTTTTTTTTCCAACCAAATTGAATTTTTAAAGCTGAAAACCCAGCAGAGACATAACCAGATGTGCCACTGGAATCACTTTGCTGAAAGATAAAACATTGAGAAGGCAGCGCAGTCCCCTCACATCACAGAAGCAACGTTTCTCTATGCACCAAAATAGATTAATCTTGTGTGTGTGGGAGCTGGGCTCCTCCGTCACTGGGACTATGCTGAGTACTCTGCAGCACCACAGCTCGGGGGGGATTTTCATTTAAGCTCAAACACTTCATTTCTTGCTTTCTTTGAAGTTAAATCCTAGCCCATATTTAAACTGCGCTGGAGACGCTCTGGCACAGATGGGTAAAGAAGGACAGCCAAAGGTGACTGCAGAGATAATTAGTCACACTCGGTTTCTTAAAGGATGATTATAAGTAATCGGCTACTTTCTAGCAGAAATCAGTTTTGAACCATTCACTCTGACTTTATTATGTGGTAATTGCTAACATGGCGGGAAAAGTGCAAATCATCTATATATGTCTAGTGTCCGTTTGTCTCCGAAACACTGCCATCTGTTGGCAATGAGTGAAACTACATCACTTTCTCTCTCTTAAGGCCCCCATACACTAGGGCGACTTGTCCTTAGGACAAGTCGCCCCCGACTTCCCCCTGAGCTTCCCCGGCTGCTCCCTGGGGGAGCTTGATTAGATTGGCACTTGATGTGCCATTTTTTACATGTGATAAATCGTCTCGATTTATCACATGTAAAAAAACCGGGGAGCAGGGGGGGGGGGGGGGGGCTACAGAGCAGGGCTGCTGGTGGGAGCAGGGGGGGCTGGGGACGCTGCAGGGGACACAGGCGGCATAGAGCTGGGCAGAGGGAGCTGGGAGCTGTCAGTGCTAGAAAAAAAAAGCCTATACAATGAATGGGCAGCCTGTGATTGGCTGAGCGCTTTCTCAGCCAATTGCTGACTGGCTGAGAGAGCGCTCAGCCAATCACAGGCCGCCCATTTATTGTATGGGCTTTTTTTTTTTTTATTCAGTACTGACAGCTCCCAGCTCCCCCTGCCCGGCTCTATGCCGCCTGTGTCCCCCGCAGCATCCCCAGACCCCCCTGCTCCCTCCACCGCCGCGCCGCCCCACTAGGTCCCAAGTCGGGTGGTCGGACGTGCAGCAGATCCGACCACCCGACGCAGATCCGAAGCGCACGGGACCGCGCATCGGATCTGAGGGGACATCAAAACTAGCCGATTTTGGTCCGCTTTCGGCCAGATCCGACTGATCTGGCTGAAATCTGACCAAAATCGGCTGGTGTATGGGGGCCTTTACAGAGGTAACTAGCTTTCAAAGCTTTTGCTTCGAGTGGGCTCACTAGGGGGAAATATCTGTCAAGTGTGTACAGGACACGGTCATTAGGTCGACAGCAACCAGGTAGAGAGTCAAAAGGTCAACACAGGAAAAAGGTTGTCACAAGTAGAAGGTCAACATAAGTCTTTCATGTTTTTTTTAAAGGACTTGTTTATACTTTACCATCCCAGCGGACATGGGGGGTGATTCAGCTTGGCTCGTACTTTTCCGAATTTGGTTCTGGTTTCAGGGAGATTATAGTTGGTAGTAGAATGCACAGTGCAGCATTGAGGGAGCGGGTCATGCTCCACCTAAAGGGTGTGGCGAGTTCCATAAACCGTATGGAGAGATTGTGAAAAGAAAAGCGTGGGGGTGTACTGCTATATCTTGGAGGAATCTTTTAAAATAACTTATATCCAAATGTAGATGATCCCCAAAGCAGTGAGTAAGAGATAATGTACTTGGTAAAGTGCTGGGAAATGGTGCTGATGATTCAATGTAAATGTATCTGTCTCTTATTCCTTTTCCCCAAAAAATGTAACAGTGTAATGTGGGCTAGGTGGCATGAGGGAGATTGCTAGACTAATGAGGGAGAGAGGGAGATTGCTGCTACTGTATTTCAGGGAGTCTCCTGCAGAATGCAGGAGGGTAGGTAACTATGGTACAAATGCCTTTGGAGACTATCATAGTTGCTGAGGTGCTCGGGCTGTGGGTGGACAGGGGACTGATGCACTCGTCCGCAAAAATAGTGGGTGTGCCAGCATACACATCTATTCGCATGCGGCCGGGTATATTCGTTTGGGCTGAGGGAAGGGGGGGGGGGGGGGTGTTCATTCACCCGGCAGGTGGCGATAGCCTGCTCGCTAAGCAGTGAAAGGCCATTGCTTAGTGAATGAAGTTGAATCAGAGAGGGTATAATAGTCAGTCTGCACTGTCTTTCCTACTAGATCGTGGGGCTTTGCCTACAAACAATAAGAAGCCCTGCTATGCACAGATTGCTCAGCACACATCACAGTGTGTGAACCTCTGCCCGGCGCTCACAGAGACACAGTGTAACCTGGGAGTCACTCAGCAGTAGCTCGTATGGACACGATTTCGACAAAGGCATCGATGTCATGAACCTGCCCCAATAAGGAAGGTGTGCGTCTGCATTTGCTGGAGCCAGCCTGGTGTTTCTATGGGTATCCGTTTTTTTGGGTATGCCCATGAAATGCAGGGGGTCCACCCTGGAACGCCCCATGCCTGTCAGTCACCCGGCATACAGCCAGCTAAGGCCTCACTTCATACGGTCCATATACAAGGGGACCCGAGCATGCACATAGCGTAACGTGCACATGCATGGTTTATCGATGTCCGGATGTATCTTCTGATATTCCGTGCTGCAGTACGGGCATCCAAGTGTTTGGGTGCATTCAGGCATTGGCAGGGGGGTTGGCATGCGATCGACGGAGTAAGCAACCAGGGGGGGCACAGTGGCAAACGCAGGATTTTTAGAGGGGGGTTTCCAAATATAATCTAAAATAACCCACTCTGCAGTCCATTGGAGTAAGTCCAGGAATCTGTTGGAGCAGTAACAGTCCTGAATATTGGTCTTTTTATACACTGGATACTATATGGAATACAGTATTGATATTTAACAGTACAGATGGTCTATAGTATAGGCTGTTTCAAACATTTAAATAAGTGGTCAGGAAAAGGTTAAACATATAATAATAAATACATAAATATAATAGAACCAGTACTGCACTATCTAAGCTCACAATCTCCCACTTTCTGGTTAGGTTCCTGTCTCTTCGTTCTGACAGCTACTCTCTGGTCCATTGCGATGTTTAAGGGCACTGATCTGCACATCCTGCCTGCCATTTGCCTATGGGGCACGACGTGTTTTAGGCAGCGATGATGGGCGCACACAAATCATGTCAGTAGCATGCATGGAAATCTTCCGGGGGAGCCCGCGATGAAAGTGCAGCTCAAACCGGCAAAATTCAAAGCCTGGCAATGAATCAGAGCCAAATTCAAATCCAGCTAAAAAAAAAAAAAAATAGTCCAGTGCACATCTCTAGTCTACAGTATATATAGTTATAGTCCACTCTCATCATTCCTGCAGTTGCTGCATACAGGCATCTTCATCAATACACAGCCGGACCACTGGGCGGCGATTGGTCAAGTAATAAAAGCAACAATGCTGAATAATATAGCAGTGGATGGATATGGCACTACAAAATACAATAGCAAGCCCTGGTAGGTAGTCCAATCATATAATGTGGGCTAGGAAATCATTGGAGCTGTATACTGTATGATATAGAACAAGAAGCATATACACATTGATCATACCACTTGCTATAAAGTCGCACATTCACTGACATAAAATGATGGGGTTTTTCATGCTGAGACTTGTAGTCCCACATGGTTGTCAATTTTAGAATAATAGAAAAAAAGTAACACCTCTTACAATACGTGTCTCCTTGCACCCACATAACAACGGACAGTATGACATAGAGCACGTCACACACACACACACAAACACACACACACTAATCATTGACGCTAGGTGGTATAAAGTCACACATTCAAAATGAGCTGTTTTCATGCTGAGACTTATAGTTGAATGTAGTTGTCAATTTTAGAGTAAAAGAAAAAACTTGAATTCACTTTAAAATCAAATACATTAAGGTACTTGTGTATTATCACGGCACCCATCGCATCGCATACCACTAATTAAGGGACCCGATTTCAGACTTTCCCCGGGCTGAGTGTACAATTTTAATATCGCGTCGCATCGCATCACATGCCATTATAATGGCATGCGATGCAACGCGATCATGCCCGATTTGGGCTTATTCCCATGTTAAATGCCCCCCCCACACCCGATTTTTAATTGTATCCCCACCCTGATGGGTAACGCCACCCCACTATCAACGCGTCCTCCGACCTTTTCATACCCCCACTATCCACGTCGGCGTGGAGTTGAGTCTATATAGTTAGGCGAGCGCAGCGAGCCCGAAGCATGGCGAGTGCAGCAAGCCCCGCGTGGGGATGCGGATTACATAACATGTATTCCATGTGTCCTCGCTTCTGGCTCGTATTCCGCGTCCCCTCGCCACGCTTCCAGCTCGGTGGCTTGCTGCGCTCGCCACACTATATAAAATCAACTCCACGCCGACGTGGATAGTGGGGGTATGAAAAGGTCGGAGGACGCGTACCGCTGCTCTCGCCACGCTTCGGGTTGGCGTTAACAATGGGGGGGGGGGGGGGCATTTAACATAGTCATTACCCATCAGGGTGGGTGTACAATCAAAAATCGGGTCTGGGGGGCATTTAATATAGGAATTAGGCATCTGGGTGCCTGTACAATTAAAAACCGGGTGTAATCGCGTCGCAACGCATGCGATATGTGTCATGCGATGCAATGCGGCGCAATTTTTCGGTTGTACAATGCCCTACGATGGAAATCGTGGGTGCCGTGATAATACACAAGTACCTGAATTTATGTTAGACAATTTTCTTTTTCACATTTCCATACAGTGCGTCACAGTACTGAACCGTGCAATATCACTATAGTACTATAGCATTAGAGCACAAGTTGTCAAACTCAGTCCTCAGGACCCCACGCAGTGCATGTTTTACAGGTCTCCTCACACAATCACAAGTGAAATAATTAGCTCCACCTGTGGATCTTTCCAAATGTGTCAGTGAGTAATGACTGCACCTGTGCACCTTCCGGGTGACCTGGGAAATGTGAACTGTGTGGGGTCCTGAGGACTAAAGCTGCCCATACATGCTGCTAAGTGTGCTGAGCCGATGTGTGCTTTGAGGTGTGCACTCCCGCGCATCTCATCGCACAGTACAAAAAGTATGTACTTGCACATACTTTTTGTACTTAGGTTTCATCAAATTGCATCGCATTGCATGCACAACGCATGCACAACGCATGCACATGCAATGCAATGCAATGTGATCCCTGCTATTGCAGCCCACAACGCACGCCCGCATTGGGACGTGTATGGGCTGCTTAAGAACCACTGCATTAGAGGATTAGGCAATTATAGGCCCTACATACGGGAGGACATTCAGGCATTTTCTGAGCGATTTTACTAAATCGCTCAGAAAATGGCTGAAGTGAAAACGCATGTAACTCTGTGTGTGTATAGCCCACACAGTGCAGCCCTGCTGGTCTGAATCCTGCAAGGAGGTCATTAATTGGTTGGGGGTCAGTGTTCTCAACGTATATCACTGACCCTGAGCTCAGCACTGCGCTGTGCAGAGTGCGGGATTTTCCTGAATACCAAAATGCGGTAAAAACCCCAAACATCGGAAAAGGTGCCAAATTCGGATAAACAGGACCAATCGTCCCCCCGCATTCCTGTACCTTAAACAATGAAATTGGTTGGAACTTTGGAAAGTTACAGTATATTTATAGACTAGTAATTACAGAAGGGTGAGGGCAGTAATTCCAGTGCCCATCAGTGATCCTTTCAGCATTCACAGCAGTTCCGAGACCCAAGCTCACATGCAATGTAAAATGTTCTCAGAATCCCCCAATAAATAAAGAATCAGTAATTGCTTTTTAAACGGCTCAAAAACCACAAAAGTGTCCCAAAGACAATTGCATTCCTGGATCGTCTAACAGCCAGCAGTGCTAAGCATTGAGTAAGAGGTTTAAAGAAATGCATTGCTTCCTTATGGATCGTGACCTACTTTGCATCAGCTCTATGCTCTTGTTCTCTGGGGCATAGGAAAATATTACTGCTACAGATACAACAAAATATCAGTATACTGCATGTGAATATCTGTAACTAGGGATAGAGGGAATTTGGCAGACCTTGGTGTTACAGGTTCAGCCCTGAGAATGCGTTACTGCTCATCAGCTGTGGAGGAACAGCAGGATTGTGTCTTTAGTTTCCGATGCGTGCCAGCCAATGCCAGTCAGATTAATTCCCAACAATTCCATGCCTTGTTAGTTCACAGTGGCTGTGTGGCAGATATACTGTATCTTGGTGAAATCTTTTGTATATCTGACTTGCCCACTCCCCCCCCCCCCAGAAAGTGGGTAAGTATCCCAGATTCACTCATACTGTCAGCCACTCCTCTAACTACCCCTGTATATGAATCACTGTACTACCTCTAACTCTGTGTGTGTCACCCAACCCCCCCCCCCCCCCACCACCACCACCATCTGTGGGAGGGGTTATATTGGTACTTTTAGTTTATTTGTATACCCTCTGTCCCTGGTTTCTGATCAGCATCCACCAATTTCTTTTGTCCCCTGTTCAAGGGTATGGATAGTTGAGGTAGACAAGTTTTAGGTCCACAGTAATTAGGTCAATTTGGAGGGCCGCAGGGTCTCTAATGCTGTCAGAGACTCTGCGCCTCTGCGGTGCCGCTCTTCCCCACAATAAAACATTTACCTCTCCTTGGGCAATAAGCATGTACCTCCACCTCATCAGTGAGCATTTACCTCCACCTGGACAATGAGCATTTAACTCCTCCTGGACAACGAGCAATTAACTCCTCCTGGGCAATGAGCATGTAAACTCCCTATGGCAACGAGCAGGGAAACCCTGGTAACGAGCATGTGACCCCATGTAAAAATTATGCGATTAATCGCATTTAAAATTTGTATTAGTTGCCCAGCAAGGGTCTTTTTTGGAATTGCCCCTCTCTTGGAGTACCAGCGGCCGGTATTCTGATGTCAGAATACTGACCATCGAGATCATAACCGTCATCCAATCATACCACACCCAGATATTATATATATAATGTTTGTATCTATTTAAACTTCTTTAATGGACCAGGTATTTACCTATTCACCTCAGTCTCAACCCCATGCGTCTCTCTACCCCTCTCTGGAAACCTCCCCTTGCAAATCCTGTGTTTGCCCCTTACTAGTAATACTCCAGCCACATTTAGGCCCTTATTCAGATCTGATTGCAGTACAAATTTGTATGGAAAATGGAAAAAAACATGTACACTGTAGGTGGGGCAGATGTAACATGTGCAGAGAGAGTTAAATTTGGGTGGGGTGTGTTGAAACTGAAATCTAAATTGCAGTGTAAAAATAATGCAGCCAGTATTTACCCTGCACAGAAACAAAATAAATCTCACAAATCTAACTCTCTCTGCACATGTTACATCTGCCCCACCTGCAGTGCATATGGTTTTGCCCATTTTCCAAAAAAAAATTGTACTGCGATCAGAACTGAATAAAGGCCTTAGTGCATGTACAGAAGCATGAGATGCAAAAAACTCTATACAGTATTTGGGCAAAATTAAACAATTACACTATTAAGCAGCATACTTTTCTTTCAAGTAATATACTGTACTGTATACTCATTTTGCTTCTAAATACTGTATTATTATTCTCTTTTCTTTCTACAACCCCAACAGATCCTGCAGAGCTACAGTATACAGTCAGCACACGTTTAGTTCCTTCACAGATGTCCCTGCCCCAGTGGAGTTTCTAATCTAGTTTGCTTGTCACAGATACACTAACACTAGGGCCAGTTTAATCAGAAGCCAATTAACCTATCAGTATGTATTTGGTTTGTGTGAATAAACTGAAGCCCGAGAGGAAACCAACACAAACACTCGGAGAACATAATATATCCCACTCAGATGTAACCAATGAACTGTTATTTATATATTATCAGTGGCGGGTTTTACTTATGGGCTGCAGGTATAATCCGCTACTGTGTGACACTCCACTGACTTCACGGTGACTGGCAGTGACTTCCTATTGGAAGTCAGACCTGCCAATCACCCATAGTCCTATTGGGAGATGTTTCCTCCCTCAGGGATGCCTCTATGGGCTGCTGCAGTACCGAAGAAGCTACTGCGATTGCGCCAGTCCCACAATGCGGATCGGGACCAGCAGGTGGTGGCGGCGGGGATATATATATTTATTTCTCTATCTCAGTACAACACACATAGATTATCTTATATATATATTTTGGGGCTGATTCTGAGGGTGACATTTATTAGAGATCGATGTTGGGTTTTTGGCGATTTATATCGCAAAAACGGACGTTTTTTCATTTTTTCCCCAAATCGACTACTTAATGGGTGTCGATTTGCGGCATAAATCGCACTTTTTGTCGCGAAATCGCACTTTCTGAAAGTGCGATTTTTTTTTAACTCCGGAATTCGCATCCAGATGTTTTACCCATTGAAAAATATACAATTCGCATTTTTAATGAGATGCGAATTTGGAAATCGCCAAAAAAAAATGGTCTAAAGTTCAAAAAAAAAAATAGACCTGATCCTGACTGGCGATTTTGTCAGAAACATGGCGATTTTGTCAGAACAATGCACAGATCATTGTGATCTGTGTATGGTTCTTTGGTAAAATATGTGTAAAAGTAATAAAAAAAATTGGCGTGAGGTCCCCCCTCCTGTACATAACCAGCCCCGGCAGTGGCGTAACTAAAACTTTTGCGCCCCCCCGCCGGGACAATTTCACCGCCCCCCCCCCCCCCGGGACAATTTTGCAGCTGCCCCCCCCCCCCGTTAAAAGACCCCCCCGGGAGCTGGCAGGGGGGTCCGTGCGGCGCGGAGGTACCTGTATTAAAGGAGAGCCTGGAGGTCCCTGCGCCGCCTAGTATGATGCTGCCGGGGTCCCTGCGCCTGCGGCGCTGAGTATGATGCTGCCGGGGTCCCTGCAGTGAAGTGGAAATAACGCGCTATCTCCAGCGGAGATAGCGCGTTATTTCCACTTCACTGCAGGGACCCCGGCAGCATCATACTCAGCGCCGCAGGCGCAGGGACCTCCAGGCTCTCCCTTAAACAGGTACCTCCGCGCCGCACAGACCCCCCTGCCAGCTCCCGCTGCACCCACATGCAGTGGGGAGCTGGCGGAGATCCACCAGCGCCCGCAGCCCCCCGGCGCCTCCCCGCCACCGCGGGGGCTGCGGCCTAATTGTTACGCCACTGAGCCCCGGACCTGGTTCCAAAAATATGGGGGACAAAAAGCGTAGGGGTTCCCCGTATTTCTGAAACCAGCCCTGGACTCTTGGACCGGTCCTGGTTCCAAAAATACGGGGGACAAAAAATCTGGGGGTCCCCCATATTTTGAAACCAGCACCGGGCTCCAACAGCCCGCAGTGTCATGCCACAGCCGGGGGACACTTTTTACATAAGGTCCCCCAGCCATACCATGAGCACCGTGGCTGGTCAGCCTTGGACGGGGTACCTGGAGGAGTGGGGACCCCCCCAATAAAGGGGTTCCCCCCCCCCCAGGATTCACCAGTCCAGGGCTGAAGCCCGGGGCTGTCACCGGCGTCCCTGACCATTGGACGCCGGCCTGATAGGGTTAAATTCACATTCCTAACATTGCTTAATACAGGAGAACTACAAGTGCCAGCAGACCTCCCCCGCATGCTGGCACTTGGAGAACCACAAGTCCCAGCATACGAGGCATTAATGGGCCCGCTGGGATTTGTAGTCCACCTGTAAAAAGAATGTTAAAATAAAGCACACACACAGAAAAGTAAAACTTTATTACATACACACACATCCACACACCTCACTTTTACACCGCTATACACACCGATCCAGGATCCAGCGCTGGTCTCTCTGCTGCAGAGCCGGCTACCCCCGCACTGACAGCGGGCTGAACCGGCTTCCTCCGATGCAGCTAACAGCTTCTGTCACGTTGTCCCAGCGCGACACAGGCTGAGAGCGTGATTGGGCGGTGCGTCTCCATGGAGACGCATAGCTCAGCCCTGATTGGCTGAGCTATGCGTCTCCATGGAGACACATAAGCCGGAGACGCTCTCAGCCTGTGTAACGCTGGGACAACGCGACAGAAGCTGTTAGCTGCATCGGAGGAAGCCGGTTCAACCCGCTGTCAGTGCGGGGGTAGCCGGCTCTGCAGCAGAGAGACCAGCGCTGGATCCTGGATCGGTATGTATAGCGGTGTAAAAGTGAGGTGTGTGGACGTGTGTGTATGTAATAAAGTTTTACTTTTCTGTGTGTGTGCTTTATTTTAACATTCTTTTTACAGGTGGACTACAAGTCCCAGCGGGCCCATTAATGCCCCGCATGCTGGGACTTGTGGTTCTCCAAGTGCCAGCATGCGGGGGAGGTCTGCTGGCACTTGTAGTTCTCCTGTATTAAGCAATGTTAGGAATGTGAATTTAACCCTATCAGGCCGGCGTCCAATGGTCAGGGACGCCGGTGACAGCCCCGGGCTTCAGCCCTGGACGGGTGAAGCCTGGGGGGGGGGACCCCTTTATTGGGGGGGTCCCCACTCCACCAGGTACCCCGTCCAAGGCTGACCAGCCACGGTGCTCATGGTATGGCCGGGGGACCTTATGTAAAAAGTGTCCCCCGGCTGTGGCATGACACTGCGGGCTGTTGGAACCCAGTGCTGGTTTCAAAATACGGGGGACCCCCAGATTTTTTGTCCCCCGTATTTTTGGAACCAGGTCCGGCTCAATGAGCCCGGGGCTGGTTATGTACAGGAGGGGGGACCTCACGCCAATTTATTTATTTTTTTATCACAAAATCGCACATTTTAACAAAATTGCACCTTTTTATGACTAAAAAATCGCACTTTTCATCCCGAAAATCGCCCTACATCGCACTTTCTCGCACTTTTCATGCCGGAATACACACCTCATTAATGATGCGATTTCTGGAAAAAAATGCGATTTTAAAAAACGGCGATACAGGGCGATTTGAGCAAAAATCGCATTTTCGGAAAAACGGTCAACACAATAAATCTCGCCCTGAGTGTGATGTCATCAGCAAATAGTATTGCATCTACCGGGTAGAGGTGCGTGTGGGAGGGGTCAACGTGCAGCATGTAGATGGAGGTGGAATGTTTGTATCAGACGGATCTTTTGCACCCAGCATGGAGCTGGTGTAATTCCTGGTACTAATGATTATGGATAAACTTCTACATGCTATTGCTATATAAAGGACAACCCCCATTACCTCTCACCTGCTTTTCATTTTGGGGCATCTATTGGAGAGGAATTAACACATGTAGGCATGTGTAGATATAAGTATAGAGTAAAAATCAGCACCCCATCAACAACGCAACACTGGTGATATTCGAGAACCTTATAAGTTATAATAATTGGAATGATATCACATCTTATAGACGTGTGACAAGGAATCACATAGACTAAATAGCAATACAGTCTTGATCTTTATTTGTAGCAGGTAGACTGTCAGCATACAAGGTAACAGCCACCACGTCACCCAGCCTCTTTTAGGCGTTGGGAGCCATGACCCCCTGCTCTGGACAAACATAAAAGAGGAAGTAACAGGTGCTGTTAATAATCAGAGATGGATTCACAATATAATTTAAAAACTCTGGACTGGATCTCTCTAACCCTGCTGCAGATGCTGTTGTCCTAAATCTTGGACTGAATCTTCCACATTATCTTCATGTGGAAGCTAATGCTGTCCCTGCTACAGACACAAACCACAAGAGAAGCCTGGAAATAAGTTTACCACCTGAATAATTTGAAATTCTTTCTGGTGCTTCCTGCTTTGTCTCAGTAAAGAGGGGAATCAGGAAGTGTTAAATACAGTTATACCCCTTTTTACACCAAACAAATTTCCTGGGATATTGCCAGGGTGACCCGAGTCAGGGCTCAGAGTAAATGCGCCCCTGAAAAATATCCCAGGTCTTTGACCCAGCAGTCCTACACAGGTCAGGACCCGCCCCCAATTACGTTGACCGCCCATCATCATGCCAGGTGGGGATAGCGGTGTAAATGGGTAAAAAGCTGGGTCACACCCGGATTGGCGCAGAGTCCAAAAACCCGGGTGCGACTGGGCTTTTTGGTATAAAAGCAATATTACACCTCAATCCGAGGTTCTTACACTAAAACAATACACCCCTTATAACAAATGGGAGCATTCACATGCAGTCTACTATTGATGTCCTTTCTTTAATCTTCTCCGGATCTTTGATTCGTTCCCTCAAGGTGTATGTGGAAACAACAAATAAAACAGAAAAAGATAGGAGCAAACAGCTATGTTGTACTGAATTCACACAAATGAAACATACTACACATAGAATTTGTTCTGTTTTGTTTCCACATACACCAGGGAAAGAATCAAAGATCTTGAGAAGACTAAAGGACCTCAATAAAGCATCACATCTGACATAAGGGATGTAGTAGATCAAAAAGCAGAGCTCCATTCTTTTGGTGTCACCCTCTCGGAGCATGTCACCTGGTCACACCCTAGTGATGCCATTGATTAGAATTAGAACGGCAATGACAAAGACATAACACAGGACGTAACGAGCAGGGGGGCTTGGAATGTCATTTATAGGGTTCTGTTTCTCAGCATGCCATCATATGACCAATTAGGAAGTTCGAGGGAGATTTATCAAAGCTTGGAGAGAGATGAAGTACTAACCAATCAGCTTCTAAATGTCTCTTTACATGCTGTGTTTGAAAATGTACAGAATTTGATTGGACTCAAAGGCTTAAGTATCACCAGTGTTGCAGTGTTGATGGGGTTCTGAAAAAGGAATTGTAGGTAGTGTTTGGCACAGAAAATCCCACAATTCTCCACGAAAGTCTTGTGATTTACCAATAACTTTCCAACCTAGAAAACTCACCTTCTACAATTCTCCAGCTGTTATTTCCTGTACAAATTGAAATGTCAGCTCTGTCAAGAGTAATCAGAAGTGTGAAATGCCCAACAAGCCGCACAGATCACGCTGGACTTGTGCCCACAGCACTTGGACACCCAAAAAATATTTAAGCGGCAACTTGTATATGACAAAGAATAATGTACACTTATTCAAACACTGGTTGCAAACATATAATTTGTTTTCCCTGCATCTCGTTCATTTTACATTGTTCACATGGGCATTGGAGGGGGATTTAATTTTACACAATGAGGTCAATGTGCCTTTCCAGAAAATAAACCCCTCGCGGTGCTATGGAAAACCTGCAATGTCGCCATCATCACTATATTCCCCGTCACATCGCATCAAACTGAATCAACCCTTTTAAGTCATGATTATACAATGATAATTCCATCTTTCCTCCTCCTGACAGCATCTACCAGTCCATCTATTCACATGTTGCATACAAGCTGCTCTGCAGAGTACCAGTGAGCAGCGGTGTGTGCTTCACCCCAACTGCCCCCCACTCCACCGCAGGTCACTGTGGCCCATGAGTAGAACAGTGGGACAGTTCTAGGATGAAAGGGACTGTCCCACTTATTTGTTTTTCCTTTTTTTCTTTGTCAAAAAACGGATTGATGCTATTTTCACACACAAAGAAACACATATAGTATACTGTACTTTGCCATGGTGAATTAAATGCACAGTAATTCTGCTTTATTATTATGGAGCCACTGGATGTTCCCAGATTTTTACATAGCACTTAAAAAAAAAAAAGTTCAAGAGTATAACCACTGATGCACATGCAGTCATAATGCCCATAGAAGCAGTGGTGGCTGAACCCAGAGGTTTGGTGCCATTAATAACAGTGGGGTAGAGAGAATGGCATTAGTGAGGTAAGGAAAAGCACCCAAGGAAACAGGCCCTGCTCATGAGAGTTTACAGTCTAGATCAGGGGTCCTCAAACTATTTTGCTCTGGGACCCCATCAGATAAATAAAAATAATATCAGGACCCCAGCAAGTTACTGAAGAAGGTCCTCACATCACATGTGTGGACAGCACATTGCATGGCAGCATTGTGGATTCACAAAATGATGTGGGGAGTCTAAAATAATAGACGATTCAACAGATTTTTCAGACTCCTTGAATCACTGACTGACAGAGAAGTCATCAGCCTGATGGTCAGCAACAAGGAGTCGCGACCCCATGCTGAGAAGGTCGGGGACCCACTTTGGGGTCAGGACCCACAGTTTGAGAACCGCTGGTCTAGAGGAAAGTTTCCGAAATGCCAACATTACAGTCCAGGTTTTAAGGATATCCATGCTTGAGCATAGATTACTTAGGGCCTTATTTTGGTTCATTCTTTCTGACAAAATCCTTCTTAGATGGACAAAACCATGTGCACTGCAGGGGGGGCAGATGTAACATGTGCAGAGAGAATTAGATTTGGGTGAGTTATTTTGTTTCTGTGCAGGGAAAATACTGACTGCTTTATTTTTACACTGCAATATAGATCTCACTTTGAAGTAAAACCCCACCCAAATCTAATTCTCTCTGCACATGTTACATCTGCCCCACCTGCAGTGCACATGGTTTTGCCCATCTAAGAAGGATTTTGTCAGAAAGAATGAACCAAAATAAGGCCCTTAATTAGTATCTCTTAATTAGTATCTCAGTCATTTTCATTTAATCCTCCAGACTCAAGCATGAATATCCGTCAAATCTGGACTGTAATGGCAAAGTTTGAGAAACTCTGATCTACAGAATTGAGCACACAGTATAGGCCCTTAATAGATAAACAAAGGAGAAAGATCCAGTATGGAATGAAAGATAGATAGTCTACAGCAGGGGTGTCAAACTCAAATTCAGAGGGGGCCGCATCAGCAGTTTGGTCACCCTCAAAGGGCCGCTGTATAATAATAATAATGCAATGACACCACAGGCTGCTCCCGCTGTATAATAATAATGCAATGACACCACAGGCTGCTCCAGCTGTATAATAATAATGCAATGACAGCACAGGCTGCTCCCGCTGTATAATATAACAATAGTAATGCCATGACACAAATTATTATACAGGGGGAGCAGCCTGTGGTGTCATTGCATTATTATTATACAGAGGGAGCAGCCTGTGGTGTCATGGCATTACTTTTATAGGTACTTGTTTCCTATCTGGGCGCCCAGGTTTTCTACGTACGGCACCGTACTGAAATCGGATCGCATCGCATCGTACACATACACGATATTGAACGATGCGATGCGATGCGATGCGATGCGATCCGATTTCCCATAGGAAACAATGTGAAATGGCTCAATTTAGCCAAATTATCATAGGAACAATAGTAAATGGGCCAAAAACACCCCTGAACATTGAAATGTCCCCCCAAAAGTAGTTGACGCCACCCCGCCATCAACGTGAACCCGAAGCGTGGCGAGCGCAGCGAGCCCGCGAGGGGCGGCGGTACGCGTCCTCCGACCTTTTCATGCCCTACTATCCACTAGGGCGTGGAGTGAGAATAGAATAGTGTGGCGAGCGCAGCGAGCCACCGAGCCCGAAGCGTGGCGAGCGCAGCGAGCCCCGCGAGGGGACGCGGATACCTTCACAGTTATACGCGTCCCCTCGCGGGCTTCCCAGGTGTCCATGGCGACGCGGACACCTGGGAAGCCCGCAAAGGGACGCGTTTACCTGTGAAGGTATCCGCGTCCCCTCGCGGGGCTCGCTGCGCTCGCCACGCTTCGGGCTCGGTGGCTCGCTGCGCTCGCCACACTATTCTATTCTCACTCCACGCCCTAGTGGATAGTAGGGCATGAAAAGGTCGGAGGACGCGTACCGCCGCCCCTCGCGGGCTCGCTGCGCTCGCCACGCTTCGGGTTCACGTTGATGGCGGGGAGGCGTCAACTACTTTTGGGGGGACATTTCAATGTTCAGGGGTGTTTTTGGCCCATTTACTATTGTTCCTATGATAATTTGGCTAAATTGAGCCATTTAACATTGTTTCCTATGGGAAATCGGATCGGATCGCATCGCATCGCATCGTTCAATATCGTGTATGTGTACGATGCGATGCGATCAGATTTCACTACGGAGAATAGCATGGTGCGCAATTAACTTAGTGGGCGCCCAGATAGGAAACAAGTACCCTTTTATATTATACAGGGGGAGCAGCCTGTGGTGTCATGGCATTATTATTATACAGGGGGAGCAGCCTGTGGTGTCATGGCAATTATTATTGTACAGGGGGGTACAATAATAATGACACCACAGGCTGCTCCCCCTGTATAATATAAAAGTAATGCCATGACACCACCACCAGATATATTGTTTTTTTTTTATGTAATTTACTGTATTTTATCCCTCAGGCTCCTTTACTGCTGCTGCGGCTCCAGTAATTTCAATTCCACTCTCTGCGCCGTGGCCTGTCCTGCTGCGGCCCCCGACTCGGCCTGCCTTTCTTCCTCTCTGCAGACGCGTGGGTGGGAGGCGTCATCGTCATGACGTCCCCACCCAGCGTCTGCCACTGCCTCGATAAGAGGGAACAGGCTGCCGGGCCCTCCTCCACATAGCCGTGGAGGCCGACGGCCATGTTCCTGTGGCCGCAGACATCTTAAAAGACCACAGGAACATGGCCGCCGGCAGTGCAAAAAAAACCTCTAAAAAAAAGAGAATAAAAGGTGAAGACTGGCGGCGGCTGCGCGGGCCACATGACGAGGTCTGTCGGGCCGGATTTGGCCCGCGGGCCTTGTGTTTGACACCCGTGGTCTACAGCAAATACAGTATGGCAGCCAATAGGACGACATCAGATGGTCAACAGGCAATAGGTCGAAAGGGCCAAAACAGTTAAATGGTTGACAAAGGTCGCAAAGTTCAAAAAGTTGACAAACAAATGGTCAAAAAATGGGAGAGGGTTGTGAAAGAGTCACACTGAGCCTCTGGCACTATGTTGAAAAATAAAGATGAGTGAAAAATGGTCAACAGAAAAGGTGGGCATTTTTTTGTTATACTAACTCGAACCCAAGCCCTCACCCTTGTGCCTAAGAATGATGTGAACCCCTTTAGATTGTACGACCAACAGAACAATATATCGCATAGCCCGTACACTTAGCACGATGAAGTAGGCGGTGCAACGTATCGTTACCGCCTCATCAAAAAATGCATGCCTTTGTTCCCTTGGTTCTCTAATTGGGCATCTAGCATTCCTCCGTTCGGCGGCAAAATGATACACAGTTAGATTTTTTTTCTCTAATGTGTACCCGGGGTAACACTACCCTCTCCTTAAGGCCTAAGCTTCCCCCTAAGACCATCCCCTTCCTCAGCCTAACCCTAAACGTAATCCCTAACACAAAAATATGAAAAACCAACCAACTGTGTGTCGACTTGTTGACCATATCGATCCTGTGCCCCTGTTGACAAAAATCCATGGCAACCATATAAAAATTGACCTGTTTAACCTGTTAACAATTTGACCCTGTCTGCCATCTTGAGTCAACCTATTGACTGTCTATCTACCATCCAGGAACTGAAAGATGGATGCTGCCTAATCAGGGCCATGGAACAATATTTATGGATACTAGGCAACCTCGCTGCTCAAAATAGAGCAAATATTTTTGCGTGTTCTACAATGCATTCATCTGCAGTCTATATCCCAACGGTTTACTGTTCTCAGGGGCCCCAATGCAATGCACCTGCTGCACCATTGTTAGTTCTGCCTTTGCCTGAAGGTGTGAGAAAGAATTCATTATATCAATTCAATTTACGGCCAAAGTAAATTGACAAGGACTTTGGCTGCTATTTACAACCCAATTCTGTTTCCATGGGAAAAAAAATCAAAAACAAAACTTTCACCACTTACCAAAATTCTGAGACCTTATCGCACATCTACATAACGCACCCTGGCGAACGGCATTAAAACCATCAAAATCGGTGTCATTGAGTAGATTATCTCACAAAAAAAAAATTGCTTAGCTAAATAAATATATAGATATTGATGCAGGACCAACAGTACACGGTTTCCTTGAAGCCACAACTATGCAACCACCTTAAATACAGTAAGCTTTCATTAATGTGAATTTTAACACCTGATACCCTCCTTCATAGATTTTATTAATGGTTAATCTAGCCACCTATATCTGAGTTTTAATCATATTCAATCATGAATCACAACTGAACTAATGTTGGAATTAGCTGCAATAAGTGCTTTTAATGTATATCAAATGTTCTTCAAATGATGAAAGATACAGAATTACCCTGTAATTCAGGCCAGATTAGCTCTGGGAGACAAACAACTAGGAAAATACTTTAAACAGCACAGTTTTTGTTAAATATGTTTGCCCACAATACCCATTCATTGTATACATTCAAATGTGTTCTCCATGAATGATTAAAGTAGTTTAAAAAAAAATAAGGCAATTAGTGGGGATACATTATTCAATTATCCACAGGGCTAATTACCGCACGGTGTGGGGAAAGGCTATGCAATTGCGGTTTTCCCATGCGGAAAATCAGGGATTAACACCTGACGTTGGTGTCACAGACTTTTCAGAAACTTTGCTACTACCCCAAGGAGTTGGGAGGGCCACTCGATTTTCATGAGCCTCCCAACTATTCTGGCAAGAATGCCTAAAGCTCAGCGGGAATAGTATACCCTCACAGATCAATGTGCAAGTCAATCGCGACCCCCTTGTAGTCTCTCCCACTATCTGCCTCTCCTATGCAGTCTCTCCTACTGTCTAGACCAGTGGTTTTCAACCACTGTGCGGTGGCAAACTTGTGTGCCTTGAGCTGTTCTGAGGTGGGCCCCCAGATCTAGAGATGCCCAAACCAGTTTACAGCCACCACCAGTTCAACTGTTATTTACTGGTCTCTTCTTTTTCATGTAAAGGGCCAATGTATTTTATTTTTGTTACCTGTGGGGACCATTGTGATTGTTTTCTAATTCGGGGGCCAATAGGTTTCTTTTTTCCCTGTGGGGGCCAGTGTGTTTTGCCCTGTGGGAATCTCGTGGTGTGCCTTGGCAATTTTAAAATCTTATTTAGTGTGCCGCAAGGTAAAAATGTTGAAAACCACTGGTCTATACATATATCTCATAAATAGATAAGTATAAAGGGAAACAAATTATTATTTAATAAAATCAGTGAAGTATAAAATGCCTTTTTTGGATTGCCTATACTTTCACCATCCTAGTGCTTGAGCAATGGTTACTTAATAAATGATGCCACTGTTTGCTATATTTCACTTGTATCTTTTTCTTAATTGTAAACAGCACAGCAAATTCCATTGTGCTTTACAAGTGGAGTGCTCTCTGTACAGTATGACAGTCACTACTGCAGGTTGCTCTTTGTATTGTATGTTGGTCACTAGAATACTGTACTTCCTGTATGCTATCGTGATCACTGTAATGATCACTGTTCTCTTTTGAATATCTAATGCTGCCCATACGCATGTGCGATTGCATTCGATGCGATCTCGGGTTCGATTTCCCTTGAAGCTCACCATTCGATAAATCGCATGAAAAAAGCATTTTAGTGCATCCGATTTTGCATTTGATCATGCGATTTATGAAATGCACAGTTCAATAAAAAAAAATTGGTGGGATCGCATGATCGAATGCGATTGCGTCAAATGCATTAAAAAACACACCAGATTATCGAACAGATCTTGAAAATTTTAAATAGAGGGCTGGCCTATCTGGGGGATATATAAACAGGCAGCCATTTTAACTCGCTGTACTCCTGTTTGCTTTGTGACTAGAGAGGTTTGGTTTATACCTGCAGCTTGTTCCACAAAAAAATAATTATTTCAGCCTCACATGTGGTATCGTCTATTTCAGGGGGCTGGTCAGTCGGCAGGACCCTACCGCCAGGGTCAAACGCAGGATTTTCAGAAGGGGGTTTCCAGAGAGGGGCGGAGCAAAGCACAGAGATGGGCACTTAGGTGACCCAGTATATGCCGGGTCAGTTAAAGTATTATAGATAGACCAAATGTATATAAATAATAATAATAATTATATATACACATAACAGCAGTGTAGACCCCTGGGCTTAGCAATGTATTGGGGCCCCTACCTATCCTACAGCGGTAGAGGTGGGGGTGCTATGAGCAGAATCTTTGATGTCCCACGGGTGGTAAGGGGTATTATATCAACCGCTCAGCATGTAGGGCCTGGGTCAGTAATTTTCACTAATTACCCCTTTACTGCACTGATGGTGGGAGAAGGGGGCATTGGGCTGAATGAAGGGGTCCTGATACATAACTTCCAGGGTGGTAGAGGATGTTTAATACGCAGAGGAGGGGTGTATAGTGGAGTGGGCTTATTATTCATAATTTTCTGGTGGGAGGACAGCTTGCATGACTGCAGATATCTCCAGTTCCTCAAACTAGATTTCTTAGCTTTTAATGGAATAAAAAAATAGAGATTCCCACCTACCAAATGGTATTGGGACTAGGGGATCAGAGTTCAGTAAGCAGAGCAATCTGCAAACAAGTATATAAAACTACATACCAGGTGTGTGGAGCTGGAGCAGTAACCAGCTACTGGAAGGCTGATATCTCTGGTTCTGGGCAGAGTAGAGACAAGTTTCTAGTGTCCCTCAAAGGGGGAGAGTCCCAGCTTTTGGAATATATCCTCAGAAGAACCTGAAATATCTGAGTGGGAAGAGCAATTAACAGGCTTGGATGGGGACCACTGCTTTGAAGTCAGATATCTCCGGTTTCCCAGGGCCGATTTTTAGAATTCTTGTACCCATGGAAAGAGGGGACCCTTAGCTTTCATGATAGGGCCCTTAGATTCCTGGGGGGTTTCTGGGTACTCAGAACCCCCCCCCCCTTGCGTGCGATATTGCCTACCCCTAAATTATTGTTATTCGTGGGTCCATTGGGAGGAGTGGCTTAGAGATGCAAATTCTGACCAATATTCCATGGGTGCGGAGGACTGCCCATAAGAGCAAGCACTGAATGATTATCACACGCACATATGTGGGGTAGTGAAAGAGAAGTAGGAAGGACACTGTAGAGAAGCCATAAGGGCCAGCTTAGTGCTTTTTAGAGGGATACGATCATTAGGTCGACAACATTAGGTCGACATGCAGAAAGGTCAACATGGGTCTAGGTTGACATGGGTGTAGATTGACACGTCATAAGGTCGACACAAGCATTAGGTCAACATGGGCAAGGGTGACAGTCAAAAGGTCGACATGGGGTTTTCACTGTTTTTCTGAGCTGACATGTGCCGACAGGTGGTATTTCATGCCCTACCATCCACTAGGGCGTGGAGGGAGAATAAAATAGTGTGCCAAGCATAGCGAGACACTGTCCCCGAAGCATGGCGGTGCTACTTTTCAGTGTCAATGTCGACTGTGTTGACTTTTGGGACAAAAACTAGTGAAAAACCCCATGTCGACCTTTTGACTGTGTTGACCTAGACCCATGTCAACCTGCCAATGTGCCCCCCCCCCCTATCACGTTCCCCCATTACATGTACACAATCCCTGTCACGATCTGCACAAATCTGATTACGGAAGGTGTAAAAAATGACAGAAAAGCTGTTACCAAGAAATTAGTTTAAAAGTTCCTTAACATGTATTTAGGGACCCACAGAAAAAGTATCTGGGAAACACTTTATTTTTTTAATGCCAGAGCACTAACAAGTCACGCAAAGAAATAAATGAAGTAACGACAGCTCCTATCCACTGTAAAAACATGTTAACTGCAGGATGATGGCTTCTATTTAAATGAAAGGAGACAGCATCACGAACTGATTACACATTCTCCTTGATGTTGTCTTGGGTTTTCACTTTGAAAATACTCCGCGATATTCACAGGTTGACAGCTACGTTCAACTTTATTTAAACGGAAATTCTTTTGAAATACAAATGGAAAAAACACAGGGGCGATCCACCTAAAGTGACACAAATGTCTGCTTCCAAAATAAGTGACAATCAAGTCTTAATAAAAACATGTTTTAACCCCTTCCCGACATTTGACGTACATTTACGTCATGGCCGGGATGTACTTCCCGACACATGGCATAAATGTACGTCATGGCTTTAAACTGTCCCCGCGTCTATAGACGCGGTGACAGTTTAAACATGTCTGCTGTCCCTGACAGCAGACATGTCCCTGCATGCCCAGGGGGGGCTGCGATGCCGCCCCCCCGTCGGCGATCGCTGTGATTGGCTGTTCAGTGTGAACAGCCATTCACAGCGTTTTCCTGTGTACCGGCGAATAACGTTCGCCGGTGACACAGGGATCGGTGGTGATTGGTGCTGTAAAGTACAGCACCAATCACCACGGGGTGTAAGGGTGACACTGGTGTCACCCCACCTCACCCCACCCGCCCCCAAAGGCCGTGATTGGTTCGTCGGACCGACGAACCAATCACAGCCATGGAGGGTGATTTAAACTAACGGTGACTGCACTGCAGACGCCATTCCGGTCTGGAATTGCGTGCAGTGCGGTCACCGTGCCTATCTGCCACGATATACTGACCTGATCCTTGCAAATACTTACCTGATCACTGCTTGTAGCGTTCCTGGATCTTGTTACTTCTTGTGACTTCCTGTGTTGTGCTGTGCTGTGTTGTGCTGCTGCAGTGTGATAGATTTATAGATAGAGAGATAGAGAGAGAGAGATAGAGAGAGATAGAGAGAGCTAGTGACAGAGAGTGCTATATTTTGTGCTGCTGCAGTGTGATAGAGTTATAGATAGAGAGATATAGAGAGAGATAGAGAGATAGTGACAGATTGTGCCATATATTTTTTATATATATATACAGCTGTACTGCGTGTGCAACTGACTGCTGCCCCCCCCTTTTGTGCTGATCAGTATAAATTAACTGATCAGCAACTTTTTGGGGGCGCAGGGTTTTTTTTATATATATATATATATACCTGTCAGTGCTGCTGCTGCAGTGTCATAGAGTGATAGATAGTGAGAGATAGAGAGATAGTGATAGAAAGTGCTATATTTTGTGTCTGCTGCCCCCCTTTTGTGCACCCCCAGCAACTTTTTGGGGGTGCAGGGGTTATTTTTTATATATATAACTATCAGTGCTGCTGCTGCAGTGTCATAGAGTGATAGATAGAGAGAGATAGAGAGAGATAGAGAGAGATAGTGACAGAGAGTGATAGAGAGTGCTATATTTTGTGTCGGCTGCCCCCCTTTTGTGCACCCCCAGCAACTTTTTGGGGGTGCAGGGGTTATTTTTTATATATATAACTGTCAGTGCTGCTGCTGCAGTGTCATAGAGTGATAGATAGTGAGAGATAGAGAGAGATAGAGAGAGATAGAGAGAGATAGTGACAGAGAGTGATAGAGAGTGCTATATTTTGTGTCTGCTGCCCCCCCTTTTGTGCTGATCACTATATCTGAGGTGATCAGCAACTTTTTGGGGGTGCAGAGGTTTTTTTTTTTTATATATATACCTGTCAGTTGCTGCCAGTTGCACTGTCAGTTGCACCAAAGGTTGTGCACTTGCTGCCCCTCACTGGTAATCAGTGTCGCATCACTGATCACTTTTTTTTTTTTTTTTGAGGGTGCTGTGGGGTCTTTTTTTAATTTTTTTTTTTTTTGATCAAATACCTGTTGCCTTTGAGCGCTGTTCAGTGACGGACGTTACTGACCAACATCTGTGCTCAATTTTTGGCGCAGGACCTTTTTTCTTTTTTTTTTTTTTTTCTGCACTACATACAAACTACACACTACATACTACATTGAAATAAAGTTTGTACCCCCCCTACACTATACACGTGTTGAAACATTTCACTACCAGAAACACAAAAATAAAAATGGCATCCCAAATGTCATCCCAAATGTCATCCCAGTCATCCAGAAGAATGTATTCAGCGGAGGAGGCATATGCCATGCTTGCCTCTGACTCTGACACAGCCAGTGAGGCAAGCGGGGAATTTGAAGGATTCATCTTAAGCTCCTCTTCCTCCTCTAGTGATGAGGGACCCCCTCAAAGACGCCCCCGTAGAGCAGCTGAGACCCCCCCCCCCAATAATTGATCTCGTATGGACCCCACCACCAGACAATTTTGAGCCCCAGGTTCCTGAGTTTTTGGCCATCCCAGGAATCCAATTTGATTCCACAGGTCTCAGAGAAATTGACTTTTTCAAAATATTTTTCTCTGATGATTTTATAAATTTAATGGTGGACCAAACTAATTTATATGCCCAGCAGTTTATTGCTCAAAACCCCACGTCATCATTTGCTAGGTGGACCCCTGTAGATGCAGTAGAGATGATGACGTTTTGGGGTCTGGTGTTTCATATGGGCATAGTAAAAAAGCCAGAAATTAGGCAATATTGGAGTACAGATGTTCTGTACAGCACCCCACTTTACCGTATGGCCATGACCCGGACTCGTTTTGAGTTAATCCTTAAATTTTTGCATTACAACGATAATGCACAGTGCCCACCCAGAGATGATCCCACCTTTGACCGGCTATTCAAAGTCAGGCCGGTCATTGATCATTTCAGTGCCAAATTTGAAGAGATGTACATCCCAGATAAATTAATTTGCATAGACGAGTCCCTTATACATTTTAAAGGAAGGGTTAAATTCCGCCAGTACCTTCCCAGTAAGAGGGCAAGGTATGGCATAAAAATGTATAAGCTGTGTGAAAGCACCTCAGGGTACACTCACAGGTTTAGGGTATATGAAGGGAAGGATTCAAGAATTGAACCGCCAGAATGCCCCCCCTCCCTCGTAGGTGTTAGTGGAAAAATTGTCTGGGATTTAGTGCACCCCTTCCTGGATAAAGGTTATCACCTCTATGTGGATAACTTTTACACTAGCATCCCCCTGTTTAAGGCCCTTGGTTCAAGAGGTACAGCAGCTTGCGGTACTGTGCGCAAGAACCAAAGAGGCCTCCCAAAAACGCACATTGCCCAAGTAATGAGAAGGGGTGAAAGCAGGGGAATATGCACCGAAAATATGTTGTTGGTCAAATATAAGGACAAGAGGGATGTCCTTATACTGACAACAATTCACGGAGACAGTACCACCTCCGTCCCTGTACGAGGTACCAGTACCCACACCTCAAAACCTAATTGTATCCTGGATTACAATAGGTACTGAAGCCGTACAGTGCCCTGCGGAAAACAAAAATCTGGTACAAGAAGCTGGCCGTGTATATCATCCAGATGGCACTGTATAACGCTTACGTGCTATTCCGTTCTACCAGCCAGAGGGGGACATTTATGCACTTTCAAGAGGAAGTCATAAAGGGCCTAATATTTGGGAACCAGCAGGCAGAGGGCCCCAGTACTTCTAGTACTGGCCCCCGTATTGTACCAGGGCAGAATTTTCCTGATGAAATCCCCTCCACTGGAAAAAAGGGCAGGACACAAAAAAGGTGCAAAGTTTGCTATAAAAAGGGAATAAGAAAGCAAACTATTTTCCAGTGTGACACTTGCCCCGACAAACCCGGCCTATGTATAAAGGAGTGTTTTAAAATATACCACACATCTATGGATTATTAGGTTCATAATTTCACCGTGCTTCGGGGGTCTTGCTAATGCCACATAGCACCCACCATTCATTCCACCAGAATCTGAGCCGCAAAATCCAAAAATCACTCCTTCCCTTCTGAGTCCTGCCATGCACCCAACTGGTATTTTTTGGTCACATGTGAGGCATTGCCGTACTCGGGAGAAATTGGGGCACAGATTTTGGGGTGCTTTTTCTCCTTCATACCTTCTGAAAATGAAAAATTTTGAGCCAGAACTGCATTTTTGTGTAAAAAATGTAATTTTTCATTTTCACTGCCCAGTTGTATCAAAATTGGTAAAACCCCTGGGGGTTTGAAATGTACACTATACCCCTAGATGAATTCCCTGAGGGGTGTAGTTTGCACAATGGGGTCACTTGTGGGGGGGTTCCACTGTATTGGTGCTTTGGGGGTCTTGCTAATGCGACATAGCACCCACCAACATTCCACCAGAATCTGTGCTGCAAAATCCAAATATCACTCCTTCCCTTCTGAGTCCTGCCACTTTTTGGTCACACATGAGGCATTGCCGTACTCGGGAGAAATTGGGGCACAGATTTTGGGGTGCTTTTTCTCCTTCATACCTTCTGAAAATGAAAAATTTTGAGCCAGAACTGCATTTTTGTGTAAAAAAATGTAATTTTTCATTTTCACTGCCCAGTTGTATCAAAATTGGTGAAACCCCTGGGGGTTTGAAATGTACACTATACCCCAAGATGAATTCCCTGAGGGGTGTAGTTTGCACAATGGGGTCACTTGTGGGGGGGTTCCACTGTATTGGTGCTTTGGGGGTCTTGCTAATGCGACATAGCACCCACCAACATTCCACCAGAATCTGTGCTGCAAAATCCAAATATCACTCCTTCCCTTCTGAGTCCTGCCACTTTTTGGTCACACATGAGGCATTGCCGTACTCGGGAGAAATTGGGGCACAGATTTTGGGGTGCTTTTTCTCCTTCATACCTTCTGAAAATGAAAAATTTTGAGCCAGAACTGCATTTTTGTGTAAAAAAATGTAATTTTTCATTTTCACTGCCCAGTTGTATCAAAATTGGTGAAACCCCTGGGGGTTTGAAATGTACACTATACCCCTAGATGAATTCCCTGAGGGGTGTAGTTTGCAAAATGGGGTCACTTGTGGGGGGGTTCCACTGTATTGGTGCTTGGGGGGTCTTGCTAATGCGACATAGCACCCACCAACATTCCACCAGAATCTGAGCTGCAAAATCCAAAAATCACTCCTTCCCTTCTGAGTCCTGCCATGCACCCAAATGGTATTTTTTGGTCACATGTGAGGCATTGCCGTACTCGGGAGAAATTGGGGCACAGATTTTGGGGTGCTTTGTCTCCTTCATTCCTTGTGAAAATGAAAAATTTTGAGCCAGAACTGCATTTTTGTGTAAAAAATGTAATTTTTCATTTGCACAGCCCAGTTGTACCACAATTGGTGAAACCCCTGGGGGTTTGAAATGTACACTATACCCCTAGATGAATTCCCTGAGGGGTGTAGTTTGCAAAATGGGGTCACTTGTGGGGGGGTTCCACTGTATTGGTGCTTGGGGGGTCTTGCTAATGCGACATAGCACCCACCAACATTCCACCAGAATCTGAGCTGCAAAATCCAAAAATCACTCCTTCCCTTCTGAGTCCTGCCATGCACCCAAATGGTATTTTTTGGTCACATGTGAGGCATTGCCGTACTCGGGAGAAATTGGGGCACAGATTTTGGGGTGCTTTGTCTCCTTCATTCCTTGTGAAAATGAAAAATTTTGAGCCAGAACTGCATTTTTGTGTAAAAAATGTAATTTTTCATTTGCACAGCCCAGTTGTATCAAAATTGGTGAAACCCCTGGGGGTTTGAAATGTACACTATACCCCTAGATGAATTCCCTGAGGGGTGTAGTTTGCAAAATGGGGTCACTTGTGGGGGGGTTCCACTGTATTGGTGCTTGGGGGGTCTTGCTAATGCGACATAGCACCCACCAACATTCCACCAGAATCTGAGCTGCAAAATCCAAAAATCACTCCTTCCCTTCTGAGTCCTGCCATGCACCCAAATGGTATTTTTTGGTCACATGTGAGGCATTGCCGTACTCGGGAGAAATTGGGGCACAGATTTTGGGGTGCTTTGTCTCCTTCATTCCTTGTGAAAATGAAAAATTTTGAGCCAGAACTGCATTTTTGTGTAAAAAATGTAATTTTTCATTTGAACAGCCCAGTTGTATCAAAATTGGTGAAACCCCTGGGGGTTTGAAATGTACACTATACCCCTAGATGAATTCCCTGAGGGGTGTAGTTTGCAAAATGGGGTCACTTGTGGGGGGGGTCCACTGTATTGGTGCTTGGGGGGTCTTGCTAATGCGACATAGCACCCACCAACATTCCACCAGAATCTGAGCTGCAAAACCCAAAAATCACTCCTTTCCTTCTGAGTCCTGCCATGCACCCAAATGGTATTTTTTGGTCACATGTGAGGCATTGCCGTACTCGGGAGAAATTGGGGCACAGATTTTGGGGTGCTTTGTCTCCTTCATTCCTTGTGAAAATGAAAAATTTTGAGCCAGAACTGCATTTTTGTGTAAAAAATGTATTTTTTCATTTGCACAGCCCAGTTGTATCAAAATTGGTGAAACCCCTGGGGGTTTGAAATGTACACTATACCCCTAGATGAATTCCCTGAGGGGTGTAGTTTGCAAAATGGGGTCACTTGTGGGGGGGTTCCACTGTATTGGTGCTTGGGGGGTCTTGCTAATGTGACATAGCACCCACCAACATTCCACCAGAATCTGAGCTGCAAAATCCAAAAATCACTCCTTCCCTTCTGAGTCCTGCCATGCACCCAAATGGTATTTTTTAGTCACATGTGAGGCATTGCCGTACTCGGGAGAAATTGGGGCACAGATTTTGGGGTGCTTTGTCTCCTTCATTCCTTGTGAAAATGAAAAATTTTGAGCCAGAACTGCATTTTTGTGTAAAAAATTAAATTTTTCATTTTCACTGCCCAGTTGTACCACAATTGGTGAAACCCCTGGGGGTTTGAAATGTACACTATACCCCTAGATGAATTCCCTGAGGGGTGTAGTTTGCAAAATGGGGTCACTTGTGGGGGGGGTTCCTAAATTTTAGCATCTTATGGTGCCTAGAAACCTACATGGTGCCTAAAAAATAATCTCATAAAAAGGAGGCTCCAAAATCAAGTAGGTGCTCCTTCTATTATGAAGCCTGTGGTTTGGTCAACGTGCACACTAGGGCCACATATAGGATATTTATGAAAACAAAAGAATTGGGGGAATCAATTTTTAGTCACATTTCTCTAGTAAAATCTACTGTGTTCCTTAGAAAAATGTATTAAAATTGCAAATCTGCAAAAAAAATGAAATTTTGAAATTTCACCTACACTTTGTTTTAATTCCTGTGAAACACCTAAAGGGTTAACAAACTTCCAAAATGCTGTTTTGAATACTGTGAGGGGTGCAGTTTTTGAAATGGCATCATTTATGGGGGTGTCTCACATACCTCAAAGTCACATCAGAACTGAACTGGTCCCTAAAAAAATCAGTGTTTGAAATTTTCTTGAAAATTTGAAAATTTGCTATTCATATTGTAAGCCTCCTAGTGTCCAAAAAAATTAAAAGGAAGTTGAAATAATGATGGAAACATAAAGTAGACATATGGTCTATGTTAGTTATTAACTATTTTGAGTGGTATGATTATTTATCTCACAAGCAGAAAATTTAACATTTTGCAAATTGCTAAATTTTCCATTTTTTTACGACATTTTGGTATTTTTCACAAAAAAACACAGACTGTATCGACCAAAATTTACCACTAATTTGAAGTACAATGTGTCACGAGAAAACACTGGGATAAGAAAAAGCAAAAAAAAGTTATCCCCACTTAAGTGATACATGTCAGATTTGAAAAAAAGGGCTCTGTCAGGAAGGCAAAAACATGCTGTGTCAGGAAGGGGTTAATACCAAAGAATATTTTGTGACATTCACAACATTGGCCCTTATTCTGGTTGGTGCGGCCAGAGCCGCACACGGGGCTCCGGCCGCACAAACCAATCCCCGCCCACCCTACGGATCGCCACGGCCGTCCGTACACGGACGGCTGGCGATCCGCATAAAAATGGTGGAGGCGTACGCCTCCACCATGGTGGGAGCTGCCCCCTGCATTCGATGGTCGTCGACCATCGAAGGCAGGTCCGCACGCCCCGGCAGCTCCCGCAAGCTGAGACCACACGGACAATCGTCCGTGTGGTAGCTTGTATGGGGGCTGAAAGCTGACATCCGGCGACGTCAGCTTTCCGCCCCCATGAGTTGCGTCATGCCCTCATTACCATGCATACGCCCCGCGTTTGCATGGGAACGCCCATGAAACGCGGGGCGTACACATAGGGAAATGAGGGCATGAAGCCTCTCACGCCCCTATACGCCCCCTTTGCGGCGGACGAAATACGTCTGCGGCGAAGGGGGCTGCACATGCGCAGATTGACCTCTGCGCATGTGCAGAGTAAAAACATCGGCGGTACGGCCGCACGCGGCCCGTACCGCACGAAGCAGAATAAGGGCCTATGTGAGGAAACTTTTCATATCATCACTTAAGATAATCTACAGAGTAATTAACAAAGTGCAAATTATTTAATATTGCATATGACATTGGTGTTTGATCATGGGCTGCTGGGCGAGGGAACTTTTCCACTGCACACTGGGGATGATTCTAGAACGATCGGACGGGGCTGACTTCGGACCCTTTCCGATGGTTGGGATCTCGCATGAGCATACTTGTACATACAGTATGCAGACTCCGGCACCAAACAGCTTCAGCGAATTACACACTCGCCGGGCCATTCACTGTGTGGAGGGAGGGCCGGGGGGGCGGAAACCGCGCTGGACCAGGGGAAAGCCCAGTCTTTTATGGGCATCCCCATGAAAACGTTGGTCTTTCCCATGGGAACGCAGGCGGGTGGCTGACATCAAAGGACATCAGCACCAGCCCCGTATTTGGCGGACACCGAGGAAAATAGGAAATAAAAGTCAGTTTAGAGTTATTTCTCCTGCTAGCAGGCGCATGCGAGGGAATCCCCCCGCATGGTACCGACGGAATTCAGCGGCGTGGGAGGCGGGCGTTCGGTAAGGCGGCGTTTCAGTACTTGGTAAGCCGCGAATTTCACTGCTTACCGAGCCAACATGAAATCTAAGCCTGTCGAAGTCAACATTAATCAAGTGTCCACATTTATGATGTAGACATATTAATCCCGTCAACAATACAGACATACTGACTGCAGGGTGTGGATTATTTAATAGACAGTGTCTACATAAACAGCCAATTGGGCGATCCAAAAAGGTCAACATGTAACAGGTTAAAGGGGGTCAAAAGGTTGACAGGGTGAAAAGGGAAAGGCTGACAGGATCAAAAGGTCGACATGAATAGGTAGACACATGGAAAGTTCGTTATGAGTTTTTCACATTTTTCGGGGGAGTCACGTTCGCCATATAGAATAAAACAGCAACAGAGTTGTGTGTGGGATACATAACTGAGCATGACTGCAGCATTCAGTATGTGGGATGAACCACAAGACCATAAAAAAAAAAATAAGAGTAGGCTAACAAATAAATACCATAAACAAAGGTTTTATGATTCACAGTGTATAAGAACATTTTGAAGCGATACATGACTGCAAACCAGAAAGTGCTTACGGTGCAATATCACGTGCGATTGGAACTTTTCAGTTCAAATCGCAATGTTTCTAGTTCAAATCGCACTGCGTTTATTTTGCCTTGCGATGCAGGTATTTGCAGGCAGGTACAGCATGCACCCTGTAATTGACTACTATAGTGTAGTCAAAAATCAGGTGTAGCTCAAATCGCACCCAGTGTACACGGCAAACTGTATAGCACAAATTGTATGGTGCACCTACCACACATCTCACCGTGTTAAAGGTGCTCATTCAACGTGCCTTTGAAACTAGATTGCATCGCATCTAGAACAAAACGTATGCAATGTGCTCCATCATTGTGCATTTTTAAATAGATGCGATGACCGCACCACCCATTCGCACGCCGCATCACCCCTGTACATCGGACCGTGTACGAGCAGCATAAGATTTGAAGATTTGTATCAACTGAACATGTGAAACCCAGCCGAATAGTGTGTAGATTTTGGTATGAAAAAGACATGCGTTGTCAGATTTTTTTTACCCAAAACGCTACACACAAGAGGCCTCAATAGTAACATGTAAAACCAATGATACAAGTTAAGGTAAAACAGATTAATCAGGCTGTAAAGTGCTGAAAGCAGCATCAGATACAGCAGGGTTGTGCCCTTCTCAATTCAAACACGTCTGCACACTGCCCCATATTTGTAACTGTAAATGTAATATTACAGCATAGGAAAAAAGTGTACAGTGTAATATAAAGCCTCACAAAAGGCTCTATGTACTAAGCTTTGGTGAGAGATACAGTCAATGGAGGTAAAGTGTCAGCCAACCAGCTCCTAACTGCTATGTTACAGGCTGTGCTTGAAAAATGCCACTCTTATTAGTACATAGGGGTCTTATTGGCAAACAAAATATTGTGGTAATCTCACCTACATTTGTTTCCTTCTATCACTGCACGGGCTTCAGCTGCTGGGACGGTCGATGTCACAGATGGCAGTAAATATTTAACAAAGACATCCTTTTGTGTAGAGTGCGAGCTCACAGTCCACACTTCCTGCTGTCAGGTTCTGCAATCAGGGGCGCAGAATTGGGAGTATGAGCCCTCTAAGACTAGTAATAGCTTAAACACGGAGCTGTCATTACATTTAATGACATCTTATAGGTACAGCAATGAGTCTTACACAAGTCACCTGTGTGTCTTTAACCAATGCGGTGCCAGAGGGACAACCCACTTCCACCTGCAAGCTGTGTCAACTCTCCGACATTCAGAGATACTGTAGAACCACAAAATGTGGCCAACAAACAAAACGGTATTATGTGACTAACTAAACAGAAGTCTGCAACTGGCCCTGCATAGGTTGTATGGTCCTTCTGTGTTTGGGGTTTTGTGTTACCAAAGTAAAGTCAAACAATGTTTTTCATTTTGTATGTTTTAAAAACTGACTTGCTCAATTTTCTTTTAAATAACATTTTTTACCATCAGATGTCATAGGAATGGTCGTCTACACATACAGATGGATAGAATCGCCATGCGTCGTCCTCTGACAGCCGCCATCCTCTGACACGTGCCCCGTTTTGTAGGAAGCTGTAGCAGCCCTCTGCCCGTCTCCCCGCTCCTGCACGCTCTGCCCCAGCCTGCCCTCGCTCCCTGCCGTCTCCCTGAAGTGGAGACGGGCAAGGAAGCCTTAGCTCCCCGCTGCCTTGCTGACGGGGACGTGCGAGCGAATGAGCCGCTCGCGTGTTCCTGTCCATTTTATATCTCTCAAAAGATTTGATACATTTCCATAGAGGGAAAGGGACTATTGAATACTGCATTCAGTAAGACCAAAAGTCCCCTAATGGGTCAACCGGGATGCAGTTAAAATCCCGGCGGTCGGGATCCCGGCGTTCAGAATCCCGACCGACGAAATCCCGACACTTTCTCCCTCCTGGGGTGTCCACGACACCCCTGGAGGGAGAATAAATTAGTGTGCCGAGCATAGCGAGACACCGGGCCCGCTGCGTGGCGAGCGCAGCAAGCCCGCAAGGGGGGGCGGACCACGTCCCCCTCTTGTCGGGATTTCGGCGGTCGGGATTCCGGCGTCGGGATTTTGAACGCTGGGATCCCGACCGCCGGGATTTCATACTGCTTCCGGTCAACCAATGTGTAGCATCCAAGATCAACAATCCCTATTACATTATACACCACAAGGATCAACAATCCCTATTACATTATACACCACAAGGATCAACAATCCCTATTACATTAAACACCACAAAGATCAATAATCCCCATTACAGTAAACACTGCAAGGATCAACAATCCCCATTACAAGTGATAATAAAGATGAGCTCACTGCATCTGAATACAGGTCAGACTGAAACACCATAGGCAAAAGTCAATCTCTATGATAACCATCCTTCGATAATCCTGCAGGTAATGGCTGTCAGGCCAACCACTTAAAACTGAATTAATTTGAAATAAAAAGGCTACATTAGAGTGTAGTTCAGGCTCTTGGTGCTTAGTGATAATTGTATGCATGCAGACTAAACTGAATTCTATCTATATATGTCTGTGTGGTTGTGCCAGTAACTGCTGACATAATCCCGCCTGGAAATCCATGACTAATCAGCGCAGAATTTATCCGCGCAAGCCAGAGGATGAGCATCTTAATATTAAATATATAAACCCACATCTACGTTTATTCTAAGTAGCTGCAAGGTTAGTAAGATACGGAGAGGGACATTTACGATGAAAAGTGTGTTCACACTCACACACAGACTCTAGAAAGCCATTATTATTTAGAAATACAATGACACAAGTTGTGTGCATTACACACAAATACAGTATTAGATTTCAGTGTTATGCAATATTTATTTATGTGATCGTACAACGGTTTAAAGCGATCCAAACGGCATTTTGACAACACATACATGCCATTCAACCTATGTTCTCATTTGCAATAGTGTATCCTGCATTAGAAGTATGGTTTGCATCTTACCTTACTGCAACAGACATTTTCTAGATGATAACATCAGCAGAGCGAGTGCAACTTAATTTCACTCTGCCAGCAAAGTGCGTTGGAAATTATTGCAGCTCTCCGTCATATCACCAAAGGAAACCGCACACCGCTTTGAAGAATATGGGATATTGGATCACCTGTCTGCACCAGATCATTGCTTCTAAGAGACAGCCAATCAATTATTCATCATTCTACTGTTCTAAGCAACAGAAGAGTGACTTAGGACCTGTCCTAACCTTTTAATTTTCTATTCTGTATTAAGCCTAGAAACATTTACCACTTCAAAAGGTACATCTAATAACATTAACCAATACATTTAAAGTTAAAAAGAGTAACTTATAATGGGAGCTAACACACAGATTAAAATATAATAAGCAAGTACCGTAAGTAAATAGATATTTTCTTTGGTCAGAGGAAAGTCCTTCTTCAAAATGACAGACATCTTCTTCATATGTAATGGAGGCCACACACGCACCGATGCGGGCGGTGCGATGCTGTACGATGGGGTGCGCTCTCCCGCGGCACCTCATCGTACAGTACAAAAAGTATGTGCTGCACATACTTTTTGTACTAGCCTTTTCTAGCATAGCATCGCATCGCATCGCATGCACATCGTATGCACAAGGCATACGATGCAATGCTATGTGTGCTAGTTAAGCCCACAACGCACGCCGGGATCGGTGCGTGTGTGGGCTGCATAAGAAGTAAACATAAAAAGCAGCATTGGGCCTGGTTCTACATTTCACACCACGTCGATGTTCACGGAGCTGACTGAATTGCTGCTACTGGGTGCATGCTAAAATTCTGAAGAACTTGTACAGCAACATAGTGGGCCTTATTCTAGTTCACTCTTTCTGATAAATTCCTTCTTAGATGGACAAAACCATGTGCACTGCAGGTGGGGTAGATGTAACTTGTGCAGAGAGAATTATATTTGGGTGGGGTTTTACTTCAAAGTGAGATCTATATTGCAGTGAAAAAAATAAAGCAGCCAGTACTTACCCTGCACAGAAACAAAATAACTCACCTAAATCTAATTCTCTATGCACATTTTACATCTGACCCCCTGCAGTGCACATGGTTTTGTCCATCTAAGAAGGATTTTGTCAGAAAAAGTGAACTAGAATAAGGCCCAGTGTGTACGTGCGGATCTGCAGCTGCAATCAAGATACTCAGTATCAGAAATGGATTGAAAATGTGCTGGGCGTACATGGGCATTGACAGTGACACCCGTATGAAAATGGGGTGTCTTATGCGCGTGTCTCTAGTGTGTCACAAGGGGCCTTATTCTGATCGGTGCGGCCCGATCAGAAATATGCGGCCATGTCCGTGCAGGCGAATCCCCGACTTCCATACGGATCGCCACCTCCGTCCGTACGCGGATATGTGGCGATCCGCATGAAATTGGACGGGGATACGCCTCCTCCGTCTTGGGAGCTGCCCCTGCATTCGATGGTCGCCGAACATCGAATGCAGGGCCGCACGCTCCACCAGATCCCGCCACACAAGACCACACGGACACTTGTCCGTGTGAAATCATGTATGGGGGCGGGCAGCTGACATCCAGCGATGTCAGATGCCCGCCCCCTACACACGCGTCACGGCCTCATTACCATGCATACGCCCCGCGTTTGCATGGGAACGCCCATGAAACACGGGGCGTATGCATAGGGTAATGAGGCTAAGTAGCCCCTCACGCCCCTCTACGCCCCCTGTGCGGCGTATAAAGAATACGTGTGGCGAATTCGCCTGCACATGCGCAGACTGACCTCTGCACATGCGCAGACGATCAACATCGGCGGGACGTCCGCATGCGGTAAAATCCGCACCGATCAGAATAAGGGCCCAGGTGTGGTGCCGGCTTCATAAGAAGAGCTTAATCACTCACACATACAGGATGCAGAGAGAACATCTTCCGTTGCCATAGGGTAACAATTTTGAGAGTTCAACTGGTCATAGGTGCCGATTTATGTTTTTGCTGGTGGGTGCTCAAGCCAAATATACAGGGGAGTGGCCACAAAATAATGCCAATGAATATTACGCAGCACAGTTGTCTCCAATATTCAAATTACGGCAGCAGAGTTCCCTTTTTTACACATTACAGCAGCAGAGTCCCCCTTTTTACACATTATGGCACAATGTAATGAAACACACCACAAAATGCATTACAAGTAATCTATGCCCCCAAAATACTCACATGATTATACTGTACATCACAGACCAAATGCACAATCCTACACCAGCACAGCTGTGAGACAATGCTGATAAAGTGAACGCATATATAGTGATATATCTCCCTCCGCACTCTGCCCTATACTTGCCTGCGGTGTGAGGTCAAATCCCTTCCTCCTGATGTCCCGCTGCGCTCTGCCCTATACGTCTGTCCGTAGTGTGAGATCAGCTCCCTTCCGACATTGTGCCGCATTCTGCCCTGTCAGCAAGCGTTCGTGGCGCAGTAAACCCGCAAAGGGGGGGGAGGGAGGATCCACGTCCTCCCCTTGTCGGGATTTCGGCGGTCGGGATTTTGAACACAGGGATTCTGACCACCGGGATTTCGTATCAAACCCGCCGGCAGGGTATAATGTAAAGACCGGCTCCCGGCAACCACCCCCCGCACCGGTGTTCAGCTCCGAGAGACGGAGCTCAGAGCGCGGCTGTCATCTTGCTTTGCGGCCTAGCCCGAATCCCGTGGCAGCGGAAGCCCGCACCCGCCTGGGACACGGTGGATGCCTGCCCTGGCCTTGGACTACCTGCTCGCTGAGACAGCTGGCATCCTGGTCTGCCCAGGGCATGGGGGACACCAATACTAATTAAACCCTGCTCTGCCCTACTTATTAACATGCTTGCTACCTGTGGGAGGATCTGGGCTGGGAACTTGGGGAGTCCGATTTTGCAGGAGGTTAAAGCCACAGGTGACCTGCTTGGGGTGTGGTGTCCTCTGGTGGAGGGCTTTACTCCAGCTCCCCAAGCCATAAAACCCCTGAGGGCTTAATTGAACGTTGACACACGCCATTAAAATAGGGGCAGATGCTGCATCCTAAGCATGACCTTTAGGTGGAGGGTATGCCTGTGACATCCCAGGACAGGCAGCATATACTCATCTTCACACTGTTCTCTCTACAAATATTGAAAGGCCACCTACACTATCTATTGAGAAGTACCATTGCCGGGGACAACATCTTGGACTGTAACTACACTTCCAAGTTGGTGGGATTACGCGGTTCACCACATATTGGAACACCTTTATAACAATACACTGGGACTCTGTTACTCTATTGTTGACAATTCCTGGCTCGTGAATCAGCTGACCAACAATACAACCCTAGCAACCGGACGTCAACTTAACTTGCTTGTTGATTGCTCTAACCTTCCCATAACAACCGAATTGGATGCCAATAACAGCTTAGCCATTAAGAGACAGCTTCGCCTTTCTGGAACAGGCCTTCATCCCTTTACCTATGTTCCCTAACACCTGGAGCTTGTCGATATACTGATTAATCTTGACCTTTTTTTTTTGTCCGTCCTACACTTCAGCACAACGGGGAGTTAAAGTTTGTAAGCAGAGACCCATATACGGTAACCCTCCTAGAGTGTTTTCTTACTTGCATAATTACCACTGCTTTTTCTCCATACCTTAATTGTATTGTACTCATGATATAGGATATTAATTTGGTTATGTCTGAAGTTAAATGTTGACACGTATCTCTCAACATTCTAGGAATATACGTACATCTGTATTAGTTCTCTAGGTTATGCACACCTTTTTTGAGCCCTACCTGTCACAAACCATGGCTAAAGGTAAATCACAAGGGGTGAAAAACCCCTAAACTACCACCACTCTCCCCTCTAATATCACAGCTGGATCAGCCTCCCCACCATTCACCCCTCTACCCTCTCCCAGCTGGTTTCCCTACCCTCTTCAACCCCCCAAGGTGGCACTGTCTGCCGCTGAAACGGCATAGGAGCTGTAGGTGGTACTTAAACTTGCAATAGACCAGCAATTTTTGGAATTTAAGAATACCCTAACTTCTGTAGATTCCAATACTAAGACAATCACAATGTTGGAACAGAGTTAATGATAATGATGATGCAATCTGGCAGATTCAATCCACGGTAAATAACCATTCCACAACCATTAAGGGGGACATTTACCAAAATGGATTCGTAGAAAAAAGGTGTATTCGTAGGGAGAAATACACCTTTTTTTTACAAATTTGTATTTTTGGGATTTACAATCCCAAAAATACAACAATTCGTAGTCCTAAAGATGGAACATTCGTATTTGTATTTACAAATACGAATGTCCTACACCATCGATAGGATACGACAGAAATCACCATTCAAAAGAATGGTGATTCCTGATGTACTAAGCAGCCGTACTGACAATACGGCTGCTAAGTGGTGTGAAACACCCACGCAAATACGACAGGAAAATAGAACACCATTTTCCTGTTCTATTTGCGTTTTAGCCTGCACGGATCAGTCAGATCCGTGCAGGCTTCAGTGTAAAAAAAATAGAAAAATTAAATAAATGAAAAAAAAAATCGGCGTGGGGTCCCCCCCACAGCCGAAACCAGCACCAGGCTGAAGGAGCCGGGGCCGGTAATTAAAAATCAGGGAACCCGACAAATAGGGGTTCCCCGATTTTTAACAACCAGCCCCAGGCTCCAAGTCCGGGGCTGGTTCCCAAAATACGGGGGACAAAATGACTAGGGGTCCCCCGTATTTCAAGAACCAGTCCCAGGCACAACCAGCCAGCAGGGTAATGTCACAGCCGGGGGGAGACTTTTTATACAAGTCCTTCCGGCCAAAACATTAACCCCCTGACCGGTCAGCCTGGCCAGGGGCCCTGGGGGAGTGGGGACCCCCCCAATGAAGGGGTCCCCCCCCTCCAGGACTTACCTGACCAGGCTGAAGCCTGGTGCTGTCCTCGATGCCCCTGGGAGGTGGGCATCGAGCTGATAGTGGTGTAAAAAATAGATTAAACTATTGTTTTTTACTGTGGCACTACAAGTGCCAGCAAGCCTCCCCAGCAAGCTGGGACTTGGAGAACCACAAGTCCCAGCCTGCTGGGCATTAAAGGGCCCGCTGGAACTTGTAGTTCCACAGTTAAAAAAATAGTGCACAAAACACACTGACACACTTTTAAAATAAAACTTTAATACATCCATTACACACATACTAATACTTACCTATCTTCTTCCCGTAGGTAGCCCTGATCCTGATGTCCTCCGGTCCTGTGTCGGCGTTCCTCTTCATGTCGACGTCCTTCTTGAAGTCGACGTCCCTGTCGGCGATGGCGTCCGGTGTCCGGGTCCGACGAAATCCATGGAGGAAGCTGTGGAAGGAAACCATACTCACCTGTCCCAGCGCGACGTAGTCCAGGTAAGGGTCTTGGCAAAAAAACAAACCGAACACCCCGAATCCAGCCGGACAGAGAGCTGCACGGTGTTTACATCGTGCGGCTCCGCCTCCCGAATGCCGCTATTGGCCGCCTTGCGGCCTAGCGGCCAATCAGGAGCCGCTAGGCCGCAAGGCGGCCAATAGCGGCATTCGGGAGGCGGAGCCGCACGATGTAAACAAACACCGTGCGTCTCCGTGTCCGGCTGGTTTCGGGGTGTTCGGTTTGTTTTTTTGCCAAGACCCTTACCTGGACTACGTCGCGCTGGGACAGGTGAGTATGGTTTCCTTCCACAGCTTCCTCCATGGATTTCGTCGGACCCGGACACCGGACGCCATCGCCGACAGGGACGTCGACTTCAGGAAGGACGTCGACATGAAGAGGAACGCTGACACAGGACCGGAGGACATCAGGACCAGGGCTACCTACGGGAAGAAGATAGGTAAGTATTAGTATGTGTGTAATGGATGTATTAAAGTTTTATTTTAAAAGTGTGTCAGTGTGTTTTGTGCACTATTTTTTTAACTGTGGAACTACAAGTGCCAGCGGGCCCTTTAATGCCCAGCAGGCTGGGACTTGTGGTTCTCCAAGTCCCAGCTTGCTGGGGAGGCTTGCTGGCACTTGTAGTGCCACAGTAAAAAACAATAGTTTAATCTATTTTTTACACCACTATCAGCTCGATGCCCACCGCCCAGGGGCATCGAGGACAGCACCAGGCTTCAGCCTGGTCAGGTAAGTCCTGGAGGGGGGGGACCCCTTCATTGGGGGGGTCCCCACTCCCCCAGGGCCCCTGGCCAGGCTGACTGATCGGTAGGGTTAATGTTTTGGCCGCGGGACCTTATATTATAAGTGTCCCCCGGCTGTGACATTACCCTGCTGGCTGGTTGTGCCTGGGGCTGGTTCTTAAAATACGGGGGGACCCCTAGTCATTTTGTCCCCCGTATTTTGGGAACCAGCCCCGGACCTGGAGCCTGGGGCTGGTTGTTAAAAATCGGGGATCCCCTATTTGTCGGGTTCCCTGATTTTTAATTACCGGCCCCGGCTCCTTCAGCCTGGTGCTGGTTACAGCTGTGGGGGGGACCCCACGCCGTTTTTTTTTTCATTTATTTTTCTATTTTTTTTTTACACACTGCAGCCTGCACGGATCTGACTGATCCGTGCAGACTGCTAGAAATAATTTGTATTAGCAGCCGTATATACGGCCGCTAATACGGATGGTTACACCATCGGAGGGTTACAAAGCAGTCGTATCTGACTGCTTTGTAACTGACCCTCCGGAACACGAGTTTGCATACGACTTAAACAGTCGTATGCAACCGTAGGGGAAATACCAATACGAAAAACTAGGTTTTTCATATTGGTAAATTTCCCCCTAAGTCTCTCCTAGACAAAATGGATGACCTAGAGAACAGGAATCGTCAGAATAACTTGCGGTTCCTGGGGATTCCAGAGTCAATAACGGGTCAAACGCTGTTACAGTACCTACAGTCCGATTTGGTCCGAGCTCTTGGCCTTTCGGACCTGGGAGCTGTGAATGAACACCCACACAGGCTGGGCCCAGAAAGACTGGAGATCGCCCCAGACCAGTCATTGCAAAATATCTAAACTACCGCGATAAAGAGACAATACTCCATGCTTATCGCAGAGCAGGATCATTGTTAATGTATGGGCGAAAGATTCTGATATTAAAATCTTATTTGACCGCCGTTACTAATTCATTTACTGTTTTCTGCTAGACTGGAGGTCACAGTGAATGGGACAATCCAATTTTTTGACGACCCGCACCAAGCTAGGTCTTTTTGTGACCTCACTGGCTCTGTCTTAGAATACTCCCCCCCCCCCCCGTTCCCCATTAGTGGCCAACAGGGAATGATACATTACTTTTGTTTTCAGTTTAAATGAGAGATATGTACATTTTTCATTCTACTTTGCAACTTTTAGTCTCTTATTTCAGACTATTAGTTAATTGTTAATATATGTTTATGCTGTTCTATTTCTCTTTAACCACAATATTTGGTCATATAACCTGTGTGCTTGCAGCCACAAGCTATAGGTGTACAAAGTTGAAAAATATAGAAAATTGTAAGGATTGGAGCAATGATGTTCCCAGTACTTTCTTCTTCTGTTTTGTGACAGTTGTGTTATGTTTTACTATTGAAGATGGACGTGGCTATTTAAAAATGGGAGGTTCCATGGAGGCTGGGCTGGGGACCCCCAGGATGAGTTCATCAGTATTCCTACAATGCATTGAATCAAACAAGGTATTGGCTGATGTCAGTCTCCCACCTAACCACATCCATTACTGTCACTCAGGATAAGATACATGTAGTCTCTTAGAACGTTCGTGGTCTAAACTCCATGGTAAAATGCAAAAAAGTAACCACATACCCTAAACGTCTTTTACCGGACATAACATTCATACAGGAAACACACTGGGCGCTTTCAAAAGGTATGACCCTGAGGGATAGATGGATCAAAGAATGTATCTCGGCCCCTTATGTAACAAAGAAGCGAGGAGTAGCTATTCTATTCCACAAATGGCTACAATATAACATAATAGACACCTTAATAGATGAAGAAGGCAGGTTCTTATTAATAGATCTCACGATACAAGACGCCCTGTATACTTAATTCAATTTATATGCCCCTCCTGCCCCAAACTTTTTTCAGGCTATTTCTAATCTACAATTTCAACATAACACTCACAATTTGATTGTGGGCGGCGATTTTAATGGTATGATGACCCTTCCCTAGATAAATCTCATCTCATAATCCCAGAGTGGGGATAAGGGGATACATCTTTTACAACACTTACACAATCTCCATGACGCCTGGAGAATATTTAATCCAAACGACAAGACTTATACATTTCACTCTCGCGTACATCATTCTTTTTCTAGAATAGACTATCTCTTTCTGTCAAACTCACTATTCTCTAGAACAGGGGTAGGCAAGTAATTTTTGATGATGGAGTCCGGAAGTTTGAAATGATTTTGGTCGAGGTCCAAAAAATGCTGGCAATACGGGCACAATTCTGGCAATACGGGCATAATGCTGGCAATGCGGGCACAATGCTGCCAATGCGGGCACAATGCTGCCAATACGGGCACAATGCTGCCAATACAGGGACAAGGCTGGCAATACAGGCACAATGCTGCCAATACAAGCACAATGCTGGCAATACAGGCACAATGCTGCCAATACAGGCTCAATGCTGCCAATACAGGCACAATGCTGGCAATACAGGGACAATGCTGCCAATACGGGCACAATGCTGCCAATACAGGCACAATGCTGGCAATACAGGGACAATGCTGGCAATACACTGTATTGGCAGCATTGTCCCTGTATTGGCAGCATTGTCCCTGTATTGGCAGCATTGTCCCTGTATTGAATACAGGGACAATGCTGGCAATACAGGGACAATGAAGGCACATTCTGCTCACCTTTTTAAAGATGCATGTACTTTAAAAGGGGACGGGCAGGCCACAACCCGCAGATGCACTTAAAAGTGCCTACCGGCTCCGCAACTCTCTCTGGAGTCTGGACTCTCTCCTTTCTCTCCAGCAGTGGATGGGGACAGCCCTTGCTCGACAGCCCCTGCTCAGGCGTGGGGTGCGGCGTCAGGCAGCTCCTTCACTCGGCGGGCGGGAGGGCGGGCTTGGCGCACGCGGCGTCTCCTCCTGATCACGCTGGGCGCGTCTTCAGCCCCCCACCCACGTGAGGCGCCGCGATAGCGCGCTCGCTCTTCAGGGGAAGGAGACGTCATGTCTCACTTCCCCTGGCACATTTACACAATTACTGTACGGTCCGGAGCTCTGGCTTCTGCGGTCCGGAGATGGACCGCGGTCCGCCAGTTGCCGGTCCCTGCTCTAGAACAGCGTCAACTGCTATACATGACGTTTTAATATTAGGCCATGCCCCCATATCAATTCAGCTCTGGAAAATCCGGAATCCACAACTAAATTTTGGAGATTCCCATTTGCACTTTATAAATCAGAACACTTGACTCAGTTCCTTCAAAATAAATGGCAGGAATTAACTGACGACAATTTAGAACATTGGGGTGACTTGGCCTTATTTTGGGCCATGTCCAAGGCGGTACTTTGGGGCCACATCCTAGCTTACCAGTCCAGAAAACGAAAAGAGTACAGAGATAAATATAATGTATTACATCGCTCAGTTTTGTAAGCCTTTCAAGCTTATATAGAACACACGACCGACTACACCTTCCAGGATTATAAACAGAAACATCAGTTTATGGAAAGCTTCCTTCTGGCAGACGCGAAATTACAAATAGGTTTTATAACCAACTATTATTACCGCTGGGGTAACAAGGCAGGCCGCCTCTTGGACGAGCATGACTAGAGAACATAAAGCCAAAAATCGTATTCAAATTATTAGGGACCCCAAACACTCTCAAGGCGCACATACAACTAAAACAATCATTTGAAAGTTTCACTCCTATTTCATCAAACTATACATGACAGCCACCATGGATGATTGCTTATATAATCGTTTGTTGGAGGATGCACAATTACCTAAATTAACCTCAGACCAACGTTTATTTCTTAATAAGGACATCGAGGAGATGAAAGTCTCCAGGGTTATCTCACAACTCCCCAATGGCAAATCCCCAGGCCCCGGTGGGTACACGGGGGTGTATTTCAAGATTTTAAAACCTCATATTGTCCCTATCCTTACCCAACTTTTTAGAAGTATTCATAGGGATCAACTCCCATTCCCTCATTTCACGGAATCTTTCTCCCGAAACCAAACATGGATTTAGAATTAATGTCCTCATATAGACCAATCACGTCACAGGATTTAAAAATTCTTTCTATAATTATAGGCCAACCGTCTACAATCCATCTTGCCCTCATTACTGACTTTACACCAGCTCGGATTTACACACGATAAGGGAGTACAAACAGCTTTGGTGGCTATAATAACAACTGCTTAAAATACTCCTTATTCCCCCACCATGCTTTTCAGCCTTGACTCAGAGAAAGCATTTGACACTGTTCCTCGGACACATTTACTGATAATCTTTAAATTTAGAGAGTTTGGGGGAGAATTTGTGCGCTTTTTCAAGTACTTATACAATTCCCCAATGACATCATTGATAATTAATGGGGAACAAAACCACCCTATTGAAATAACACGAGGCACGGGGCTTGGATGCCCCTTATCCCCGCTTCTTTTCAATGTTGCACTTGATCCCCTTCTTCATCTCCTCCAGTCCTGGCCCACTTTTCGGGGTATACAAATGGGATCACGTGCAATAAAGGTTGTCGCATTTGCCGATGACTTAATGCTCTACAGCAGTGGTCAGGACAGGAATCGTGCCCTTTCGTGTCTGGCCGCTGGCTGTGTATTGTCTCAAGGGTTCAGACTTTCATCTTCCGCCATTACCAATATTATTTTCAAGTACCCCCAACTGGTCTGCAGAATACCCCCAGGGGAACTAGTACCCCAGGTTGGGAACCACTGCTCTACAGTACATCACAGATCCTGAAACGGTGTTAATGCCTACATTAAACAAAATTGAGGAGTACGGCTCTATTTTAGGCTTTCCATTAATCAAGCTTAACCCCAGGGCCTATAGTTAGGACCCGAGTGCCGTCCCCGTTGGGCTGTGGGAAGTCATATTAGATGGGCTTCGAGTGCAATACAATATTACATGACTTATATGACAAAACAATTACATGACTTGTATAGATTGAACAATACCAAAATGCGGAAATCAGCTCTAGATGAAATAGATAAATGTCACCCCTTATGTTACCTCACCTGGGTCCAATTCACCTACTAAAAATGACTAAAAATTTATATGGCAGAATAAGAGACTATGAATAAGTCTATTAAAACTTCAACAGCCAGTAGCTAATGGGGGTATGAATCTCCCGAATTTACAATCAGGCATGTATCTATAGGTACATAAGGGCAGGGGCGCCAATTTACATTTTTTCCGGTGGGTGCTCTCTCCCCCCGACCGACCCCCCACCCGGGACTTACCCGCTACTCGCGTCGGCCGTCGGGGATCCTGGCAGCGCCACAGCGGGGTCCCAGCAGCGGATATGCCATCAGCAGCAGGGTCCCTGCGGAAGATGGGAACTAGCAGTGGTATTAATACCGCTACTAGTTCCCATCCGCAGCAGGGACCCCCGCTGCTGACGGGATATCCGCTGCTGGGACCCCGCTGCCGTGGCCCGATCTCCTCACTTTCCGTGGGTGCTCGGGCCCCGGAGCACCCATGGTTTCGGCACCTATGCATAAGGGACTGGATTCATAACACAGCATTTGTATGGTTCATACAAATATAGACCAATCTTTCCTGCCTCACCATCATTTAATTTTTACATAATCACAAACAAGACATATCGGACACAGTCTCCCAGAATCCTTTATTAATGACGTCATGGACAGTATGACATCATACTAGACACAAACACAACCTAAACAGTCACCATTCACTATTTTTACCACTCTCGTCCAACCCAGAGTTTCAAAATGGGGAGGCTTTCCAACCTTTTCTATCTTGGAAAGCAAAGGGGATATTACACATAAAAGCCCTCGTGACCGACACCGCATCGGCCCCATTAACGGTCCAAAACCTAGCGGAAATATATACACTACCACAATCACAGGCATCGGCACTGTAGCAGGCTCAACACTACGCAAGCTCAGTTCTGAGACATCTTTCACAACAAGACCGAACCAACTGGTTAGATACATTCCTATTCCGACCCACCTCTGGCAGAAAGGCCATATCCACTTACTATCAGACATTACATACTCCTATAGACCTGGCTACCATACGCACGGGTATGTCTACATGGACACAGATTTCCCCCCAATTTACAATGAAACACATACTGCGATCCTTACAATGTGCATGGAGGACATTGCCCTCCTCTATGTATAGAGAAATGCTTTAGAACATTTATCATAAAGGAAATCTCTCCCCACATAGATGTTTTGTCATGGGTATCTCAGATACGGATTTATGTCCAAAATGTGGTAGTTCAGGTGCAATGTTTAGACATTCAATGTGGGATTGCCCGCTTATAGCCCGCTTTTGGAAACAAGGACAAGGGTTTTCAATGACTTACTTACTAAACCATCTGCCGCTGTCAGCAGAATGGGCACTTTTGGGAATCTTTCCCCCTAACGTTCCATATCTTAGCAAGAAAATGATGCTGATCATCCTAGCGATGGCCCGTAAATGTATCCTCCACCAATGGATCCAAACGGAGCCCCCCACAGTTCAGTTATTTAGAGTGAAACTTTTTCACATATTTCACATGGGGCCTTATTCTAGTTCAGTCTTAGAGGTAAATTCCTTCTCAAATGGACAAAACCATGTGCACTGCAGGTGGGGCAGATATAAAATGTGCAGAGAGAGTTAGATTTGGGTGGGATTTTTCTACAAAGTGAGATCTATATTGCAGTGTAGAAATAAAGCAGTCAGTATTTTCACTGCACAGAAACAAAATAACTCACTTAAATCTAATTCTAACTGCACCTGTTACATCTGCCCCCCTGCAGCGCACATGGTTTTGCCCATCTGAGAAGAAATTTGCCACTAAGAGCGAACTAAAATAAGGCCCATGGAGTTGGTGGAAGCCTCCCTCCAGAAAGAAGAATGCATGTAACAATTTTTTCAGATTTGGGAGGGTTTTATTGATTCCCTATCAACTGCGCTTAAGACACAAATATACAATGAAAAATATACAGGACAATGCACTTAAAGACCCATCCCAAAAACATTAGACAACATGCATGATCATTTTGGATAAAATATTGTCTCCGGCAATTATGAATATACGCTGAGGTCAGTGGCACTGTGCCATATTGCATTATATATATCAAAGTGGGGGGGTGAGCACCAACATTCAACTTGACTCCAGGTGCCTGGGACGAACTTACACCACTGGTGTGCATAATGTGTAATGGGCATTATAGAGTGTGGCATAATGTGTGCGCAATCTTGGCGCAGTGTGTCTAAAAGGCGCTATCAGATCACTATCCCAGGTAGGACCTAGGATTTTGACCCTTTCACACTAAACCTTGTTATAACCCGAGTTGAATTGCCAGGTTGGTCAACCCGGGTCATTCAGTTTGGTTCTTTCACATCGCACCTCAACCTGGCAATAACCCGTGTTATAAATGCGATCTGAAAGGGTTAGGAGGGGCTCCACTATGTGGTGCACAACTGTGACACTATTATTTGTTGTTATTGTTCATAGTTTTTATGGTATATATTTATATTTCTTATACTTGAAATTGGAAGTATACAAAACAAAAATAAATACTATGCTTTTTTGTGTGTTTGGGGTGGGGGTAAGGCAAAGCATATTTTTGCACCTGGGCCCACAACTCGCTAGTTTCACCTGTGGTTCCTGCCATGTTGTAATCCTAATAATAATATTGATCTCTCTCATTCTGTGGTTTGATACATATCTCTGTTAGGGGCCCATTTATCATTCAATATTTGCGGCTAAATACCCGAAAACACCCTTTTCGGTGGTTAGCCGCAAATATTAAGTATCACTTGAATGTATGTAGGAGGGACCACAGCAGGAATCTGCGATCCCTGCTCTTAAGCTGTGTACACACGGGGGCGATAGGGGCTTAAATTGCTGGGTGCGCGCTTCCGTCTTCAGCCCCATTCTAATCGCAGGAGCTTGCGGGCTCGGTGGCTCGATACGCTATCTAAAATCAACTCCATGCCAACGTGGATAGTGGGGGTATGAACTATCTACGTTGGCATGGAGTTAAGTTACTTTATTTTAGATAGTTTGGCGAGCGTACCCAACCCGGAAACTACACAAGAACCGTAGTTAATAATGGACAGAATTGTGTCCATTCATACGGGATGGTCACGGCCCGGCCGCCCGGTTGCAGCCGGCTGTCACGACTGGAAAGGACGGCTGCCATGCTGTGGCCATCCCGACCATTTTAAACTTCTATGCAGGGCACGGCTTCTTGGCTGTGTGGGGTTTCGACCCCCGGTGTCAGCCAGAGTGTGTGAAACAGCTAATTCCTCCTGCACCACCGCCGGCCGCATCGCCAGTGGCGGATTCAGGGGGGGGGACACCCGGGCACGTGCCCCCCCTGTCATTTATTTTGTAGCTGAGGACCAGGGCTTTCCAACGAGCCCAGCCCCGTGTCTCTAGCCCCCCGGGAACCGGAGATATCGCCTGGCAAACTTGTAACGTTTTTTCCCCATAGGATAATATGGGACCCGTCAATTCCGACCGCCACTCGGTTCCGACGGCTGCCAGTTCCCACCCTGGCATCACAGAAGCTTGTGGTTGATTTTATTCAATTCTAAATTGCTGGGCCTTCAATATGATACTAGGCTGGTCCATATCGGTCAATCGCTTCCAGAGATATTGCATGTAAACCGATTTTTTTATTTTTGAAATGTAATTTCATGGCTGTTCATGTTCTTTGAGGGCAGATTACTCTGGAACCAAACGTTCCAGTTTCACTGGACCAAAATCATTCAAAGCCCATTCAAAAGTTCTTCAATATAATACTTGTCTCATGTAAATGGGTCAGTTGGTTCCGAAGATATAGCCGGTTAAATGAGATAACTGGTTAAAGGGGGCATGGGGTGGTTTTCTCTCCCCCTCACACCAGAAAATGCAAGGACTAGGCTGGTGTAAAATGGGCCAACCTAGGAATGCATTTTCTGGTGTGAAAGGGGTATTATTTCAAATAGCCGGGACCTGCAGTGCTCTGAATACAGAAAGGCTCTGCCACTGTCAGTGGCTATCACTTCTGCTGTCCCCCATTTACCACGAGCATGTATTCCCCCTTGGCAATGAGCATGTAATCCCACATGGCAACGAGCATGGAACCTCTGGCAATGAGCATGGAACCCTTGGCAATGAGCATGTAGAAAAGCAGCACTTATGTAGCATAATTTTTAATATGCATTATGGTGTTTGGCATAACACATAATGGACATAATGGTGTGTAACTTAACGTGTAATGGACATTATGGTGTAAATGTTTAATGCGCGCCTTTGGTGGACAATATCCCTGTTTATGAAGTGTATTGTGAATTTTGGCTTAATCTGTGTGGCTTTATGTGAATTCTGGCTCAATCCATGTGGCATTATGTGAATTTTGTCTCAATCCGTGTGGCATTATGTGAATTTTGGCTCAATCCATTTGGCATTATGGGAATTTTGGCTCAATCCGTGTGGCATTATGTGAATTTTTTCCCAATCCGTGTTGCATTATGTGAATTTTGGCTCAATCCGTGTGGCATTATGTGAATTTTGGCTCAATCCATGTGGCATTATGTGAATTTTGTCTCAATTCATGTGGCATTATGGGAATTTTGTCTCAATCCATGTGGCATTTTATGCATTTGGCTCAATCCGTGTGGCATTATGTGAATTTTGACACAATCCATTTGGCATTATGTGAATTTTGGCTCAATCCGTGTGTGTTATTATGTAAATTTTGGCTCAATCCATGTGGCATTATGTGAATTTTGGCTCATTCCATTTGGCATCATGTGTAAGGGGCAAGTATAATGGGGTCTAGTATTTTGTTGCATAATGTGTAGAAGTTGTATATGGTGTTGACACGCCCCCTGTTGAGTGGCCACACACCTTTTCCGGAGCGCGCCTTTGGCGCGCGCACAACTACATCCTTCACTTTTGTCGCCATGGTGGGCCTGCTTACTTTAAATGCCAGGGCCTATTTTTAATTATATTCCCACCCTCTCTCTCTCGCTCTCTTAGCACGTACACTGGCACCACCGCCCCTCCCCCACCCAAACCCTTTTTTATCATGGTGCCCCCCCTGTCATTTTATCCTGGATCCGCCCCTGCGCATCGCCCATAGGTTTCTATGGGGGATGTAAAGCTGCCCGATATATCAACATCGGGCCGCAGCACTTCACATCCATACCTCTCAACATGACCCATGCCAGGAGGGACAAATTACACTGCTGCTGGACTTTCCTCTTAATGTATGATTGCCATCACCTGTTTTTGAACAGGTTAACTAATAATAAGAAGTTGTTTCTCCACAGGTGATGGCAACCAAAATTAAGAGGGAAGTGCAGGAGCAGAGCATTGTGTCCCTCCTGGGAACGGGGCTCCTTTCGGGCCTCATCTACTTATTTCCACGGATAGTTTACTTAGCTGAAGTGCAGGTGTGCAATGCCAACCATTATGACCACTATCCGCCACTGCCAGCTATCGCTGGAAATGGTGCACAGCTGTTGGCATCTACTGCAGGAGAGGCACGTCTGTGGGGCTCTCCTAGTTTTAAGAACTACAAGTCGCATACTGCAGCTCTGCAGTTGTGGTATTTATAATGCTTACATACAATCCCGAACCTAGTTGCTCATGATATAAGCTCAGCTGGCAGGAACACCGCCATCTATGCTTTGCGGTTACTGACGGAGAATGATGTGTGACGAGGGGAACCGGTCTTCGGTAGGAACGTTGCAGAGGTGCTCAGGCTGCCGGGGAAGGATTAAGGCTGTGCGCGGGCTATTGCCCTCATTCAAGATGGAGCCGCGGAGTAAAGTGGGGCATGAGATGAGCTTGGCAGCCCTGCGCCACAACGACCCTTACATCAGCGGCATTGTAGACGTGACCGGGCAGGTAGCTCTGTATAGCTTCAGCGCAAAGGCCAACGAGTGGGTGAGTGACGCGGGCGGTCACTGGGACAGCAACAGGCGCAGGTCCTGGTCCCCCCATAATGTCATCCCCCTGACTCCTCGTACTGACCCTGCATTGGCTCAATACTTCCTTCATGGTTGGAGTTGTGCAGTTCTTGGTAACTCACTGACCCGAATTCTGTGTTGTCACGTTTATCATATAAATCCCAGTCCCTCTGTCATGCTTTGTAGCAGGTGGGTCCATAGTTGGCTCATCCATTGGTCAACACAGGTTCTTGCCTAGGGACCAGAGGACAGTAACCTATTTTTTTTTTTTACTTCAATAATTTTTATTGAAAAATGTTCATATTATGCAAAACAGGGGGGGGGGGGGGACAGGACAGAAAGGTAAAAGGAGGGGGGGCAGTCACCAAAACTGTAACAGTCTCAAAACAGCATAACATGGCATTATACATCTTAATCTCATACATCAATTACCGCCCAATTACCTAGAAACAATAAAAATGAAAGAGGAACATTGAATGCATACTAAGGAAGTGGGTCTGGAGAGAGGTCAGTCAGACTTTGTTTTATAAGATCAGCGCCTTCACCGACCGTAGAGAATACCTTCCAAGGGTTCCAATCGGCTGAGGAGATATGTGTAGGGAGGTGAGTGGGGGAATAGTCTGTCTCCATTACAAAATGGGAATGGATCTTACGCACAACCTTGAGAAAGGGGGGGGGGGGGAGCTGCTGCTTGTTTCCAACACTGTGCGACAGCAGCCCGGGCTGCGATGCAGATATGGCCTAGGACATAGTGTAGGTGGGCAGGGACTGAGGCCGGGAAATAGTTTAGGAGGGCTATAAGAGGCGAAGGCAAAAGGGATATAGATAATACTTTGTTGATAAGGTCAAAAATCGCTTTCCAAAATGGAATGACATTAGGGCAGGACCAGAAGACGTGGAACTGATGGCCAACCTCACCGCAGAGGCGCCAACAGAATTTCGAGCTGGAAGGCCAGATCGTATGTAGCCTGTCCGGTGTGAGATATAATCTATGTAAAGGTTAATATGCATCTCAGAGTGATTTAAACACCTGGACATTGTATATGAAGAAGCACATGTCCAATATCTGTCTCCCATCAGATTTGAGCTCTGGACTTAGGAGATGGGATTAGGTCTATAAGGGTGTTATACCAAAAAGAGATTTCCACCCTGTGCTCAACGCCGAGAAGCCTCTTAATTATACTGGCCAAGTTAGGTGTCGGAACTACGGAGGTAATGGAGAGGCTAGTCCACCAGTGGTTAATCTGATAGTAATCTATCTGAATCAGGTAGAGAAAAGCATTGCTGTAACTCCGGGAAGGATCGGAGAGCAAGGCCATTTAGCAAGTCGCCAAGGGAGTTGATTCCCCTCCTGATCCATCTAGACGGGTTGAAATTGGGAATAATACTAGCCACGGTATGTAGGGAAATTAAGGGCAGGTTATGGAAATTTTTAGTGAGGGTGTGGGTCAGCCTGTCCCAAACAGATAGGGAAGCACGAGTGGATGGGAGAAGGCATAAGGTTTCAGGGCGAAGGTTAGGGGGCAGCCAAAACAGATCACCCAAGGGGAACTTAGGGCAGGTCCTCTACTCCAAGCACGTCCACCCTCCGGCGACATTTTGGGTAAAGAGAGGTTTAAATTGAGCCAGGAGAGCAGCCTCCTGGTACAGTGCCAGGTTGGGCAGGTTTAGGCCCCCTTTAGTCTTAGGTAAACACATTTTGGTACGTGCTAATCTAGGGGGACGAGATGCCCATACATAAGACGTCATGATAGAATTAGCTTTGTCCAGATATTTTTTGGGGAAGGTATAGGGGATCGTGCGAAAGAGGAACATTAGCTTGGGAAGTAGTGACATTTTGAAGGCAGCTATCCGACCCAGCCAAGAAATATCATAGTTGGCCCAGGATTTGGATAAGGATGAGATTGAGTTGAGGAGTGGGGGGATATTGGTCTCAAAAACGGAGGAGGAGGGCGGAATACAGACACCTAGGTAACGAATTGCAGAGGATTGCCAATTATAATGGTATAGAGAGCGTAGGGTGTCGATAGAGTGGTCGAGATTAATGGGGAGGGCGTCGGTCTTGGTTCTATTCAATTTATAATAGGACGCTGAGGAGTATGCGTTTAAAATGTTGTGGAGATGGGGAAGGGTTTCTAACGGATTGGAGACTAGTAAAAGGACATCGTCCGCAAACATGCAGAGCTTATGGGAAGATAATCCAATCGAAAGCCCCGGGAAAAGCGGGTCCGCTCAGATCTTAGCCGCTAGTGGTTCTATTGCTAGTACAAAAATAAGGGGGGAGAGGGGGCAGCCCTGGCGGGTCCCATTATGGATCTGGAAGGGATTGGATAGGAAGCCGTTACTATATACTAGGGCAGATGGAGAACTGTACAGAGCGAGGACGGAAGAGAGGATTTGATCTCGCAGGCCAAATCTCAATAAGACCTCTCGCATGTAAGACCAGTTGAGGCGATCGAAGGCCTTCTCCGCATCCAAAGACAACAAGAGAAGGCCCTGGTCCCCTGAGAGGGAGTCAATAAGATCAAAAACTCTGCGGGTGTTATGCTTATCTCCCAGGGACAAATCCCACTTGATCTGGGTGAATTAATAAGGGGAGGAGAACATTTAAACGGGAGGCAATTAATTTAGCGTAAATTTTTACGTCGCCATTTAATTGGTGAGATTGGCCGGTAGTTTTGGCATAGGGAGGGGTCTTTTCCGGGTTTGGGTATAGTAACAATTTGGGCTTCTAACATTTCGCTGGGGATGGTACCACTGGAAGTAATGTCGTTGTAGACGTTAAGGAGTGTAGGGACTAGTAGTTCTTGAAAGGAAGAGTAGAAGTCGTTAACAAAACCATCTGGGCCAGGTGCCTTATTCTTGGGGAGGGATTTAATGGTTGCGTAAATTTCAGCCGGGGTCCATGGGGCATTTAAAGTTTCTAATTGTTCATCATTAATAGAGGGTAGGTTTAGATCATCTAAGAAGGAATTGATCGTTGTGAGAGTGGGTTGGGGTGTGGAAGTGTCAGTTGAAAGGTTGTAGAGATGGGAGTAGGAGGCAAATTGGTTAGATATTTCAGATGGATTGGAAATTTTAGAGTTAGATGGTGTCTTGATGCATTGGATTCTATTTTTAGCCTGTTGTTTGCGAAGTTTACTGGCAAGCATTTTCCCTGCTCTATTACCTACCAGGTAAAACTTTTGCCTGAGTCTGTTTAAAGCAGCTTCATTGCGGGCAAGGAGAAGTTTTTTAAAGTTGGGATCTGACCTCCATGAGCTGTTTCTGGAGAAGTTTTGAGGGGTTTTTTTTGTTTTGATTCTCCAAATCTTTTAAGCCTTGATTCAAGGCCGGCTATTTTTTGTTGGTGTCATTTTTTGAGCCTAGCTCCTGGACAGTAAACTATTTTAATGTTATACACCTTTAACATTGCTGCAATAACCCAGGTGATGGCTCAGTATAAAGGCCTCGAAAAATAACCTGTGACCTGGGATTATTATCCAGGGGTCAGATGTCATGGGGTGCAAGTCAATTGTGTTTTCAGCCCCCCCCCCCCCCCCCCATTAAGCATAACCATTTCAAGGGCTCATTCAGCTGGTCCTGGTTTCCCAAATAAGGGGGGGGGGGAATGATGGGGTCCCCCCAGTATTTAAGAAACCAGCACTGGACTCTTGGAGTGGTTGCAGTTACAAAAATACGAGGGACAAATCTAGTAGGGGTTTCCCGTATTTTGGAACAATCACCTGGCTCCAAAATGCCACAGACAGGGGACACTTCATATACAAGGTCTGCTAGTGAAACATAAACACCCTGGTCAGCGCTGAGGTCATGGGTTAAATTCCCACCATTGCCGTAACTATGTAGAGTTATATTCTCCCCGTACTTGCGTGGATTTACTCCAGGTACTCCGGTTTCCTCCCACATTCCAAAAATATACTGGTAGGCTAACTGGCTTGACAAAATTAACCCTAGAATGTCTGTGTGTGTGCATGTGGTAGGGAATATAGATTGTAAGCTTCACTGAGGCAGGGACTGATGTGAATGTTCAAATATTCTCTGTAAAGCGCTGCAGAATATGTGTGCGCTATAAATAAACATTGGGTCGTGCTGTGGATCAGCAAGCCTGCCCCGCATGCAGGGAGAACCACAAATCCCAGCATTCGGGGCATTACATTGCCTGCTGGGACTTGTAGTCCCACTGCATAACAAATGTTACAATAAATACACACTGACACCAAGAAAAGTAGAGCTTTATTAACATACATGCATACACCCATTCACGCATGCAAACTCACCTTTCCAAACACTCCCCCCACAGGTCTAGTAGAGCTCCAGGAGGTTAAAAGCTCAAAAACCTAAACCCCGAACTGGAGAAGCCGCTGTGTGTATACTCGCAGACTGCTCTCCCCTGCTCAGGGAATCTCCGTGCCATCAGTCACTGGGACTATTCTCACCCAACCCTCGCCATTGGTTTTTTGAATTTCTATTTTTACATACTTTATACTAAATATAGGGGACCCCTCTCTGCGCTCAGAGTTTAAGGAAGCAGCACCTCTGAGGGATCCTCTGTTAGATAGGATCCAGGAAATAAAAATGAGAGAAAAGGGGGTTTCAGAGGGCGCTAGAGTAACACAACAATTAAGGTAAAAAAATTGTATTTAATACAAGTTCTACGAATATAATTTCGCATAAAATACCCTATCCGGGTGTGACAAATATACAAATATACAGTTTCAGGTGGATAGATGTATAGCTCAAATAAAATTCACAAAAAATGCACAACTCTGATGGGTTGATAGTGGAAATTCCAACGCGTTTCGTCATTCTCATGACTTCATCAGGGGCAACTTCATCAGGAGAAACTCATCAATTTCACCAAGGTGGATTCAAGCTGCATGCACACTCCCTTAGGACATCATCATTTGTGTGGGTCTCATTCCGCTGAGCCTAACATCTGTAGTTGCTGGAGAGAATTCACGCTCTTTTGCTACTATCGGACATTGTCTACTTGGTTATCAAATGTGAAATTCTGAAATTCATTCTTCACTCGGATTTGCATAGCTTTATCAATTGCTGAGTTTCTCCTGATGAAGTTGCCCCTGATGAAGTCATGAGAATGATGAAACGCGTTGGGATATATATATATATATATAATTTTTATTTTTATTTTTTTTTGGTGCAATTTTTTTTTACTTCAAGTGGCAGCAAAGGAGAAACCTTGACACAACCAGTGTCCAGCCTTGTAAATAGGTTTCATGCCATGGTGACGTGGGTTGGACCATGGATTATGTTATGAACGGGGTGTTTATTTGACAAATGTTAAAGGGGCCCCGATCGGGATGGGTGATGATGATGAAGGAGGAAACCAATGCAACTCCACTCTACTGTGGAAAAGTAATAAATTTGATTAAAGCTTGGTGACTCCAGCTGCTGTAGTGCTGAAGCTTATAAGCATGATTAGTTTATTTGCCTTTAGTTTCACATTAATATCCTGTCATGCTTCTGAGTCTTGTGAAAATACTGTCTGTGCCCACTATATAGGATACCATGGTTAAGTGATTGTGATGAGAGACCTTGTACACACTACGATATGCGGCACCACTGATATTGTTAATGATATGCATGATGATATTGTTATGGTGCATATCATTTATACAAATCGGATAGTGTGTACCCAGCTTTAGACTGTGATCTCTTCATTCCCTCCCCCACTTCTACCATCCTTTCCTCCCAACTGCCTTCAGTGACCCCTAGTATTGTGACTGCTTAAGCAGTACTGTTTATAAACTGTCCTACAATGTACTATACCAGTGGTTCTCGTCCTCAGGACCCCTACCCCCCCCAACAGTGTATGTTTTCCAGGTCACATGGCAGGTGCACAGGTGGACTCATTATTCACTGACACATTTTAAAAGATCACAGGTGGCGCTAATTATTTCACCTGTGATTCTGTGTGATGACCTGGAAAATGTGCACTGTGCTGGGTTCACACTGTATGATGTACATACCCAGGAACATTGCCTGGAGGACGAGCCGGTCTCAGCAAGTGCATACGCATTCCACAGCATGGCCCCTTACTAGCGATGTTTTCAGTGGCTGACGGGGAATGTTGTTGTTGATGAGCGTGTAGTACGTGATGTAGCGGGCACACACTAGATGATGTGCTACTGTTCACTCTAGCACCCTGCATATTTCAAAACCTGTGCAGTTCCTCTTCACTGCCTGGGATGTCACTTGGTGCTTCTAGCACATGTCTGGTCTGCATATCAGTGCTTGAAATACAGACCACACTGTGCTAGAAGCACCACAGCAGAGAGCGATACCCCAGGCAGGGAAGAGGCATTATGCCCCATATGTCGGTCCAATCCATATGTTCAGGCGAGTGTTGTGGGCGCCAACATTTCTGGTTGCAGCCTCCCAAGGGGGGCGAACAGAAATGTACAAAAATGTCTTATTTGGGCGCCCAAAGTTTATGGCGGACATTTTACTGATATCTATTTCACATGGGATGGCAACCAATCAGAATCTACTTATTTAGCATTTTCTAGAAGATAATAGTATATATTCGTATATGATTGGTTGTCCACAGCAACATCCCATCTGAAATAGTACTCCCATCCTAAGGCCCCCATATAGAGGTCCAATTATTATTATTTTTTGTTACCGATTTCATCGGATCGGGTCGATATATCGGATGAAAACAGGCCAGATCAGATGTTTAACATCTGATCTAATGTGTGTTCCCATGCGCATCGGACCGAAGCCTAAACATCATGTGCAGCACCCTCATTCTTTTGAAAGGCAATTTTCAAATCGTCTCTGCACTGGCCGGGAGTCCTTTTACATGCGTTAAATCATGTGCAACCCTCCTGGGAAGCTGCCAGGGGAGTTGAAGGGAAATCAGGTCGGACTTGCTTGTGTATGTGGACATTTAGTATATGTCTCCCTATGCATTGTGGCTGATTTAAATGGCTAATTCCTGTGCTTTGTGATGCGTTAAAAAATTGGTGCAACAATCGAATGTAGCTCTGCACCAAAAATCAGGGATTAACGGGCAGAAAGTCACTGACTTGGCATATGCTATGGAATCAAAGGTTTTCCCCACGAGTTAACCCCTGATGTTGGCTTTTTCTTACTGATTTTCCTCTGCAGCTCCTAAAGCTGCAAGGCTACTGGTGGGTTAATCCCTACAAATTAAAATGGGCTAGCATGATAGGCTAATTGAATATGTCCCATGGATACTATGGAGGATGGGACTGATGGTTGCTAGACACCTAGGCATATTCTTTTTTAACATTCCATTAATAAATAGATTTTTATATATGAGATGTGCAGGTTCTGATTTACTCTGATTTCAAAGCAGGATCTTATTGGATATCCCAAATCACATGACAGTTGATAGCCAAAAAGATCCTGCTTTGAAATCAGAGTAAATCAGAACCTGCACATCTCTAATTTTTAGAAGGGAGTACTATCTGGGGACTACTAAGGGGAGCTACTAAGTGGGGACTACTAAGGGGCTGCTTTATATAAAAAATATAATTTTTTTTTTCTTTTACTGCAGGGAGGCCCAGTGTGCCATACTAATCCAGGGGGTGCTGCCCTGTGTGCCGTGTAATTCCAGGGGTGCTGCTAAGTGTTTTATATCAGTTCAGTGTTTGTGCTGCCCTCTTCTGTCAATAATATTGTGAGGTGCTCAGAATAAACTAGAAATGAGTGGAAATTTAATGTTCTTCAGACTAATAAAACTGTAGGACCAAAAATAAAATCAAACTTGGATTAACTGATGATTTTGTTAGATAATTACAGATGGCAAAACCAATCCAGATCAAAACACGGAGGAGATCCAGATTTAAAACCAAAACCCCAAAAATGTCCGGGTACACACACCTAGTTCTAAATAAATATTACAATATGAACAGCTCTGCACCCCAAGAGCCAGAGATTTAGTGATGCAAATATTGTACTGTCATTAGACTGACAAAAATCAATCATGTTCCTTTTTTCTTTTTTTTTTTCTTTTTTATCACAGGAGAAAACTGAAATAGAAGGGACATTATTTGTGTATACAAGGTATGTATGGAATATAAGCACAAGCAATGAACACTTTTTTTAAATTGTTATATTTTTAAAAAATGTAACCAATCCCCAAGTAGTGAGGTAAAAATATTTAAACCGCTTACTCATTTATTTGATATTTGTTGTATGTATAGTCGTGGAATAGTAAAATCATAATATGTAGGGACTATTGGCAGTTAGGGGTGACCAGCATCCCATAGGAGGGAATCCCGATGGGTCAGGTGAGTATACTTGCCCATCCCCCCATCTTTTTCTTCCAGCAGACTAACCTTCTCCACTAGTGCCTAAATCCTGGTAAAATTGGGGGCGTGGTCTAATTGTAGGAGGCGTGACCACTTTTGCGATTAGGCCACGCCCTGAAAAATTATTCCGGGGAAAGTGAAAAAAACTCTCAAGTCGAGGGAGTATTGTTATTATCCCCCCACCCCTTGAGCAGCACACACTTACAGCATCAGGGATGGAGAGGGTTGGACCAGGGCCCCCGCCGGGCCCTTCCAGCAAGCCTGGGTAATTAGTACCTACTCCCCCTCCTCTCGGCGGCCAAATTATCGCAATTTTGATGTTTTCCGATTGGCTATCAGCTGTCACGTGTTTTGGATAGCCAATAAGCTCCTGCTTTGAGATCCGAGTAAAACCAAACCCGCTCATCTCTACTTAAAATATAATTACCGGTATAAACTATAGAATGCACACCAGTACTAGTGTTTACAGACTAAAGGAAGGATACAGATTGAACCTAATTTTAGCTAAAAATGGGCCAGATGTACTAAGCTTGAAAAGTGATAAAATGGAGAGTGATAAACCACCAACCAATCAGCTCCTACCTGTCATTTTTCAAACCCAGCCTGTGCCATTACAGGTAGGAGCTGATTGGCTAGCTGTGTATCACCCTCCATTTTATCTCTTTTCAAGCTTAGTACATCTGGCCCAATGAGTCCTGACACATGATTCTTAAATGCTCTAGCCCAGTGGTTCTCAACCTCGGTACTGAAGTATCCCCAACAGTGCACATTCTCCAGATCACCTGGCAGGTGCACCTCATGGGGCCTGCTTATGGTTCACTCGCAAAAGCAAATTCACTCTCTCTAGAGGGCAGATGTAACCTATGCAGAGAGAGTTAGATTTGGGTGGGGTTTGTACTTCAAACTGATATCTTTATTGCAATGTAAAAATAAAGCAGTCAGTATTTACTCTGCACAGAAACAAAATAACTCCAGCATCTAACTTTCTCTGCACATGTTACATCTGCCCCCCTGAAGTGCACATGGTTTGTCCACTAGAGAGAGAATTTGCTTTTGTAAGTGAACCAGAATCAGGCCCATTACTCACTGACACATTTTAAAAGATCACAGGTGGAGCTAATTATGTCACCTGTGATTCTGTGTGGAGACCTGGAAAATGTGCCCTGTTGGGGGTACTTAAGAACTGATGTTGAGAACCACTGCTCTAGTCTAGTGGATTCTTAAACGTGGTTCTCGAGGCAGCCTAACCGTCCAGGTTTCAGGTATATAAAAGCTCGGCCACAGGTGATTTAATTAGTACAGTTTGGTTTGTGCTGAGCCATGGATAGTATTAAAATATTGGCCCTTTAGGGTGCATTGAGGCCGCATTTGGGATCCTTTGTTCTAATCATTATTATACCTTTAGCAGTGGCATAAGTTTGTCCCAGTTGTTTGGAAGCAAGATAAATATTGGTGACTCCTAAAAAGCTCAATCAGTAAGGTGTCTGTCTACAGTAAGACAGGTCATGGGTTCTAATACAAGGTGTGACACTTGCAAAAATGATGTTAGGAGGGGGAGTCTGCCACAGAAGCGATATCAACGGCTTTCAATTTACTGATTTGAACTCGCAGAGGAGGAGAGGTGCCCCCTTGGGAGCAGGAGCCTGGTGGCAGGTGACTATTGCCTCCCATAGATACGCCTCTGACCTTTAGTATAAGTACATACAGGAGATTCTTATTCACCTGATCATCTATTTTAGTATTCATGGCCCTTTACATTTATAATCCAAGCTTGTCATTTACACATCATGGCCTCCTGCTGACTGCTGTTTTACAAACATGTCTTGTCTTTAAATGTCATCTCTTTGTATCAAAATAATTTAAAATTACATCTGTAACAATGTTTTTACATTTTAGGTCCGCATCTCCCCAGCATGGCTTTACGATAATGAATCGGCTGAATATGCACAATTTAGTGGAACCCATCAATAAAGATCTAGAATTTCAGCTCCACGAGCCCTTCCTGCTGTACCGGAATGCTAGCCGTGAGTTTTACTATTATAAATTAAATCTATCCTCTGTCCATTCATTTTCCAGCCGTGGCAGAAGGGAGAGTGAGGGTATTTTTTCTCTCCACCTACAGATATGTCCACTTGCAGCAAGCCTCCGTGCATGTTCAACAGTCCATCTAGCGACTGCATGACGTGGCGTGTCTCGGTAATGCCAAGGGTCTTTTTGAGCAACTTTTTCATAAAAAATGTGTTTCCTAGTGAAACAATATCTAGAATTTCATATGCAGGTACAGCCACCATCGCACAAAAAATAAGGATGCAGATAATCAGTTTAATCAGCAAAATCTGCTTGTACATCCTAGTTATATAGTGATGCAAATAATGCTGCTTTCCCACTGCCTACACGGGTAATGACCCGTTTTTTTTTAAACGGGTCTTTAAACGGGTAAGAGCCATAAAGACTCTTTCCCACTGCAGCTTTTAAACGGTAAATTACCGTTTAAAAGCTGTTTTTGTCACATTCACACTTACCCGTTTAAGCAGTGTAAAGATAGGGGGGGGGGGGGGGGGATTTAAAAAAAAAAAAACGGCGTGGGGTCCCCTCCACTGCCGTAACCAGCACCAGGCTGAAAGAGCCGGGCTGGTAATAAAAAATCAGGAAACCCGACAAATAGGGGTTCCCTGATTTTTTACAACCAGCCCCAGGCTCCAGGTCCGGGGCTGGTTCCCAAAATACGGGGGACAAAATGACTAGGGGTCCCCCGTATTTTAAGAACCAGCCCCAGGCACAACCAGCCAGCAGGGTAATGTCACAGCCTGGGGACACTTATTATATAAGTTCCCGCGGCCAAAGCATTAACCCTACCGACCAGTCAGCCTGGCCAGGGGCCCTGGGGGAGTGGGGACCCCCCCAATAAAGGGGTCCCCCCCCCTCCAGGACTTACCTGACCAGGCTGAAGCCTGGTGCTGTCCTCGATGCCCCTGGGCGGTGGGCATCGAGCTGATGGTATGGTGTAAAAAATAGAATAAAAACCATTGTCTTTTACTGGTGAACTATGAGTCCCAGCAAGCCTCCCCCGCAAGCTGGGACTTGGAGAACCACAAGTCCCAGCCTGCGGGGCATTAAAGGGCCGAAACCTGTCAGCTCGGTCACGTCAATCATCTCCCGGTGCATGGCGTGTTGTGTGAGGACACATCTGTACCCTCCTCCCCCTTGTCATGTGTTAAAACAATGTCTGAATAACTGCAAAGTGACAAACGGTAACAGCCCAGTCACACCAGCCTATGCTCTCTAAAGCTATAGGCTAATGAAAACGATGTTATCTTGCTGGCGGCCATGTTGGATCTTCTACAACCTTATTTCAGTTCTTCTTGGTGTGTTGTATTTTCACTGGCTCTACGTCTAACATTATGGTTGTATAGGCAGCGTACATTGGTGGTTATAGTTGTTTTGTATCAATGTAGAGGTTTATTGGTCAGTATTGTACTGATAATGACCATGAAAACTTATCGTCGCTATGGGGGCAATTCAGTGCGGGCTGAATTCGGTACCCTGTGCTATTTTAGGGGTTTGCGTATGCTCATGTGAAAACCACCGGAGCGAGTTTCACAGTCGCTGGGGTGTTCGTTCAAGGATGGGGGGCATACGCTGGAGACCCACCCTGAATTTGGCAGTCTCCGGCCAGAATATGTCAGTCTAAACCAGTGGTGTCAAACTCATGACCCTCCACAGCACGCCCTGCCACAGATATTATATAATGGATTGCTAAAACTGTGGCAGGGCATGCTGGGACGTGTAGTTCCACAACAGCTGGAGGGCCATGAGTTTGACACCACTGGTCTAGACTGACGTCTATTAGCAAAGGGGGGAAAAAAGGCAATCGCATCCGCTCGCATGCTAGTGGTGGTTGTTTAGCAGGGCTGCGTTTACTTTCTCGTTAGGCAGCGAATAGGTCAGAATCGGGTACAATGTTCCCTTGATACATGCTGCTTTGTGCTTTTATCACATCCGTTTTTGCAATGCTGTCACTACTGAACTAAACTAATCATTGCACAAAACGGACACCAATATCTGCTTATGTTATTAGTAAAACAGTAGCAAAGAGAGTGAAAGTTAATAAACATTGCTGTCTATATAGAAGGCTCACGTTGTACATGCTTTATAGTAGTGTTCTATGACATACATGACTAGCAGTGATGTACAGTATGATATAATTCCCCACCTTTATCTGCAATGCCAGAATTCTGTATAGAGGGCAGTGTTGATTTGTCTTCATGCTCTTTGCCCCAATTATAAAGGGCCCTACACATGGAGAGATTTGTCCCAGAGAGTCATAATGGGAGATTCAGCATGAGATATTTCCCTTAAACTGAATCTCTTAGATAATGGGCCCACACACACACATATTTGTGCCAGAGATTCATAATGAGAGATTGAGCATGAGAGATTTCCCTTAAACTGAATTTCTCAGATAATGGGCCCACGCACAGAGATTTGTGTCATAATGGGAGAGTCCGCATGAGAGATTTAAATCTCTCACAAAGTGTTTAGGCGATATTAGGGGAATATTTTGTTGGACCGCTGTTGGTTCCCAAAATACGGGGGACAAAAGGAGTAGGGTTTCCCTGTATTTTGGAAATCAGCACCGGGCTCTTGGATCGGTCCTGGTTCTCAAAATGCGGGGGACAAAAGGAGTAGGGGTTCCCCATATTTTGGAAACCAGCACCAGGCTCAAATCAGCCATCAGGGTAATGCCACAGCCGGGGGACACTTATTATATAAGGTCCCGTGGCCAAAGCATTACCTCTGTGGCTGGTCAGCCTGGGGAGTAGGGACCCCCCAATAAAAGAGTCCCCCCCCCCCCCCCTCAGGGTGCCACTGGCCCGGGCTGAAGCCCAAGGCTGTCCCTGGAACCCCAGGGCAGTAGGGACCAGGCTGATAATTAATAAAATCATTGGTGGCCAGTGGCCTTATAAATAAACATTGGTTTCATATTGTTTCCTCCCCCCCAAACAAACATTGGTGTCATAGTGGTGTTAAACTATTTAATCATTGGTGGCCAGTGCCCCCCCCCCCCCCCCCCCAAAAAAAAAAAAAAAACTTAAACCATTGGTGGCTAGTGGCGTTCTCTGCAGTCTTTGGCCACTCAGAAGGCCCTGCTGATCCCGGCACCACACATGTACGAGGCCGCGCATTGTGGTCTACACACACACACACACAGCGATTTTACATGTGTTTTTCAGGCATTTTCTGAGTAATTTATGAAAATCTCTCAGAAAATGCCTGCAAGTCGCCCAGTGTGTGGAGCCCTTTAGGCTACTTTGAGCCTAGGGGACCGGGGGTCTTCTGCATGAATTTTCTATTATTTAGAGCGCCCTGTCCAATGTATTATATTTACAGTGGCAATGCCTTCTTGGTGATACTAGGTAGCGGATAACTGGCCCTTGGTAATAATTGGGACAATACTACTAGACAATACGTAGGATGCGAACATTCACGCTGACACACACACACACACACACACACACATATTCCCCACGGTAGATGCTAAATTGTAGTGGGCTAAAGGACCTTCCACGCCCAGGGGGAGGAGCAAGGCCAGGGGGCTTGCTCCTTCACTATCCACGCCACCACTGGTTGCCTTTAGTAACTAGGTGGCGAGTGAAGCGAGCCACCATGCCCGAAGCGTGGTGAGCGTCCGTTTGGGACCCTTCTTCCGACCTTGCTCCTCCCCTCTCCTGTGAAGTCAGGAGGTCCTTTACCCCACTACAATTTAGAACTAACCCATTCCCCACATCCAAGGTTGTCCTAATGCCCTGAGGATGGTGCCAGTACAGCTATTGCTATTTGTTCTGAGGTTAATGAGGTCATTTACATTCAAAAACCCTATAGCAAAACCAAATGTCATGGCTATTGGAGCATTTGGATGGTTTTGGAGACGTCTTACTTTATTTTAGATTGGAGAAGTCTCTTCGAACATTGCACCATTTCTTTGATTAATAGACGCCATAACTTGGTTACTGTGGGGATGATGATGTTATTGTTACCCCCCCCCCCCTCCTCCTCCTCCACACACACACACACACACACACACACACACACACACACACACACACACACGGCTATTTTTACTTTCAATTTATTCCTATACTTACAATTTATATTGTATAAAGGAGGGAAGGGGGGGGGGGGTCTGGTACACTGATGCAGGCGGCAGCAGTGGGTGGGAGTGTGTACTCCAGACTTGTGATATATACACCATAGCTAAGACACGAGCGGCTGCAGCTTTACAAAAACAGTCCGAGATCTCTCCAGGGAGGAGTATTTTAGCCAGCATGGACGGAGAGAGGACAGAAAATGGACTTCATCATATTCCGAATCAACTTTTTCTTTTGAGATGGGCTTGGTCCTAGCGCAGCAGTTTCCAGCTTGTTTTGGTCATGTGATAAAAGTTAGAAAATTACACACAATTCATATTTTTTTTCTTTAACAAAGCTGTAAATTTAAAATCCTATATAATAGAAGGCTAACGCTGCTCCTCACCTTTATGGGAGGAATTCAGGTGTTTTGCGCACTGGCAGAAACGGCACCCAACGAAACAATTCAATATTCCATCCTGTGTCATCACCGCTGACATTGCTGTTTAAATTCTTCGGGCAGTTAGACAGGCTAGGTACTTGTAAAACTATAATGCACAGCAACAGAGTGTATCATACGGCTGTACCGTGATAAGCAGCAGGAGTGGATAATCTAGATTGTACAGCAATTACACACTGACACACCGAGGTGTACGACATACGAGGCACTAAAGCACAGACTGTGACATTGCATTCCTCTGCTGGATTTTCCATGAGACTCCATGCCAGCCGCACAGAAGGAGTCCTCTGATGTTGGCAGACATACGCCAATTGGGGCTGTAATTCTGGATTCTGCTCCTGGCATCTATTGTCTCACTGCCCATTAAGCTATCACTTGGAGTCCTTTATCTTTATTTCTTCAGCAAACCGGTTTCTTAAACCCTTTCCTGGCAGTGTCCAGCATACTGTGGGCTTGGGGACTCCTTCTGGAAGATTTGCCAGTGTGCGCAATTACAGTACAGATGAGAGAACTGTTTCTAGTGGCCAAAAAGATGTGTCATTACATTTTTAGTAATGTTCTCCATTCCTGTTGTCACAGTCACACAAAATGGGGAAAAGCTGGTTTATTATACAGGTTACAGGAGGTTATTTTTTTAACTTTTACTGGCTGATTACTATGATCATGTTATGAAGTGACCAAACCTGTAGTTCCAAAACTGATCAGTAATTATGGGACAGATTTATTAAGCTTAGTAAAGTGATAAAGTGTCTGGTTTTTATCACCGGCCAATTAGCTCCTCACTGTGAAGTTACAGGCTTGGTTTGAAGAATGACAGGTAGGAGCTGATTGGCCAGTGATAAAAACCAGACACTTTATCACTTCACAGAGTTTAATAAATCTACCCCTCAATTCTGCATTATTACTGCTTTAATGTATTAAGCACCCCTTTGGGGGAAGGGGGCAATAACAAATTTCTTAAAGGGTGTAATTGGCACGGAGGTAGTAGACAGTGAAGACCTTGCATACTCCCCAAGATGAAAGTAGTCCTAAAATATTGGGATGAGGAACTCCAAGGCAAAGAGGAAGCAATTAGAGAGGCAAGTGGGAAAATGTACTGTAGGGAAATCATTTATACCCCTTTCACACTTGCAAAAATATCCCGGGTTTTTGCACATGAACGCGCATAAACCCGGGATTTAGCTCAGTGTGAAAGGGTCTTGGATGAATATCCAGTGTTCAGCATTCTGGGATCTCTACCCATGTCCTGACCTGGGTAGAACCCGGAATTGACAAGGGATGCGGTCAGTGTGAATGGGTATTCCGGGTCAGCGTGACCCAGATCCCGTTCGCTGCAGTGAAAATGCTCCGCTGGGAGGTGCTGACACCTCCCATCGCCGCCCCGGCCAAGCCTCCACATGACTCCACCTGCCCGACTTCATTCCGGGTCGGCTGGCCACTGTGAAAGGGTACATTCCCGGGTAGTGTCCCAGGAAGCATCCGAGAACACATTCCCGGGTATGACCCGGGTATGCGAATGTGAAAGGGGTATTAGTGGGAGGTAGTTGACAGAGTATTTGCCACTGTTCCCAGATTTGTTATAAGCATGTAGGCAAATCTTTAGTCATATGTGAGGGTAATGCAAGTGTGTGATTGTAAAGCTCTGTGGACTGGCTACCACATGACATGTACATACGATCCAAGGCAAAGCTGCTCACAGGTCCGAACCCTCTGGAACTCCCTTCAGAACGCCGCCAGGCTTACGTCGCTCACCCATCCCACTACCTCCTGTGTCGTTCTGCTCCGGTGGCTTCCCCCGTCCTCTGCACGGCAAACCAGCCTGGCGGCGTTCTGAAGGGAGTTCCAGAGGGTTCGGACCTGTGAGCAGCTTTGCCTTGGATCGTATGTACATGTCATGTGGTAGCCAGTCCACAGAGCTTTACAATTTGGTACGAGGCTTTTATCTTGCTGTACCCGGGAATTGTTTTATTTCCCCAATAAATTGTCTCTTTTAATGCACTATGGAGCGCACCTTTTTCTTCTCTTTTGCTGCATATATCTATATCTATATATATATATATATATATATATATATATATATATATATATATATATATATATTATATAGTTTCTCACTGAACCTTGTAACAGACACACATCTCCAGAAAGGACAGTGAGAAGCTTATTTCGACTTTTTTTCATGACCGTTCACTGGCTGCACCTGTCCTCGTGTTTATATTGATCCAGGTTGGCCTCTTATGGAGGGTGACCACCAGAGGAGTTAAACAGGACCAGCCCGAAACCACACACCTAGTGTGTGTATACACTTGACCCTATACCAAACCATCCCTAGAAGGAGAATATTTTTTGACGGATTAGCAAAAAAAAGTATTCAAGATCCTCCAAATCCTAAGCTATTTCATTTATATATGGACTAAAAAGCCCTCCGCACAGATTGAAATCTTGCGACAAGGTCTAAAAACTTCAAAACGCACATTGGGAAAGGACTTAGTACATTAACATCTTGTCGAAGCTTCATCCTATTCAAGAAAATTTGTGGAAATTGTATCTATGCTTTTTGCGAACCCCTGATGAAGTCCCATGTAGGGACGAAACGCGTTGGGATCGTCTATTTATTGTTGTGAATTTTACCATTGAACTTTTTATGGTCTGAAACAAGTACCACAGTCACATTGAACATGAGACATTTTAATAAATTTATATGAATTTTGGACTTTACTTTGATTATTCTGAAATCTGTTAAAAGGCTATACAGACTCAATCATTAAAGGTCTGAATAAGGGGCGCCAACTTTCAATTGCTGTCCACATTTTCCTTGTCCCCATCCAACAGGAGTCTTTGTAAGTCCGGCAGCCCAAACATAGTAATACAGAATAAGTGGCGCGAAACAAGAGTCTGTTATATATATATATATATATATATATATATATATATATATATATATATATATATATATATATATATATATATATTCATTCTATATCTATCCAATACCTTTCCATGGAAGTTAGTACAGGGGAGCAAAAAGGTGGCTGAGAAGGGCTGCTCAATAGTTAGTTTATAGGTCGTTAGAACCTTGGCCACCTTGATTAGTAGGTTCCATAATGGAATGATAAATGTGACGATGGTAAGCTTGGTGTTACAACGAATTCTCAGTAGAGATTTATGGATGATTAGGAGCTCAGATAATAGGAATTTTGGTGGGAGAGTTTAATAGTAATATCGAAGTTTCATGAGTTTTTTTTTTTCCCATTTAAAAAGTTCATCTGTCAACATATTTGGCTTGTCAACCTTGACCTTGTTGATATATTTATCATGTTAAATTGCTTTTTCAACATAAATAGAAGGTTGAGCTAATGCCCCTGGTGCTCTAGTGGTGACTTACCTGGTACTGTGGGTCTGGTGGATCAAAAGGTGGCATTGTGGTTACTTCTGGCTCATCTTGCAGCACTTCCAAAACCCTAAAATCTCTTCCCATACCATAACCAGAACCTACCCCCGTAGGCGGACAGCATGGATGGTGTAATGGTGCATTATTGCCTCTCGGCACTGAGCTTATGGGTTAGTTTTTCAACATGTTCCTAACTGTGTAGTATTTGTATATTTTACACATGCTTGTGTGGGTTTCCCCTGGGTGTTTCCATTTCTCCCACAAATATATACTGGTAGGTCTATTGGCTCACAAAAGAAATAAAAATGAACCCCAGTATATAAGTGTATGTCCATGGGCAGAATACACCGGCCAATTGGTTTTATAAGCCGGCAAATTCTGTTTCCTAAGTTACCTTATACCCTGAAGCTGCAGTCTAACAATAACTGCCTGGTCCCTGCAAAATATTAACTTTTGGCATGTTGGCTGCCAGTTCTAGAATGTCTCAATGTTGTAGTGTTGGCATTATGACTAATAAACATTGCATATGTTGACATAATGGGGTGTATTCCATGCTTTTTGTGAGTTGTGATCGCTTGCAGGGTCAGTATTCAACTGAGCCCCTGCCATACGGTGTTTCCACCCTCACTAGGTTTTCGGAGTGAGGGGGAATCGGTGTATGCGGCCACCAAAACAGCGGGACTCGCGGCTAAATGCAGCGGGCTCCCTGCATTAGCTGCGAGCCTCGCTGTTTGGGATTTCCCCAGAACGTGGCGAGCGGCCGGTTTTTGGCGATCCCCCTCTGTTTAACTCCCTCGCCGGCTGCATTGAATACGGGCCTATGACTAATAAACATTGCATATGTTGACATTACGACTACATCCCAATATGAAAAGGAAGACCAGGAGAAGAGCTCCATCTTCATTATGGCTCATAAGCCCTGGTATTTCTGTATGTAGAGGAATCAATAAATGTATTTAATCTTTCTCGACCCAGTCCAGTGCCCTTCGTTTCTATGGCTGCTGTTAGCAGATTTCCCTGCCACTTTGTATCTGTCCAACTAATTACACTGACTGCGGAAGACCTGTGTTCCTCAGCTAATTCTAAACCTGTCTAATATTATTCTTTGTGTACACACTTGTACAATCTGCATGAGATCCAGAGGAGATTTTGACTATATAGTCAAAATCTCCTCTGGATCTCATGCAGATTGTATGGGTTTTATCCCAAGCGATCCAGATGCGTTCAAGATGCGCACTCCCATATCTCAGCCAGAAAGTCTTGGCTGCCCTGTCTATATAGTGCAGATCTGCACTATGTAGTCTAAATTGTATGCAGATAGTCTAAATTGTAATCGCATCTGGATCTCATGCAGATTGTACAAGTGTGTACACAGCATGTAGCTGATTAAGAAAGGCTATATCTATATATTTGGACCACTTGTCCATTTACCATTGTGCTAAATGATAATTGCCCTCCACTATATTCTGATTTGAAGCTTTCAGATGCTGTTATACTGTAGGTTTGGAGTCCGCATGGCAAAGAGGTGAGTCAAGTTATAGTACTAGACATTGTGTTTCAGACCATACACATAACGGTGACAGCTGGGGAACATTGTGACCCTGAGGTGATTTGTATGGCGAGAGGCTTGTTTAGCAATAATTGGAGGGATAACAGTTGAAGTGCTGCTCAGCCTCATCTTTTACAGCAACATTGTGGAACCTCTTTACTTGTGACATTGGCAACGGTTGTTCTGTGATTCTGTACAGTTATCAAGTAAGACGCAAGAAGGAAATGGTATATATACAGTAGGTACTGGCCGTAAGTGCTAGGGAATATAGACTGCAAACTCCAGGGATTGATGTGGGTGGCCAGATGTTCCCTATAAAGTATTCCCTTAATCAGAATAAATATTAGATATATATCTATAAATTAAAATCCAACATTTTAATATTTTGTCATTCCTTGCAATAATGTCTTAAAATATTAAACATTGTAATTGAACCCCAGGTGCGGTTACTGTTGTGTTCTTGCTATGGGCTACCTTTGATTAACCGAGGAGTGCCATTAATTTTATGGATATATTTATTGCCATTCTGAAAGTTATTATATATCTCTATCTCTCCACACTCGGTGATTTAACCAGATTTGTGTGCGCATCTTTGGTGACAAATACACTACCCACAGGCTGACCTCTACAACTTCCTCTCACTTTAAGCATTGATTTCATTTCCTGCCAACATCTTGTCCACATACACAAGAGTTGTCAGAGTTTATTTACAGGTTCTTATATAGCGCAGCATATTCTGTAGCACTTTACGATTGTTGGTTGATATAGCAGATTAGAACTTTGTCATCAAGATTAGTTCCACACACAAAATGGCTACCAGCGTTCAGGAAATCTGTTCAGTAAGTGACCTAACTAGGTGGAAGCTTTGTCTGCCTAAGAAATCCTTGCTCGTCGATTATGTTGTCTTCTATTCAGGTATTACTCTTCCTCTTCATCAGCAGAAATTAAATGTAAATTTCTGGGGAGACGGACTTACACAGTTGCTATGAAGGCAGCAATGAGTTGTAGGAGTATGTGGAAGGGAAGAAGTGAAGCTGGATCGACATTGGCTTATTCACATTTCAGTACAACACCCCAAGGAGCTAGTATTGGATCTTGGATCGGATAACTGAATCCATTATTGATATAAAAATGGGGTATATTGGAAAAGCTGGTATTGACCCTTATATGACATGGACAAATCCAAGTGTTGCTGGTTGAGAAAAAATATTATATGGCGTTCTGAGCCGGCATTAACCACTTGAGTTAATGCCAGAAATTTTCCCGGGCTCAGCTGCGCTGCTGCAGTGGGCTGTCCCGGAAAATATCCAGGCATACCACTAATATGAAGGTGTGCACTACTGGCGCATCACCTGTCTGGGCACCCCCACCTCCTCTCCCCTCCCATCGCTCCCCCTCACCTCTATGCTCCGGCGATCGTAAACCGGAGCTCCCGTTCCGTTGCCCCCGCCACCATTAGTTGCATGCGGCAAAATAGGTGTAAAAAATTTCCAAGCAAACATTTTTATTCATCATAATGACCTGTAGTGTACTTTTTATATAGGAAATCTTTTTTTTTTTTTTTATTTATATAACATGTGAGTGACGCTGGCATTTTTAGCCGATATTTTGAACAACTCACAGAGATGTTGGCACTCAAAAGGTCACCTACACAGTCTTCTCAAACTTTCTAAAGGGACCACAAACAACAAGTTTGTGTCTTTGTCAGGGGGTTTGCAATGTGCCATTGTGCGTTCTGTGGGTGGTCACTGGCTATCTTGTGTGACAGGAGAACACTCACGCACTACAGATGATATTGCTGCTTATCTTATTTTGTTATGTGTCTCTATCTATTTCAGTGTCCATTTACAGTATCTGGTTCTATGATGGGAACGACTGCCAGCGGATTGCAAAGCTGATGGCCCAGTGAGTATGATTGCTGAAGCTGTCTTTCTTCAGCTGTTAGGACACTGTAATCTTACTTGTTGATGGATCCTAAACCGTGTGCATTCCCCTTACTTGATGTGCTAATGCAGGGACAAAACAAGACGTCTTCTAGACGTTGTAATGGCTCATTCCCAGTGGTGGCCTTCCTTTTTTTTTTTTTTTTTTATAACTTAAATATAATAATAAAAGCAACAAAGTACTCCGTAGTTCGTTGGGACCCATCTCTATAAAGACTTAGGGCATTATTTGGTTCCCGTAAATGGATGTGAAGGGGCCTCGGCATACTATATCATGCCAAGGGCCTACTAGGATGGTTCTGTATGTATGAAAGAGAGAGAAAAAATATATGTCTATCCCTGTATTTACCCAGGCAGGGCATCCTCTCAGATGGGGATATATGTAGGAGAATTTATTTATTTATTTGCAGTTTCTTATATAGCGCAGCAGATTCCGTTGCGCTTTACAATTGTAGACAGTGATAAAACAAACTGGGTAACAACAGACAGACTTGGAGGTTAGAGGGCCCTGCTGCAAGCTTACAATCTATAGGGACATAGGAGGGAAACACAAGGACAGGCACCAGTAATAGCATAGCAGTCCCACCAAGTTACAAGTCCAGAAGGGAAGCTATATAATACATAAGTGCCTCAGAGGGTTATGCGTGTAGAACTTAAATATGATAGGCTTGCCTGAAGAGGTGAGTTTTCAGGGAACGCTTGAAAGTTTGGAGGCTAGTGGAGAGTCTTATTGTGTGTGGAAGGGCATTCCATAGGATGGGAATGTGCCCTTTTCTGTAGAGCTATCACATATAAGATGAGCGTATCGCTTACTGAAGTGGGTACATGAGCCAGCTACCGCACACCTCACCAGATGCTCATACACTCCGTAAGGAAGTCCAATTAGTTCTGTTAATTGTGTTCCACATTCCGCAGAGCTCTGATCATCTGGTAGGGTAATCTCTGCTCTGCGGTTTAGCATTGTCTTCAAATGGCCCTGCTCACTCGTACATGATAGATGATACACAACAGATTTCCGTCTCCCTGGCTGTTCTCTCCAATTAACTTTCCTTTCCCCCCACTTGCTGAAGTGGAAATGATGAATAATCTACTCGATGACTACTTTTTCTATCCAATGATCTATAATTTAGGACGGACACATGGCAGACTCAAATCTGTTTCTCCAATAAACTGATCCGTCTCCAGAAGCCTATTCATCGTAAAATCTCAAACCATCAAGTACATGTCACACAGACAACACAACTAGTTTTATTACAAAAGTAGCCTATTAAGCTTCAGGGTGTAATTTATTGTTGGTGGTTTTGTAGAGCGTTTATAGTTTGCAAGGTCACCTTGGCTTCCCGGAGTCTATGAAACCTCTTTGCAGATGTATTGACGAGGTTGGCAGGTCAGGTCCTCTCAACTTATTAACTTATTATCAGCTTCATGTATGCGGGACTAAGACCTTCCATAGTGCTTTACAGATCAGAAGGGAAGAATATGAATTTACTGCTGTTAACAGCAGACAGAGAGGTAAGAAGGGCCAAAATCTATAGGATAATATGGGGGGTATTCAATTAAACCCCCAAAGATTATTGCCGGAGGTAGTTAATTAACACTGCATACCTGGCACGACTCCCCGCATTTTGGACTGGACCTCACATCTCCGTGATCCCATTAAGAAGCTCAGAAAATCGTGGCTTAACTTGACAAAACCAAATACACTTACAGACATTTTTATGCAGCCTAATGAATCGAAAAAATTTAATTTGCTGGAGAACATTTGCGTTCTAGAATTTATTGAGTATTATTAACCATTTGAGTGCCAAGTGAATTTGTTAAAATATAGGTGTGAAAGTTGCCAAGCAAACCTTTTCATCATAATGACCTGTAATGGTAACCTTTTATATAGGAAATTTTTATTTGAGTTTATATAACCAATGTGAGCGACGCTGACCTTTCTAGCGGATATTCTCTCACAGCTGTTGGCACTCAAAGGGTTAAGTAAACATCAGCAATGTGACACTTTTTAAGCATCCCAACTACTTTGGTTCCAGCCACTAATATATACGTATGTCCTGTTTGCACTTTTTTTGGGGTGCTGTACTTGGTAACTTCTCTATTTTGTTTCCCCCACATTTAATGCGGCTACCACCATAGAAATGTACAGCCCGCCCACTTTTTACAACTGGATTTATTTATTTATTAACCGTTTCTTGTATAGCGCACACATATTCCGCAGCACTTTACAGAGCATGTATTTGAACATTCACATCAGTCCCTGCCCCAATGGAGCTTACACTCTATTTTCCCTACCACATGTACACGCACACATAGACATTCTAGGGTTAATTTGTTGGGAGCCAATTAGCCTACCGGTATATTTTTGGATTGCGGGAGGAAACCATAGTAAACCCACGCAAGTACGGGAGGAAATATACAAACTCTGCACAGTTAGGGCCATGGTGGGAATCAAACCCATGACCTCAATACTGTGGGGCAGTAATGCTAACCATTACACCATCCGTAATTGGGTGCGCACATTGTGCCTTGCTTAGTAACTATACAGCACGATAGCCACAATAACTGAAGCGGCAGTTACCTCAATTGTGTATAAAATACAGTTTTTAGTTTGCAGATGAAAACACGATCACTCATTCCACAGCATTCTCTGTTTAGCGTCTGTATTCATTTGTGCAATATGTAATCATGTTCCCCAGTAGGAGCAGCACGCAGACTGCTCGGTGACGCACCTTATAACTTGCTGTAATAGCACACCGCCACTTCAGTATCATACATGGGACAGGCCAGCTGAACCTGGCTGTTGGTATTCTGATCTTTTTTTTTGTTCTAACAAATGGTTCCTGTTCTACAGAGAGAATACATTGCTGTGCTGACAGGCCAGGATTTTATGATTTCTTACTTATTGCTATTCCCAATCTGTTGCAACAGTATTTTTGGGGGGATCAGATCTAAATATTTATAGACGACTCGGGTTACTTCATGTAAATCCGATTTCAGAGCATATTGCCAAACGCCGTAAAACTTGACAAGACGGGAAATGCGTTTCCTAACATTTACTAATGTTTATGGAAAAGTTCACGTACTATGGGTGTGATTCAGATTGTAAGTAAAGCAAAAGAAAAGAAAGTTACTTTGCCTGGAACAAACCATGTCACCAAGCAAGAGGAGCTGATCCATTTGATATTTTTTCTATGCAGGGCAAATACGGGCTGCTTTTGCACGTAGCTGTTTAGATTTCCATTTGAACACCACTCAGCGAAATCAAACACTGTATATTTTACATCTGCTCCGCAACATGTTTTTTTGTCAATTCTTTCTTTTACTTACAAATATGAATCAGGCACCATTACAGTAGTTAAAGTATTAGACCTTATATGAAACTTTACAGACTGGTTGGCACCAGTGGCGTAACTACCGAGAGTGCAGCTGCTATGGGGACTGAGCTGTCCCTAGGGCCGCTGCTCCCACTGCCCGCTGTCACGCTGCTGAAGTGGGTTCTGTTTACTGGGACCCTCTAAAATGCTAAAGTGTGGCCCAAGCCCTGACATGACAGAGCCAGCAACTCGCTCTGGATGTCTATGGCTCCACCCACTGGGTGAGTGGGTGGAGACATAGAAGCAGGGTGCGGGGCTATTCCGCAGCCATCCAAGCCAGCAGCATGGGGAATGAGGAGCTGTTCTTATAGTGTTCTTCCATGTACGTTATACACATCTGTGTATGTGTATAACAATGCATGTGTCCATTTGTTCCTTAGGGCCAGATGCTCTAAGCTTCAAAAGTGATAAAAACGAGAGTGATAAACAGCCAGCCAATCAGCTCCTGTCTGACATTTTTCAAACACAGTCTGTGACATGGCAGGTAGGAGCTGATTGGCTGGCTGTTTATCACTCTCCATTTTATCACTTTTGAATCTTACAGAATCTAGCCCTTAATCTCCTATTGACTACCCATTCCCAGCACCCGGTAACTGCCCAACCTGCAAAATGCACCTTTCACCTCTGCACCCTGTATCTATCATGTCTGGACCCTATAACTGCCTCACCTGCCCATAGTAACTGCCTTCCCTACAACTTGAACCCCTGATCCCTGCTTGTAACTGCCCTCACAGCACTCTTTCCCCTGCTACAACTAAACAACCCTGTAACAATCCCCCCCCCCCCCTCCATACTCTGTATTCCCCTCACCCACACGTTCCCTGTATCAGCCCCTCCTGTGTGTGTCCTGGGCTGCACCGTCCACAGGAAGAACCCATGCTCCCCCCTCCTTGCAGACGCTGCTCCCTGATGATGCCCACGTATGCCACTCAGTATTACTAGATGGAAATATCTTTGGAGGGCTATCATTTGGTATGCTAGTATTATGTCATACACATGTCAGGTTCTCATTTAAAATACAGTATTATGCACGGCTTTTATTTTTGCATACCATTCAATAAATATTCTATTTATTACTGTATGTGTGTCCAGGAGCTTTACATATAATAATGCCTGTTCTTTGCTGACAGTGTTCGTCTAGTCACCAAATGTGTGAGCGTATATTTTATATATATATATATATATATATATATATATATATATATATATATATATATATATATATATATATATATACAGGAGCAATTGCAGAAATAGGCACTCGCAACTTGCAGCAAAATCAGCTTTGAAATAATGAGGCCCACACGGGTCTGCTTAGTCAACGTTTCGGGATGTAATTCCCTTTATCAAGACATACACAGTGAAGAGAAACAGTACTTACATTTATAGTAGTAACCCATGTGACAAACACCCAGTGACTGATCAAACTCCCTGTGAGTGCGCCCTTTGGAAGCCAATGACGTCATCATAGCGCAGCTGCGCTGACCTGTGTTGTCAGAGCTGGGGGCGATATGTGGGAGATAGTGCTACCAAAAAAATACCTGTGAAAAAGGAATAAAGTGAACAATATTTAAAAACAGCAGCAAGGGAGTCAAAGTATAACTCAGTCAGGCTGAGCAGCAATAGACAATTTAACTATATCGTACATGATCTTCTAACATAGTAACGTCAAAGTTGACGGCAGCCGACGTAAGTTGCTACATACCAAATGATACTTAATAACCAGCGCAACATTGCACTAGCAATTACATATGTTTTAGCAAAAACATGGTTAATGAACAAAGAATTTAACACCAAACTGTGGCTTCATTATAAGGAAACGGCATAATAGACGGCTTGATGCACATGCATGATGAAACATACTGCGGGTACTGAACAAGGCAATGACAGGACTGCTCAGAGGGAAAACAAACGACAGTTCAGATCACTAATGAGACTGGGATAAATCAAAGGAAGCAATTAAGTAGTAATTGCTCGTTAAGACCAAGCGGTTGGACCGTCTGTAGTCTGTGGATCCAATGGGCTTCAAGTCTGAGTAAAGCCTTATCGCGATCACCCCCTCTTAAGGAGGGAGGAATACTGTCTATCATTTTATATTTGATAGACGGCAAGGTATGATTGTGGGTCTTAAAGTGTCTAGCGACCGGCTGTTCCGAACCTTTTCCTTCAAGGGCTGCTCTGATGGATGACCTGTGATTGGCTATTCTTTCTTTAAATTGCGTTATGGTTTTACCAATATAAAGGAGTCCACAGGGACACTTTATATAGTAGATCACGTATTTGCTAGAACATGTCAAAGGGAATCTTATTTTGTATTTCTCACCCGTCCTGGGGTGAAAGAAATAATCTCCAGTCTCTAGGTTGGAACAGGTGATGCATCCTAGGCATCTGAAATTACCGTTTGGGCCTCATTATTTCAAAGCTGATTTTGCTGCAAGTTGCGAGTGCCTATTTCTGCAATTGCTCCTGTATATATCCCTCGCAGGGATTTTAGAGCACCGCACAAGCTGACCATTGGATAAAGTGGAGTGCCGAGCATCTTCTACATATATATATATATGAAATAAAACAAATATAAATGTTCTGCTCATGCCTAGTTCCGTAAACTGTTCGCTCAGTAAAATTTCCCTGTCAGCTGACACTTCAAAGTGGCCTTTTGTGCGCCAGTAGCCATATCCACTATGGTGGAGATGTGAGTTGGGGGGCCCTTAAAAATGTTGCTATGGGGCTCACAAAGTTCTAGTTACACCCCTGGTTGGCACTATGTGCTACAAGCTACTGCCGCTTTTTCGTCAGCTGAGTTCACAATTGTCAAGGGGTGTATGCATGACGTGTCCATCTTGCCCACCTTCTTGTTAACTTACTACCTGTAATCAGGCTCTATTTGTGCTTGCACCAGCTGTCAAACAAATGAGCAGGTCAGTAGACAAGGCTGCTCCTCAAGTATCTATAAATAACCTAATCCTCCACCTGCTTTATGGCTGATACCGCCATAACAATGTTTTCATGAAATTGTATAAATGACAATGGGTGAGATGTACTAAACCTTGAAAAGTTAGGAAATGGAAAGTGATAAACCACCAACCAATCAGCTCCTACCTGTCATTTTTCTAACACAGCCTGTGACATGGCAGTTAGGAGTGTATTGGCTGGTGATTTATCATTCTTCATTGTATCACTTTTTATGCTTAGTACATATGTTCCAAAGTGCGCTTAAAAAGATCAAAACACAATGGCCTAGACCTTGTTTAATCTCTGCAATAAGGGCACACAAAAAAAATGCTCACAATAGAACAGTGGTCAGGGAACAGGTGTAACCTACTCCGAATGGGGTAAAAATGATATTCCTGGGGTTTAATGGACAGCCAGGCATGCATATGAATCTATATGCATTCCCGGCTGTGTCTCGGCAGCGAGAACGTCCATTACCCCCAGGAGTTTAATTTTATTGCATATAGAATCTATATATAGATTCTATATGCATGCCCGGCTGTTACAGTACTGTAGTGTACAAGGGCCTGACGCAGTGCAGTGAGTCAGACCCTTGTGTATAACACGTTTCCCTGCCTGATGCCCTGGGCCCCACGTCCAAGTCCGCCCACTTCTTCAGTAGAGTCCACTAGTTGCTACGCCATCTCGGCAGCGCTCAGTCTGTACTGACGCTGCGGTGCCTAGTTTCTTTGCCTGGTTATAGGCTCCTGTCGAGGTATAACATTGGCGTATATAAATATATTTTGGGGTAAAAGGTAAAAAATTCCTTGACCCCTGCGATAAAACCTAAAACTCTTTAAATATATCTGACCTATAAATAACTTGTCCAGATAAAAGCATAATTTTCTCATGGTACTTCATTCTGCATTTAGGCGTGCCTGTCCAGCACTGATTGATCTATGCACCCTGACCGCACACTGCTAATCTCTCTGCCTAGAGCATTGACCGATGTTACTATACGTCTGGTCTTATCTTATGGTGCTGGACTGCCTTAAGTAACACGTTCCAAAGCAAGGGCGTAAAGACCCATACACACTGGGCGACTTTGAGCTGAAAGTTGCTCAAAACAGCAGGTTTGAGCGGCATTCAGCTCAAAGCCGCCCACTGTGTATGGCCCGGTGATGAGCAGTGAGCGCTGCTGCGCGCTCCCGCAACATCGCCGGGAAAGCCGTTCATCTGCTGGTTATACCAGTGTGCTGGTTATACCAGCAGATGAGCGGCTTTCAGGATGGCTTTGCATAGCGCTCTGCTATGGAGGAAGATTCAAGTGTCAGAGTAAATATGTCTAAAATCTTCTTTTTATGTGAATATCTCTCTAATGTAAAAGAAGCTCTTTGAGTTAAATAGAGCCTTTGTGTGAGTAGGAAGCAGAAAACTCCAGCAATGTCTCTGCCCTAAGCTGAACTAAGCAAATTATGAAGCAATTGCTATGGTAGTGTCCTTATCCTGGGTCTCTGTACCGTCCTGTTTGAAAGATGATGGGCATCAGCAGTTCATCGTAGATCTTCTATACAGTAGGTGACTACAGGTGGGGTACAGGAGGAGGAACCAACGCTCTTATCTACAGCTAAGACAGAGTGAACATCAACTGAATCAGGAACGGTGTCCTTAGAAGACAGAGTAGCATGAAACTTATACATTCTATATAATGTTCTGTTGGGACTATTATATATAGTCTGTATGCTATGTCATGCTTGTCCTGTTGGGGAAGAAAGTCCTCTAAGGACATCTGTAGGGTTATAGTATAAGTAAAATGTGAGCAGTCTTGGGTTTATGAGCAGCATCTGTCTCCTTGTGGTGTCACCCTCCATCACTGAGATGGTAGGTCCTAAGAAGGAGGGATCCGATACGATTTGCCGGCGGTCGGGATCCCGGCGGTCGGAATCCCAACACTGGAATCCCGACCGCCGAAATCCCGACAAGGGGGGGACATGGATCGCCCCCCCTTGCGGGCTCGCTGCGCTCGCCACGCAGCGGGCCCGGTGCCTCGCTACGCTCGGCACGCTATTTTATTCTCCCTCTATGGTTGTCGTGGACACCCACGGAGGGAGAAAGTTTCGGGATTTCGGCGGTCGGGATTCCAGTGTCGGGATTCCGACCGCCGGCAAATTAACTGCATCCCAGAAGGAGGATTAGTTGTGTTGCCATGGCAACAGCTGATCAGATCTAGGGGTAAGTGCCTCTGGGAGGAAATGGAGATGACCAACTAGATCTCTTCTGACGGTGTCCACAAAGTTACTGGACTTTGACAGATTTTACTGTAATGAGCATAACATTTTGGCTAAACATCTAGTGGCAGACATAAGTAACCTATACATTTTTGTTGATGATTTATATATGCTCACTTGAGTATTTAAGGTACAATGGGGCAGATTTAGTAAGCCTGGTGACGTGATAAAGGTGAGAACCAGTACTATATTTCTGGAAAAATAGGTCCAGGAACTCTTGGTCTGGGGGTGGGTCAATTAAATAAAAATAGAGAGAGATGTATATATTGTACTTAGAAACAATGGCCACTTATAGGGGACTGTAACATAAAACTTATTTTATGGAAAGCACATCTTGGCCCAGAGCAGGTTCAGGAACCCAGTTCCTGATGATGTCATATTTAATTAGAGGTGTAGGAACCTGGTTTCTGCTGAAAAATAGCACTGGTGATAATGCACCAGCCAATCAATCAGCTGTGTTTGAAATGACAATTACAAATGGAGCCACTCTCGTTTAGCAGGGGGCTGGAGTTCGCCAACTGCCAGCCCCTAGAAGGGAACGCGCGTGTGCCCCCTTCCGATGGAGGTCCCCACAATCCCCCCCCCCCCCTAACCCTGCTCGTCTCCCCCCGCCACTGTAAACCGCGTGCGTGTAAGACGCTCTCGCATCCCAATCAGATGGAGCGCCTCTCCACTGGCAATCACCAGCGGGGAAATTCTGGCGATCCCCGGCGCTGGATGAGAGGCGCTCCATCTGTAGTAGTTGATTGGCTGCTGCGTTTTCACATTTCACTTTGTCACCGATTTATCATTTTACCAGGCTTAATACATCTGCACCAATATGTGAAAACGGCTTATTTTTAAAGTAAGGTGACTTTGAAAACGTGTACTGCTGATACATGAAATCGTGGTTGTGACCATCTCATGTGTATGTAGTAAGTGGCTTATTTAGCCATACACTGGGAAGGGATAGTCAATGAATTACTTGTTTTCATCAATGCTTTGAAAACATTCACGGTTATAAAAAAAAATATACCATTTATTTGCCACCCCATGCTTTCACCAAACTGACACGCAGCCCGAGTTAGATTTTTCAGTGTAGAATGTCACATGCTCCGTCTTAGGAGGAACATACAACCTTGGTGGACAGCTTTGGGACCTGCAGAAATGGTGACTGGAGTGACTGACAGGTTTGAGGATCACTAGGAAGTGGCGTTGCCGTCAGCTGTTCTGTGCAAGGCTTCAAACCTGACAGACCAGCTCGGCAGCCGCTATGCCCATGCAAAGCTTATTAAGTTGATTAATAGAGTTTTTTTTAATGCAGAGGATTACAGGAGGGATATGAATCGGAGTTCTGCAATGACTGTCATGGTTACAGTCAGTTTGGAATGGGCTCCATTTTGTTTTTGAAAATATAATGTTTTAGGTTTATAAAAAAATGTGTAATATAAGGAATCATGGAGAGACACTAGCGGTGACTGAGTAATGTTGAATGAAGTGCAGTTATTATTTGTGATGTCCTAATTGTTTGCAGACATGCTAAATCGGTGGTTCCCAACCTCGGTCCTCAAGTACCCCTAACAATTCAGGTTTTCCAAGTCTCCCGGTCGGTGCACTGTGTATCACAACTTTAAACATTTTAAAAATTCACAGGTGACCTGGAAAATGTGAACTTTTGGGGGCACTTGGGGACCGGAGTTGGGAAAGACTGCAATATATGGGGAAAAAGTATGACTCAATCGCTGTGAGCGGCACTGGCGTTTTTAATGGATATATTGAGGATCTCTCACAGCGACGCTGGCACTCAAAGGGTTAATAAAGGGTTTTGGGCAATTTTCATACCTATTTTGACAAATTCTCTTGGCACTCAAAGGGTTAAATTTATGATCACATTTTTTTACAAGGCTTAGAAGTTTTGGGAAACAATTAATATAACCGAACATGCAATGGGTTTTTGAGGTACATTGTCATACAATCTGCCTGCCAGCGATCAACTCTACCACAATAGGTAGAGATCACTGGGCTTTCCCCCAAATATGAAAGTACAAACCCCTTTTGTCCACGTTGACACCAACAAAGGTCTGCAGAAGAAGCTTCTCATGGACCTTTATAGCAACTAGTCTAAAGCTTGTAGGATATTTCCTTGAGGTTAGTATTAATGGATCTTACCAACCAGCTGCCGCCTAACTAACCAGCCCTCGCCATTTATACTTCTCTTTTTTTTTTTTTTTATTGAGTATTTTTTATTGAGTTTTGACAAGTTGAAAAACAGAACACAATAATGAAGAAAAAAAAAAAAAGTAACGTCACTCAGGCTATTACAACGGCTATGGCGTACGCCTGAATATCATAATAAACGACTAAGCATATAGTATAGAAGGAGTATGTCAGATCGGATATAGAAATTATACAAACAAGTATCAATGTGATTGCTGTTATTGTAGATGAATGCTGCTTCAGCCACCCGAAGGCGCCAATCGGGTGTAACCAGAAGCAACTCAGGATATATCATAAAATATTAAGTATTAAGTGTAAAAAAAAAACAGCAATATATAGAGGATAGATTAACACAACTGCGCTCAGCTTGTGTGTGCTCTAAACTAGGTCCAGGTGCTGCTGGTCTCATGAAGGGTATCCCAGTCCCTTTTGATTGGATTCAAAGATAGTTTGGGGTGAGACAGCGCTATCCTGTTTGTAATGTCACTATGCAAATATGTATGTGAGAAAAAAAAGGAAGAAAGGTAGAAAGGTAGACGTATAAAATGAGGTTTATTGAAAGGTCAAAATGAGGATAATTTCTAAGCAAGTAACTAAAATTGTGGTATCCTTAATGAGTGCTTGATGCCAGACTCTGGAATGGTCTTTACCCTAATGGTAAAAAGAGGGGGGGCGGGGGTTTATGTACCTCTGTGGGTATTTACTTGGTGTTTTAATTACACCTCTGAGGGGTCCCCCAAGTGGGGTTTCCTGTGGCAAGTGTCACCAGGAGAGTGTTCCCAAACGGGTGTTCCAGATAGTCTGTACTAGACTTCTTTAGCTACCGTAGGCCCTGCACCAGAGCCTACGGTCTCTCCTAGTGATTTGTCCCAGGAATAGAGTCTGGGTGATATGGTGGGGATGTCTGTGTTTCTCGCAGGGAGGTGCCTTATGGGCTTCGGGCGATTCCGAAAGAACCCCCTTACTTGTAAGGGGGTTCTTTCGGAATCGCCCGAAGCCCATAAGGCACCTCCCTGCGAGAAACACAGACATCCCCACCATATCACCCAGACTCTATTCCTGGGACAAATCACTAGGAGAGACCGTAGGCTCTGGTGCAGGGCCTACGGTAGCTAAAGAAGTCTAGTACAGACTATCTGGAACACCCGTTTGGGAACACTCTCCTGGTGACACTTGCCACAGGAAACCCCACTTGGGGGACCCCTCAGAGGTGTAATTAAAACACCAAGTAAATACCCACAGAGGTACATAAACCCCCGCCCCCCCTCTTTTTACCATTAGGGTAAAGACCATTCCAGAGTCTGGCATCAAGCACTCATTAAGGATACCACAATTTTAGTTACTTGCTTAGAAATTATCCTCATTTTGACCTTTCAATAAACCTCATTTTATACGTCTACCTTTCTACCTTTCTTCCTTTTTTTTCTCACATACATATTTGCATAGTGACATTACAAACAGGATAGCGCTGTCTCACCCCAAACTATCTTTGTAAAAAAAAAACAGACTGCAAATGCCGTATAATGATAAAGGTACACTCTCAAGTTTAGCATGTCAAATCGTGACCGAATGGGCAAAGAGAGCAAATAGCCATATCTAGCCGTCGATAGCAAAAAAATAAAACAAAATAACCCTGAAAATAACACACACCCCCCCCCCTCCCCCCCCCAGGGCTGGGCAATTGCGGCCGTCCAGATGTGGAGGAACTACACATCCCAGCATGCCTTGCATCAGTTTCAGCATGGCCACATAGCAAAATTAAGGCAAAGCATCCTGGGATGTGTAGTTCCTCAACATCTGGAGGGCCGCAATTGCCCAGCCCTGCTGTATAACCTACCCCAACTCAGGCATACCTGAATCCCTTAACAAAATACACCCCCCCCCCCCCCCCTCCACACTAACTATACTAAGTCAACTAACCCCCCCCCCAAACACCCATTCCCAGGATAATTAGACATATAACAGACATGGGCAATGGATAAATGGCCTTCGCAAGCACTCCCACTATACAAGGATATAAAAGCAAGTAGGCAACTGAAAAACAACTCTACCTACCCACTATGTGCATATAAATCTTATAGAGTGCATCCATGACAATTTTAGAGAACCATATGTAACTTTGTGGCTCAAAACAGGATCTATCACTTCTGCCCTCTCACTGCAAGTGGAATAAGAATCACATAGTGGATAAAAAAAAAGAAAATCATTTAGCTCTAGCACATATAATAGAAACGAATTGAGGCAAAAGAATCATGGTAACGGCAACTATAATAGAGAGGCATATTTGAATAGTATTCATTAGTCAGGCCAATATTCTACAATATGCAGGTACATAGTCTTAGACGCAGCATATTCCCATCGTGCACAGCATTAAGCAGGGGCGCATCCCGCACTTATATTAACCAATTTGTGGAGGTTTTGCCCAGCCAGGATCAGCATTATAGGATCTTTGGGGGGAATGGCAGCCAGAACAGGACATGTAGTCGTAATACAGCATAAGGAGTCGGCTTCAGGCACAGGCAGGTAACTTCTGCAACTGAAGGTGCTATGGATCCTGTGTCCTGGATCCATAGCACCTTCAGCCGCAGAAGTTACCAGTGTAGAGCCAGACAATGGACCAACTTCCTACACATCCCCATCACAGCACAGTCCACATGAGCATGGTGAAGCAATATCCCCCCAGCACAGCATCAAATATTCGGATAAGACTCTGATTTGAAGCTGCTATGGCGCAGAGGAGTTGTTGTAGAGTCTTCTTCATTGCACAGAGTGAATGACCCTCTGTGTAGGAGTCTGCAAGATCGAAGTCACAATACTCAGGGTCAGAGAAGCTACAGGATGGCAGCGACTAGCACACTACCAGTGCCTACCTCCCTCACGCAGCAGGGAAGTTTCAAGATGGCCGCAGGTCTTGTGTTCGCACCAGGAGGAAAGGACAGCCAGCCACCGGGAAACAACTCCCCAGACAGCGAGGCCAGCCGTCGGGAGGGGCCGTCGAGGAGAAGCCATGGCTCACAAACCAGCAGGGCGAAAAGACCGCTGCAGAGCCGTGCACCGCACGGACAGCACCTCATGCAGGAACTCCACAGGACTAGGCCATGGCTAACCTGGTCTCGGAAGTGTACAGGCAGCGTATCAGGAGTAGGGCAATTTGGCTTAGAAGGGCCACAAAGTGCAGGCTATCGATTCTTCAGCAGTAGAGTAGAAATTTCCTCTGAAAATCTGGATATTTAATAGAATGGGTGCGGGAGAGCTGATAAGAGTGCTGCCTACTCCGAGATACTCCAGGCCACCTCGCCATTTATACTTCTACCCAGGTCAGCCTTCCATACCAAATCAAATCGGTCTTTCTGCTCTAGGGATGAAGCTACCAGCATGGTACACAATATAGATATTGCACCCTTGCTGCCAGCATCACAAGTGCAGAGACGCACAAAAGGGCGACCTTCCCTAAACGTGTGTTGTAGCAGATATTTATTATACTACCCACATACGACCATGTGTAGGAGTATTTGCAATGTATGACACCGTCCTCTGCGCACAAACCCTACTGACTTGTGGCCTCTTATTTTCAGAGTGGTGCAGTTGGAATCCGAGCGAGTGAAAACCCGCAAGCAGAGCCCCATCATTATGAATGGCTGTCTGACTCGCCCTATAGACATCATGGAGATGCTGAGTAAGGCCAAGAATGAGTATGAGAAGGTCAGTGCGCCTCCCATCGGCTGGGTCTGTGTGCCCATATAATCCCTTTATCCCATATAGGACCTTATTCTGGTCTGTTCACAAGGCCATGTGCGTTCACACGGGGCCAATATTTTTGCTTTGCGCTTCTCTGCGCATGCGATGAGTGAAAAAACCCAGTGAAAAAACTGGTCGCTGGGTGCACCCAGTCTTGCGAATGGAGGGGAGGGGGGCACCGGATATGCCTATTTCCATATGAAAACGCTGGGCGTTCTCATGGTGATGGTGCGGGGGACAGACAGCTGACATCACAGCCCGCCCACTTCCCTCCGAATGTGCACTCAGATCTAAGGTTGCTCTGAGCAACCTTAGCTCTGCGTGCACGTTCCACATCATTCAATTGGTCGGCGACCATTGTGAACTGGGGTTGGGGTATTTTTCCACCTCTGCTCACCATCCACAAGTTCTGCCACTGCCTTAGATACCCTATTTTTACCAACATGCAATATTTCACATTTATTTACATTGTATTATGCAGCACAGTGCAACATATTCTTCTGTTGCCATTAAATTCCGGCAAAAGTTGGCTAAACGTGACTGCCGGAAGTATTCTATAACTAGACTAAATGCATTACTGCATAACAAAGATTGCCGCTAATATAAGCGCCATTCTAAAACCTTTACTAAAAATGAACATGAAAAAAATAAAATAATAAATTCCATTCTGGTAATCTTTTCATACTTTTTTTACAGATTATTATAAAGCATGGGCATTCGCCTGGCGACCCACCAGCTACTGTGGAACTATACATTCCAGCATGCCCTGCCACAGTTTTACTATAAGGGCATGCTAAAAACATGGCATAGCATGCTTGGATTTGTTTGTTTTTCACAGTAACTTTGAGAGGGGGGGGGGGGGGGTGTTGAAAACCCCTTATTAGAGGATGGGGACCTGAGGGTAGATTTACTACAGGTTTAACTATTGAATTCTATATAATGTCAGCTTAATATTTTGCTATGGGCAACCCCGGCAATTTTAGTAGCTTTAGTAAATGTACCCCTTAGTCTGATAGACAGGTAATCACCGCTATTGTATGCCTTTACAGTACAGTGTGGCGGACCTGGTACACTTAGATTTTAGTGTGACCTGAGTCCAGCCAAGTTTACACTCTGCTCTTTTCCAGTAACATCCCTTCAGGCTCCCCTGTAATAATTAAATCATGGGCACGCAATTGGAACTTCCTTATTTAGCCACTGTGTTCCAGATGGATCATAAAATAATCCTAATGAGCCGCCCACGTAAGATTGGGCCCGATGTCAGTCTGGCATGTCCACAAAGGCACCTAGAGATTTATTAAGGGCCCAAGTGACTTAATCTGCACTTCTAAGTACAATCTAATCCTCAAAGTGCTTGCTGCATACTGCTTCATGAGAGCGGGATGTGATTCCGAGACCTGACTAGAAGTATGCAGAAGTGATAAGTGTTCCCATCCTAAAGTGGCTTCTCCGTCTGCTGACTGTACGCCACGCGCGGCACATCGCTGCCTCACAACTTTTCATGAATGGAGGAGGATAGGCAAATCTCTTGTGTTGCCATTTAGTTCTGTCCCTGTATTTACATTTTGTTTTGAAATCAAATAAACCTTTGAAGATGTAGTGAAAATAAAGGGTGTTGGGTTTTGCATATACCCCTTTCACACCAGTCAAAATTCCCGGGCCAAAATCCTGGGACCGATGTGCCGGGATTTCAGCTGGGTCAGGGTTGACACTGCTGGTGCAGGTGACTCTCCGAGTGAGGCAGAAGCTCCCGAGTGCCGGCAGTGGCATGCACTATCCTCCCATGTTCAGGCGTGGCACGCACACCCCAAGCATCCCACTTACAGCTCAGAGCACCCGGCCAATCCCAGGCTGGCCCTACCAGCATCATCCCACTCACCCCGCCTCTACTAATACCCCTTTTACACCAAAACACCGGGTAGCACCCGGGTTTTTGGACCCAGCTTCAACCCGGGTGCGACACTGCTTACACCGGCGGCTGCCCGGGCAAACTTCTCCTGTTTAAATTAAGGTTTCCTAACTTTTTTATTTAAAATACATATAGTTATAGAGTGCGGCTGATGTTTGTGAGTACAGTCGGAGGTGCATTGATCGATTACTGGTGGCGTTTGAGTTGTGCCTTTTCTATATGCAGTATATGTGTGTGTGTCTATAGATTGTGAGCAGGGCCCTCCTACCTTTTGACTGTTTGTAAATACCCTGTTTGTTGTTTCTCTGTCTCCTTTTTTAAAGTGCAACGGAATATGCTGGACTATAAAAGAAACTGTTAGATCTATCTATCTATATATATATCTATATATATATATATATATATATATATATAGATATAGATATAGATATAGATATAGATATAGATATAGATATAGATAGATAGATATAGATAGATATAGAGATATATAGATATAGAGAGATATAGATATACACACACATAATCTCATTATATGTATCACTCACTTGTGGGAGGGGTCAGAGGTGATGTCACCTTCACTGTGGTGCTGAGTGATTTAGTTCACACACATCACTCCATACATACACATAGTGATGTGAGCTGAGCAATCTGTGCTAACCCAATGTTTGTTAATGCACATGCAGGCGATCTTAGTAGATTTTGACTGCATGTGTTTAATTTCTGGGCCGGTGATAGCAACGCGTGGGACTGCGCATCGCTATGAGGCATACACACGGAGCAATCCGTGCTACATTTTTAAGCAATCTAGATGGATTGCATAGAAAATGGGTTTTAATCACCCCATGTGTATGCTCCCCTGACACAATTCTACAGTCTGAATTCACTTCTGTGATTTACCATACTTACGCCTCACACACCATAACGCCATATGAGGGAAACACACACACTCCTTAAAATCAACCAAAAATAACATCACATAAATTTCCACAACCAGAAATGTATAACACTGAATAGAAGAACAAGTGAGGATATACCAAAAAAGTACATTTGTTTTATCAAAATATAAGGCTGAGCTTTATTTATATAGTTGTAGTTCTGATCAGGTAAAGAGCACTAGATGAGAGGGAAGAGAGACGTGGAGAAAGAGGGGGCGTAAGCCGATTTATATAAAATGATAATGTGTGGTTTGTTTAGGGACAAGGAAGTGACCCCAGTGTGCTGAAGAACATGCATCTGATGAAGACTGATAGTTTTGAGACGCTGGATTGTAACTCTACTTCTGCTCAAGACAAGGTATCTGCATTCTGTGTTATCCCAACTCTACTTCCACATGCATAGAGGGTGATTCTTATTGACTCGCAACATAGCGAGATCGGCCCCGCCCCGATGTTTTGGGGACTGCACATGCGCATTCTGTATTATGCAAATGGATTCGGCGACTTGCATAGTCGCCAAGCTATTTGCAAGCATTGGGGCGGACGCATGGAGATGCCCAGCGTCTCCTTGGCTGTGCCAAACCCCATCTTCATTTATACGCATGCTTTTTTTTTTACTGACTTCTGTTTATGAAGGAAGGAAAAATAATTTGATGGTTGGCGACAATCTGGTTTCTCCTGCAGCGGAGGCATGCGAGGGGATATGTTTTCACTCCAGATCCCCTAGGATGTTACCGAGAGGAATTGGGGGGAGGGGGTTTCGGGCGGCTGGCAGTGTCTCAGGTGCTCGGTAAGCTACGATGTTTGCTGAATCCGTCCCATAGTAACATGATTATCATTATTGTATAGTAGAGTCTGTAAACCACATGCGGACCGTGTGAGAAGCGGAGATGGTGTGACCAATGATGTGTGCTTGTGGACACCCCAACACTATCAGCCCTAATCTCCCAATAAATATGTACCAGAAATAAAATGGTCATCATCCTTACCATGCGGTCCTGATGATGGGACAATTTTATGTTCAAGCCTGAGGCTGTCCTATCCACCCCATTGTTCGTCTGGCCATAGTCAAATGTAAATTCGTTTTTGATCATCATAAAATGGGCTTGCCTCAGTGGTATAGAATAAGAGAGAGAGCATGGAAACATTTTTTTTTTTAATTTGTAAAAAAAACATCCTGACCTATGTGCGCTGACCAAAACTAATTTAGAAATATGTGGTATCGCTATGAATGCTACGATTCAGTTTGTATGATTAATTAAATCTGTGACGTTGCGATGCAAAGAATCAATGGAAATGAATGGCATCTCACAGCGCTCCTCCAGAGCCGAGCTCAGGCATGTGTAGGTCACAGCGCGACTTCCAGAGCAGAGCGCATGCATTCCTAGGTGCACTGCGCGTCCTCTAGAGCAGAGCGTACGCATGTCTAGGCTCACAGCACCTCCTCCAGAGCAGAGCACACGCATGTCTAATTGCACGGCGCGTCCTCCAGAGCAGAGCGCACGCATGTCTAATTGCACGGCGCGTCCTCCAGAGCAGAGCGCACACATGTCTAGGTCGCAGCACGACTTCCAGAGCAGAGCGCACGCATGTCTAGGTGTACAGCACCTCCTCCAGAGCAGAGCACACGCATGTCTATTTGCACGGCGCGTCCTCCAGAGCAGAGCGCACGCATGTCTAATTGCACGGCGCGTCTTACAGAGCAGAGCGCACACATGTCTAGGTTCAAAGCGCATGCGTTCCTAGGTGCACGGCATGTCCTCCAGAGCAGAGCGCACGCATGTCTAGGTGCACAGCACTTCCTCCAGAGCAGAGCGCACGCGTTCCTAGGTGCACGGTGCGTCCGCCAGAGCAGAGCGCATGCATGTCTAGGCTCACGGTGTGTCCTCCAGAGCAGAGCGTATGCATTCCTAGGTGCACGGTGCGTCCTCCAGAGCAGAGCGCACGCATGTCTAGGTGCACAGCACTTCCTCCAGAGCAGAGTGCATGGTGCGTCTGCCAGAGCAGAGCGCACGCATGTCTAGGCGCACGACACATCCTCCAGAGCAGAGTGCACTCATTCCTAGGTGCACGGCGCGTCCTTCAGAGCAGAGCGCACGCATGTCTAGGTGCAAAGCACTTCCTCCAGAGCAAAGTGCACACATTCCTAGGTGCACGGCGCATCCTCCAGAGCAGAGTGCCCACATGGCTAGGCTCCCAGTGTGTCCTCCAGAGCAGAGAGCACGCATTCCTAGGTGCACGGCGCGTCCTCCAGAGTACAGCGCATGCATTCATAGGTGCACGGTGCGTCCTCCAGAGCAGAGCACGAGCATGTATAGGTGTACAGCGCGTCCCTTGGGGGGGATACTAAGCTTTTGGACACAGTGAACTAGAATTTTAAGGGGTGATCCTTTTGTTTAAGTATTTGTTACTGCATTCATCTCCTGAATAGAGACCTAAAAAAGCACTTCCTTATGTCACCGATAATTGCCAGCGTTGTCTTATCACCTTTCGCTCTTTGATGTTTCTTTTTAATAATTGTTTGGCATAGCTTCTGTTCTACGCGGCAAGAGCACACTTTAGTCATCGCACAGAAACTACAAGGCAGATGAAACCACTTGTACAATGAAAGCAACCTGACATGGGGGGGGGGGGGGGGGGGGGGGGCGCCAATGGTCCTTACACTGTAGGAGCCAGCCAAAAGTTAAATCACACTACAAATTGGAACTGTTCTGGAGAGATTGGCTTTGCCTAATCTTAGTATGGTCATGCTCTGCATTAGATCACATTCATGTGTATTACAGTAAGTCATTAATTGCAAAACTAGCAATCACTAGCAGCATTTGTACAGCTTCAGATGCTGTCATGTCAGAATGAATGGTAGCAAGAGACAGGAGTTGCTCTTTTCAGCGAGTTGGTCCTCTTACGCAGCTTCTGTCTTGTGTCTGAAATGAGCCAACTGTCTCAGTTTGGTGTAATTTAGTCCAGCAGGTGTTATGTGAACGCTGATACAAAGACCAAATATTCTAATGATAAGCGTTTTCCTTACCCTATGGTGTGGACGTGATTCTAGCTAGAGTAATGTATCAGACCACCATTAAGGTCTACATACATTGGGTTGACCACTGAAGGTTGACACAAGACAAAACATTGACGGTGAAAAGGTCGACATGAGAATTAGATCATTGGGAAGGTAGACCGTCAAAAGATAAACATGGGTTTTTCACATTATTATTTGAGCGGACATGGCGGTATTTCATGCCCCACCATCCAGTAGGGCACGGAGGGAAAATAGAATAGAGTGCCGAGCATATCGAGGTACCGTGCCTCAAGCATGGCGAGGGCAGCGGAGCACTGATACGCTGTCCATGTTGACTCTTGTCGACATTCGGGACAATAAAAACGGACAATTGCTTGTGTCGGCCTGTTGACCATAGGCATGTCGACGTTCAGTGGTCGACCCAATGTATGTCGACCTTAATTTGGTAGAGACAATGGCCCATACACATCAGAGCCTTAGAACAGTGGTCATGTGACATAAGGTGTCACATTTGTGGTAAGTTGCCATAAAGGGAAGTCATTTCTTGTAGATCTACTCCCCACCCCCTGTATTGTTTTCACTGTGCAGGAGAACATTGGTTTAATTGGGTGCCTGTAATAAGCAGACAGTGGTCAGCACTTCATGTCGTGTACTCATTATCTAATTGTGTGTGGTCATACCATATGCCCAGTGTATTTTCATGACTGTGCTTTTATACAGTTCACTGGAAATTGGAGATGGGGCCATCTGTATGGATTAGCTTAAAAATATATATATATATATTTTTAGGTAGTTAAGATTATTTTCATGGTGTCCACAGTAGGGATTGGTTTAAAATTCCGGCGGTCGGAATCCTGGCGATCAAAATCCCGACGCCGAAATCCCAACAGGGGGGGGGGTACATGGATCGCCCCCCTTCACCCTTGCGGGCTCGCTGTGTTCGCCACGCAGTGGGCCCGGTGCCTTGCTACGCTCGGCACACTAATTTATTCTCCCTCTATGGGTGACGTGGACACCCACAGAGGGACAAAGTGACGGGATTCCCACCGCAGGGATTTAAACTGCATCCCCCACAGTAGTGTGCAAAAGTTTTAGGCAGGCATAAGGAAAACAATTTGCAAATACTGTATGCTTATCAAAATAGAAATGTTAGTTTTGTACCGTTTAGTTTGATCACTTAAAGTGCAAAATGAATGAACAGAAGAAAAATGTAAATCAAATCAGCATTTGGTGTGGCCACCATTTGCCTTCAAAACAGCATCAATGTTTTTAGGTACACTTGCAGAAAGTCAGAGATTTTGTAGGCTTATATTCAGGTTTATGATTAATAAAACTAAAGAGGTTGTTATGGTGGTGTTTTTCATATGTAGGTTGAAACACTTTAACATTAACTGAACCAGAAACCGCTGTGTAGGAGGCTTAAAACGAAGTCAGGAACAGCCAAACTCTGCTACAAAGGTGAGGTTGTGGAGGACTGTTTCATGTCACAGGTTATACACCATGGCAAGATTGAGCACAGCAACAAGACACAAGGTAGTACTGCATCAGCAAGGTCTCTCCAAGGCAAAAATGTTAAAGCAGTTTAAGCTTTTTAGAAGACGTTTAAATAAATGGGGAATGTTAGGAACCATAAACGAAGTGGTCATCCAAGGAATCTTAGTGCATCAGTAAAAGATTTCTCTTGCTTACTTCCCATTGGAAGATGTCTAACAGTGCCATCAGTCCTGAACTGGTAAAAATGAGTCGGACCCAGGTACATCCATCTACTGTTCGGAGAAGTGTGGCCAAAATTGGTTTGATGGAGGTGTTGCGGCCTTAAAGCCATACCTTCGAGGTGGAAACAAGGCCAAGTGACCTTAACTATGCACAAAATATAGGAACTGGGGAGCAGAAAAATGGCAGCAGGTGCTCTGATCTTATGAGGCAATATTTGAAATATTTGGCTGTAACAGAAGGAAGTATATTTGCCAAGTCTGGAGAGCGGCACATTGAGTGTCTGCAGGCAGCAAGGTTGCATGGTGGAGCGTCCTTGCAAGGTTGGGGCTGCATTTCAACAACTGGAGTTGGGGATTTGTTCAGGATTAATGGTGTCTTCACTGCTGAGCAATACAGGCAGGTACTTATCCATCATGAGATATCATCAGGGAGATGTCTGACTCCAAATTTATTCTGACCCCAAACATACGGGATACGGTCATTTGGTCGACACCATTATGTCGACATGGGTCTAGGTCAACAGGTCATTAGGTTGACACAAGCATTAGGTCGACAGTGTCTAGGTCAACAGTCAAAAAGTCGAAATCAGGTTTTTCACTGTTTTTTGAGCCGACATGTGCCGACAGGCGGTATTTCATGCCCTACCATCCACTAGGGCGTGGTGGGAGAATAAAATAGTGTGCCCAAAGCATAGCGAGCGAAGCAGTGCACTGGAAACTGTGTTCATGTTAACTGTGTCGACATTCAGGTAAAAAAACAGTGAACAATCCCATGTCGACCTTTTGACTGTAGACCTAGACACTGTCAACCTAATGCTTGTCGACCGGAATTATTTTTAAGCATACCAGCACTGGACCACTTATACCCTCTGCTAAGAGACAGAAATGTCAGTACAACAGCAGATCTTATGCTTGAAGGCCCACACCAAGGGGGAAATTTACTAAGAATACGAATACGATATTTCGTATTCTGAATACGAATGAATACGACTACATACGGCTGTTTCAGCCATATGCAAGTTCCGGAGGGTAATTTACAAAGCAGTCAAATACGACTGCTTTGTAACCCTCCAATGGCGTAATGATTCGTATTAGTCAGATCCGTGCAGGGTGTAAAAAAATAATAATAGAAAAATAAATAAATAATGTTAAAAAACGGCGTGGGGTCCCTTAGCCAGCACCAGGTTAAAAGAGCCTGGGTTGGTAATAAAAAATCAGGAAACCCGGCAAATAGGGGTTCCCCGATAGTTTAGAACCAGGGCCGGTGCTGGTTCCCAAAATATGGGGGACAGAATGAGTAGGGGTCCCCCTGTATTTTAAGAACCAGGCCCAACCAGCCAGCAGGGTAATGCCACAGCTGGGGGGAGACTTTTTATACAAGTTCCCCCGGCCAAAGCATTCATCCCTACCGACCAGTCAGCCTGGCCAGGGGCCCTGGGGAGTGGGGACCCCCCCCCAATAAAGCCCCCCCCTCCAGGACTTGCCTGACCAGGATGAAGCCTGGTGCTGTCCCCGGTGACCCTGGGCTGTGGTCACCGGGCTGATGATCTAGTGTAAAAAAAAAAGAATAAACTATTGATTAATACTGTGGAACTATGAGTCCCAGCAAGCCTCCCCCGCATGCTGAGAACCACAAGTCCCAGCATGCGGGGCATTAAAGGGCCCGCTGGCACAGTATTAAAAATAGTCAAATAAACACACACTAACACATGAAAAATAAAACTTTAATACATCCAAAGCCCTTTCATACTGATACTTGCCTATCTTGAGCCCGTAGGTAGGTCCCGGGGTCCGGGTCCAGGGGTCCGCCGAAATCCATAGGGGACCTGTGGAAGCAAATTCTACTCACGGGTCTCCTCCGGCGTAGATCTGTCCTCTTCTTTCATGCAGTAGTCCTCCGGTGCTTGGCAAAAAAAAAATGACAACCCGGCACCAGCGAACAGGAGAAGCGCTGAGGGTTCATCTTCAGCGCCTCTCCTCCGAATGATTCTATTGGCCGCCTAGCGTCCAATCAGGAGCCGCAAAATTCGGACCCTGGTGATAAGGAGCAGGTAGCACTGTCTGCAACAACTGCATAAGGCGATCATGTCACCATGGAACAGACTGTCTAAGGAATGTTTCCAGCACCATATTGAGTCCATGGCGCAGTAAATTCAGACTGTTCTGGCGGATAATCCCTAATGCTAGAAAGCTGATAATGTATCCGCAGAGTTTATATAAGCATATGCAACAGGCATTCCAACCATGGTCCTCAAGGCACACCAACAGTGCAGGTTTTCATATTATCCAGGCTTCAGCACAGATTGTTTAATCAAAATAACTCTGGTACTAATTAAGTCACCTGTGCCAAGCCTGGATATCACTAAAACCTGCACTGTTAGTGTGCCATGAAGGACCGAGGTTGGGAATGCCTTATATACAGTATATAATAATGTATATATAATTTGTATGTAGGGATGCAGTCATTCGGTCGACAGTCAAAAAGTCGATACATCAAAAATGTTGACATGAATGTTGACCTAGACACTGTCGACCTAATAACCCATACTCATGTATGTAAATGGAGTTGAAAGCTACAGGCCATTGATCTGCAGTTGTTGCCTGTTTGGTCACACTCTGCAATTACAAATATTATTTCCTTACTACAGTATCTGCAAGAAATTCTAGTGCTGTTGTGCCATCTAGTGGAGAATGAGAGAACAGCAATGATGATCAAATATGTTTAGGTTCTTAATGATAACAGTGTTTGTCAGTGTTAAAAAGAGGTCACACAAAGTCCCTTTCCGCTAACTTGACTTCTATCTTTAGGCAGCTTGCCAAGTGGAAATAACACTACTTAGCATTGCTGTCATTGCCTAGGAAGAGTTGTGATCTGTGTAACGTGTTTTTCAAGTGACCCACTGGCATTTCAGTGACCAAGATGGGAATAAATAAACAGGACATACATGTATTTGCATACAAAACAATTTGCTCTTCGTGGTCTATAGAATATATCTGCATTATTGTCAGGGATGTGAATTGTTGCTTTCTTTCTATGTTTAGAAGTGAGTCCCCTTATAGCAGTGGTCAGAGAAAAGGGGGTAAATTACCCCAAATGTGGTAAAAATGAAATTCCTGGGGGAATGGACGGTCGCGCTGCCAAGACACAGCCGGCATTTGTATAAATCTATATGCATGCCCGGCTGTGTCTCGGCAGCGCAACCATCCATTACCCCCAGGTATTTTGTTTAATTGCATATAGAATCTGTATATAGATTCTATATGCACGCCCGGCTGTGTGTTACAGTACTGTAGTGTACAAGGACCTGACGCAGTGTAGTGAGTCAGGCCCTTGTGTACAACACGCTTCCCTGAGTGATGCTCTGGGCCCCACCTCCATCAGGTGTCAGCCACAATCAAATCCTCATTCTTTCATCTGAGAAACATAGCCAGAATCAAGCATTTAATTCCCTCAGAAGACCTTCCTAAAGTCATACATGCATTTATATCATCACGACTAGACTACTGCAATGCTCTCTACCTGGGTCTTCCAGCAAAAGAATTGCACCGCTTGCAGCTGGTACAAAATGCAGCCGCCAGACTATTAACTAACCAGCCCCGCTCCTGCCACATAACTCCCATTCTCTACACCCTTCACTGGCTACCTGTAAAATGGCGAATCGTTTTCAAGATTGGCTTACTCACTTTCAAGGCCCTACATGACCAGGGCCCAAGGTACCTGCAACAGCTGCTGATCCCCTACTGTCCTACTCGATTACTACGATCCACTGAAGAAGGACTACTAACAGTACCCAGAATCTCCCTGAATTCATCTGGGGGTCGAGCTTTCAACTTTGCTGCTCCAACTCTGTGGAACTCTCTTCCTCGCACAGTGCGAGAAGCGCCCACTATAGAATCCTTTAAAAATAGACTAAAGACATACTTATTTACCCAAGCATTTTACTGACATCTACTGTTAAGCTTGTTTTGTATTTCGAGCTGTAAAGACAATGTGTGAAGCACTTTGAGTCCTATTGGGAGAAAAGTGCTATATAAATATCATTATTATTATTATTAAGTCCGCCCGCTTCTTCAGTAGTGTTGACTAGTTACTGCGCCATCTCGGCAGTGCTCATTCTGCACTGCTGCTGCGGTGCCGAGGTTCTTTGTCTGGTTATAGGCTCCTGTCAAGGTATACCCATCTATAGTCTAGGGGAAATCATCTTGTAATACTGACATTCTGGGAGGTATTCAATGTGAATACCTGCGAGGTGCAGCGAATCCTTTTTTGGATTCGCTGCACATTCGCCACGTTCCGGAGCCGGCGGGCTCCGGTATTCAACGAGTCAGGGGCAGCGAGCCCCTGACTGGCGAATATGAGCTCCTGCGGCGATTGCCGCAGGGAGCCTGAGGACGGTGCCAGGCAGAGAGATGGTAGTCTCTCTGCCTAGCCCAGACCTTTGTGGGGGGTTAGGTGGGCTCCCCGGGTGCCAGCAGCGGAGCGTATATTCACTACACACAATCGTAATGATCATGCAGTGAAAATATGAATATGTAATGAGCGGCTCGGCTCCGGCGCCCCCTGCTGGCTGCTGTGTAAAAAAAAAAATATTATTTTTAAAATTAAATATATATTCATGTGCTTACAGCACATGAATAAAAATAGCATGCCCCTCCTCAGAATAAAATTCCTGATTTTTTGACACCAAATGTAAAAAACAAAACACTTTATTTTAAAAGTTCACATTCCACTTCGCCATGAAAAGATAGCGATTGCTACTCGGTGAATCATGGCGAAAAAAACCTTGAAATGTATTCGCCATGTGGTCATTGAATAGGGTGATTCACCGTTTTTGTCAGAAATTCGCCAAACAGCACAAATTCGCCATAAAAACCTGGCGAATCAGGCTCATTGAATACCGCCCTAATAGTTGCCTGGACGTCACATTATCAATGGTTATACCACACACAGCCTGGCAGCCATTGATGATACCACACAGCCATATGTGGTGGTAATCATCATCATCCTCATCAATTGCTGCCAGGCTGTGTACCGTATAAGCAGGATATATCATACATTTCTGGGGGTACAGTGTGTATCACAATGATATGATTTCCTTCCTTTCAAATCAAGGGGGTAACATCGGCATATCTAAATATATTTTGGGGTAAAAAAAGTTCCATGACCCTGCCTTATAGCATAGCGTATCTATGCATCTGGAATGACCAGATGCATGATTGGGCATCAGCCATGTTTGTACTTTTTCAGTTGCCGTAGAGTTTGGTCTCTTGTAATCCAGATACACGTGTGTATGGGCGACCTGTGCTAACCAGTGTTCTCTGGTTAGAACTCTGGCACTTTCACTAGATCTTGACTACGTGTAGTCCAGGTTTGAGCTGGCGATGGGCAACACATGTGATCCATGCTTAATTTCTAAGCAATCTGGTGAGATCACTTAGAAAATGGGTAATATCACCCCATCTGTATGCCCCTTTACAGTAATACGTTTTGTTTTGTTATATGCTTTCCACCAGGCATCCAATATTTTTTGTCTAAACATTGAACAGTCCTAGGTTTTAATTATTTCTATTTTCCTTTTCAGTCTTATCCTACAGTACAGAAACACCTTACAGTTGAAGAACTGTTTGGAACCTCACTGCAAAAAGAACAACCAGCACCTATGTGTCCCAATGCTGCCATGAATAGGTCCTGCCTGCCAGATGTAGGAGAACACAACGTCTTCCGGCAGCCTGTGGTGGTGAAGGCCGAGTCCAGAAGCTTTAACTGCAGTGCTAGTGATTTCAGTCACCCTACCTGTATTGCTTCAGGAATAGTATCTCACATTCCAGCATCACAAATGGACTCGCAGAAAGTGGCTCAGTATCCTGTACGTATAAGCCCCAGTCTCTGTTCGTCAGCTGAAGTCCTGAGCACGTCCATCCCACATACTTCCAGCCTGATGCACATCACACAGATGTCTCCACATTTGGGTCAGGCTGTCTCAGACTTTGCTTCCCACAATCCGCCCTCGCTTCCACCCTTGGCCCCTATCCGCAGTAGTAGCTTTACTAGCACTTCTCATTCAAATGTGGATCTTCTACAGAAGTTGAAACTTACCCCTCAGAGTAACACACCTCAGACGATCGGCAAAAATGCAATAGCGCCAAAGTTCTCCACCACAACAAGCCAGCTAGCAACGCCTGAAAGCTTCAAGGAGAGTTCCCTGAAAACCTTACCAGCCGGAACGCTTGCGATGGCCTCTCTTCAGGTATGCTATTATTCTAATTGGTTAAAAAGTCTTCTCTATTTAGATTTTACAAATTTTCAGTTCTTTACAGCAACTTGCCATAGTTATAGGAATGTGTATACAGCACACAATCTGTCTGTCACCGTTTTTTTTTTTACTTGCATGGTTTGGATTGGTTGATTAAAAGACAGGCGAGTCAGCTGTCTCTTTTTGACCTGAATCATATTGATAGGGACATTTAGATTGGTAGTTGTCATAGTGGGCCTATCCAACCGTTCTCACTTTTGACCCTGCCTTCAGTATTTTTTTTCCATATTCACTTTCATAACTTTCAGTCTGCAGTGTAATTGACATATATCTGAAGTGAGATTTGGGCGGAGCGGGCCGATAAATCTGACCAAATCTCATGTGTTTGACATCCCTTCCGACCCGATGCGTGGTCCTGTGCACGTCGGATCGGAGTTGGGAGATTGAAAGGGCTGCACTTATGTGCAGCTTGGGGCCGGGTGGGGGGGATGCAGAAAGGCATGGAACGCTGCAAGCAGAGTGGCAGGCATGGAAAGCCGGGCGGCGGGCGAACTATAAAAAAAACACCCCATAAAAGTGAATGGGCAGCCAATGAGTGTCTGAGAGAGCTCCCTGCCAATCAGTGACTTCCCATTCATTTGTATGGGAGGAGTTGTTGTTCTTTTTATGTTTTCCTGCTTCCTTTCCTGTTTTATGCACTGTCAAAGTTATTTACAGTTAGCCCATTGTCCTGGATACTGACAGTACAGTAGATCTGCTACAGAATAGGTTCTCAAACTCTGGGGTAGATGTATGAAGGAGGGAGAAGCAGTATCCGCACTGTTATGTGTGCGAGGAGAACGGAGCACCCCTGTTATTATCGCCACTGCTATCTATACGACAGCATGCCAATATGCAAGGCACTGTCATGTGTCATGATACCTGCAGCTATCCATTTATACAGCTGCAGGTGACTGTGCCCCATTGACAGCTACTGAAGTGGCTGCAGCAGCTTCAGGCTTTGTACAGTGAGCTCACGTTAGTAGCGATACCCCTCCCCAGCTGCCAAGACAATACATCTTTGTACTGGCGCTACCCACTTTGCCATGGTGGGTAGAGCCATATCGGCACAATATGAGCACATTTACCCAGCAGGATACCAAACCGTTCATATTTTCCAGGTCTCCCCACAGAACCACTAGTGAAATAATGATCTCCACCCTTGTCACTGTTAAAATGTGTCGGTGGGTAATAAATAAACCTGCACACATGTTAGATGACCTGCAAAGTGCCCTATTTTCCTAAAGACTACGTTTTAAACCCCTGTGCTACAGGAAGAACTGTGTTATCACATACATGTTACACAGGCAGCATCCGGTCCCGGTATTGGTTGTGCGTGGAATATATAGCAATATATAAATGTATATGTTTATTGAATGATTTAAACTACATCATTCACCTTGCAGATCCAGTAAAGTTAAGGCCGATTTACGACCTTTCGGGCCGATATATCGCTCCATGTGATCTGATCCGATGCATAGTCCCGTGAGTGCCGCATAGGAGCCTCTAAATCACTCGTACTGCACCATTGATTTATCGGAATTGCATGAAATCTGATGGGAAAAGGAGTGGCATTTCCAGTCCCTCTATCCCCCTAATCCAGCCCATCAGATATATCTTATGGTACAATTGTATACCATAAGATGCATCTCATGCTATTTATCTCGGCTTGATCAATCGTATGAGATAT